>NC_045580.1:3156250-3787500 GCF_009819795.1 Aythya fuligula | reverse complement strand
TCCTGCGGAGGTTTTTGGGGTTTTTTTTTTGGGGACGTTTCTCTTTATTTTTGCAACGAGAACGAGCTGCTCCAGCAGCGTGCCAGCCGGCTCTCCGGCCTCTTTGTTTGCCCTGCTGGGCGCTTCTTTCTCCTGGGAACGTGGCACCCCTGGGCCCTGGGGGGGGGGGGAGATTTTGGGGGTTTGGGCAATGGGTACCCCAATCCCTGCATCGTGCACATGAGGGGGGGGGGAAACATCGGCGTGCCCAGGGTTGGGGGTCCCCGGTTGCAAAATTTCCCCCCCCCCCCTTTGGTGTAGCCATAGGGGCAGCGCCCTGCACTTGTTCCCTTCTCGTTGCCATTTTAAGCAACCCATTTCGCCAAGGGGGGGGGGAAGAAATTTAATAAATAAAATTTAATCATTTCCGATGAATCATCAGGTCCATTCGGCTTGGAAAGTGGTGGTGTTGGGGGGGGGGGCACGGCACGGAGCCAAGGCTTGGAGGGGGGGGGCACGGGAAGGGTCAGGGGATGGCACCGAGGGAGCCCAAACGGGGGGTGCTGGGGGGGGGGTTCCCAAAATGATGCCCCTGCCCTGGGGACACCCCCAGCCTGACCCCACGGGGGGGTTAGGGTGTACCTGAGAGGTGCAGCCCCTTTTTTTTTATTTTGGGGGGGGGTCCTGAGCTGCAGGAGAAGCCAAGGGGGAAACTGAGGCAGGGCCAGGCTGCAGCAGGGGACTGGGGGCAAGATGGGGGGGTCCCGATCCCTTTTGACCCCCCCCAGACCCCCCCGGGCATCCCCCACCCCCCTTTTTTTCCACCCCCAACCCTAAAGAAGCTGCAGGGGGGGCTCGGGCTGCAGCCTGGGGGGGTCCCTGCGGTGGGGAGGGGGCTGCAGGTGGGTGCAGGGCACCCCGGGGGGGGGGGGGATTTAGGGTGGGGGGGGGCGCGCCCCCCACTTTGCCACTTTTCAAGGTGTGTGGGGGGGCTCGGCCGCCCCAAATTTGTGCGCTTGGGCACGGAGCGGGGGCTTTGGGGCGGAGCGAGGTGAATTGGGGGGGGGGGGTCCCTGCTCCTGTAGGGTGCCCCCCCCACCCAAACAGCATTCCCCAAACCCACCCCGCCCCTCTAAACCCCCCCCTCCCTCACCCACCCCCCCCCAAAGTTCCCACCTCCAGCGCCTGGCTGGCGGCTCGCAGCCACCGCAGCAAGCCCGGGCAGGCGGGGCCGGGCAGGAATGCACCGGGACCGGCCCCCCCCCAGCCCCACCGTGTCCCCCCCCCCCCCCCCCAGCCCCCCAGCCCCCCAGCCCCCTCCCGGAGCGCCCCCTGCCCACCCCCGGGGGGCTGCGCCCCGAGCGCGCCTTGGAGAGGTCGGGGGGGGACCGGGGTCGGGGCTGCGCCCTGCGGGGTGGGCGGCAGCCGCCGGGGGGGGGTGAGGGGTTGAGGGGGGGGGGGCAGGTCCGGAGCCTTCCTCCTCCCCCGCTCCTCCTCCTCCTCCTCCTCCTGACGTCAGCCCGCGGGTCCCGAGCAGTCGCGGGCAGGCGGCGGCGGAGGGCGATGGCTGGGGGGCGCCGGGGGGGCCCCTCCTGGGGCTGGGGTTGGGGTTGGGGCTGGGGGTGCTGCCTCTTGCTCTGCTGCGGTGAGTTGTTGGGTTTTTCTCTTTTTTTTTTTTTTTTGTGGGGGGGGGGCGGTGCTTTTTTTTGGGGAGAGAAAGGGGCGTTTTGGGGCCGCCCGCGGGGAGCGCAGCACCTGCGGCGCCCGGGGGCGCGCAGCCGCTGAGGGGTGCGGGAGGGTTTTTGGGGGACGGGGTGGGGTTGGGGGGGGTGCTGGGGGGTCCTATGGGGTGCTGCTGGACCCCCAGGAGTCCCTAGGTAAGGGGGGGGCACACGGGGACCCTCCCCCTGCTGTGTCCGTGGAGCTGCCCAGCCTCGTTCAGCACCCGGGGGGGGGCTGAAGGCGCTTTGGGGCGCTCCCTGCTGAGCCCACGACCCCCCCTGAACCCCTCCCGATCCCCCCCCCGCCCCACGACCCCCTCCCCGTGTCCCCCCCCTTTGTCCCCATCCCGTCCCGGAGCTGACGCCCTTGGGGCACCGCCCGCTGGGGGCCAGGAGTGCCCAAATCTTGGGGGGGGGGCGGCCTGAGGGGGGGAGCAGCCCCCCAATAACCCCCCCAGACCCCCCTTTCCCAGCCCTGCACGCCCCCAGGCTCCGCTTCAGCCTCTGGGCATGGAGCTGGTGCCACTTTGGGGGTCCCTTTGCAGCCTCCCCCCCCCCAAAAAAAAAAAACGGGGTGCTCCCTGCTGGCCCCCCAGGGCTGCCAGCCCGGTGGCTAGCAGCAGGGGGCTGGCAGTAGCCAGGCTGCTGTGGCCAGGGTCCGTGGGGCAGGGTGCCGGGGAGCCCCCACGTGCGTTTTGGGTGCGGCGGTCAGGTTTTTGGGGCAGCATCCATCCACCCCTCGCCTTCTAAGGACTTTTTCCCCCCCCCGGGCGCTGTGTTTCTCTTGGCTTTTCACGCTCTTTCTTTTTTTATCCTTCTTTCCAGCCCGTTTTCCACCCCCCCCCCCACCGTGGGTAAGGGGGGGGGTGCGCTTCCTGCCCCTCGCCAAGCCCCAGGGACGGGTCCCGGTGCTGCTCCCTGCCCTGCGGTGCCGGGGAAGCACGAGGGGCTGCAGCCAAACCCTCCCTGGGCAAGCTGGGGGGCTCCCCGTGTGCCCCCCCCCGGGGCATGGAGCTCAGCCTGGAGCTGCTGGTGCCCCCCTGGCCCCTCCTGCGGGGCTGTTTTTGGGGTGTTCCCACCTGGCTGCAGGGCTGGGGGCTGCGAGCTTTGCTTCTTCGGCTGCGCACGGCTTAGGGGGGAGCTTTTTGGGGGGGGGGGCGCGGGGTGCCACAGCAGAGCTTTGTCCCCAGCCCCAGCCTGCCGAGGCTCTCCTGCAGCTGCTTTCCCCGAGAGGCACCCGGAAAAACCTGGGACACCTCCAGCACCCCTGGTGCAGCCCCATCCCGCTGCGGTGCCCCCTTTTTTTTTGTGGCTGCTCCGCTCTGGGGACACACACACACAAACACACGACCCCGCGCCGCAGCCAGGCTTCTCCTCGCACACCTCAGCTCTGCAGGAGGCTGGCGGAGGGGCCGTGAGGGGCCGTGCTGCTCCCCACCCCTTTTCCCCGGCTCTAAAAGCAAAGCTTTGTTCTCGCGGAGCCCTGGCTGCCGGCCGGCTGTCCGCCAGCCAGATGGAAAGGCGCGAGGGGCTCTCCTCCCTTCCCCTCTCGCTCCCTCTCCGGATCTCGCCCCGGGTCCCCCGCTGGAGCTGTGCCAGGCGCTGGGTGCCGCGCTCGGGCTGCTCCATAACGGGGTTGGAAGCTCCCAGCCCTGCCCCGGTGGCCCCAAAGGGACCGCAGCGGGGCGCGCGGGTGCGTCGCCGTGTCCCCAAAACCCAGCCTCCCCTCGCTCCGGGCTGCAGGTCGTGCCCAGGGGCTGCACGAGGGGCGCTTGCGTCCCCCCCTCTGCTTCCAGCAGCACTCGGGGTGTCGCTGGGTGCTCCCAAAAGGGCCGGCGAGCCCTTTTGGGGGGAGCGGGGAGGGGGCTGCAGCCCCCGTGTCCGCCTCCTCAAGGGCAGCGGCCGGGTAGGAGGGTGCCTGGTGCCAGCCGCGGATGCCAGCCATTCCCCAGCTCTGAGCTCATGCTTCTGCTGCTTTTGCCGCCAGGACGAGGGCTCGAGGGCTCCCGCTCCCAGCGCTTCAGCAGCTCCCATCTCCCAGGGGTGACCCTGCCCGGGACCCTGCTGGGGGTTTGGGAACGGCGGGGGGCAGCGGCAGCGGCTGGGGTGCACCCCCGGTGTGCACGGGGCCGGGGGTGGCTGGTGTCGTGCCCAGGTGCCTCCGGTGCGAAGTTATCCTTTCCCGTGTGCCTGGTCCAGTTTCCTGACGCCGCTGCCTGCTTATCTTTGGGGCTTTCACCTGTTTTTTAATGCCTCCTCCTTTCCTGCCCCGCTTTGCTTCTCGTCCCTCTTGGTGCACCGGGCGCGCGGAGAGCCAAGGGCCAAGGGCCGGCTTTTGGGGTGCCCCGGTGGGGCTGGTGATGTGAGGCAGCACCTCTGCCATGGCAAAAGGGCTCCCGGCTGCGTGTCGGGGCTGTGCCACCGCGTACCCACTTCACATAAAGAGCATTTCGCAGGCAGGGCGCTGCCCTTTGAAGTTCCCTCCCTGGCGAGGCTGAGCAGCTGATAGCGGCGCGGCTATCAGCGAGCTGTTGACACAGCTGCCTTCCTGCAGCCCTCTGGGCCCCAGCTCCCAAACCTGGGCTGGGTGCAGGTGCTGGGCTGCCGGACCCCTTAATGGGCTCCCTGGCACCGTCCCCTCGCTGTGGGGCTCGCTGTGGGGCTCGCTGTGGGGCGTGCAGCCCCCTTTCATCCAGCGCCCGCAGCGCCAGCGTGGAGGCGGCGGCGCTCCCGGCCGTGGCATGACGCAGCCCTTCTCTGCACCATGCCCGGGTGGTGCTCAGCCCCCCAGCCTCGAGGCAGGGCATCTGCTGAGCCCTCTCCCCGCCTGGGATCGATAGCCATTACCTCCTGGAGCCGCCCTGGAGCGTGGCCAGGAGCTCCATTACTGCCCTGCAGGTCCCGGTGCCACCCGTGCCACGGGCAGGCAGCGCCCGCGGGGCTCAGCAGGCAGAGGGGCCGTGCTCAGGAGGGAGCTGGGCGTCCTGTTCTGGGCTGGGGACATAACCGGGGGTCCCGGGGTGGTCTCGGGGCTGTGGTGGTGTGAGCAGGACGTCCCTGCCCCCAGGTGCAGCCGGCGCTGTGCAGGTCTCCATGCCGGAGGTGGTGGAAGCGGAGATTGAGTCCACGGCCAGGATCGAGTGCGGCTTCTCCATCCCTGGCAACGGCTCCTACAGCTTCATCGACTGGTTCTACGTGAGTGCCGGGGGGCTGGGGGGTGCTGGCTGTCCCCGGGGCTCCCCATCAGCCCGTCCTTGTCCCCTCGTCCCCCAGGTGGATCGTGGCAGCCCGGTGAAGCTGCTGCGCGTGGCGGGCGGCGAGGTGCTGGAGGAGGAGACGAGCTACAAGGGGCGGCTGTCGGTGGGCGAGGACATGGCCCTGGCCATCAGCAAGGTGACCCCGCAGGACGCCAGGACCTTCGTGTGCCGGGTCGGGGCGGGCAGCCAGGGCACGGGCGAGAACCGCACCGAGCTCCACGTCTACAGTGAGTGCTGGGGGGGCGCGGGGACGGGGCGCATCCCGCCCCCCTCGCTCCTGACACCTCGCGTCGGGGGCTTCTTCCAGAGGTCCCCGAGACCCCTGAGATCGAGGCCAGCTCGGCCGGCATCCCCGCGCACAGCCCCAGCGCCCTGAAGGTGAGGAGGGGCCCCCCCGGAGCCCCCCAGAGCCCCCCACCGTGCCGGGCTCCCCTCTCCCCGCTCCCCGCGGGGGTCCCCGGGGGGCCGTGCCGTGCCCAAGGCGCTCTGTGCCGCCGCAGATCGCCCGGTGCGTGAGCGAGAACAGCTTCCCACCCGCCAACATCACCTGGTACAAGAACGGGGAGCAGCTGCAGGCCGAGGAGAACAGTGAGTGAGGGCTGGGGACGGGGCCGGGGACCTCATCCTGCCCCAGCAGGGAGGGTCCGGGGGGGTTTGGGGCCACCCGAAAGAGCCCTCCCCGCGGGCTGGGAACAGCAGACGTGTCCCCTGCAGAGGTGAAGTTCCTGGCCACGCTGACCCGCAAGTCGAGCGGGCTGTACACGGTGAGCAGCAGCCTTTTGGCCGTGGTCACCCGCGAGGACCGCAGCTCCCTGTTCCACTGCGCCGTGCACTACTGGCTGCGGGGCCAGCGGCTCTCCAAGGCTTCCCGGCGGGTCAACGTCACCGTCTTCTGTGAGTGAGGGGCCCGGGGCCGGGTTTAGGGACGGAGGGGGGACGCCAGCACCCACCCTGCCCGCTCCCTCGTGCCCCAGACCCCACGCAGCACGTGGAGCTGCACATCGTGCCCACCGCCGCGCTGGTGAAGGAGGGGGACGACGTGAAGCTGGTGTGCGAGGCCGACGGCAACCCGGCGCCCGTCTTCAGCTTCTACAAGAAATCGGTGAGGCGTTTGGGGGCGGGAGGAGGTCCGGGCTCCTGGAGGCAGCTCCTGGCTTGCCTGTGCCTCGTCTCAAGCCCCTCGGGAGCACGGGGCTGAGGGCTGAGCGCTGCCCTGCCCGCAGCCCGAGGACTGGCAGGACGTCTCCTCCCTGGCCGACACCAGCAGCGGGGTGCTGAGCCTGCAGGGCGTCAACAAGAGCAGCAGCGGGCTGTACCGCTGCCAGATCCTGGACCTGGACGACATGACGCAGATGGAGAAGGAGGTGGAGCTCGTCGTCAACTGTAAGGCCCCCGGGGGGGGGACGGGGGGACAGGGGGGGCGCCCCGGTCCCCCTGCTCCCGCTGCCCTGCTCTCCGTGTCCCCCCCAGACATCGAAGGGGTGCGGGTGCAGATGGAGCCCTCCTCGCCCCTGCACGAAGGGGACAGCGTGAGGCTGAGCTGCAGCGCTCACAGCCCCGTGGACCTGGACTTCCAGTGGAGGGACGAGAAGGTGAGCGGCACCCGGGCTCCTCCGAGGGGAGGATTTTCCCCTCTCCGCCTCCTCGCCTCGCTTTGGGAGGTCCTAAGGGGCAGGTTGGGGGGCTCAGCGCCGTGGATCATCCCTCCCCAACAGGGCAGGAAGGTGGCGGAGGGGAACCAGCTCTTCCTGAGGAACCTCACCTTCGAAACCTCCAGCAACTTCAGCTGCCGGGCGGTGGCTCGCAGCGTGCCGGGGCTGGAGCGCAGCAAGCAGGTGGCCGTGGCCGTTCAGGGTAAGGAATAACCCCGGGGGGAGCCCCGCGCCGCCAGCCTCAGCCCTTTGTTTCCCCCCCGTGGGGAGCCAAAGGGGTTTTTTCGTGCCGTCCCCCGCAGGGAAACCGCGCATCGTGGCCATCAGCTCCCCGCTCTACGTGCGGCAGGACGAGGTGGTGAACCTCACCTGCAAGGCCATCGCCTTCCCCCGGCCCTCCGTGCGCTGGAGCATCAACGGGACGGTGAGAGCCGGGCGGGGAGGGGGGGGGCTGAATTTCGGCTGTCACCATCCCCGGGGTGCTGAGCCCTGCGCTGCTCCCCGCAGACCCACGAGTACGTGGAGAACCAGCACGTCGCCAGCAACCTGACGGTGCGCGTGAGCCACGAGCTGCTGCGGGCCGGGGCCATGTGCCGGGTGTCCAACGCGCTGGGGGTCAGCGAGAAGCACATCCAGCTGCTGGGTGAGCCCCCAACCCCCCTGCTGCTCCCCCTCCCTCGGATTGCTTTGGTATTTTGGGAGCCTGCCTCTTTGGGAGAGGCTGGATGGAGGGCGCCGGGGCGGGCAGCACGGTGAGCTCCCCGTGTCTGGCCCAGATGGGAAGAGCTCGGAGAGCAAAGGCGTGATCATCGTGGCCATCATCGTCTGCATCCTGCTGGTGGCCGTGCTGGGCTCCGTCATCTATTTCCTGCACAAGAAAGGCAAAATCTCCTGTGGCCGAGCCGGCAAGCAGGACATGTAAGCACTGCCGCCGCCCCCGGGGAGCCCCCAGGGGCTGCCCGTTTCTCCTGCATCCCATTATTTCTCCTGCATCCCATTATTTCTCCTGCATCCCATTATTTCTCCTGCATCCCATTATTTCTCCTGCATCCCATTTCTCCTGCTGCCCCCCTGCTCCTGCTTCCCATCCCATCACGCCGGCGGGAGGCACCCGGGGGCACGGGGTGGGGGTCTCGCTTCCAGCTTCCCCGCAGCCCCCGGGGTGCGCAGGGCTCAGCCCGTCCACGCAGGGAGGAGAGGAGCAGCCCCGCAGAGCAGCCCAGGGACCCCTGGCAGGGAGGGCCGGGCAGCCCGGAGCTTCCCAGAGCCAAATCCTCAGCCCCTGGGCACCCTCTGCCCCCGAGCATCCCCCCCGGGATGGAATTTGGGGGCTCGGCCGGCCCTGCTCCCCCTTCCCCCAGCCAGGTGCCCTCTTGGGTGGCGCAAGCACGGTCTCAAAGCTGTCACCTCCCTCCCCTAGCACAAAGCCAGAGGCACGTAAAGACAAGAATGTAGTTGAAGTTAAGTCAGATAAACTCGCCGAAGAGGCCGGGCTCCTGCAGGGCGCCAACGGCGAGAGGGGACCCGCCGCTGACCAGGTAGGACCTGGTGGCCCCACCGGCCACGGGGGCGTCGGGCAGGGCTGGGAGCGGAGCTGAGGAGCCCAGGGGGTGCCCGAGGTAACGCTTCTCTCCTCGCCCAGCGCTCCGCAGCCTGCATGGGCACCCTAAAGCCAGCGGCATCGCTCGGGGAGGGGGACGGGGAGGCGCCGAGGGGGGCAGAGCATCGCCCAGCCCGAGCTCCCGGTGCAGGATGAGGTGGGGCTCACGGGGCTGAGAGCCAGCGGGGGGCTGCAGGAGCTGGTCCCGGGCTCCAGGGCTGGGCTTTCTGCTCCTCCTCGTCCCGCTGAGCAGATTTTTTCAGCCCCAGCCCCGGTCCTGCTGCCCCCCACCGCCGCCGCCTGTCCCAGCAGCCGAGGAGCCGTCTTTTATCCTTATTCTCCCCCCTAATTTAATTTTTTTCCCCCCTCTTTTCTCTTCAAGAGCGAGAAATACATCGATCTGAGGAACTAACCAGGGGATCTCCCAAGTGCTTTCTCCCCTCGACCCTTCCCTGCTCTCCGATTGCCTTCTCCCACCCCTGCTCCAGCCCCCGGGGAGCGCGGCCGGCGGCGAAACCCCACGGGGGCACCCCCGGGACCCCCCCTCCGATACCTCAACCGCGGCTTGGCAGCGGCGGAGCCGGGCTTGCTTTCTGCTCCGGGGAAGCCGACAGCAATACTCGAAAGAAATTCCCCCTCTGAGCTGCCCGAGGGAAGGAGCCGAGGCTTCATTCAGGAAATTGCGCCATGCGCGGCAAGGTTTTTTGTTTTTTTGACGCCTTTTCTCCCCAAATTCGCTCAGAAAAGCTGGCGGGATTCTTCGCTTTTTCGCAGCAGGGCGGTGCTGGCACCTCACGGGTTTGGGGTTTGGGGGGCAGAGGGGAGAAGCAGTGGGGCTTTTGGGGTTTTCCCTCTGAGCCCCCCCCCCCGGCCTCGGTGCTGAGTCCCCGGGGTGCTGCGGGCAGGGAGCCCCCCGAGGGGCTGCGAGGGCAGGGCCGGGGCTCTGGGCTCCCTGGGGGCTGCAGGTCCTGAAATCCTCCCGTTTGAAGGTTTGCTGCCGAGGGGGAGGACAAATTGAGTTGTTTTTAGGGAGGCCGCACAGCTGCTGGCACCGCTGGGCCGTGCTTAAAACGTGAACCCGAGGAATGTCAGGTCAGGGCCAGCCGGCGATGTCTCAGGGTTGGATTTCTCTCTTTTTTTCCTTTTTTTTTTTTTTTTGCTAAACATTTATCAGCCCCAGGGGAAACTGGGTTATTTCTTGCTTCACTGACACCTCCTGCCCCCCCTCCGGGGAGGGAAAACCCCGTCCCCAGCCTTCCCCTGCTGCCCCCCAGCCCCTTCCCCTTCGGCTCGGCCCCGCTCGTGAGCTGCGTCGTGGAAGCAGAAGCTTTGGGTTATATATATATTTTTGTTGGGTTGTGTGTACATTTCCGGGAGTTTTGTCTGATATTTGCCAGTTTGTTTGTTTTTTTTTATATATATATATGTGAAAATAAAGTACCGAGGTCAAAGGCTGGGCGTGAGTCCGGTGGTGACGCTTCGCTCCCTTCCCTTCCCCTTTCACAGCCTAATCAGTGCTAATCAGTGTTAATAGGCAATTAGTGGCAGCTAATGAGAGGTCCTGGTAGGAATTAACACGATATTCC
Organism: Aythya fuligula; assembly: GCF_009819795.1. Lineage (NCBI taxonomy): Eukaryota > Metazoa > Chordata > Aves > Anseriformes > Anatidae > Aythya > Aythya fuligula. The sequence goes on along the minus strand of NC_045580.1, from coordinate 3,777,705 downwards.
TGATAGGAATTAAGAGGAAATCCTGGTCAAATCCTAATAGGTGATGGAGCGATGCCTGCTAGGGATGCTAACAGGTAACTCCGTACAGGGCTGCTAATTAGAAATGGTGTTAATAGCTACCAGCCCCCAATAATTGCTAACAGGTAGCTCTATTATTAATTAATGAGGCTTCTAATTGATAACCCTATTAGATTGCAATACATCAGTGTAGTAGTGGTGACTGGATGCTAAAAGGGAGTGTGGTAATGGGATTTAACAGCCCCCAGTAATCAAAGCTGTTTGGTAAGAAACCAAAAGAGATGATTTTATTGATAATTATCGATCGTTTTATTGCTAATACAGAGGATCTGGGCTATTAAGGGATAATTCCCCTAAAGGAGCCTGAGGGCTTGTGGCTGGTGTTCATCCCTCAGCTTCTGCAGGTAGCAGGGGGGAATTCCTAGTGAGAGGTCCTGAGCCATTTTAATAGGGAATAATGGATAATAATAAATAAAAAATAATAGATAAAAGGTAATAATGGTAATAAAGGGTAATAAATAATAATAATAACTAATTAGTAATAAATAGTGCCCCTCGCACTGCCCTGCCCGGGGGGTTGGGGTGCACCCGGAGCTGGGAGGGGACCTGGCCAGGACCGATGCCCCCCCCAGGACATCCCACCCCACTGGGGGATGTGCTCACGGAGAAAAGTGAGGATGAGGAAGGGGGACGGGGACGTGACAGGGCTGTCCCCATACTGACCTGGGGGGAGGCCACTGTGGGGTGGCAGTGGATGGGGGATGGAGCCCCCCAGCGGGGTTCCTGTGGCCATAAGGGGTTGGGGGGACCATGCCGCAGCCCCCATGGGACCCCCCGTGGGGCTTTTGGGGTCGTTTCACTCACCTGGAGCCAGCAGAGACAGCCTCAAGCGCCTCCAGTACCACCCCGTACAGCCAGCCCCAACTGGGACCCAGTGCAGCCAACCCCAATGAGCCTGGCCTGGCTTCCCGGGGCACACCCTCGGCGTCCACTTGACCTCAATTGACCCCGTGTCCTCATTTGACCCCAATTAACCTCATTTGACCTCTCGAGCCGCTTTCTTTCGAGTCCCCTTGACCTCAGATGACCCCTGTGTCCTCATTTGACCTCTGTGTCCTCATTTGACCCCAATTAACCTCAATTGACCTTTGGAGCCACTTTCTTGCGTCCACTTGTCCCCATTTGACCCCAGCGTCCTCATTTGACCCCCGTGTCCTCACTTGACCCCAATTAACCTCATTTGACCTCTCAAGCCATACTCTTGAGTCCAATTGACCTCAGATGACCCCCCCATGTCCTCACTTGCCCCCAATTAACCTCGTTTGACCCTAGAGCCATCTTGCTTTGCGCCCACTTGGCCTCAATCAACCCCCCAGACCCCTCCTGCCCTCCCCGTAGCCCCCTACATCCCCACAGACCCCATACATGCCCCATTATCCAGCATCAGCGCCCACCCCCAGGCAGCCCCTGCCGGACCCCACAACCTCCATCAGCCCCTAGGGCCCACGGTCAGGGCCAACGGGGGCCCCAAAACCCCCCTATAGGCTCACAGCAGAGGTCATGGGGGGCTGAAGGGGTCATGTACCCATTACCAGAGCACTGGGGGTGTGTTATGGACGTGGAAGTAGCCTTGAACTCCTTATAGATCCCCTATATAGAACGTCGGGGATTAGTTTATTAATTATTTTATATCTCCTGTAAATGAGAGGCAGTAATTGTAAGGCTTTTGGAGCTGTTTTGGAGGGGCAGGTGGAGGCTAACGGGCTCCTTCAGTGCAGGATTTGGGTTTCGGGACCTACCGGGCACCCTATGGGCACTGCAGACCCAGCTCAGGCCCCTGTTAATGTTTGGTAACGAACTTCTTAACGAGAGCCTCGTCATTTAATGGTTTCTTTGGGCTCGTCTCATCTCGTGGTTGGCTCCAGCAGCGTGTTGCACTCTTAAACCTTCCCCGCTCCCATTTTGTGAGCATCCCTGACCTTAATTAGGGTCGGGTCATTGTCTGGAAGCAGGCTGGGTGTCAGTGAGGTGTGTACGGGGCGCAGGGGCCGGACCGAACGCCCCAAATTGGGCTCACAGAACCACCAGCAGGCAGCCGCTCTGCTACGACAAAGGGAATTTTATTGAAAAATAAAACTTTGTTTCGTTTTCTTTCGACTGACACAGGTGAAGGAAATCCCAAAGAAGCTCTTAGTGGGCAGCATACAAGGATGGAAACAATTAATAAATAACATTAGTATAACCTCTAAACATTAACAATGCACTTGCAAACAAACCGAGGACTTTAAACCAAGTGAACCTTAAAGCTCAGCTACTCTCTGTAAGAATATTTACCTTCTGTTTTTCCTTATTCTTTACAGATCTGAAAGGATTAAATACTGCTATTATATTTTATATTAATGACACTATTAGATTTTTTTTTTCTTTAAAATAGTTCGTGAAAATCTCCACATTTTTAACACTGACATCATACAAATTGGTGTTTTCGAGAGAAAGAACGACCGCTCCTCCCCCACCAGAAATTCCCAAAAAAGATTTCCAGCAGGAGCTTTAAAAAAAAAAAAAACCCCACGCGTCCTTTATTCCCCAACTCACTTTTTTTTAACGCGGCACCTTCGGGAAAAGCGCCCTGGGAGTTGCATTTTTTTCTTGCTCGACTGAAAAAAAAAATAAAATAATAAAATAATAATAATAATAATAATTAAAAAAAATAATAATAAATTTACAGTGATGGCCCTGCCTCAAGGGATAGCTACAGTAAGGGGATCAGCCTAGTGCAGGAGGCGACGTGTCCCCAAGGCAGGGCGCAGCGAGGGGCGTGCAGGGAAGCAAATCCGCAGCCACCTGCCCCTCGGGATATGTCTCGCTGCAGATCCCACTCTGTCGGGGTGGCTCCGGGCACCCTAAAACACCAAAACCCCGAGCGAGGTGGCTGCCAGGTGCCCCAGCTCCTCCCCGAGGGTTTGCTGCTTGCTTCGAGCCCTGGCATGGCAGGTGGGGAGAAAAACGGCGGTTTTGGTAAAAAGAGCAGAGCTCGTTTTGTTCCAAGCAAAAGCAATCCTGTCCCACAGCTCTCCCGTCCTCGGCACCAGCCCCGACAAAACACTGCGGGCACCAGGCTGAGAAGGAAACCTCGGCAGCTGAAATGCTGCAAAAAAAAAAAACCAAAAAGCAGGGACACAGCAGGAGTGAGAGCAGCCCGGCTCTCCTGCCCCTTCACCTTTCGGAGCTGGCTGCTTGGGCTCCTCCTTTTGGCAGGAAAGGCACGAAAGCAGTCGCGTTATCAAGTTACCTCCTTCAGGATAAAGAGCGAGGAGGTGGAAGGGGGGGAAAGAAAAGAGAAAATGGCATCAGGCTCACCTTTCGGGAAGGAAAACAGGAAGGAAAATACGCTGTACAGTGCCTGGGCAGAGCCCGCTGCACGCCAGCGGGGCAAGCAAAACGCTCCCAGGTCGAGGAGGCAAAGCCAAGGCTTCGGCTGCTGAAATCAGTCTGAGAAACAGCGCACAGAAAGGAGACATGCAGGGCAGCCAGTGATACATGCCACGAAAATCGCCCTCCCTCGTCGCTAAGACCCACGGGGATGGCGCAGAGAGGGGTCAGGGCATCGCTGCTGCGGGCTCACGGGCTGTGCAGGACACGAGTTGAGGCTTTAGCTGCCGGATTTGGCTCTCCCACAGCCTTGGCAGCAGCAGCCCCGGTCTCACGCCACCCTTGAACTCACTCGGGCTGAGTTTACGCAGCAAAGGCGGCGCTGAAGCGGCTCCAAAAGCAACACGGGGCTGGTGGCAGCGCCGGGGAGAGCACGGAAGAGAGGGGAAGGGCCGGCAGGGCTGCGTCCCAAAACCTGCCTCGATGGATGGGCAGAAATCTCCCCAGCTCGCACGTTTCAGCCCCGGCCCTAAAATAGCAACAGCGAGAGCTGCACTGCAGGGATCCCCTTACAGCTTCAGGGAGCGTTTTGTTACGGACAGGACGGGAGCGAGGGGCCAGCTCCTGCTTTTAAACCACCTGGACCCCCCCCTGCATCCATTTATAAAGCTGCAGGTTTAGAGAAACCCCCCCACTGCACACCCCACAAACATTTCAGGCTTCATTTCCTCGCCAGCCGCGAGCTGCTTCCCCGAAATCTGGGCCCAGCTCCTGTTTTTTTTTTTTTTTTTTTTTTTTAAAGGAAAATCCCTTGGAGGGATGCAAATAATTGCAGGACGTGCTCTGAAAGGCTGGCAGCCTCGCCGTGTACCCAGAGGGCTGGCTGTCCGTCTGTCAGGCCGGGAGCTGCGTGTCCCTGCCCGACTGCAAGGCTCCCCCAAAGGCACCACGCTGCCCTCGCGTCAAGCCTATTATTTGGGGAGCTCAGGAGCCGCTCAGGTTTTGTGCGAGGAGCAGCTGAGCCCTGCCTCTCCGAGCCCTGGGATTGTTCTCCGAACACAAAGCGCCCCAGCTCCGCCCGGACACGAGCTCTGGGGACTCCTCGGAGAAACGGGAATGGAAAGAGGAGGCTCTGGTGTGAGGGGGCCACGAGGCTGCGACGGCCACCACGCAGTTCAGGCACAGCAAGCAGCGCGTCCACGTTCAGCAGGTGCAGCGTGCCGGGAGGAGGAGAGGTCAGCAGGGCTGCCACCGAGCCCCAGCGCTGCAGCACCAAACGCTCGAGGCTAAAAAAATAAAAAAAAAAAAAAAAAAGAAAGAAAAGGAGAAGCAGCAGCCAGCTCTTTGCTCTCCCTCGGATTCTTCCCTCCCTCTCCCACCCCTCAAAGACACGCGGGGCTTGCAGCACTTCTAGCAGCCTGGAATCCGAGGCTGCAGGGGAGAGGCCACGGCCGAGAGAAATTCAACGCCCGGCGCGGCCACGAGCAAAGCGCCCCGCAGAAGCCAGGCACGCCGGCTCCAGGAGCAAAGGGATGACCGAAATGGTGAGCAATAAATGCTGTCATTGTTACAGGGAGGAGGGGGACGCCACAGCTAACGGGAAGCAATCAGAAGGTTTCTCCCAAGGTCTCCTGCTTGTTCCCAGCAGACCGCGACCGCTCGGCCGCTCCGAAAAGCCCGAGCAGCGAGCAGGTCCAAACCTAGTACCATGAACCACAGGACACACCACACTGACCCGGTTTCTCAGAGCATTCACTTGGAATTCACAGCACAAAACACTCCCCCCGGCCTCCAGGGCATCGGTTCTGGGGTCCCTCGTGGCACCACCTCTCTCTACCAGCACCCCAAATCCGTTCTCTCACAGCCAAGAGGCGGGGGGAGAAGGACTCCAAGACGCACACTGTAGAAAAACACCGCTCCGCTTCCATTTCCTCCCACTGCTTTGAAATCTGGAACCACAAAAACCTGATAACTGATTCGGGAAGAGGCAGGGCTGAGCTCCGCACGCAGTCTCTAAAGGAACCCCCTTCCCCTTGGGTGCGCGGCCGCCCGGGGCAGCCGGTCCGCAGAAGTTGCAGGCGTCGGAGGTGATGTGCTATGTGGCCACGTGAGCAGGGGAGGAGATGGAAACGAACTCCCGGAGAATATTCTTGGCCATTTCGATATTGTTATGTGCAATGAGCAGCGCTTTCTGGATGTCCTGATATGAGTAGCCCTGGTTCATGAGGTTCTCGATCTCGCTGGAGAGCTGCAGCGACGCGCTGCTCCCGCTGCTGGCTCCGCCGGGCTGGCAGCTCCCGGCTTTTCGCTCTGAATTGATTCTCCGTGGCAGCGGCTTGGGCGGCCTTTCGGGAACTTGAGAGCCATCCGAGAAACCTGGAAGGAGAAAGAAACACGTCGCTTCAAGGAAAGGCAGGGACTCTTGCTCGGAAGGGAGCAGGACTGACATCAGACTGACGACTGGCACTCGGCCGTGCCACCACGACCCGTGCCACCATCTCGACTCAGCCCCATCCTCCCACAGCACGGTGCTGATCAGCACCCGCACAAAAAGGAATGGATTAGTCACAGCTCCTCCGCCACAAGCTCTCCAAAAACTGAGTTATATCTCAGACCCACACACGAGCTCCTGCGGGAGCCCACCCTCGCCTCCTGGGGAACAAGAGGAGCAGCCAAAAAAACCCAAGCAGGACACCAAACACCGCAGGGATTTAATTAGTGGCTTGTAAAGAAAATGCATTATTTACAGCGTTAATCCAACGTCTGATAATTTGGAGTCCTCACCTCCCATATCCCTGCAGAAAATGTTTTTTCCTACATTGCAAATGACAGGGAACTTCTCTGCCTGAATCTTTGACACCACCTTAAAGCGAGCTATTTTTGTCTGCTGAAAAAACCTCCTCGAGGTACTCAAGGCAGAGTTTTCTAACTGCTGAACTGGTGGTGTACAACACACACATCCTAGGGATGTCCAAACAATCCCTAAGACTGGCACCGCAGCCCCGTTCAGAACAGCAGCAGTCATCCTGGGGCCTTCCCGAAAAACTTCACCGAGAGCACGACGCCGGGGAAGGCTCCTCAGGACCCAAATTCATGGAGGCTTCCTCAGCAGCCACAACGCAGTTTGTCTCCCTGATCGTCACAGAACAAGCTCCTGACACATAAAAAGCTTTTTGTACGTTTGAGAAAAAGGACTGCCCACTCCTCTCCCCCAAAGTGTCTTTTGAAATGGCTGCTTCAGCCTGAACCGGCTCAAATTTCAGAGACCACAGGTCAATTTGAAAGGGCAGCCAGCAGCTCAGCTCTTTTGGTAAATGATTAAGAAACTAAATTGTAGGGCAACGTGTGTGAGAACACAAATCTGCCCAAACGCATCCCTTCCTAGCCAGGCTTCGGCAGTGGCCAGTAGCCAACGTTTCAGAAAGCTGCAGCAGCTTCCCAGGGCAGTAACAATCAGCATTTCAGCATTTCCTCAGCATTTTTCGTTAGCAGATCTCCATACCCTACAAAGCAGGACAAAAGCACTGTAATTTCAGGGTTGTATAAACAAAGAGGGGTCGATGATTAAGCCCCGTAGTTCATCTGGGAGCAGGATGTGAGCTCCCTCTGCCCTCCCTCATCCCATATTCTACAGACACGGTCACAGAGCAGGGCAGGGAGCAGCGGCAAAAGCTGACAGATCTCTTTGAGCTGATAAATTCTCTGAGCTGAAGAAGAGAAGACTTTGGAAGAGGGAACTGGTGAAGCAGGTGAGCAGAAGACTCCGTGGGACAAGCAGGCCTGGGTGCAGGAGGCTCTGCCTGCTGGCTGCCTCCAGAAGGAACGAGAGACTCGCCCCTCTCACTTGGCAAACGGCCGGAGGTTGCGACGTGCTGAATCCTAAACCCCCCACCAGGAAGTTTCAGAGCTTCCTCTGGTGCCCCTGAACGGCTGTAGGGAAGAAGCCAAGTGTTGCTTGGAAAGGCTTTTGGAGAGACGAGGCTTTGGGATTCCCCTGGACAGCGTCACCCAGCCAGGAGGACAAGATGTCCCCTGCTCCCCGGGGATGAAAAGCTGACCTTGCTGAGCCGCCGTGTCCTTGCTGAAGGAAACCCAAAGCACCACACGGGCCACTTGTGCCATCTGCTGGCAACAGCTGCACCCAAGCCTCTGAGACACAGAGTGCAAGGCCAGCCACCTCATCTTTAGCTTGAGCAGAGAGAAGCTGCAATATTCTCAAGTTCTTTTTCATGGCACAAGCTATATCCTGTGCCCCGTGTGACGTGATGCCTTAAGGAGCAACCTTAAAGCTGGGAAAAGGCTTTGCTAACTGTGATTTAAATGTGATGTACTAGCTCTGGGATTTAAGGGAGGAAGGAAACGCATTACAAGTCGCAAAGCAAGCTGAACAAATAAGGATCGGTGTAATTCAGCCTTGCAAATCTGATTTTACAGCCTACCCACAAAATCCTGAGTCAGTGACACAAGTTTCAAGCCATCAGTGCATGCAACAGCACCCAGAGCACAGCTGTTCTCTAACCTGTCACGGGGTCATTCTCCAAAGACATTCGGCTGAAGGCAGGCGTGGCGTTGGAGATATCAGACAGTGTGCGACGAGCAATAGCAACTGGTAGTGGTGGTTTGGGGATATCGTAGCCATCTTCTTCATTTTCTGATTCTTCGGGGCCATTGCTGGCAGTGGCTGCAGCCAGATCCCCTTCATCTAGAGGAAGAGACACAGTCTGAGCCCTGGGACTGAACAGAGATCCGTCTCTCCAGGCAGCCTCTGCTCCTCTGCAGTCCATAAAAGCACTGACAGGACACAGAACGAGGCTCTGCTGCCAAAACCCCACGTTCAGTGGAAGCTCTTTCCAGAAAGTAGCGCTAGATAAAAATTTCTTACCATAGCTGTGGGCTGACAGCTGCTGCAGCTGCTTACAGCAGCAAAGCCCAGAAAACAAAATCTTCAAAACAGCAATTTTTTAAACAACCGTTGGGTATTTTTTACAGCACATTCCAGCCAGGCTGCTCACCAACATCCCCACACGCAGCCTGCAGTGCGCAGACACAAACGCTTCCGCAGACATCCTAGCTACTTCACCAACAAAAGCAAGTGACATTTAATTCAGCCTAAAATGCTCTTCCAACTGGCACTGGGACCAATGCAGTGCATCCCGGGTTTATTTGGTGACTTTTGTGTGTTTTTTTCTTAGCACACCCACTCACCAGAAGCGTTGAGGGTCTCGAAAGCAGAGGGCACTGCTTGGGAGTGAATGTTGTACATCGCTTCGTACATGCAGCCATCCGCCTGCTGGTCGCACTCCAGGGCTCTGCAGGAGAGAGCACACATCTCCCTTCACACAGGCAGCACTGGGCAGCCATCACCCAGCCCCTGTCACCGAGATTATCCACAGGTACCTGCTTCAAAATGTTCTGCCATTGTTCTGAGAGAGAGCATTTGTTCCCCTAAGTGCTCTAGTGATGCCTGCTGCAAGACAGCAGCTCAGCACTGAAGGGTTTAGCTGACACCACCAGAAAACAATCTTTTTCACAGAATTTTGCATTTCGGTGGCCGCTGCTGTTACCAGCAGAAGGAGGTGGAGGTTATCTAGCCCTTTTAATACTGTGTCAGGATTCTGCAGCAGAGCAGTAGCCACGTTTCATCTGCAGTTCGCTGCCTTAGTCTAGATCTGGTGAGCATCACTGGGGGAATTCAGCCAACAGAGCAAGCGAAATCTCCACCCTGGTAAACAAATGTGCTTCCCCAGAGCTGCGAGGAGGAAGAACAGTACATGCAAACAGCATCTCACCGCAAACTCTGAGTCATTTCCAAAGGCATCTTCATCTCTGGTTTTTGTACAGCAGGACCTGGAGGCACCACTGGCAGCGAGGAGGGCGACATGTATTCGGTGTCCTCGTCGCTTTCAGACTGTTCCCCAGGAGGCAGTTTTGGTACAGGCAGTGGTCTGGAGGCAGAAGAAACAAGATATAAACACCAGAAAAACACTTACTGGAAATCTAATTAGCATCAAAGTGGCTTTTCAAACCCACAGCCGAGGTAGCAGTGCTATATTGATACTGCCTAGAGAAATAACCTGGCTTGTAGCTGCCCAGCTGCAAGGTCAAGCTGGCACAAGGTCATTACGAAGAGGCAGCTGACAGTATCACACACATCACCTGCTTCACAGGGCACATTTACAAAGACCAACTCAGAATTAAATTTACAGACGAGCTAAAGGTAACCGTAGCCTGATTCCTATCGCCACCATCCACAAATCTTCAGGCTGCTGATTTCATCTGCTTTCACCTAGGCTGTGTGCTTTGGATAAATAATCCATCAGAGACTGAAACTAAGGCTTGACAGAGTTATGCCAAATTCTGTCCCTGGCACCAGCACGCACAGAGACCTACAACGACCCTCGTAGGGAACAACATACCTGGCAGCTAAGGAGTAGATAGCGTTGGCAGAGGAGGAGGGTTTAATTTTGGGGTGCTCACACTCTGAGGTTGCTGGTGGACCGCTGTTCAAGCTCTGAAAGAAAAAAGGCCAAACAAGGAATTACAGACACCAGGTCAACCAGTGTAGTTGCAAAACTGTTTGCTGGTCATCCACCTGGGGATGGATGTCAGCCAGTCATCAAATTCTTGGGAACAAAGCACCTTCATTTATTCAAAAGCATTTGCTGACACCTTAGAAACCCACAAGTTTTGATACTTTTCCCTCACTGACAGCACAAGCACAGTTTTTCTCCTGTTGCCTTCTGCCTGTTTACACAAGAGCCACAGGAACTCTTATCTTTCAGACTCTAATGACTTTGCGAAATTCAGCTGAAATTGGCCAAAAGGCCAAAATGTTAATAGGGAAAAGAGGAAAAGGATGCAGACAAGCATATAGACAGAGACAGAATGACAACTGCAAAAGTGTCAATTCCTTAGACAATCTGGCTAAAAACGTACTCGCTTTCAATTTTCAAAAATTCAGAAATTCAGAAAGCTGGAGGTTTTAAAAGGAAAAGGTAGGCAACAGGGATCAAGGGAAGCAAAACTGCCTGTGATTTCTCTTAGAGAACAGTATGTTGGACTACTAAGTTACACCTCATTAATAGGAACAGCCACAAATTTAACTCAGATTTTACTGAGTTAAAGTAATCACTGTTTCTGTGCGCATGTTTCACAGGACTGAATCCTGAGAGGAGGAAATTACACTTTTTCAGCAGACCAGCTCCTAACACAAAACATTCTCGTTTTTTCAAAATTCAAAGGTGAACAGTGATCATAACATTGTGGCTCACGACTGCTCAAAGTCTTCCCATTACTCTCCCTTGTCTGGCATTCACCAGGTTCTCTCCTTTGGCACAGGAAGGCCCTACTCAGATGCAGATGAGAACAGGGCACCTTGGAAGACCTAATTCCTTAAAACCAACCTTCACCCCCATCAGGTCTACTCACCACCTGGTTGTCCAGGCTGAGCGTGCTCCCAAGCCGATGGCTCTCAGCCCTGGAATCCATCTGAGAGGGCAAGGAGAAGGGAAGCGAGTGCCTGTTCGACAGTTCCCTGCCGGTCCAGTGGTCCCCGGGGCTGAGAGCTGAGGAGGGGGCTTTCGGGATCGGCCGGGAGGGCCACGGATCCCCCTGGCGGGTGGAGGGCACGGGGGGGGGCTTGTCCCTGGAAGGACAGTCCCCTGGAGTGCAGGGCAGGGGCCGTCTCTGAGGCCGAGCCTCGGTCCCGATGGAGTGGGGTCTGTCCGGAGGCGGTGGCGGCGGCAGGTCGCGGAGCGTGGGTGGGATGGGCAGAGGCTTATCCTTGTGGAGGGTGCCAGGAGCAGCCTGGGAAGCAGAAGAATGCAAAAACAGGGCTTAACAAAAGGGAGTCCGGCCACGGAGCACAGAAAGGTGGGAGGTGGGTGGCAGGAGGGCGAGGTCTGTTTTTGTTTCATCTGTTTTTTCACTAGAAATTATCTCAACGGATGTGGAGTGATGCCAAGTTAGCTCTCCAGGGACACCTTCCCTACAAGCTTGTGGAGACAACACAGTAATTACACGCAGCTACAGCTAGGCACTAAGCACTTCTGATTGTCCTTCTTGAATTTAAAAAAAAAAAACACACAAAACAACTCAGAGCATCATTGGATTGGATTCCACATAAAGGAAACTCATCGTTTCAAAAAGCTTCAACTGCGCGTCGTTTACACGAGTTACTCATCAGTCAGCAAGTCAAAGAAATCACTATTTTGCCTTCAGGGATGTCACACAGAACGCAGAGGATTTACCCAAGCACTCTCCTTCCCCCCTGTCCCACCGTCTGGCAGGGCAAGGAGTGTGTTTTACCTTTGAGGAGGTCCCAGGGCTGGAAGCCCCAGGCGGGTTGGACACTCGCTGCTGCAGAAGATCCAGTCGTGGTGGCACGGGAGGGAGGGTGGCCTGCGGGGCTACCGAGAAGGGAGAGGGAGGACGCTCGACCTGAAAAAAAAAAGACCAAGAAAATCAAAGGATGACAAAATCCAGCAGAACTCCTCTTCCTTGGAGAGGCTTTCAAGTTCAGTGAGTTGTGCTGGCTCCGGTATCACGGCCGGTAACAAATGACTGCACTGATGCCAACCACACAGCAGCAATCGAAGGTAATTTCACAGCACAGCTGCGTTTGTCTTGCAGCAAGCCTTGAGCATCACTAACTGGCTTAACCGTGGCACAAAACCACAACTGCACACTTAGTGGCACAATAAAGGACAAGTTGTTTTGCTGGAGTAACAAACCCACCTTGCCGAGCCCAGAGCAGCAGCAAGCTGCCTTTCCTTTCGACACGAGAGGGCGTGATCTGCTGCAAATCCTACTCACCACTGCAGGCACCGCTGTGCAGAGTACCTTGACTGGTGTCATGGCTGTTGCAGCAATCCTCAGTGTGCAGCAAAACCTCCATTTTTGTCCCTCTTTTTCTACCTAGCAGAACCGTGCCTCTTCTCCTTCTTATCAAGCTTGTTTCACAAGCAAGGTGAGCACTACGTAACTCTGAAAACCTCTGCACAGGTTTGAACTCACTGATTGCCAGCAAATACGGCGTGCTAGCCCACTGCAAACCACAACAGGATGTCACAGCGAGGAAGCTGTGCTTTGCTTCCCCAAGTTATGTACACAAAAATAATCCCCAGGACTCCAGCTTACAGTATTTCACAGGGTGGAAGCTAAAGAGAAATCTGACCATAGGGTAACCAGCGCAGAGCATTCCTTGTGGCCAGAAAAAGCAGCCTATTTAGAAAAAAAATGTGCAGGGAGGCTTAAAGAATGCCTGTCACGAATGGCAGCGAGTTATCAGACCTTTATTTATCAGACACCATATAAAAAGGTGACAGACAAACTGACTCGCTCAGCAAAACACCCTGCCCTCTACCCGGTTACTCATCAGGACCTTGGGAAGGCTGTACCTGGTCGGCTGCATTCATCGCTGGGGAAAGTGGATGAGCTTTTGCTAATATGGGTGAAGTATGGCTAGTAAGTGAAAAGCAGCACTGCTAAGCACGCAGAGAAGTGTTACAGACCCAGACCTCACATTTCCATAGACCCAGGCAGCCTTTTCAACCTTCTAAGGGCTGACAAACACCCAATCTTTCAAGGCAACGTACAACTGATCAAAGTGTGCTCGCTCCTGCTTCACAGAACAGCGTGAGCTGCACTGACAGCACCCAGCCTGAATCCCTATTTACCTCACCCTCCTCGTATTGATTAAAATCCCTCCTGTTTTAAGGTCTGACAACCCTCGCGTGCACAAAGCACCAAGACCACATCCTCTCTGATGGAGAACACGCGGCCTCTGCACACGCTGCCACATCTAGCACACCAGCAGGCGCCCTTACTTTGGTACCAGCGAGTTCTTTCATCATGAAGAGGGAATCATCGGCTCTGTCGTCGTCGTCGTCATCATAGTTGGGTGAGGGAGTTCCTTCTGCCCCTTGCCGTGACAATCCTCCTCCTCCTCTGGGGTCAAACGGGTCTACTACAATCGGTTCCGTGCCTTTGATTTCACAGCGGCAAAAAGGGCAGCCCTGGCCTTCTGATTCCTTCAGGGAAGAGGAGAGAGCTGTTACAACCACCCCTGAGATGCAGAGATTAAATACACGGGTAGTATACAGAGAGTTTTAAGCCTGCTTTTTGGCAGGTTTCGTTCAACCGAGGGGAAGAGAAAGGCCAACTGTGCTATAAAAATGGAGGATTTTCTGTCTGGAGCAGAGGAACAGCTTTTTAGCAAGTCCTTGCACTTCTTGCCTGTTCCTGCACTCAGATCAGGCATCTGCCCACATTCTCCCTGGGCAGGTGAAGCTGGCATTGGTATTTCCTCGGTTACACTCCCTCCCCTCCATACCTGAAGGAAACTCAACAGTTTGGGGAAGAGGAGATACTGCTTCTGTAAAAAAGCAACTTGCCTCACTCCGATAAACAAGAGCCAACGCCTCACCTGCCACGCAGTCAGACAGGACGTGCACATCAGGTGGCCACACGGCTCGATCTTCACATCCTTGTCGTTTTCAGCACAGATTTTGCACAGCTGGAACGTGGAGCCCATCTCGCAGTACAATTCATATTGTTCCTTGGAGAAAGACAGACAGACAGTGTTGATACTGTACAACGACGTGCAAGAGTTATCAGAGCTACAAGAAATCCAACAGAAGACGTGCAGGACAAAGTAAGTTCCAAACACAAGAACAAACTGCAAAATAGAACAGAAATCTGCAAAAACTTCACTGGGATTTTATGTGCTGGATATATCCATCAAGCTCTGAAGAAAGCGGGCTTCAACTTATACCAGATTTTTGTTTAGGTTTCCCAAGAACAGCCTGGGAACTCAGGGTTCAAGGGCACAGCCACGGTGAAGAGCACAGAAGAATGAATATTTTGCAGAACAAGGAGCATGACAGAATGGGATAGAAGGCTTTGCTCACCTGTGTAACTTTAATGTGGTCCTGAGGTGTGGGCTCACACAAGCCAGTCAAGTCAGGATTCTGATTCCGGCCATCGGGAAATAAATAACTGTAAGCAGGAAATAAGAGTGAGGGTGAGAACCAAGAGGAGGAAATTCAGGATACTCTGAGTTCTAAGTAAGTTTTGGAAGAATATTCCTACCAGGCAAAACCCAAACATGCCATTCTTTAAAATAAAAGGAAACTCGTTTCCCTTCCTGGGAGCAATTAAACACGAGGTTACGGTCCTAGTTTACGATTCTTAAATCATCCTGCAGTGAAACTGGCACAGCCAGTGTAAGAAAACTGAGCCTGTAATAGCAGCTGTGGTAGCACAGGTTAAGGAACCCACTGCAGAAGAATGTATGACAAGGGAAAGGCAGGCACACACTCATCGTCTGCTGCTGCAAAGGACAATGCAGATATCCAGTGCAAATGATAGCTGAGTACTCTCGAGTGCCAGAGCAGTTAAGCATATGAATTATTCCACTGACATCAATGGGACTATTCACTTGCTTCAAGTGTTTTGCTGAATCAAGGTCTAAATAAAAAGGAAGAGCTGAGAGATGTCCAAAAGGGGGCTCGGTGATGTCAACAGTGATTGCTTGACCTCTGCAACACGCTGCCTCTCCTGAGGACACAACGTGTGATGAGCCCAGCGGGCGCATTTTACCATTCAACTGACTTTCAGGCCTTACCACAGCGTTAAGATGGATAATTCACAGGAAAAAAAAAACACCCAAAGGACAAAAACTTGTTATTGATAAGCTACTTACAAGCCTTCC
This sequence comes from Aythya fuligula, assembly GCF_009819795.1. Lineage (NCBI taxonomy): Eukaryota > Metazoa > Chordata > Aves > Anseriformes > Anatidae > Aythya > Aythya fuligula. The sequence goes on along the minus strand of NC_045580.1, from coordinate 3,762,602 downwards.
CTGAAGCCATCGATCAGTGCTTGAAAAAGGGGTTTGTTGTGGGGGATTGTCTGAAGGATGTTCCCATCTGCAGTGACGTAGCCAATGGCCCACTGACCAAGTCGTGTGCAGCTCAACCGGAAAATGTAACTGAAAACACAAAGAAATTCCAGTTCAGCCTGGAACGGGCAGAAACGACTCGATGTCAAGTAGGCAGCCTTTGTCTGGATATCTTAGGACATCAAATAAAAACTAGGAGGAAGAGCTGGACGATTTACACCAGCTTTTCTCACTCTACCCCCAGGCAGACCAAAGGAGAACTTTGCAATCTGACACCAAGAGAGAAAAGCACCCAAGCACCTGGCGCAGTGTGAAACGAAACCCAGGGTCCACAGCAAGAGAACTCAGCATCCTCATAATCATTTATTTCAAATTAACTTAAGAAAAAAACCAACAGACTGCACAAGGTTTCCATTTTTAAAAGCAGCAAGGAACTAGAGGTGCACTCTTGTGCACCCCTCGTTCAGGGTCCTGGCCAGCCCCCAGGTTAGTTAAAATTTCTGAGGAAGGAGGACAGAGACAAACCCAAGCCCAATAATTCCTCCGCCAGTGAGTAATCCGCGACGTTATCGGGAGCCATCAAAAGGGCCACTGCTGCCAAGCACCAACCTGCCAGGTTTGTGAATGAATTTCTGAAGCCGGGCTTTCACCTCATCATAGGTTAGGAATGCCATATAACCAGGGTGAGTCACCGCGAGGCTATTCCAGTTCCTGAGCAAAGAGGACCATGGCTGTAGAGAGAACAAAGAGATGTATTAGCCACACGCTTCTAAGGGGCAGCAACACACGCGATATTCCTTAATAAAAGGGGTCAGTTAAAGCATCAGGTTTCTTATCCCACCGTAAATCCTGTAGAGGAACTAGAACCCGTGTTTTCCTGCACCAGCCTTAAGGTTTGAAATTCTCTCATCAGCGATAAAAATATCACCGAGGACAGAAGTTAACCAAAATTCCTTTAAAAAACGCCACGGGAGAGGTCACTGAGGTCACAAAAAGACAGCTCGAGAAGAGCTACCAATACGTGCTGCTTCTGCAGAGAAAATTACTCATCCCTGAGCCAGTGATGGAGACAGGAATCGCCTAAGATTATGCACAGGACCAGAAACCATGACTAGTCGGATGCCTAACAAAAACTTCCTACATGGCCTCAGGAAAGTGATCTCCCCTCTCTGTCTCAGTTTCACCGTGTGTAAGATGCTCGTGACTACTCCTCAGCCACCTAACCTCACCTGGGTGTGGCAAGGACTGCTGCTTAGGCTGAGGTTTGAGTACATAAAGCAGCACATACAAGTTAAATATTCCCCAAAACGATGCCTGAAAAGTCACAACAACAGTTTGAAAGCTTTCGATTCGGAGAAGTGTTTGCGTGTCCGAATTTCACTCAGTTTTTCCAAATTTCTCAACTTGCCTAAGGTGCTAGCTCTCCCCAGGAAGCTTGTATGTATCTCTCGGAAATCACAGCGGCTCTCAACTCGCTCTTTATGTACCAGAGCTGGAAAAAGTGCTGAATGAGATCAGATGCATTGCAACACCGAACATGGGAATTTTTCATCTAGACATATCTTAATTACAACCCACCCTATCACATGGGAAAAGGCAAGCCGGAGCCAAAGAAGTAAGTGTTTGTTCTTGTAAATACCCAGTTGCACCATCAAAAGCTGCATTTTAGAGCTCAGAACTATTACAGACCGTGGGTTACAGTTTTACCTACTATTAATATCCCCGCTGTAACACAAACACTTCTTGCACGCAGAGCACAAAATGCGTCTGCGACATCCTGGCTGTGTCAGTTCAGAAGGGAGGAAGCACAAATTTCCATGCTCCTCGTGCTCCATCCTGAACATCCCCCCAACGGAAAAGAAATCTAACACGAAAGAAAAGGGCGCGAGGAAAGGCAGACTGATAAACTCAGCTTCGCATTTCCTGGCTAACAGAAGTTGTGTCAGGACTTCAGACTAAAAGTGACCTTTGAAAAGGAAAAAGTGATTCACGGGAGGATGCTGGATGTGCCTTGCATGCAGTTGCAATTTATATTTAGACGTTTTCTTCTTCAACCAGAAGTATCAAACGCTTTTACTGGTTCTAACTATTACCAAAACTGGCCAGAGGATGGGGGGCAAGAAGACCAAGTCCTTTACAACATAAATAATGGCATTTTAATGTGTAAAATATGGTTCATCTCGGGAAAAGAGTCTGACCTGAGGCACTAAGGTACATTTCAAGTGATCTGCACTCCTCAGTCCTTACCTGAAACAGTCGCGTGAAGATATCGAACTCAAACACTGAGATGTAGTCGTTGCACGTCAAGTCGATCGTGGACTTCAGGGCCATGGCTTCCAGCCCCGAGCTGATCGGGTGCACCTCGTGCAGGGCTTGACGGAAACTCTTCCAGGGAACGATGGTCCTGGGGAAAAGCAAGCCAGCTGTAAACGCTGTGTGTCTGAGGACCACCACGTACCCACCTCGTGAGCTTTATTTGTGAGCAGACGCCTCACGGTAACAGAAGAGAGGAAAAACAACATCAGCCCCAAGAGATTTACTCACGAAATGTGAGCAAAAGGCTTCTTGGCACTGAGGGAAATCAACAGCCCAGCACACGTTAGCCAGCTTTCTCTGCGTATACACGGTTCTGGGAGCTGACGTCCCTCCCTGCTTTCTCCTTCCCCTTTTTCTGCAGTGCTATCACGTCAGCGTTTGTACGAACCACGGGCTGTACGCAGCACTACCACTGGGTAAGAGTTTCAGAGCAGAGAAAGGAGTCAGCACTAAGCAGAGCCCTAGACAGTTAAAACAAAAAAGCTGCAACTCTCTAACCAGGGATTAACTGGAGAAGTAAGATAACCAGAAACCCAAACAGAGGCTCCTGTTTAAAGGAGTGTTTCCCTTCTTTTAAAATATCAGAGTAGAAACCTGTTGTGAGCACACCTAGCTACAGGTAACTGTGGTACCCGTGAGTAAATATCTCGCTGCTTTTTGTTCTGACTGCTCCTAATTAAACCCTGCACGTGGAATGCCTCAGCTAGAGAGCAGCGCCCAATTCCATCAACTTTAATCCCCCAGCACTGCTGGGGGCACCTCTGAAGCTCATTCTGTCGGTGTTTTATTGGGTACAAAAAACTAAAAGTGACGTTTCAACAGTCTGCACCTACACACACGTTGCTCTCAACTTTCTCCTTCATTCTACCTTAACAGAGCCATTATGCAGACTGACAAAAGTTCAGAGGAACCTGAAGAAAGGTGACGAAGTGATTGGAAAGCCTAATCGGAGGGAAGATGAAAGAATTTAATTGAGTGGCTTAGCTGAAGGACAGCTAATAGTGGGAGCACGGTAGCCTTCGGAAGAAGAAAGCAGATTATTTTGCATAGTTCGTGGAGCTCCCTTAGAAGTTAAGGAATTAAATTAAGGAGAGGAGCATTTAGGCTTAATAAGCCAGGGAACCTCGTGACAGTACCACAGTGTCCTAGGAAAAGTGAAGGACGGATCACTTTGCACATTGAAAACAAGACAGGACAAAGAAGTGGAAAACAGAAAGCAGGAACAATCCTGTACCCCACCCGAGAGAGTGGACCAAATGACCTAATGGGTCTCTCCCGGCATTAATTTCTCTGATTAACCTCAATAACGATTCTTCTGAGTCACCAACCACCACTTTTAGAGGTGTCACATCCGTAACGTCGAGCACAGCCGGAGACTTACTTCTCCCCAAAAGCTTTCCTCCAAAACTCGGCAGCGTCTGCCTTGGTGATCCGGAAGGTGTCCCCTTGGAAGAGGCCGCTGGGGAAAATCCCTTTGAGCTCTGCCAGCATGTGGCTGAATATCAGGGACAACTTGGTCAGGTTACGCCTGCAGAGGATCACAGAAAGAGAAGTTTCTTTTAGAAAAGTGACCGAAATAGGCAGAAACAGCACCCACTGCATCTCCAGAAGCAGCTCAGCCCCAAAACCCTGTCCTACAAGGGACTGCTTTTTGGGTGTTCACCCAGCACCCATCCAGCACACGGAGCTGATCAGCAAGGGCGGCGTTTCTTAGGGCATTTTCCACCACGGCTGCCTCGCAGGACCTCTTTGAGGCAGCCAAGTTATTTCCAAGGCAAATTCCCCCCCGCCAAAAGGAAACAAAACTCAGAGAAAAGGGGTAGGACCCCACAATGCTTGGGGTTTCCTTCCAAATGGGTAATGACCTTTCCCCAAAAGCTGGGGGTCAGGGTGCTGAGCCCAGGGGTGTTAGCAGCTCAAATCAGCCCCCAGCCCCTCTCTTTCACCAGTTCCTCCTGTTCTGCTTGGAGCAGCCCCAAATTGCTCCATCTTGGGCATTTTTCAATCCTCCTTGTGCCAGACGCGCCGTCCCAGCTGCAACACCTACCCCACAACCTGCTCCTGGCCTTTCTGCAGCTATTTCCCCCAGACACCTGGGCTCGGGTCCCCCAGCTCCACGCCAGGCTTCCACAAAACCTAAACCCACCTGGAGGCGACTTTGCTCGCTGTGATATGTGCCCATGTGCTGCGAGCCCTTTTTCCACGCTTCGACCCAGCCCACAGAGCCCAGAGGAGGCTTTCCATGCCCTATAAAAGGCACGTGGGACTCAAAAGCATAAATCACCTCTGCCAGCAGCTTCCCTCTCTCACCCTCGCTTATTCCAACGCGCTTTGTGCTGTGGCTCAGCACCGAGAGCTGCTCAGTGCTCGCAGAAGGTGCCGGCTTCCCAGCGAGGGATCCTGCTTTGTGTTACCTCCCACGTGCCCAACGCCAGCAGACGCCGAAAATGACCCCGAGTGAAAGCACGAAACCACCCGGCCGCTCTCCTGGAGGCTGCTCCACTCGGCAGCTCTCCCACGGACACGCGACGTGTTGGAAAGCAGCCACAGGATTTGGTTGTTTGGCTCCAACACCCCCAAAAAGCTTTCTTTGTTGCTCACCAGGCTGTGTTAGGTAACAGGAGAGGGGCTGTCGGGGAGCCCTGGTGCACCTCAGCCCCAGTCCTGCTTCATCAGCCTGTCCTATGGATCCACACTGGAATCCCTCACCTGCCCTTAAAGGAACTTTATTTAAATACAAATGAAAGCAGCAGATAAGGTCCCGTGTGTAGGAAACACCACGCGAGCCAAGGAGCTGGATGAGGACAGCGAGGTGCCAGCTCCCCACGTGAACGCAGCCGCACCCCAGCTGCTCCCTGACCGGGGAACCCAGCCACACAGCACCCCACAGCGCTGCAGGGCTGAGTAACTCCAGGTTTTGTATTCCTCTTCCCAGCAGCAATCCCCACAGAGGCTCAGGTGAGGAGGCAGAGCCCCAGCTCATCCCTTGGAGATGATTTAATGGTGAGCTCGCAGCCCAGCGTGGCCCAGAAAGAAGCCCAGGGGTCGGGGTCCCATTTGTTGGGGTCCCCTTCTGTCCCCACAGCGCATTTGGCTAAAAAAAAAAACAGAAAAATTGCAAAGCAGAGGTCCCAGCCGTACAGCCCGTTCCCCCAGCCCTCTTCTGGAAGCTCTCACTTGGAGAAAAGGACAGAGAAGAGGACAGGTTGTGGCTGTGGGGGGAGGAAAAGCCGACAGCAGGCTGGTTGGAGTCATTGAATGCATTCACAACTCAGGCAGCAAGAGGGATGGAAGTTGGTTTTACTCAGTTTATGAAAGGGGAGGCTCGAGCTAACAGCAAAAATGCCTTCCCTACACTAACACTGAAGCAATTTGCAGGAATTAAGTTCTGAACCATCTCCGTGAAGGGTTGGTGGGCAGTGTGTGTGCAGCCTCAGCCAGGAAAGGGGCCGTGCCAAGCACCTTGCACAGCACCAGCAGGCCTGGCACCCTTTAAGTTTGGCAGGCCAGCAGCGATGCAGTGCTCCAGGAGGTGAAAAGTGGCTTATTTTCTCAAAAGGAGTGAGCTTCTTAGCTTGAGAAGTGACCATCACTTGGTGTAAATGCAGAGCTGCATCTCTAAATAACAACAGGAAAGCAGGAGCCAGCTTGCTCACACAGCACCCAGCTGCCAAACCTGGGCTAAGAGAATATTTCAACAAGTGCACTCCTTTATTTTAATGAGCCACGTTACACGTTTGTTAACGAAGACACACCAAGTAAACGCTGGCAATTACAGTGACATTTACAGGCTGCACTGACAGACACCCGTGGTTATTGGCACATCAGTCACGACGATGCTGTTGTGTGCTCAGTACCACCAGCAGCTGTCCTCACCTCGTTGCTCCAGCATGCAGAAATAAGCATTTTCCAGAAAATACGGCAATATTTTCAAAGAATGGCTCAATGACCAGAGCTTCCCAAGTGTTTTGAGCCACCAGCAGCCCTCTGTTTCTTACAGACTCCCTTGGCAAACTTGGAGCTGAACAAGCAGGAGCACAAATCTCACCAGTACTGGTGCCCAGAGCTGAGCCACAGGCTGGGAACCGCTGCCCTGGGCACCTGAATGCCCCTGGCTGTGTGTGGGATTCAAACACCCACCAGCCAAGCGTTTTTGGCACCGTTCAACCATCCCAGGGACCACAAGCCACAGCAGTTGCTCCCCTCGCTGCTTGCGAATAAGCCGGAGGCAGCACCTGCAGCAGCTTCAAAGGACGGGCGGCGTGTTTTGGGGCTGGGCTTCGGTCTGGTGACAGAGCAGCAGCCACGGTTTGGGTGGGATTTCCTACGCTCCCCCGAGAGCCGTTTGACACACACGCAGAGCTCTCAGCACCTCGTCAGGTACTGAACCAACCACACATCATGAGGGGAAGCTCAGAAAGCCAACTGTTTTTCCACTCCGTGCAGTCACAGCTGCCCTCAACACCGTGCTGCCTTGACACCGGTCTCGAGGCTGTGTCTTGAGGTGCCCAGAGCTTCTTCATCAGCTCCCCAGGCTGCACAGACGCATTCCTCAGCTCTCCATCCTCCCTCTGTTGCTGTGGTTGTGGTGTTCTGTTCCTGGCTGGCCGTGCTCCATGCATCTCGGTGAAGGCAGGAGCCAGCCGGGTGCTTCCAGCACTCACCCCTCCTCACTGCTGCTCCTCCCCGAGCTGATTTTTCTTTTCCCATTTCCTGGACAAAAGCTTTGCTCTACGTACGGGCTCAGTCTTGCAAAGCCACTACTGGCAGATGGACGGCTTGAATCACAGCGTTGGCACCTCCAGCAGCGAGGCCATTAGTTAAACAGCTTCAAGTGACCAAGTCACCCAACTGGAGCAGGACTCCGACACCATCCTTACCTCGAGGCCACGGGAAGCCAGCACTGCCACTTGTGCCACCGCCAGCCACAGCTTTTGTTTCCTTCCAGCATCTCTCAACTCCTCCCCAGGGCTCTTCACACGCAGCGAGGAGGAGACCACTCCAACCGGGCGATGGATGGGCACAGCACCGTGCCATGTGCCACGATTTGGCACACACCCCACGGCTGTGGAGCTGTTTCACTGCAAGCAGGCTACAAAAAAGCACTGTACAGAAGGAACGAGGAGCTGCAAGAAGACAGCCAACTACAAAATGCTTCATTGGTTTTGAAGTTGTAGTGCACACTCCTTATTCAAGAGCAGGTTGGCAAATTGATTGTGTATTTGCGCTCCTGCTGGCTTCAGTCAAACCTGTGAACACGGGGTCTGCACTAAGAACATTCAGCACCCCTAGGGATCGGCTGCTGGCAGCAGATTCTTCAAGGGAAGCTAGGACTTGAACTCAGCCACACCTCCGTGGCCCTGAAACAAATAACATCGCTCAGCTGCCTTGGTTAAACCCCAAATGCCCCATTCCATACAACGGAGTTGATGTACAAGTCAATTATGACAACTAAGAGGGTACAAAACTCAAATCAGAGCGCCTGAGTTACTGTAAAACCATCCTACTCAAAACTTAAGTGAAGGCTCTTCACATGTAAGCTTGGCTGCTTAGAAGGGCATGACCCAAAGTTGATCTCACAGCAAGAAATGCAATCTCAGTGCACGGAAAAATGACTACGAGCATTTCTTCAAAAAATGCAAAGCACGCTCATTCAGTCTCATGGAAAATTAAGGAAAAAAAAAAAAGCATTAGAGAGGATGTGGGAGGATCTGAGAACTTCACACTAACTCATTGACTCCAAGTCAGGGCTCCTAAAAGCGATGATGACGCAGTTTCTAATTGTTTTTGTTTTCGCAGAATTAAGAGCTGCACCTCGGACAACTCCACTACACCACTTCCTTTCCCCAGAAACGCTACGTTTAGATGGTAAAAGGAGGACAGCTGACTGCCTTGGAAGTGAGACAATTACTCAGACTGAGGTAAACCACTCCGATCGCTGTACTATTCCTTGCTACTGCTGAAAATTTCTATTTTCCCCAAAAAAAAAGTCAGAATCCAAAACTTCTTGCAGCCTCATGGCCCAGTGGCACCCCACGCTGAGCTGCAAACACACCGTAATTATTTCAATAGCAGAGCAATTAATGCCTACTTCTCTGTAAATCCCACATCAACAACTCTATTGATGGATACAACCTCCTTCAGGACCTGGACATTCTTCTCAATATGAGATCATATTAAGTCTCCTAGAGGCAAAAAAAACACAACAGGTTATTTACGTTATTTTACAGGTGAGGCAGCTGAAGCACGGACAGTGCTGGAAACCAGAATTACAGCCGGGGAATTTCTAATCCCCTATCGTGTGCTCAGCACTGCAGAACACCATCCACTAAGTACTACTGCAAGACATCAGAGGAGAGGGTAGGGAACTTTATCTCCTCCCACTTCTGGGGTTATCCTATAATTAATTGCACAGTTACCAGATGACATTTAGGAAACAGGCTCAGTACCATACAGGTATCTGGAAGTATATGCTTCTGACCTTAATAATTTGAAGCAAACAAAAAACCACAGCTTTTGGGTTCTGCAAACAGCTGGTATTTTTTTTCCTGCAACCACCTTCCATATTTGAGTTCAAAAAAGTCGGCTTTTTTAACAAGCCCCCAACAAGTAAAAGGCACGTTTCAGAAACCACAAAGGCAGGAGGTTATCACACGACACATGCTTTTCAGATGCTACCAGCTATGCACCAGACAGCAGCAGTTAGCCTCAATGCGAGCAGCTAGGTGGCTGCACCTGGCTCCAGAAAGCACAACTGGATCTGATATCCGACAACCACACCAGCAAGAAGTTTTCTGTGCGCTCCTCATGTTAACACGAGCCTCCAGCCTGCTCACATCAGCAGCGAGTCGAAACGCTCGCGGTGATCCCAAGCTGACTTGTACAACGCAGACAGCTTCAGAGTCCTCTCTGCACAGTAATCAGCTTTAAAAATAGCAACAACGGAACTACTTTCAACAAAACGTGCAAGACAGGAAGCGAACGAAATTCCATTTAACTATTGCTAGCTCAACAGAAGCCACCCCACAGGGCGGCGCGGGGCTGCTGATCACAGAAGGGTTCCTCCCCTCCTGAAACTGCACAGCAGGGCCAGCAACACAGGGGCTGTGGGGTGAGGCACCCTCACCCCATGTACCCCACAGCAGCACCCAGCTCGAGGCATCGGGAGGCACGATGGCAGCACAACCTCGTCAGGAGCGCCTGAAAACGCCATCTCAGATCCTCACCTGCTCAGCATCTGCTCCAAGCCCATGCTGCTGCTGCTGGGAAGCCTCCCCCTTCTTTTAAAACACAATTACGTGTTATATTCACTGCCAGAAATGCAATAGTTGACTACTGAAAGGCGCTCTCTGCATGCAGTACGCCTTTCCATTCCCATCAGAACCAGTTGCAGCTATAAAGCACAAACACTATTTTACATTTTTAACGAGCTAGATGTCTGTCAGCGTTGGGAGGGTAAAGAAAATCCCTGTTTTCCTGGATTTATGTATTATGGAAAGTACTTAAAAGAAAATACTTACTTTGATCTGATTAGTGGTTTTTAAAGAGCTCAACACATCTGATTAGTGGGGTCTTGAAAGAGCCCTGGGGATCGACAAAAAGGGCGGTCTCACGCCCAGGTATCAGCATCGTTTGCTGACCTGGTAACAGGGGCTACACAGCAAAACCTCCTGGTCATGTATCTGTACCTGGGCTCTTCAGACTGGAGATAAAAGTGTGTATTTCTGGGGCTATGTGCTACAACCGAAGGGAAGGAGGAGGCCCCAAACCCTCATCTCCAGCCCAGGGCAGGCTCCGTACTTGGCATTTGGGCTCCGGCCTCGGCTGTCACAGCGCAGCCTGAGACTCCTTGGAGGCAGCCTGTGAGCTCCAGCATCCCACCCCAACCCACATCCTGTCCAAACACCAAAACTAATGGATTTCAGGACACAAATAATCCTGCACAAACAGCCAGCTCCAGTACAGGCCTGCTCCCCAGGCCGCAGCCACCGGGCCCGCAGCAGATGGCCGAGAGCTGCTGCCACCTCCCCACTCGTAACCCCGGTGTCCCCTCCATGGGTGGCAGCGAGTGACATTGTCCCTACACGTGGGTGACATGTACCAGGGGGCAGCACAGCCCTGCTGTTAGATGGGACCAGGCACTGCCAGCTGCTCACACCACAGAAGGCCCCACCATGACGCACTGAGGGCCATGACCACGGTCCCCTTCCCATCAAAGGAACCCCAAAAAGTGCTGTCTTGGCCCTCGGCACGCAAGCCCAAGAAACACCACACAGTTGCCAAGAAGCAGAATCAGATTTTTGCCAGCTCTGAGAAACCTATCCACGCTTTAAAAAATAATTACTACCAGCTAAACAATGCACTTGGACTCTCAGCCACAAAAGCAAGTCCGCAGAGTTAGCCTTCTGTACAACTCCCCAAGTCTATAAGCTCTGAAAGCAAAGAAGCTGACAGGAATAAGAAGTTTACTTCCTTGTTGTGCAGTGATCTGGAAGGTTACCTTTCCCCATAAACTGATTTTCAAGATAGTGGTCCAATTCGATGCAAACAAAACTAAAATGGCTATGAATTTACACCAATTATGCTAAGTCTTATCTGAGTTCCATAATTATCACCTAAACCAGCAATTGAAAGCCAAATTAAAGAGAAATAATTTACATTCCACTCTCCAACAACATTTAAATGATAATGAATTTCTTCTTGGGTAATAAGCAGTTAGTTAGTGTTCATATGCTGGAGCTTGGCAAGGAAACCTTTCTTGTGGGCAGCTTTGGAGCCTGTTCTTTTCTTTAAGATGTTCTAATTTAAATGCAGATGTAGACTTCACCCTGATGGGTTTTGTTAATAAAAAAAAGTCCTAGCTGCATGAGGAGGAAGTGACAGAAGGAGGACTCGCATGCACCACTTGAGTTTCGTATTCTGTCACATCTTTTTCGCTGGACAGAAGTGTGTCTGTTAGCTCTCCAAAATATGCACCCAGAGCACTAACCTCCCCCAGAGGGCTTCCCTAGTTCACGGCATAACACAAGTCTTCTCCAACTTTTTCTCTTTAAATTCCAGCATTTTTTTTCCAAGTCATTCTTCATGCATTTCCTTCCCCTTCAGCGATACGCACGGTCATTTCCAGTAGGCATTAAATATTGGTCGCTTTTTCCTGTGTGAATTAGTAAAGTCTTCATACTGGAGCTAGAGAAGGATACGAAATCCTGCTGAGCTAGCATCCCTTTAAGACTGCTGTCAGAAAGACAACAGCTAAACACAGCCTAGCTCCCCAAAACCGTCTGCATTTCCACGTTACATGGAGAGGGCTTGTGACATTCCCTGCCTAACCCCATTTTCTCCTCTGCGGATACATGAATTTTGTTAACAGTTTGGTTCCCGAAGCATGCCAGCCGAACGAGCAAAATAACTCATGCTATTTCCTAAACATCCAGTCTACATCCTGAGTAATGACTTCTCCTCAGCCTTTCACCTACCCCCACCCTCCCGCTTACATAACTGCGTTCTCATGTGGAAACGCTCGCGAGGGGCTGACCTTATTTAGAAAATAACTTCTGAATTTTCCCTCGTAACAGGCTGTGTTAACATCCTCGGTAGAGCTGATTCCATGGTGAAAAGGAGGTTCTCCACCCTGATTCATCCTCTCTGAAGGAGCAGAGGATTCCTCTCCCAGTCTCCTCCCAGCAAGTTATTTTCCTGCCCTGCCGCACGTAGTGTAAATAATCTAGGTACAAAGCTGCAAGGAAGCTGCTGCTGTGAGTAATTTCTGTAGCAGGGCAAACTGACACATGGCAGCTCCTCTCTGCAAGTAAGGGATCCAGACAAGTAAAAGCTTTCTGTAGTAGAAACAATAAAAGGACAACCACCGAGTCCCTAAATTAAACTGTAATCAAGAGTTCAGGCAAGTTGAGCATGGTCAGAGTAGTGCCACAGCACTGTCAGTCAGTGGCACTACTAGCACACTGCAGGAAAAAGATATGCATGTTCAGCCAGTTTTTGTTACTATTATTTATAAAGTAAACTCAAGAAACTCAGAATATTTACAGGGGTCACAGAAGTCCCATTTACCACTGTAGGCAGCCCAGCAAGCTACTCAGGGCTAAGCTCGGGCACCTTTCTCCTTTGGGTGCAGACCTGTTAATTGTCCTTTACAGAATTCCTTTTACTGCACTGCTTCAGCTACACAGGCTACAAACATCACCTCTGGGTGGCTTTTTATTTATTTTAAAGTGACAAGTCTCACGTGCCTCGTGCAGCACTGTGAATCCATAAAGAATCCAAGCCAACGGTTTCTGAAATGTTTGTGCTCCTCCAGAAAACCTGCTACTGACTGAATGACTTACCTTTGGCTCGTGGCAAACATACAACAGAATATTAAGAAGGCTTAACTCCTGAAATACCCCTTGCTTCCAATCCCCAGCCCTGCAGATGTTATCATTTGGGCCTACCAGATGCCCAAACCTACAGTCTGGTTTTCGAGGGCACGCTGCCATCAAGCAGGGCAACCAAAACAAGCTCCCAAACCGTCAGTGCTCTGCAGAACAGCACAGTGCCCCCACCAAACAAAAGCTCTACTCGGAAGTCACCACGTTGAATCATATCTGCTTGCCTACTCGGTCTATAAACAGAAACAAGAAGTTACCACATGCACTCAATTAGTCAGGAAATGCACGCAGGGCTTTAGAAGCACCCTCAGCAGCGTTAATTTTGAAATAGAAATGCAAGTGAGCCACAGCAGAATTTGAATAGCATCTGTCGAGCTCTCCTGATACAACAAGCAGGCAGGTTCCCTTTGCTAAAATCGCAGGAGGAGGTCGTGCAAGCTCACAGCAGTTTCTGGGGAAGGCCTGGACATCAAAACTGCAGGGCTGCAGAGCCAGCGAGGTTGTTGCAGTCCCAGGAAAAGAAATCAAGCCATCGAGTGCTGCTGGCGTTGGAAGGCGTGCTAACGGTGATGTTAGCCACAACAGGAGGCTGCTTTCAGCACAGCGACTGTTAAGGTATTACACAGGAGAGCTGCATTCACTTCTAACAGCCCCACGATTGCAACAAGGCTGAAATTGAAGGAACAAAGACTCACCCACATCCGCGAGCGCTCACACGAGCCTCTTCGAGCCCTGCTCTCAGCACCTCTGCCTCTCTGCTCTAGTTTCAACATCAGAGGGGAACACATCCAGGCCTCTGCTCCTTGCAAATACACCCTGAAACTTTCAACATGCAAACGCAATCTTATTTGAACTTCTGGGCTTTAAATTAAGCCTGCCTTAAGCTGGCACCAACCAGCATCCATCTTACACTCCCACACAGCCTACCCAAAACACACAGACCACAGTGTGCCGAAAAACTGGACACTATGACACACATCTTGCCGCTATTGCAAGCTCTTAGGGCAGCACAAGCAGCTACAGGACACGATGCCCCGCAGCCCTGCTCCACTTCTGCCTTTGCCCACCGTGGAGGCACAGGCTGCAGAATCGCTCAGAAGAGGAAATGCACCAAGATTGAGACATAATAAAAATAAAAGCTGGATGCTCGAGTGATTGAGACAAACCTGATCCTACAGCTGAAGGAGACCTCGCTCGTTTTTAATGGCTGGTGTGTTTGCTAGCAGCAAACACCTGCACAGCTTGCACACTGGTTATGCAAACGTCAAAACAGAGCGTTTTCTCTACAGCAAGAGACCTCCGGGGGAGGAAAACAACAGCATACACAACAGGAAACAAACTGAATGCTAAATCTGGAAGACAGGAAGAAAGAAACTTCAAGGACAACGGGAAAAATGTCAGAAAGTCAAGAAAAAGCGATCATTCGGTACACCAAATTAGATTTTTAAAGGCATGTTTTCAAAACACTGCAGACTAACATCAGCAGTAAGCTCACATAAGATCAAGAGCAAAACAGATTTTTTATATACACATAAGCACACACACAGGCTGCCATGAGTATATTTCCAATGAATACCAGATTCAAGTTATATTTGTTTGCTCTACGGGCTGCTGACAATCTTCCAGAAAGTTTCTCCCACGCTTTGGATATTTGAACTCATTCACTCTTACAAGCCAAAAAAAAAAAAAAAAAAAAAAAAAAGCAAGTTTTCCTTCAACTCCTAACAAGGTGAGGAAATCTGTCAAGCTTCTTCGCTTGATTATAAACATTTTAAATCTAGAGGTGCACTTAGAGCACCATTTCTTTTAATTAAATTTAAGAAGAAGCAAGTGAATAGCACTTCAAGTCATCAGGCTCCAGGAGCCCACGCAAGCAAGCAGCCTGATGCTGGAAGTGCTGTAATGAGCAGATTCCTAGCCGAAGCAGAAGTGTCATCCTCGGTGCAGAGGTCTCTCTTGAATCAGCATATGATTCAAATCCACAGGCTACCCTAACCTCTTCCTTTTCTACAACAAAATTAGGGAATTGAGAAAGTTACCGGAGTCGTTACCAGCACCAAAGGCTGAGACACCCTGCTCCTGGGCCAAAACACTACCTGGTGATTCCCAGGCTGAGCAAAAAGCAAAGGAAGATGGAATGAGACTAGCTGGGATGTGATTCTGATTTCATGCTTATGTTTATACGTCTCACCACAGTCGCTTCCCTGGTAAGCTGTTTATTCACAAACAGCACAGTTAGAAATCCCCCAAAGCCCCCCTGCCACCTCTGCCAGCAAGCATCCTCCACTGGAAGCCTGTTTAAGCTCACTGATTTGGATCCTCACCCTCCTTTTTTTCCAATTATTTTGACTGCAAAGTGAATAAGGAGTTTTTTTTCCAGGGTGATTGAACTCTCCTGAAATATTGCTCCTTGCTTCTCCCTGAAATAACGTGGGACAGGAGGCGAGGTGTTGGACTTGCTGACAGGGCTGCCTATCACTTGCTCATCGGATGTTCCTTATTTATGGTCACAACACACACACAGCTGACCAGAACAAAGCTCACAGGCAAGGGTTTCACATACCCTCTTAGCCTATTTCTGGAGGCAACAGTCAGTGTTTGAGAAAGTAACATCACCTGCGTTATATGGGAGCAATACACAAATCCTAAGTGATAAATGCTCCTTGAAATACTCCAGGAACAACCTGTTGCACCGTAAAATCATTGTCTGAAGCGACAATCTGTGCTGTCACCATCTCAAAGGACAATCCAATAGAATGCCCAGTTCCAGCAGAAGCCCCAGAGATCAATTTTAATTGGTTTAATCAATGCATTCCCAGTAAAAAGTGTTTTTCATGCTGTAGCTCACTTGGATCTGAGCGCAGGCACAAAACCCTCCGTCATTTTCCACTAAATATTGCCTCGTCCCCAAAACAGAGCAGGCTCGTGTGGTCTTCCCCCCATCCTTGTTATATCCATGATCTTCTGTAATAATTATTAAAATTCCACCTAGCACCATCGCCCCCAAACTCACCCAAACTTGCAACAGATGCGTGAGGAGCCGGCTGTGTCTACAGAAACCACATTCTCCCCAAAAAGGGGAAAAAGAAGCACCCGCCCCACACGTCCACCCCTTGTGTTTGCACATCACGCCAAAGCCAGTTCCTGAAGGCCTCGTACAGAGAACTGAACTTCTCGTGAAAGAAGCAACGACACCGCACCACGAGCTGCATTTCCACTCCCAAACCCTGCCTCAAACAAAGTCGAAGAGGAAGTCCACGCTCACAAAGCGACGCTAGGCAGCAAGGCAGAAAGATATTTATATAGATACATCAAATCTTGATTCATTCTTGAACAGTGGCGGTGAGAAACAAGGCAGCACCACCAATGACTTCCATACCCACTATCACGGGCTTCTGGAGCTCAGCATTACAGAGCAAGCTACAGGGAGTTCAATGCTATAGCAGAAACATGTGCCAGCACTTCTTTTTTCTTCCCCCCCGAAGTAATTCAAGCAAGTAGTTGCCAGGGCGTTAACCACATACTCTCCCCAGGGCAATTACGCTCAGCTACTGGGTTGTTTTCACTTTTTTTTTCTCCTTTTTTTTTTTTCTTAATTCGATGCCTACTGCAAAACCCTGAACGGAGTTTAAAATTACAGGCGCATGCTTTGTATCTCTGTCCATCACACCCGGCTGCCAGCAGTTAGGCAAACACATTGGATGTTGGATCGGTGTTTCCCAGAGCTTTACCCTTCTCCTAAGTCACCCGAGCTTTGCTTTCCTTAAAGCTAAAGGAAGGAAAGCAGTCGAGCACAGAGCAGTGCTCATCAAATTCACGCTATTTTGAACCAAGCGAAGCTTATTTCCAAACACAGTTGCAGTCTCCTTTTCCACCCACCCATTTCAGTGAGCACTCTTCACCTTTAAGATATGACTGCTGAAAAAAAAATGCATTTGCAAGACTGCTCGCACCCTTAAAAAGCAAGTTTTCAATGTATGAAGGTTTGGGGGTTTTAGCTCAATGCCTTCTTCCCACAAATTGAGGTTCTTTTACTTCTTCCCTCTCTGTTGGAAACAGTTTCTAGAAAAAGGAAAAAAAATCCCAGGAAGCCTGATGATTCCTTTGGTACAGATAACAAAGTATTCTTCTGCTTCCAAAAATGGCCAGAAAGGTGATTCTGAACCTTACCAGCCTCCCTCATGAGGCATTCTCTATGGAGAATGAAAAATACGTGCAAAACCTTTCCACAGCACACCTGATGGTTCACATGAACCAAGCACACCTGAACCAGACAACAGCCGAGGCTACGCAGGCTCTGAACACCTACTCCACACTCTGATTCCAACGTAGCTAAGTATATTTTACTTCAAACTGCACGTTTAGCCTTAAATTCATCCCAGGTCTGCTTTGAGGGGCAGACAAGACGCCGTTCAGCAGCCATCTCCCCAAAGCGAATTCACACCGCGGGTATCTGAAACCATTTCCCCATTACCTAGGCTGAGAGTTCTCCTCGTACATCCGCTCCTTCCCTTCCTTGAAGAGGCTGATGGTCTGCTTGGTTTTCTTCATCAGGTTCTCCATGAAGACCCGAAAATACTCGTTTTCTCCCAGGGTCTCCATCTTCCCCTCGTAGCGCGACAGGATGGTGCGGAGGTGCTGGTAGGTGTCAGGCAGCAGGTCGAGGATGTAGGGCGGGCTGTTCTTCAGCGCCAGCTTCGGGTTCTGGCACAAACGCACCACCTGCGGTTAATCCACAACACTCATTTTTAATAAAAAAATAAAAATCGAGCAGCAATCGGTCACTTAAAGACAGCTTGTGGTTACTTACGAACGCAGCACACCAAAACTCGCTCCCAACAAGCTGTGTTGGGTGCTCGAGTCCAGATGGGGAATCCAACCACTACCAAACCCACAGAGCAAAACCCCCAGCACACAGGTAACTGCTTCACGAGGCTGCTTTTCACCCCACCTCATCATAAAAAACAAAATTCAAGAACATGGAGCATATCGGGTTTGTAGTGGCACGGACGTCGCCGACCACCGGTGCGCCCAGGACTTGCTGCCACGGGCTCTGAGCACACCCCTGAGCAAAATTTCACCTCAATAGTGCAAGGACCACGAGGAACAAGAGCTTTTTGGGGATAATTATGGCCATCAGGGAAAGGTGAAGGCAAAGGAAATCTGGGCAAGAAGGAGAAGGAAGCCACAGCATGATGGACACCGTAGGGGAAAGCTCGGAAAAAATTTGAGCTCTTGAGAACTTGTGTTCCCTGTTCCGCATCAGCCTGGCTTCCAGTAGACAAATCTCATAGAAAAAGGGAATTCTTCACAACAATTTGTGCCTTTTTTTAAAAAAAACGTAGCATATTCACAGCTCTTCTGGTTAAATAATTAGGGTAAAGGGCTATTGGCTGACCATGCCCTGCCTGCTCTTGGCGCACAGCTAAATATCTAACTTCTCTTCCTTCCCAGCCCCAAGTTCTCCTTTTTTTTAAGGCAGGCAGATCACATTCTCAAAGAACCTGAATACGTCAACCCAGAGCCTCACCATCTAAAGAGAATTGTTAGGTTCACTGACAGAATAACTGCATTTTTAGGCACTCGTGCATCCTGCAGTTAAGGTGTAAATCACAAGAATATTGCTGCTCAGGCCTCACAGGCAAATCCAGATCCAAACTGAACTTAATGTAGGTCCTTGATGGACACACCAACAGCTCAGGGTACGAAGTTTATGACCGGGGAGGGTAGAAGAAGCCTCTTCACCATCCACCACTGCCAAAATTTTCTATTACCTGCCATGAAAGACAGCGAGAGAGACCTTCAAGAGGAATTTAAGGGACTGGTTCCCTACAGGGCAGGCTTAAACGCCCACTTCCCTTAAAAACCTAAGGGGTGTTGGAAAATGGAAGTAATTTAGTCCGAAAAGAGAAGTTCAGCATTTCACTCTGTCATTCGGGGCTCGTGCAATAAGCAACCTCGTGGGGTTTGGCAGCATCTGATTAAAGCAGTGCCCCTACGAGAGGGGATGGAGAAGGGAAGGGCAGCAGGCTGCTAAAAATTGAGCAGAAAAATAAAAAAACCTGCCCTTTAGGGAAGTCCTCGCCTGGAAAAGCCACCCCAAGCAACACATCCATCCCCTGCGTGAGGCCAGGGCCCTACACGGGGCAGGCAGATCCCAGCCGAGCTGCATTTTGGAGAGCAAAACCCCTTCTTGCAGCGAGGCTGGTTGTTACACGCTGGGTTTGGAGGCTTCAAAGCGCTCGGGACGAGGAAGCCACACGAAGCAAGCATGCCAGCCCTGCTCGCAGGCTCTGTCACAGAAACGGGGCTGGCTGCTGCCCCCAAAGCCCCAGCTGCAGGGGCAGACCCCAAAAATCAGCAATAGCCCCAACCTCGGGAGCAATTCAACATTTCCTCACAGCAGAAGCGAGTCCTGCAAACCCCTCAAAGCCTCCACCAAACATTTCACACGCCGTGACCCGCGAGGACACCCAAAATAGCTCGCAGCAGGGCCTGAGCAGCGTTGATTTTATTACCAAACGAGCTTCTCGATTGACCGAGTCGCCCCAAACCAGCTCAGATAAGGGGTTAAACACGGCCCCTTCACAGGAACCGCTGCCTGGTCCAGGGCTGGCAGCAGGGTGACAGTGCCCCGAGAAGTGTCCCCAGCCCCGGGAGCAGCGATGGGGAAGGAAACGGAGCAGCCAGCACGCGTTTCGTTAGGTGTGACAGCAGCAAGCACAAGCAACCCGTGGTTTTAAGTGGTCTCAGCTCAGCCAAGCCGGCCTCGTTTCTGCCTTGTGCTCTCAGGAACACGGCTTTATGGAGACTTTGGGGTTTTTAGAGATACCAGAAGCGCTTCCAAAGCTCCTCAAGTCCAGCAAGAAGACTCTAAGAAGAAGACCTGGTAAGAACCCTAAGCCTGACTTCAACAATTTTTCATTTTTCGAAGCAAAGAAAACAATCCAGTCAACTTGGGGTTGTCATTTCTCCATCCTTCCCATGGTTCGGACAAGTTCATTTCTTCCCTGAAGAGCTCGACAGCCAAGTTCTCTGGAAATCCCACCTCATCTGGAGCCACCAGGAGAAGGGAAGCCACCTAAAATTTCCCCATTCCCTGCCGAACTCGTGTTTCACCTCCTTCTGCCGTGAACAGCAGGAGCTGTGACACCCCCTGCACCTCTCCCTGGGTGTTTGGTGACCGCCACCCGTGCCTCAAACCCCTCCCCGAGCTCTGGTGGGCTGCCCGGGTCACGTTTGCTGAGCTGATTCACAGCTTCAGCCCTTCCCTTAAAAAAAAAAACACCCGAACTGGTTTCAACAGCCGATACATCATCGGTTTTCTGACACCGAGCACCGCTTTATTTGCTGAAGACCGTGATAAGATGAGCCAGCACGATAAAAACAACCCAAAAGCAGCTGAAGCAAGCTGTAGGCCACCAGGTTGGAGCCCAGAAGGAAGTGACTGCTGCGGGTTTGCAGGCTCACAGGCATCTGAGCTGCCGTGGCAGAGCGAAATCCATCGCCCTCACCCAGCTCAGCGTCCTGCTGCGGGGATGGAGAGGGCTGCCCGTGCTACCCTAGCACGTCCCACGGCAGGAGAGGCCCTCAGCACCACCAAAAGGCTGAGCTGCAGGGGTCTGAAGGACAGGGACGCATCAGAGAGGATCCTGAGGAGCATCTGGAGGGATCAGCTCGCATAGAAATGCAGGAGGCAGCTCCTGAAGCAGAGAGGCACGAGTGCTCGGGCAGCAGCTCATCGTGCAGACCAAGGAACCGGGTCGTGAACGCACAGATACAGCTCACGGCTCTGCAAGGCAAGCATCAGCTACTAATGGTTATTGTTTGGTTGTTTTTTTTTCCAATTTGCACCTGTAATTTCGCTTAATTGGCCCGAAAAGCCAACCCAATCCCGACAGCTTCCGCTCGTTTATCCTCTCTCATCGCTCCTTCCACAACCACTGCATAAAAGCCGAGCAATTTGCTGCACTATTAAACAAATTTCCGACCCAAACGTCTTCTGAGCGTGCACAACACAACCCAAATTCACCAAAACCTCACCTGATGTGGCTGCCAACCTGCGTTTGACTCCGTCAGCTGGAGCTGTCCGAGCAGCAGAGCCGGGAGGTGCGTGCACACTGGGATGAGGTTACCTGGACCCGTGGCACGCACAGGGGCAGCCCTGGCTCGGCTTTTCTGGCGGTGATTTCACGGTGGCTCCACAGATGCGACGTGAACGCCTCCCCCAGCCACACCAGGGGACTCGGAGCTTTTTGCAGGCCGCCTGCTCCGAGCAGCCCAGCTGACGGAGTCAAACAGGGGCTGACATCCACATCCGTCACGTCCAGGCAGGAACGAAGAGCTGCATTCCTACAAGTCGCATCTGGGAGCTTATTGCCAAGAGAAACCCGCTCCTGAGCTCTTCCCCAAGCCACCTGCCCCACGTTAGCCCCCCCGGTGCTGCCCCAAACCCCCCGTGCTCCATCCTCAGGCTGGGAAAGGCGACCAGAGCTCACCGGGAGCACAGCTACGAGCCGTGCCTTGTGGCGAGGCCGCCAACACCAAGTGATTTCTTGGCACGAACACCATTTAATATGGCTTGAAGAAAGTCATCTACGCTGCCTTCCTCGGCGTTTGCTGCAGGAGCTTCAGACGCCGCATGCATAAACACCGCGGGGACGAGAGAGGAGGGCTGAGAAGTGTGGGCTGAGGGGGTGAGGGATGCCCCCAGCCCTGCTCCCAGAGGGGAAAACAGAAGGTTTTTACATTTCTGCTCCTTTCTGGATGCTCGTTCCCCGGGTCGCTCCATAAATAACGCCAGGATCCCAAACAAACCAAGCACTCGCTGGGGTTTCCTACGACAAGCCCCTTCCCCAGGCCGTAGCTCTGTGATCCATCAGGCCCCGAGTCCCGCTGTCCTGCCCCCACAACAGCCATTTCCTGGCATTTTACAGCGGAGGAGGGGAGGGGAGGGCAGGCAGACGGCCCCCAGCTCCTCGCAGGGCTGCACCAGTGGCTCCCACCCAGGCTTTTGGGGTTTTTTAAGGAGCAGGAGCTGTGCTGAGCCCGGCCCCAGCCCTAGGGGCTCAGGGGACAAAGCAGGCTCCCAGCACAGGCCGACACCCCCATGGGGCACCCCAAAATTCACCTGCAGCCCCCCAGGGCCGGCCCACAGCCAGCCTCTGCCCATGGGAACATCACGGGGCAATCCCCCCGCCCCAAAACACCTCGACTTTCCCTACACCCCCCCCAAAAAAAACCCTCCTTACCCCCCACCACCAACCCTCCTCCCACCCCCCCACCCCAAACCCTCCCTGCTCCCTCCCCCCCCACCCCCAAAACCTTTCCCTTCCTTTCCCCACGACCCTATAACCCCCCCACGCCCCAAACCCTGCCTCCTCCTTACCCCAACCCCCCAAAAACCTCCCCCCAACCCCAAAACCTCCCCTAGCCCCCCAGCATCGCTTCCCACGGCCCTAGGGACCCCATTCCCCCCCCAAACCCCAAAACACCCCCCTAAACACCCCCCTAAACCCCATAAACCACCCCAAACCCCCCTCCCCAAACCCCAAACCCCCCCAAATCCCCCCCAAACCCCATCCCCAAACCCCACCTTGTCCATCAGCTTCCAGCACTTCTCCACCATCTTCTTATCCACGGCTCCGGGCTGGTGGGGGCCGAGGTGGTGGTGGTGGGGCTGGAAGGCGTCCTTCATCAGCCCGATCAGCCCCCCGGGGCCCTTCTTCAGCGGAGCCGACATCAGAGCGGCGCGGGGGCGGCTCCGGGCCTCAGGGCCCTGCAGGGAAAGCGGCCGGGGAAGGGGGCGCAGCCCCGGGCCGGGCCAGGCCGGGAGGGCGGCGGCAGCGGCAGCCGCGGAGCCGCGGGCGGTGGTGGCGGTGGCGGCGGCGGCAGCGGGGGGCGCCCGGCTCCGGCCCCTGCCCCGCCCTCCGCCCAAGTGCCGCCCTCCGCGCCAGCCACGCCCTACACCCCCCTTGGCCACGCCCCCCCGCCGAGCACCGATTGGTCGCGCCGCCCCCCCGCCCGCCTCGCCCCGCCCACTCCGCCGGGGAGGGGCCGGTGGCTATTGGGCAGCGCCCGCGCACTCCGTCCCCCCTCCCGCCGGCTCCGCGCAGGCGCGCGAGGAGGGGAGGGCGGCGCGGCGGCCATGTTTGGTGAGGGCGGGAGGGGGGGCGCGGGCCGGGCGGGGCGGCGTCGCCATGGCAACGGGTCTGGCTGCCAGCGGGCCGGCCTGCTGGGCCCAGGCCGCGCCGCCCCCTGCGCCTTGCAAATTAGAATTATTTCCCCTTTTTAAAGGCTAACTTCCCTTTTTTTTCCACACGAAGACGTTCAGAAATCGGGAAGCAGGCGGCTGCGTTGCAGCAGGAGCTGCCGCAGAGCCCGCTCCTCGCCCCACAGTCGCCGCATCCCCACAGCCATGTTGCGCTCAGGCGTTAATTCCTACAACAACGAGGGGAAAGAAAACACAAAAACAGCAAATTTTGCGGTGTGGCCGATGTCATGTGTCCCGCACAAGCACCCAGAGACAGGGGCTGCAGGCTGGAGCAAACCCCACGGCCAAGCTCCCTGCCCCACACCCAGACACAGGGATCCCCAGGGTGTGCAAATCCCCTAAAAAAAGAAAAACAAAAAAAAAACACACTTTTTTTTTTTTTTGGCTGCACCAGATGTGGCCAAGTAACCGTGTATAAATTGGTTATAAAAGTCCCCGTCTTGATGTTACAGCCTTTGGTCGAAGTCGGTAAATGTTTCTGGGACAGGCAGCTCCTTGTCTGGCTTTAATTACCTGGGCAAATTTTCCGAAGGATTATATTGACCTCAAATATGTCAACGTTTATTGAGGCCGTGTTCCTGAGGTTTTTTTCCCATTAGATGCTAATGGCTTCTGGCTAATAGTCAAGCCGGACTGACCACCGGAGGGTGTCCTGGCCAGCTCCGGGATACCACAAGTACCTGGGGAGAGGGCTGGGGAGGGTTACACCAGCCTGGTGGAGCCAAGCACAAAAATTTGCTGCCTATCTGCTTCCCCGGGCGTGATTCACCCCGAGCCACGGCTTCTTTACACGCAGGACCTCAAGCAAAGGTTGCTTTCCTTGGGGACTGCCTCCTCCCTGCGGAAGGAGGATTTGGGACTGCGATGTTCCTCGCCCAGAGCCCACGCAGCGAGCTCAGCATCCTGCGGAAGAAAGCACCTCCACACGCTCCCAGCTCCTCGGGGTTAACCATGTCCCAAGCAGAAACAACAGCCTGAAATCCCCTCCCTTCCTTCCTCGCCTTCTTTTTTTTTTTTTTTTTTATAAAAGAGGGTCAAAATCCAGCCCCGCTCCCCAGGGCAGAGCTGGGGTGTGCCGGAGGGGAGAGCCGGGGCAGGAAGGGAGCGAGGCGCTGGGCTGGCCATGGGCTGCGACCTGGGAGCGTCGCCCTCCCTGCCCCATCCCCACGGAGCCACCGGGCTGCTGTGGGACCGGGGCTGTGGGATGCTTTTGGGACGGGGTCCAGCCGAGCCCAAGCGGCTCGGTGCCGGCAGCGGGGACGGCCTCGGACCACCCCGGCGCTGCTCTAGGGGCGTGTGGCCCACGCCTGTGTGACTGGGAGGGGAAATACTGAAATGCTCAGCTGCTGCGAGGCGGGGGAAGGCGTGGGGCCAGGCGACGAGCTGCCCTCGCTGCGGACACAGTTGCTACAACAGCGGGGTTTGGCTTCCAGGCAGCTGCTGCGCCTTCGGGGAGCCGGGTCCCTGCCAGCGGCGCTGCCGGAGGATGCCTCCAAAGGGCAAAGGGAAGGGGAAAAGAGTGAAGCAGCAGAAAAGGAGAAGTGCAGGGGGTGAGTTTGGGGTCCTGCCTGCCTTGAGGCAGCAGGGATGTGAGCCTCGCATTCCCGCTATGCTGAGGAGGAGGAGGAGGAGGAGGCAGCATCCTGCTCCCCGCTGCACCTCCAGGACCTGGTGGGGAGCTTCAAAGTGCCAGGCCCCGGCTTCCACAGACCTCCGAGAGTGGAAGAATGCCCGGAGCGGGGTTTGGGAAGGGTCCCCAAAGCTCTGTGCACCAAGGAGCCCGGCTGCTGCCCTGTTTTCCCCCCGAAATGCCAGCCCGCGGTCCCACGTGAGGGTGCAGCCTCTGCAGGGAAGTTGCTCGGAGTAAAACTGGCTGCACCCTGCCTCGGTGTCAGCACAAACGCAGCCCTGGCGCCAGCCTTTCAGCTGCAGGTGTGTCCCGGCCAAGCCTTCATGGGGCGAGCATCCCGAGGGAGTTGCCCCCGAGCCACGTGCGAGCCCTCGGTGTCCCCGGGCCGAGCCCCACGGCCGGGCTGCTCCTCACTCCCTCTCTTCTTCCTCCCCTCTGGCTGCAGAGAGCCGAGCTGAAGCCACGTCCAGGAAAGCGGCAGAAGAGGCTGACAGCCTGGGAGAGCACCCGGGTGAGGTTTGGAGGAGCCAGGGGCAAGCTTGGGAAGGGAAAGAGGGCAGGAAAATCGGGCTGCTGGGCACGGCACTGAGCAGGGCACCCGCTGCGTGGAGCCCTGCAGCTCCCCGTGCTTGCACGGTGCTGCTCCAGGGGTTGGATCCCCGTGGGGCACCCCCTGTGGGCACACAGACCCCACAGCAGCCCCATATCTCTGCCTCGCAGCCCCGTGGGCGAGGGCGGACAGCGAGGGGGGACGGCGGAGGCTGTGGGAGCTGGAGCAGGCGCTGGAGCAGGAACGGGAGGACAAAAGAGCCATGCACCAAGGTGAGGGAGAGGCAGGAGGGCGCAGACGCAGGGTCCCACACCTTGGGACGCCGCCGAGCTCAGCCCAGCTCTCCCTTCGGGCCATTTTGCTCAGCCCCTGGCTGCAGAAGCCCCCGGCCGTGCTGCTTCCTCCAGCGCTCGAGCCGGAGCTGGCGTGAGCAGAGGTGAAAACCTCAGCCAGAGGTTTGCGGTCTTCGCCACATGCAAAACTCCGGGCTCGTTTTCGCTCTCCCACGCTCGGTGCAGAGGCTGAGCGGTTCCCCCACAGGAGGAGAGCCTCCCCCCCGGCCACCAGGGCCGGGTTCCCAGCTCGGGGAGCTCCCTCCCATCCCTCCTATCGCCCCTTTCTCCTCTCCCCGGCTCCCAGAAATGAGCCGGCGGCACCAGGAGTTGCAGAGGCGGGCGGCAGTCCACAGCCAGCGCCTGGAGGCGGAGGTGAAGAGCCTGCGGGAGTAGCTCGGTACGGCCCCAGACACCCCCCCCTTGCTGCTGGGATGGGGACGGGTTCTTTCCAGGGCAGCAAAGCACATTTTTTGGGGGGAGAAACGGGAGATGGGAGCCATTCGCCTTGCGCTGTGGGCACAGCAGGAGCTGAAGGCAAAGCCTGACCCTGCTCCCGGCGCATCCCCTGCAGCGGGGATGGGGCAGGGGCCGTGCCACACACCGTGGGTGCAGTGCCAGCCTCCCGTGCCCTCGTCCTCAGTGTCCCCTGTCCCCAACCCCGCAGCCAGCAGGCTCCAGGAGAGCCAGCGGAGCCACGAGGCTGCCAGCAAGGCGCTGGCAGAGCGGGACAGGACCATCGCCCAGCTGCAGGGCACGATGCGCGCCATGGAGAGCGAGTACGAGCAGATCCTCCACGTGAGTGGGGCTGGTTTTTTGGGGACGGGGCTCCCCCGGGCAGCACCGTTCCCCTTCTCACTGTCCTTTCTCCCAGCAGGACAGCCTGGACCTGGTGCTGGCCAAGCTGGCCGAGGCCAGGCAGCACTGGGAGGAGCAGGGCACGGCCGTCGAGCTGCAGCACAAGCAGCGCCTGCAGGAGTTTGGCCTCAACCCCCTGGAGATGTAGCACCCCGGGGGACTCCAGGAGGGGGCCAGCAGCATGTGGGGAGCCTCCCAGCTCCACATCCAGCCTGGGTGACGGATCCTGAGCCCCACAGCCTCCGTTACACCACCCACGGGACCGGCGGAGTGGGTTCGTGTCCTTTATAAAGCGCCAAGCAGAACAGGACGTTAGGATGGAAAGCTGACCACCTATTCTCACAGTCACGGCGTTTTTACCAGCCCTGATCCTTGCCGGTTTTACCATCCCATAAAGTCCAGGCGCGGAGCTGGGGGGCTCCTCCAGTGCCCCGAGGCCTCCCCTGCTCCTTTTCCCCTTCGCCCGAGGGCCAGCCCCGGGCTGAGCCCAGCTCCAGGCTCCCCCTCGCCCCGGGTCACGGCGTGAGGGGCACTGCCTCGGCTCTCCTGGGGGCGACCCAGAGCCTGGAGCTGGGCGAGGGCTCGAGTGCCGCGTCCCCAAACGCTCCGGGAGGCAGCGAGGGCGCAGCTCTGCCTTCAGGTGGCCTCTAATAAAAACCTGGGGCCGGCCTCGGGCAGCAGAGGCGAGTCCGTGCGAGGTGTGATGCCGGCAGCTCCAGCCTGGAGCAGCGTTGGCCGTCCCGAGCGGCTCCTCGGCTCTCCGGGGAGCTGGAACCGGGAGCAGCAGCAGGCTGGACCCGCCGGGGTCGTGGTGAGGGCCACTAGAACGCCTCGTGCAGCCACCTCTGCTCCTCCTTGTGCGGGCTCTGTGGGGACAAGAGGGCAGCACACATCCACCCGCTCCCTGGGTGGGTTTTGGGGAGCTTTGTGCTCAGCCCCTGGGGCCGAAGGGCCACGCAGCCCCTTCCCACCAGCCCCAGAGGGCCAGGGAAGGACCGGGACAGGAGCAGCGCGGTGCCACGGGTTACCTGGGCGATGGTTATGCTGTTGGCAGCAGCCACCAGCCAGGAGCCGGGGCCTTTTGGTCCCACATCGACGTGGCAGAGCCCAGGGGAGCCGTGGGGAGAGGGCAGGGAGGGCGTGCAGGAGCCCGAGGCAGGGTCACCGTCCTCGAGGAACAGCAGAGGGGACAGCCCCAGCTGGAAGAGAGCACCGAGGGGTGAGTTGAGCGGCTCGTGGAGCCCCACAGCAAGCCGGGAACCCTAAAGGGACCTCCCCACGCAGCTTTGGGGCTGAGATCCACCCCACAACCTTGCTTTCCCCGCACCCCGGGGGTCCCCGAGGCGTACCGAGCGGTAAAACTCGTCGCTGGCGGGGTCGATGACCAGCAGGGTCACCCGGTCCTCGTGGGCGCGGATCCTCAGCACCGTCTGCTGGTGGTCCAGCCCCTCGATGCTCTCGCCGTTCACCGCCAGCACCCGGTCCCCTTCCCTCATCCCCGCCCGCTCGGCCGCCAGCCCGGCATCCACCTCCCACAGGAACTGGCCTGGCACAGCGGGGACAGGGGAAAGAAGATGCTCACGGGGTGATCCCACACTGCTGGACCCCAGATCCTGCTGGGAGCAGCCCCCAGCACAGGCAGGGGGCTCGCAGCTCTCCCCGATCCCCCCCTCACCTATCGCCCCCGCCCCGTAGTTGTCCTCCTTGAGCAGGAACCCGTAGCCACCGGGGCCCTTCACCATGTGCAGCTCGCGAGCTTTATAGGGCAGCCAGGAGGCGTCCGCCGCCGCGGCCGGCACCTGCAGCCCCCGCAGGCGATAAAACTCCTCCACGGCGCCCGACGCCACCAGCAGCGTCATTTTGCTGCCGCTCTGCTTCAGCTGCAAGACAACCAGGGGGATGCTGAGCACCACGGCCAGCCCCGTGCCCATCCCGGGAGGGGCAGCACGCACCTTTCGGGCGAGCTGGGCGCGCGAGCAGCTCCTCACGCTGGCCCCGTTCAGCTCCAGGAGCCAGGAGCCCGTGGGGACCCCCGCTCTGTCCGCCGGGCCGCCGTGCCGCACCGAGAGCTGGAACGTCCCCTTGGTGCCTGCGCCAGGGGGAAGGAGCGGGATGCAGCCAGCGGGGTGGCACCACCGGCGGGTTTCCATCCCCGGTCCCCGTCCCCGTCCCCGTCCTGTACCTTCTGGCCCCGAGATGCTGAAGCCGAAGCCGTTTTTGTCCCTCCTGACGTGGCAGAGGCGCGGGCGGACGTCGGCGGGCAGCAGCTGGGCCAGGTCCCTGCCCAGGGCTTTGGCTGCTTCGTAGGAATCGCCGTCCAGCACCGCCAGCAGCACCTGGTTCCCGCTGGCCTTGATCCTCTGCACCACCTCGGGGCACAAACCCATCCTCCAGGACTTCACCCCGCAGAACGGGACCTCTCCAGCAGGGCTCAGGGGGGGCAGCCGGGGACCCTCTGCGCCCCCCCCCGAGATGCTCGGGGCTTACCCGCTGGTGGTCCAGGTGGTCCACGAAGCGCCCGTTGACCTGCAGGAGCCGGTCCCCGTCCTGCAGCCCCCTGCGCTGCGCCAGCCCCCCCAGCTCCACCTGCCTCACCACGTGCCCCCCGCTGCCCAGCTCCTCGTGGAGGCAGAAGCCGAAGGTCTCCGCGCTGCCCTTGCTCAGGAGGTAGAAGCGGGGCTCCCCCGCGGCCTCTCCGTCTGCGAGGGGGCACGGGCGGTGAGCAGGGGCCGCAGGGATGCTCTGCGGGACCGGGACCCCCTCCCCGTAGCCGTGGGGGTCTCCGTTTCCCTCTGGCACGCGCGCCCTGGGGTGCCCTGATCCCGCAGGAGAGCGGGGTGTTTACCCGTGTCCTCAGCCAGCGACAGGGCCGGGTTGTCGATCCCATCTTTGGGGTTAAATTCAAACTTTCTGAAATGAGAAAGGGCCGGGGGGAGGCCACGTTAGGGCAGCCCCGGCGCCTTCCCCTGCGTGCCCACCCCAGCCCTGCCAATGGGGCACACCGGGAGGGGCTGCCCCTTTTGGGGCTGACCCTACACCTCTCCCGAGCTGACAGCTCAGGGAAAAACCTCCCCGGGACCAGGAAGCCCGTCCCGTACCGCCCCAGCACAGCCCCGTTATGGGGCCATATAACGGGGGGAGCTCAGCACTTACACGATGGACGTCCTGTCGCCCTCGAGCCCTGCGGGGGGAGAGGAGAGGTGAGCTGCGTGCCGTGCCAGGGGGCTCGCAGAGTCTGCACAGCCCCCCCCCCCCCCCGAGCCTTTTGGGTGGGTGTAAGGAGGGCGACGAGACCC
Organism: Aythya fuligula; assembly: GCF_009819795.1. Classification (NCBI taxonomy): domain Eukaryota; kingdom Metazoa; phylum Chordata; class Aves; order Anseriformes; family Anatidae; genus Aythya; species Aythya fuligula. The sequence goes on along the minus strand of NC_045580.1, from coordinate 3,732,923 downwards.
CAAAACTGCTGGAAACCTCCCCACCTCTTCCAGCACGATGCCCCGGAGAGGGGATTCCTGCCGAGCCCCCCCCCAAACAGCCCAGCTGCGTTTTCTTGGCTCCCTCCCGGCGCCTCCCCGGGCTTTGCCGCTGCCCTACAGAACCGGGGACGTGCCCGTGGGGCAGGGGCTGTGCGGGACGAGGCCCCGTTCCCCTGGCACCTACCTTCCACTTGCTTCATGGCAGCAGCGAAGGCGAAGGGGGATCAAGGTACAGGGTGAAGTGGCAGCGAGGCCAGCGTCCCCGCCTCTCCCAAGACGCCCCAGGTTTAATGGTTAAACAGCCCCCGACGTCTCCCCTGCCCTCCCAGCCCCGGGGCACCGCCTGCCCTCGCCCAGCAGGGCTGGGAATTGGGACCCAGCACCCCGAGGAAGGGGCTCGGGGACAGCCCGAGGGGGGGGGGCTCCCAGCTTCAGCAGGGAAGAGCGAGACCAGGAAAGTAAAGCGGAGCGCTTTAATGGCACCGAGGATTTCACAAGCAGGGCTGGGACTCTCCAAGCCCAGAAGAAGAAGAAGAAGTCCCGGGTGTTCCTGGGCTCCTGGTGGTCCTCCCACGTACCCAACGCCTTGGACAGCCTCAGCAGCACCCGACCGCTGGGCATCTCCCCCCGGGGACAGATTTTCCTCCCCGCCCGGCCGGCGGCTCTCACAGGGTCCCGTGCTGGAGCTTCGCCAGCATCCTTTTGACCTCGCTCTCCACCCGCAGGAATTTGGCTTTCCTCCAGGGGTTGCCCGTCTGCCTCCGGCTGCTCTCCAGGTCCTGCAGGAGGAGGGCGAGGTGCTGGCGAACCCGCTCGCGGTCCCAAAAGGGCAGGTTCCTCTGCACGGTGCTCAGGATGCTGGACCAGTAGTCGGAGACGTCGGTGCCCGCCGTGAGGAAGACGAGCGCCCTGACGCCGTCCCGCTCCATGCGCAGGCTGTGCAGCGCCCGCTTGCCCTCCTCGCTGATGTCGTTGAAGTACAAACTTGGGGGGAAAAAAAAAGGAGAAAAGGAGAAAAGGAGACGGCGATGGGGCAGGATTTCGGGGAGAGAGGTGGCAGCAGGAGGGCTGTCGGGCGGGGAGCATCGCCCGCGAGCGGGCGGGCTGAACTCACTGCACTTTGTCCAGCGTGGCGTGCTTCTTGGCCACCTCCACCACGCTCAGGGCGGACGCATCCGTCAGGGAGTTGTAGCCCAGGTTGAGCTCCTGCAACTGCTGGTTTTCGGGCAGGCGCCAAGCGATTTCCTCCGCTCCCCGGTCCCCCAGGGCGGCGTGCAGCAGGGACAGGCGGCTCAGCGAGCGGTTCCCCGCCAGCGCCTCGGCCAGGTGCCGTGCCCCCTGCACCCCCACCGGGTTGTTGGACAGCCTGCGGGGCACGGGGACGCGCGTTCAGGGAGCTGACGGTGCTGGGAAGGGGGTCCCGGAGCGGGGAGGGGGGTTTTTTTTTGGGGTGGGGATGGAGGCAGCACTCACCGCAGGTCGCTCACGGCGCACTGGGCGTGCAGCAGCAGGGCGCGCAGCTCCTCGCAGGCATCAGGGCCCAGGCTGTTGAGCTGCAGGCTGGGGCAGGGCAAAATACAGCGGGTGGAGCAGCCAAAATGCTGCCTGGGGGGAGGGGGGGGACACCGCTCACCCCGTCCTCCCCATCGCCACCCCGCTTGGGCTCCCCAGACAAAGCCCCCCGAGGTTTCCTCCCCAAAAAGGAGCACGGGGCACGGGGGCAGCGTCAGCTTCAGAGCCAGCGCCGGCAGCAGCGAGGGAGAGGAGGGGACCCCAAGCACTGCCTAGGGGTGCCGAGGGTCTCGGGGGGGAGCAGGACCCCTCCAAACCCTCCCCAAGCTCCAGAGGAAGGAAGCGGCGCCCAGCCCCGCTGCACGGCCGCCTCCATCTCTGCGAGCGCTGCTCGCCACCCCCTGGGCGACGGGAAGACTGCAGCGCCCCAAATGGCCCACGAAGGACCCCGTGGCCCCCTCTTTGGGGTCCCCATCCCCTGCTCGCACCCAACGGGGCGAGCTACCGGGGGGCACCGAGCAATGGGATGGAGCCCGCGGGCACCGGGCGCTGCTCGCGGGGAGGCTGCGGGGGGACTGCAGGTCCCGGCACGCAGCGCCCGAGCCAGGAGCAGGGCACGACGGATGCTGTAGTCCTCGGGGATGGCTCCGAGCACAGATAAAACCCTCCTGCCCTGCCCTACCCCGCTCCCTGCGCCGGCCGGGTACTCACTGGAGGACTTTGCAGCGCAGCAGGACGGGGAAGAGGGTCCTCAAGCTGGCGGCGTCCAGGTTGCAGGAGGTGAGGTTGAGCTCGGCCACCTCGTGGCCCGCCGCGCCCAGGACGGAGGCCAGCACGGAGCACTTGAGGGGGGTGAGCTTGACGGAGGAGAGGTTGACGGTGCGCAGGGAGCGGACGGCCTCGGCCGTGAAGCGCTCGTTCTGGAACTCGTGCAGGAAGAAGAGGTAGTCCATCAGCTCCGAGGGGGGCAGCCCCTTGCGGCTGTTCCTGATGACGGTCTTCTTCATGGCCTCGGCGATCTCCAAGGCCGCCAGGTTCTTGATGGAGCAGCCCAGCTGCTCCAGGAGGGCGCGGTTGCGGCGGGACAGCAGCCCCCCCATGAAGATGGGGAAGAGCTCGAAGACCTCGTCGTCGGGGGCCTCGTCGGGGTGCCGCAGGGGGCCCTCCACGCCCAGGATGCTGGAGTTGATCTGGTCCAGGACGTCGTCGTTGTAGTAGTCCTCCTCTTTGAACAGCTCCTCCGCCATGGTGCGAGCGATCGTGTCGCGGTCCTTGCCGCTCAGCCGCGAGAAGAAGCGGGGGAAGATCTTGAGCAGGTTGAAGAGGACGGGCAGGAAGCGCAGCGGGAGCACCTTGGAGACGATGCCCAGCACCACGGCGGCGTCCTCGCTCACCTTGCCGATGAGCTCCGACAGCTCCTTGCCCACCTTCTGCGCCAGGGTCTTCTTCTCGCCCAGCACCACGTAGAGGGCGGCCAGGTACTCCTGCATGGCGGGGATGGTGAAGACAAAAGCGTGCTCCCTGCCCGGCTGCACGCAGGGCGTGAGGAAGAAGGGGAAGACGTCGCTGCGGAAGACCTCCAGGAGGTTGAGCTCGCTCTCCGTCTTCATCTCCACCTCGAAGCACTGCCGCAGGTCCTCCTCCGAGAAGCAGGTCTGGCGGGACATCACCCCCTCGTGGGCCAGCTTGCCCACCGTCTTGGCCACGTACTTCATCATGGGGACGGCGGTGGGCTCGGTGCTGTCCAGCACCTCCCCGCTGAAGTTGAGCCTCAGGAAGCTGGTGTAGATGCCCGTCAGGGTCTGGCTGGGCGGCACCGTGCGGGTGAAGTAGAGGAAATGCAGCGTGGTGCACACCAGCCAGCAGTAGGAGGGCAAGAAGCAGGCGGCGGCGATCTGGTTCTGGCGCTCCAGGTTCCTCCAAAGCATCTCCACCAGGTTCTCCTGCTCGCCCGAGCCCTCTCCATCGCAGCCGGGCTGGCTGAGGCGCATCTGGAAGTAGAGCTTCTGCAGGTTGGTGTCGGAGAAGCCGCAGATCTCGGCGTAGCGCCCCACGTACTTGCCGGGGATGCGGCGCACGGCCGACGGGCGCGCGGTGACGATGATGCTGGCCTGGAAGCAGAGGTGGCCGGCTGAGCTGGGAGGGTGTCGCCTCTTAGCCAGGCTCAGCGGGACCCCAAACCTCTCACCAGGAGCACCCTGGGGGTTGGAGAAGCTGCCGCCCGAAGCGCGCTGGTTCAAAGCTTGCCCAGGCAAAGCGCACCGAAGAGCTTTCCCCATCCCCTGCTGGATATAAATTAAATCTGGGAGGGTACAGCCCAGCAGGCAGGCCCCCAGCTGCTGCCTTCTTCGTCTTTCAGGCCTCCCCAAAGACCCCCCAGGGACAAATCAGCGAGAAGCCACCTCGGGGAGTCCCTGCAGGGACGGAGCCTGGCTGTTGACTCACGGCCAAGCCGGACAAGGAGCGATTTGCACAAGAGCCAAGCCTGAAGCACAGGGGAGCTGGAAGGGGGGGCCACTGACCTCTGGCAGGAGGTACTTTCGCAGCAGGTTGACCACGATGGCCGAGGGAGCGATGGGCTCGCTGGGGTCGCAGCACAGCTCGGTGCCAGCCAGCCGAAAGTCCAGGTTGAGGCGCTCCAGGCCGTTGAGGATGAACAAAACCTTGAGGTTGGAGGCGCCCAGAAGGGGAGCCACGTCCCGGAGGTGCTGGTACTTCTTGGTGACGAGGCGCCGCAGGGAGATGGGGACGCGGCTGTGGGACAGGTCCTCGCAGGAGAAGGGGACGACCAGCTCGAAGCGGGGCAGGAGCCCGTGGCACCAGTCCACCACCATCTTCTTGATGAGGGTGCTCTTCCCCGTGCCCACCGTGCCGTAGAGCACCACGTTCTTCACCTGCCGCCCGCAGGAGTCCGCCTCGAAGAGGTTTTGGAGGCTGATGACCCGCCTGGAGGAGCGCTGGAGCTGGTGCCGGACGGTCAGCTCGGGGGAAGGCTTCAGGATCTGCTCCAGGGAGCTCTCCCGGATCACCGGGTCCACGTGGACCGCGTCCAGCGAGAAGGAAGGGCCGAACTGCCTCTCCTCGCTGGGCTGGTTGCTGAACCACGCCGCCAGGCTCTTCTGGTGCTTCTTGATGGCATCTGGGGGGGAAAAAGGCGTTGGCAAGAGGAGGGCTCCTCGCCAGCAGGGACCACAGGCTCCCCCCGTCCTCCTCCACGCTCACCAGAAGAGGCCACGGTCCTCAGGTGGTCCAAGCCGTGCCGGGAGGAGCTGCGCTGGGCTGGGGGGCCCTGGGGGCCTCCTTGGTGGCGAACACAGCTCCTGGGGCAGGAGGAGAGCATCGGGAGCAGGGCAGGGGCTGGCAACGGGGTGACGAGGGACCCGGGGACCCCATGGGGTTGGGGTGAGGCAGAGAGGATGGGCAGGATTGGGAAGGGGTTAGGGGGGGGTGCTGTACCTGGGCAGGGAGATGCCGTCCCCGCTGAGGATTTTCCCGTGGAAGGAGCCGCCGGCAGCACCTGTGGGGTCACAACGTGCTTTGGGGTCCCACACAGCCTCCCCCAGCCCCGCAGGGCTCGCAGCACCCCCGGCACCACCTCGGCACCCCATAGGGTGCCCCATGGGTGGCTGGGGTGGGTGCCCAGGGGGGACGAGGTGACCCCAGGACAGGGGTGGATTTGGGGTCTGGGCCCCCTAGGGGTGGTGTGGGCTCACCTGGCAGCGAAGCAGCTCGAAGGTACGGCCCCAAACAGGCCCAGGGCAGGCAGCCCCGGCCCTGCACGGCCCGGGACATCCCCTATGTGAGGAGAAGGGTCAGGCAGCAAGGTGAGATGGGGGCCGGGCAGGGCAGCTCCCCCCCCCCAGACCCTTTCCCTGCTCCTGCCACCTCCTGGCCCTACAGCTGGCAGCCTGGGCTCAGCCCTGACAGCGTGGCAAAACCCAGAGGGGAGGGCCAAAATATTGCAAAAAAGGGGAAAATGGGGGGGTTCCTCCTGCCAGACCCCCCCCGCTGGGCTTTTCAGCGCTTTCCCATTAAAACCCCAAAAAGCCCCGCTCCCGCTGCCCGTCCCCAGCCGCGGACAAGAGGCTCAGCAGCCCCCCAAAAACCCCAAATCAACCCCAAATCAACCCCAAATCCCAAACCCAACCCCGAGGAACCCCCCCCCCGGAGCCCCCTCCCCGCGTTCCCAAATCCCCCGCAGCCGCTGCCACCTCCCGCGGGGGCCCCCCCGGGATCCCCCCGACGGCAGCCCCGGCTCGGGAAGGGCTCGGCGGAGGGCACCGGGGACTTCCTGAGGCTTGGCCCCCCCCCGGCCCGCCCCGTTCCGCCCCGGTTCCCCCCCCCCGGACCGCCCCCGGTCCCGCCCGGTCCCCGGGAGCAGCGCCGGGGGGAGCGCGCCCCCGCCCGGAGCCGGGGATGCGGCGGGGACGAGGCTCAAGGAGGGGACCGGGAGGGGTTTGGAGGGGCTGGGGGGGGACTGGAGGGAATTGGGGGGGGGTCCCGAGGGTGTTTTGGGGGTCCGGGGGCGGCTGCAGGCCGGGCTGGGGCAGGGTTGTGCAATGCGCGCCTGTACGGGCACGCAGCGCGCCGCCGGCCCGCAGGGTGTGGAGCTGCTCCGGCACCCCAAAAAGTGCTGGGGAATCCCAGGAACCGCCCAGAAAATCCCAGCCTGCACCCCCCACCCCCCCCGTGCTTGCACTCGCACCCCAAATGTCTCTCCTGAAAGCCCACGGGGGTTGGGGTGCGCCCCCCCCCCCTCCCCAGCACCCATGGGACACCTGTCCCCGTGCGCCTCTCCCCCCCTGTCCCCAGAGAAGGGAGGCAGCCCCATAAACACACTACACACACCCCATAAATACGCTATAAATATAGGTTTTATTGATGTGTGAAACCCCACGAGCACAGCTGGCACCCCCCAAACCCTGACACACGCCGCGACGCCTCCGCCTGCCCCAGGGCTCTCCGGACACCGCTGAGCACCGCCAGGACCCGGGCACGCTGTCCCCATGGGGCACCCCCCTGTGGCAGCCCCCCAGTCCCTCCCAGTCCCCCCCCAGTTCCTCCCAGACCCCAGGGGCTCGCTCCCACCCCGCCTGGGTCCGGCCAGGCCCTTGTAGGGTCAGCAGTGCCCCAGCCCTGCGGCGCAGCCTCCCCAAAACGAGGGAGCAGGACTGGAGGCGAACGCCCCCCTGCACCCACCTCCCTTGGCCTCGGGGCTGGTATCTCCGCGATTTTTTTGGCAAATGGACCCTGGGAGCATGGGGTAAAGCTGCTCCTGCGTGCGTGTGCCCTGCGTGGGGGTGAGGGGCCCCTGCCTTGGGGCCGAGGGAGCCAGGGGAAGGAGCTGAAGCAGGGTGCGAGGGGTCGGAGTGCAACCAGCGCTCCCCAGGAGCCAGAGCCACAGCCTTGAGCCGCGGCCTCGTCCCTTCAAAGTGCATGGCAGGGGCAGGGGGGGTGCAGGAGGGGAGAGGGGGTGTGGGGGAAGAAGCCTGCTCTTCTCCATCGCCCTCCTTGTGATTATCCGGCTGGGATCCCCACGGTGATGCCCGCAGCCAGAAGCGTCCCCACTGCCCTGCCCCGTCTCTGATAATAAAGTGCATCCTCGCTGCTGCCACAGCGCTCAGGACAAGCCCAGACCCCCCTCAAGCCCCCCGTCCCCACACCCCAAAGCCCCCGGCAGAGCCGTTCTCCCCCTCCAGAGCTCACCCCAGCCCCGGTCCTCGCCCCTCTGGTCCCCGTGTTTGGAGCAGCAGGAGGCAGGGCCCGCGTAAAGCTGCTCCATCAGCACCTCCGGCTGCCTCGGGATCCACACCCAGGGGAAAAACCTCAGCCCAGCAGCACCCAGCCCGTGCTGGGCAAGGCTGAATAAACCCCAGGAGAACGGCAGGAGGGGGGCAGCAGTCCCAAAATCCCCCCCAGGCAGTGAGATGGAGATGGGGGACAGCCCTGCAGCTCCGCCACCCCCTGTGGCTTCCCCACAGGGCACGGCACGGGGTCAGCAGGGGAGGAGGACGAAGGAACCAAAGGGAATTTCACAAAGAGACAGCGAGAAGTCAGCCGAGAGCCCCTGGGGAAAACCCAAATGCTCAGCACGGGGGCAGGTCCTGCTCCCAGCCCCTCGTGGCTCCGAGCTCCTCGTGTCCGTGCTGTCCAGGCAGGGGAAACCCAGCCCTGCATCTGCCATCCATCTCCATCATGCGGAGCAGTCCCAAAACGAGCCAAGGGAAGCGAAGGAGAGTCCCGAGGATATTGCGTGCCTGGGGCCGAGCTGTGCCCTCCCCTGTCCGTGCTCCAGCAGCGGGTTCCCGGTGGGATCAGCACAGCCCCGTGTCCTTCAGAGAGGCAGCGAGGTGCCCAAACGCCTTCCCTCTCCTCCAGGGGTGCCTCTGGGGGAGCTGAGAGGGACCCTTGCCAAAAGGGACCCTATCCAAAAGGGACTTTACCCAAAAAGGGACCTCATCCGGGCACCAGTGCCCAAACACAAAGCCCTTTCCCAGCGCCAGGCTCACCTGCTGCACACAAACTGCGCCGAGACCTCACCTGCCCTGCAGCCCCAGTCTGGGACCCATTTCTGTGCGCTCCTACCCCAGGAGGGTCCCGCTGCTTTTATCCTCTTGGCTCGGATCCCAAAGACAACCGGGACCAAACAGGAGGCTGCCAAAGGGCTGAGAGCACTGCCCCAATCCCACAGACCCTGCCAGGTCCCCAGGTTTGTAGCAGAACGAGAGCCCCGCGTCCTCTGCCCGCTGCCTCCCCTTCCTCTCCATGCAGGCTGGCAGCAGGGAGGGCTACAATAAAAATTAAAAAAGAGGAAAAAAATAAAAAGAGGGGAGATCTAGGCCAAAAAGGCAAAGGGGATGCAGCAATCTCTGCGGCTACGGCGGCAGGAAACACGAAAGCCTTGTGCAACGGGGCCTGCTGAGTCTTTGGGCTCCTCTCCATGCTGATGCTGCCGGCCTGGTGCTCCGGGGGCTCGTGGTGGCTCTGCGGGTGTCCCCTCCTGGCACGGAGCAGCCCCCTCGGCCTTTTGGGACCGTCCCCGGTGCCCCTCGGAGAGGAGCAGGGTGGCCGGAGGGGCCCCCAAGCTCCGTGGGGTCCGGCGGTCCCCGGGGAAATGAGGGCGGCAGGCGCCAGGGCTGTACAAAACGTTGGCGATGAGGAGTGCGTGGGAAGGTTAAAACAGTTCCGAGATGTCTCAAAACCCTTCTCGACTGAGCCAGGCCTGGCTGGCACCCACCGAAACGGCCCCGGGGCGCCGGGTCCGGCTGTGTCTGTCCCCAGGCCAGGCCCGGGAGCGGCAGCGGGGCCCCCGCGACCCCTTTATCTCTCCGACTTGACCTTGTACCTGAGCACCAGGTACGCCAGGAGCCGCAGGATGACGAAGAAGATGCCCAGGATGAGGAAGTCCAGGTAGAGCTTGGCCTCCTCCACGTCCAGCTCCTGCAGGATCTTGATGGGCTTTTGGAAAGGGCAGAAGTCCTCGAGGCACTCCAGGTCCTCGCGCTCCATGGCGTAGATGGTGAGGATGACGCCCTCGAAGCCGTACCTGGGGCAGAGCACCCCGCGCTGTCACCCCCTGTGCGCCCCCACAACCTCCCCAGCCCCACGGGGGGGTCCCCACCTGACGTAGGAGACGTAGGAGCTCCACTGCAGGTAGGTGGGGATGGTCTTGAAGCTGACGAAGAAGCCCGAGAAGAGCAGGACGGGGATGGCGGTGACGGGACCCACGAAGGTGGCCACCTGGGGAGCACAGCCGCCCGAACGCGGGTCCCCAAATTTACTCCCGGGACCCCCCCCCCCCCAGCGACCTCCCCTTCCACCCCGGGTACCTCCGAGCCCCCTCCTGACCTGCAGCGAGGTGGAGGCGGCTCCGATGAGAAGCCCGAGGGACTGAGCCACCAGGGCGGTGGCGGTGGCCAGGGAGGAGAAGAGGAGGAAGCGCGTGGCTTCGGGGGGCTGGCCCGTCATCCAGTACACGATGCTGCAGTAGGCGATGGGGCAGATCACCTGCGGAGGGGACAGAGCCCTGCTGGACCCTTTTTTGGGGACGCAGCGGAGCCCAGGGGGGTTTTGGGGGGCCGTGGTTTGGGGCTCACCTGGAAGGGCACGTCGGCCATGGTCTTGGCCAGGTAGTAGGCTTTCAGGCTGTACCAGTAGTTGAGGTGCTCTCGCAGGAACACCGACATCTCCTGGGGAACTGCGGGGTGGGAAGGGGTCGGCAGAGCCCCAGCCCGGGCTGCTGCAGCCCCTCTGACCACCCCAGTGGGGATAAATCCCCCCCCACCCCAGCAGCTGTCTGCCCGCGGGCAGGAACCCGAACGGCTTCACCGGGGGGGGAAAAAACGAGGCTGGAAGGGGAATTTGGTGCGTGGAGAAGTCAGCAGGGCCGGGGGGTTTCAGGCAGAGCTTTTTGAGGAAGCGAGAGGGAGAGGCAGCAGCGGGGAGCGCAGCCCCACAGAGCTCCTCTCAGCAGGAAGAAAAACTCCACGAGTCTGCTCTGGGCTGGGCAGCAACCAAACACAGCACTGCAATCCGCTCCAGGACATCCCCACGGACGTTTTTCCCTTTTTCTTAAGATTTTTTTTCCCCCTCTCCTGCCCAGTTTCCCCCCTTTCAGCCAGCTCAGCCCCCCCCAGCACCCAGCACCCCCATCCCCGGGGCCGGGAGCTCCTTACAGGTGAGGATGGTGGGCATGAGCGCGGCGAACATGAGGAAGAGCATGGAGAAGAAGAGGAAGCCGGTGTTGTTGAAGACTTTGCCCGCGTCGTTGCCGATGTGCAGGTAGAGCAGCCCGATCAGCACCCCGATGCAGATGTGGGACATGAACCGCAGGTGGGTCAGCACCTGTAGGAACGGGGGGCGAGGGGGCTGAGCGAGGCAGGGCCCCGGCCCCGCAGCACCCCGGGGTGGCAGAGCACAGCCTGCCCCTTGCTCCAGGGTGGGCTCCGTGCCCCTCACCGTGTCCCGCAGGATGCAGACGAAGGTTCTCTTGAAGAGGATGCAGAACTGGGTGGAGGTGCTGGTGGCGAAGGTGTGGCTCTCGATGTGGTCCACGTCCTGCCAGACCACGGACAAGCCAGAAACACGGCTCAGGGACGAGGGATCACCTCCCAACGGGGGGTACCCAAACCTCTTGGGGTGCCCCCGCTGAGCACCCGCAGCGTGGGGCAGGCGGGACGGAGGCGTCCCCAGCCGGGCACCCCGGGATCCGTGCCCCCCGTGGCTCCAGGAGCCTGCTCAGCTCCCCGCTCACCGCCACGCAGTGCGCCGGGCACGAGTCGGCCTTCTCGGGGCTGCCTTTCTTCTCGGCCATGGTGCACATGCCGTTCTGCACGGCGCGGAACAGGACCGGGTTGAGGTCCCCGTACTCTCCCGAAGCCACCTCGATGACTGCAGAGAGGAGGACGGGAGCCCTGAGCGGTGCTGAGCCAGCCCTCGGCGTCCCCTCTGCTTCACCAGCACGTGGGAGCCCCCGTCCCTTTGGGGTTGGGGCCTCGCCACCCCAAAAACACGGCCCGAGACCGGGCTGGGGGGGCACTCACTGAAGTCGGCGGGGTTGTGGTAGGTGGGGCAGTGGAGGCCGAGGCCCTTCAGGTAGGGGATGAGGTTGGTCACGACGCCTTTGAAGATGCACTGGCCCTGGCTCAGGATGTACAGCTGGGGAAAAATAAAAAAAGAAAGCAAATCTGGCAAGCACAGAGCACAGCGGGGACCCCTCTCCTGCTCCTCCCCACCCGTGGGACACCTTTATCAGCCCCCACACCCCTCCCAGGCCTTCCCTCCCTGCCCGAGGGGCTCCGTGCCCCGTCCCAAACCTTGTCGAACATCTCGAAGAGCTTGGCACTGGGCTGGTGGATGGTGCAGATGATGGTGCGGCCGCCCTGCGCCAGGGAGCGCATCAGGGACACCACCTGGAAGCAGGAGGCGCTGTCCAGGCCGCTGCGGCCACGGAGGGGGAGGAAGAGGAGAAAGAAAAAGCAAAGAGAGAAGGGGAGAGGTGAGAGGGGGAAAAGGACGCCCCAAAAGACACCCTCCAGCTGCAGGCACCCCCTTCTTTCAGGCCCACGGAGGAGGGCACCCCATTGCAGCCCCCCTGGGGGTCCCAGCCCGTCCCCCTGGGGGTCCCACCTGGTGGGCTCGTCGAAGAACATCACCGGGGGGTTGTTCACCAGCTCCAGGGCGATGGCCAGGCGCTTGCGCTGCCCCCCCGAGAGCGAGCTGGTGCGGGTGTAGGAGCACTCCAGCAGCCCCAGCGCCGTCAGGATCTCGTTGACCTGGGGGCACAGCCTCCGTCACCGCCACGCCCCGGGGACCCTCGCCCCGTCCCCACCACCTGGGGGTCCCTTTTTCCCCCGTTCTGGGGCGAGATAAACCCCAAACCCACCTCCCTCGGCACTCACCAGCTCCTTCTTCACCTCCTGCTTCTCGCTCAGCTTCAGGTTAGCGGAGACCTGTGGGGGGAGGAGGACGGGCAGGGCGAGACCCCCTCAGACCCCGGGGGCATCCCCGATCCGTGTCGGGGGGATCACAGCTCACGGCGAGGAAGCAAAGGCGAGCAGGACTGGCCCCCCACACCCCACCACCCTCATCAGAAGGACCCAGCAGCAGCGTGGAGGCCCCGCAGGCCCCCCCCAGGAGCTCACCATCATGGCCTCGAGCACGGTGAGGTGCGGCAGCAGCATGTCGTCCTGCATGATGTAGCACGACATCTTGCGGAAGGTGCGCAGGTCCCGCGGGCGGCCGTTCACCAGGATCTGCCCCTTCATGCCCGTTTCCCTGCGGGATGGAGGAGCCCAGGGGGGTGGATGAAGCTCAGGATCCCCCCCAATACCTCCCCAAGCGCCCCCCCAGCCTCACCGGTAGCCAGCCAGGATGTTCATCAGCGTGGACTTGCCGGCACCCGAGGGCCCCATGATCCCGATCAGCTCCCGCTGGCAGAACTTCCCCGACAGGCATTTGAGGAGAGTTTTGTACCCTGGGGGGGGAGAGCAGAAAGGGGCCGGAATTTGGGATCAGTGCAAGGGGGCTGCGACAGCATCCCGGCACCGGGGGCACCCCAAAGACCTCCACGTGTGCCACAGCCACTTCTAGGGTGCTCTCTGCCCCCAGTTTTTGGCTGGTCCGAGAAAGAGCCGTGCCCTAGGTGATCCCACAGAGCAGGAAAAAAAACAGGAGGGAGCCTGCTGAGGGTGGCCACGGGGCTGTGACACGGTGCCACCATGTCCCACCCCGGTGGAGGGGCAGGCAGAGCCCCCAGGCCTGCCGGCTGCCGCCTTCATTGGCATTCACGCCGTGGCTCCCGGCAGCAGCCAGCGCTAATCAGACCTGGAATTATCTCTGCTTTAAGGCGGCTCGTTAGCATTTTGTGGCAGCAGGAACGCGGCGAGGACGTGTGGGGGGGAGCAGGGAACGAGCACAGCCCCATGCTGTTGGGGAGGCGCCCCTAAACGCAGCCCCAGCAGGGGAGCTGTGGTTTGCGGGGTGCTGGGGCTACGAGGAACCACGGATGAGGGCTGGGCACCTCTTCCCAAAACGCCCACCCCACACCCCGTGGCTGCAGCTGCACCTTGGGGTGATGCCACCACATCCATCCCCCCCCGCAGGTGGGGACAAGCCTTGGGGCCAGCCCTGCGCACCCCACGATAACGGGGCAGCCCCTCTCCTGGAGCAGAAATCCGGCACCTCCAGCCCCTGCCAAGCCCCAAAACGCACCCCTGGGGTCCGGGCACCCCGAGGGGAGAGGCACGGGGGGGGGAAGGGGGCGGGCAGGGCGCCGTGGGTGCCGGCAGCGGGGCGAGCGAGCGGCGCGCATGCTGCTCACGTCGGCGCCACTGCAGCTTGCGCAGCGGTTACTCGCGTTCATTGACTGCCAGTAACCTCCTGCTTCAGCACCCGGGGCCAGATCCTGGCCGCCAGCACCACCGCGCCGCCCTGCCTGCTCCGGGGGGAAGGCCAGCATCCTCCTCCTCCTCCTCCTCCTCCTGCCTCCCCCAGCAACCCCACGAGCCCTCGGCGCGCTCCTCGCCGCCGGTGCGCACCCCAGGACCCCCGGGTGCTGCGCCCTGCTCTGCCCCGGGCACCCCCAGCTCCTGGGTTTGGCCCCCACCTCGTGATTCCTCAGCATCCCGAGGCAGAGCTCGCCCTGGGGCTGGTCCCGCTGCCGGGCGCTGCCTCAGTTTCCCCACCTGCAAACCCTCGGGGCTGAGCAGGGACCCCGCAAGCCTTGCTGTGCGCACCCCCAGCCCCGCCGCCCTTCACCTTCCCCAGATCAGCTCCCCCCCCGTCCCACGGGGCTGCCTGATTGGCATCCCATTAACAGAGAGCTAATTAAAGCAGACTACCACCCACCAGCTGCCAGCTGCCTCCCCTTTTTCCTCCCCGAGCTCTGGGCCGGAGTGGCACACGGGGACAGGGAGCACGGCCCCGGCTGCACGGGGGGCTTCTGGAAAGGACCCCACACACACACCACACACCCCTCACCACGCTGGGGCACCTTTTGGGGTCTCCTGCAGTTGGCACAGCAGCCACCACACCCCAAAACACCGTGCTGAGGAAACTCAGCCATCCTGGCTGCCCCCCTGCCAGGAAAGTGCCATGTGTACCCCACACAGCCCCAAAAATGGGACCTGGTTTTGGGGCCAGGCAGCTGAGCACCACGCCAAGCTCCTGGCGCTCATTTGGGGCAAAAAAAAAGGACGGATCCAGCACAGACGATGACACTGGGGACCTGGGAGAGGTCAGGGAGTGGGACAGAGCCGTGACAGCCCCAGGACCCCTGCCCGGCCGCGGCCCCTACCTCTCTTCCTCCACCAGGAGCCCTCGCGCACGGAGTAGGACAGGTCGATGAACTCGATGTTGACGGCCGAGCGTTTCGGGAGGTGGGAGAAGCGCTGCGCCTCCGTGATGTGGTTCTCCACCTTCTTCAGGTGGGTGGTGAGCAGCGGGGCATCCGGGGGGCTGCCGTGGCACACGGTGTCCTCCAGGGCGATGGAGACGCAGGCGGGATCCATGCCCTTCTCCGCCATGGTGGCGCGCTGGGGGAGACGCAGAGCTCACCGGGGGCCCCCTTTTTTGTTTTTTTTTTGGGACCAGGGACCCATTTCACGCCCCCATCCTTCACCAGCACAGCCCCGGTCACCAGCCCAGCACCAAACTGGTGTCACCACGCTGTCACCCGCTCCATCCCCGCTTGGCTCCCGTCCCCCTGCAGCATCATGAGCCGGGATCAGGGCATCCCCCCCGTCCTAAAGGGACCCCCCCCAAGCTGTGGGGCTGCCCCCCCCCCGAGGCTTTGCCAACCTACACGGTGCCGAGCCGCAGGCTGCAGGCGGCTCCCGGCCGCAGCTGCAGTGCACACACGCAGCCCCTGAAAGGCGAGGACGGCCTCGCGAGGAGCTGCGCCGAGATCTCCCCGCTGCAGGCACATCCCTCGCAGGGCTGAGGGTGGGGAGGGGGCGAAAAAAAAAAAAAAGGAAAACAAAAAAACACAAAAAAAAACACACAAACAAAACCCAAAAATCGCCACCCCCAACCCTAGGGGAGAAAAGGTGGGTGCCAGGGCTGCAGGATCCCCCCCGCCCGCCCCCTGCAGCCTCAAGCTTTGCTCCCCCCTTGCTCAAGGGGGTCAGTGCCAGGGGGCTGATGGATGCGGGGGGGGCTCGAGGCTCACCTCGCCTCCTCTCGTAACCAGCAGCGCTCCCAAAATCCCCCCAAATCCCCCCAAAATCCCCTCTCCGGAGCTGGGCGCGCTCACGAAGCGGGGGCTGGGGGCGGCAGCTCGGCCGAGGACCTCCCTCCTCCCTCCCGGCCCCTTCCCTCCCCGTTAGCCCCGAGCTTTTTGGGGACCCCCCCAGGACCCCCCCGGGGCTCTCACCTGCCGGGCTGCGGGCTCCGTTCCCAGCGCAGCTCCCGGGGCTCCGCCGCTCCCCGCTGCCGCAGCGCCGCCGCCTCTCTCCTCCTCTCTCCTCTCCTTTCTCCTCTCTCCCTCCCCTGCGGACAAAGGGGCGCTGCCCGGAGCCCGGGGGGGGGCTGCCGGGGGGGTGCCCGGTGCTCAGCACCCGGCTCCGGGCTGAGCTTTGTCCCTGCGGGTCCCCAGCAGCCGCGGTCCCCTCCCCATCCCCGTCCCCATCCTTCCGCGGGGCTGCGATGCGCACGGATGGCAAGGGAGGAGGGAGGGAGGGGGGGAAGGAGGCGGCTTTGGGGGGGTCTGGGGGAGCCGGGGGGGGTCGGGGCAGCGCCACCCGTGGCCGTGTCACCTGTGTCCGTGTCTCCCGTGGCCCTGCCGCAGCCCCCGGCCCGGCTGAGCCCCCCGCCGCTTTGGGGGGTGGCGAAAAAAAACCCCTCTTAAAGGCACCAAAGGCACCGGCCCCGCTTCCTTCCTTCGTCCCTCTCTTCCCGCACGCCCCAAAAGCCCCAGAAGCCTCCCCCCAGCTCGCCCAGCCCCCATTTTGCCACCCCCCCACGCTGTACCCCTGGGTCACCCCCCCCCAGCTTCCCCATCACCCCCAAATCCACGCCCAGGACCCCAAAAGGCACTCACCTCGCCCTGCGCCCCAGGGGGACAGCGAGGCAAAGCTGACAGCATCCACCGAGGGCTGGCCCCAAATTGTGTGTCCCCCCCCTCCCCACCCCAAATCAGGGCTTTGCCCCCAGCTCCCCACGTCCCCAGATCCTCACCTGGCACTGAAATGTGAGAGATGTCTGGGAATGGGTGGCACTAACGAGGGTGTTAATTAAAAATCAATAAATAAAATGGGGTGAGCTGAGGAAAGCCTTCCCCTCCCGCAGCTGGGGGGGAGCGGAGAGACGGGGGGGGGGTCTCCAGTCCAGGGGCCAGCTCCAAACGGGCTGCAAAGGGTTTTTAATTACCCCTGGGAATTAAATTAAATTAAAAATGCACCCCCGGTGATCCCCTCGCACGTCCCCACTCCTTCCCTGGGGGATTAAAGGAGGACAGAGGGCCACAAACCCCAAACCTCTCCTCCCGGGTGAGGCCTTGGGGTGCTCGGGGCTTGTGGAGAGAGCCCAGCAACGGGGACGCGTGGCCGAAGGAACAGCACCAGCGGGCGCTGAAACCTCGGCCCTACCTGGAGCAAAACCAGATAAAACCACCCCCATCCCCAAAACCAGTACCGGGACCTTACTGGGGGGTGGGAAGCTGCTACTGGGAGTCCCCGCAGGGGACGTAGCAGTCGCACTCGCAGCGGTGGCAGCGCAGGAACCAACGCGCCCAGCCCGGGCGTTTGGGGACGCAGGCGGAGATCTTGACGCAGCCCCGAGCCCGGGGGGGGGGGGGACCCCATGTGGCTCGGGGCACCGCAGGACGAGGAGCACCCCCCGGCCACCTCCCGCTCGCTGAGCTCGATCCGGCCTCGCAGGCAGATCCCTGAGGGCAGGCAGCACCGCAGCGCGTCCCTTGGGTGCTCCACGAAGCTTTTCCCATCCCCGCGGCGGGTTTGGGGTGAGCGCGGCTCCGCTGCCGCCCCGTGGGGTACTCACGGAGGCAGGTGGGTTTTGGGGTCCAGCGGCCGTCGGGCTGGCAGGCGCTGGCCGGGTCCCCCAGCAGCAGGGAGCCGGGCCGGCAGCTGTAGCGCACCACCGAGCCCACCCACCAGTCGTTGCCGTGCACCAGGGAGTTGAAGTCGGCCTCGGGCCGCCCGCAGTTCACTGGGGACGGGAGAAAATCCCCACAAATAGGATCCGGGCCCCAAAAATCCCGGCCCTAAAACACACGGCCCCCAAATCGTGCTGCTGTACCTCGGCAGAAGGATTTGTAGCCCAGCCAGCAGCAGCTGCCGGCCCCGCACCGGCTCCTCTTCAGCTCCTTGTGCTTCCCCTTGCAGCCCCCCAGGCAGATGGGCGCCGTGCCGGCCCAGTAGGTGTCCTGGGCTGCTGGGGAGAGGGGTGCAGTGGGGTTAGGGGGGCTGAGGAGCACCCCACCCGCCAGCCCCACAGCCCGCAGAGAGCTGCGGGTGGGAGGTGTGAGCCCAAAGGCTCCTCTCAGCATCCCCTCGAGTCCCCAAATTCTCCTTGCAGCCCGCTCTCCCTTCCCCAGTGCCAAAATTTCAGCATTTTTGGGGATCCCCCTCGTCCCAAACCTCCTCGTTGTTACCTCCTGGGTGCTCGCCGGAGCCCAGCGTGGCCAGCAGGGCGAGGAAGAGGAGCCCCAGCCCCATAGCACTCGCTGCCCTCCTCCCCTCGCCCCCCAGCACGGCCCAGGGGGGAAATCGAGCTGGGTTTCCATCCAGGAGAGCTCCCTGGGCTGGCAGGGATTAGCTGGTGGCTCCCCACGGGATAATCCCTGCCAGATTACCCTCCCTGGGCACGGGGTTTAAAGGGACAACCCAGGAAACCTTCCCCCACAGCCCGGGACACTCGGCTCTCCCCGTTTCACCCCAATTTCTCCTCCAGCCCCCGTGTGTGGGGGCTGCTGGCATCGCCCCAGCCCGAGGGCACGGCCCGGGATCACCCCCCCCAGAGTTTAGGATTAGGAAAGGAGCAGATGGCCGGGGTTTGGCCTCATTCCCTCCGCCAACCCGGGCTTCCAGCAGCCTGTGCTCGACCGCTGGAGAAAGGAAAAGGGGAAAATCGGGGTCAGCCCCACCAGCGAGCCCGGTTTTGCCCTGTCCTCGCCCAAACTGCTCGCCCAGAGGCTCTGCGCCCAGGCCCAGGCTACTCCGGAGATGCAAACGCTGACCTTGCAGGCAGCTGACAGGCACGCCCTGAAGGAGGCAGCAAAAAAAAAAAAATCAAACCCGTGGCAGGAAGCGGCGAGGAAAAGAGCCCGAGCTGAACGCGGCCTCCCCGTGCCACAGGCCCCGAGGCAGGGGGCAGCTGCCCCGAGCAGCAGCACAAAAAAGCTCCCAAAAAACGCCAGCAGCTCAGCTGTGGAGCTGCAGCCCCCCCGGCAGCTCGGTCTCATCTGAAGCAGGCACCAGACACCAGCAGGCCTGGCACGCTTTTATTCATCTCTCCCAAGTCCACCGCCCAGCCAGGAGCCCAAACCCCAACGTGGGGAGGGAACCCAGGGGAAAATGAAAGCGTGAAGGCGGCCCCGAGCCCCCAGGGCTGCAGAGGGCGCTGAGGGAGAGCGGCTGCAGCCCCCTCCTGCCCCCGACACCGCTGAGATGGGATCAGGATGAGGTGCAGGGAAGGGATGAGGGAAGATGCAGAGCACAAGGCGGGGAGAAAACAGCTCTGCAGAGGGCCTGACGCCTCCCCGGGTGAGATTCTGCTGCACAGCACCTGTCTGGGCACAACCCAGCTGAGGACCGGGCTCCACACAGGCCCACGGCACCGGTGAGGGAGCCTGGGGGAGGTCCCCAAGCCCCCAAAATAAAGGGACAGCTCGTTCCGGCTGAGTTTTGTGACCCACAGCCCGCAGAGAGCAGTCCCTCTCCTCCGCCACGCCACCCAGGCGGGCAGGAAGGCAGCCAGCTGCACGTGGGAGAAAACACCGCCGACTTTCTCCCCCCGGACACTTCCCAACTCCCCCCAAAAACCCCCCCAGGAGGGAGGCAAAGGGCTCCGAGCCGCAGGGGGAGGCGAGCTGCTCACACGATCTGGATGCCCAGCTCCTCGGCCGTCTTCTGCAGCCGGTCCATGACGTTCTCCTCCAGCTCCACGGGCAGCCTGCCGGGCGCCACCGCCCGCTGCCGGCCGTAATACCCGGCCTCGCCCTCCCCCTGCTCGTCGCTGCCGTTCCCCACGGGGCTCCCTGGGGCGCCGGGCTCGTGCCCCGAGGTCAGAGCAGCTCCTGGCAAAGCTCCCGGCCGTACTGCCTCGGGGCTGGCAGCAGAACAAGCTGCAGCACGTGGCGGGGCCGCCCGCTGCTCGCAGACGCGGTTCTCCGCCGGGGGAGGCTCGGTGGGGGCCTCCAGGATGATGCCCTGCAGGTTGCCCTCGCCCTCGGGCAGCACCACGCAGTCGGGGGAGGCGTCCAGAGCCTCCCCCTGCTTCCCCCTGGCCTTCAGCAGCTGCTCCGTCAGCTCCACGCTCTCGTAGCGCACCAGCTGCAGCCTCATGTAGCCGTCCTCGTGTTCCTTGTACCTGGGGGGGGGACGCCGAGGAAGGAGGAATCACATCTGGGGCTCCAAAACCCCGGTGGCTGCGAGGATTGTAGCACTGTTGGGTCACTTTGCTGCCTCCTGCGCTAGGGGGGTGATGAAGGGGTGCAGTACCTGAAGCGGGGATGCCCCGAGGGCCACTTGAACTGGTGTTTCTTCCTGAGGTGCACCGTGAGGTTGTTCCCCCGCGTGAAGCACTTGTCGCAGACGTGGCACTTGTAGCGGGGCTCCGAGTCACCCTGGGGGGCAGAGAGAGGGACATCAACACCCCCAGAGCCCGAGCAGAGGGGCTGGCACCCCGTGGGAGCACGCAGGGAGCAATCAGGGTGTCAGGTGTTGATATCAAACATCACCACAGCCAGAAAGAAGCGCAGCCTCACGCTCCCACAGTTTGGGGCTGAGTGTGAATTTAGGGTTGGTTTTTTTTTGGTCTCAGGCTTCTGCAGAGCACAAGTTTAGTGTTTTTTTGGTTTCTTTTTGCTTTTTTTTTTTTTTTTTCTTCTGGAGAGCACGGCCCTACCTCGTGGACCTTGCGGTAGTGCAGCTTGATGGAGCAGAGGGAGCGCGCGGTGAAGCTGCAGGCCTCGAACTCGCAGCGATAGGCGGGCTCCTTGCTGTGCGTGTCCAGGTGCTTCCTCAAGTCGATGAGATTCTTGCAGCTAAAAGGAAACGAGGAGAAAGGGAGCAGGCTGCAGGGCGCACGCTCCGGGTGCTTTTTGCCACCGGGCTGGGCGAAAAGCGAGCTCCAACCCTCACCTGTAGTCGCAGTAGTCGCACTTGAAGGGCCGCTCCTCGCTGTGCCGAAAACGGATGTGATTGCGCAGGGAGGAGGGCAGCGGGCAGGTCATGTCGCACAGCGGGCACTTGTAATGGTTCACTGCGGGGGAAAAACGTCAGGGAACGTCAGGAAAGGCCAGGGAATGTCAGCACGGGGCAGGGCAGAGCTCGTGCTTCAGCGCGCGGCTGGGAGAGGGAGCCTCTGCTCACCGTGGTTCCTCATGTGGTCGCGGAGCAGCCGCTCTGTGGCGAACCTCTTGGAGCAGTGAGAGCACTGAAACCTCTGCTCTGCAGCGCCGGGGCCGGGGAGGAAACGGAGAGGGCGGTGAGAAACGAGATCAAAGCGCAGAGAACGGCACAAACGAGACAAAGAGGTCGTTAGAGCGGAGCTGGGAACCCTCCTCTCCAGCCGGGAACAGCAGACGCAACGCCAAAAGGACGAGAAAATAAATAAAACGTGCAAGGACCAACCTGCCTTCCCTTTGTGCAGCCTCTAATGGCCCTGCTTCCCCCACACGACCCTTCCCGGGCCCTTCAGCACCCCACACCCGACCCTTTTCCGACCCTTTTGGTCCCACAGGCAGCCCCAGCCACCCCCCCGCCCGCCCGGGGGGGCTGCTCACGGTCCAGCGCGGTCTGGCGGCGGATGTGGTCGAAGAATTTGGTGTTGTTGGCGAACATCCCGCCGCAGGTGGGGCACGCCACCACCTTCTCCTGCGTGTGGCTGCGCAGGTGCTCCCGCAGCTTGCAGCGCCCCTTGAAAGAGCAGTCGCAGTCTGCACAGACAGGAGAGAGAGCCGTGAGGATCCTCCACGCCCGGGGACAATGGGGTAAGTGTCCCCAGCCCGGCTGAGCAGCAGGATCCTTGGGGGATGCAGCAGGATGAGAGCGCTGCTGTACAACTGCTGCGGGCCCCCCGGCACCACAAGCGTTTAAGGCAACTCCACCCACATGTGGAAATGAAAAGTTATTTAAAAAATTTAACTCAGAGCCTTCACTCGTAGGTAGTAATGAACCTGAAGTGAAAAGCTCGATATTCAACACCCTAATAAATCTCCTGGTGGAAACCTGGCAGGAGCATCACCAGGACCACACACACACACGCTCTTTAATTTCAAGAGCTCTCTGGAACCCTGGAAGGCACACAGAGCCCTCCCGTCCAACCCCTGCAGCCCAGCCCCACGCCAAGCCCCCCGGAGAAGCCCCGCAAGCCCCCGCTACCTTTCCAGCCGCAGAGCACCACGTGGTTCTCCTTCCCAGCCGCCTTGTACTCCGAGCAGAAGCTGTGATCCTCCACGTGCCGATAGAACCACTCGGGATTATCGAACGACCTCTGACGGGGAGGAGAGACAAGCAGAAGAGGGTGAGACGCCCACGCTGACCTCAGCCAGCACACAGCGGGCGCTCTTACAGGGGCACAAACACCACCAATAGAGGCAGGGGAGGCGCAGGTCTCCTTCCCTGGGCCTCGGGCACCGCTGAGGAGCGCGCGGGGCCCTCACCTCGCAGTACTCCCACAGGCAGAGGAAGTTCTCCTGGATCTCGGGGATGATGTTGCGGCTCTGGAAGTCCAGCTGGCAGCGGCTGACGTCGGGCTGGGCCCGCAGGGCGCGCAGCCCCCACTGCTTCAGCTTGGTGTGGTAGCAGTGGAAGTAGACGTGGCGCACCAGGTCGGCCGGGCTCTCGGGGGAGCAGAACCCGCACTCCTGCCACAGGCACGTGTACTCCTCTGCAACAAAAAAAAGCCAGGAAATCACCCCAAAATGCAACAAACACCCCCAAATATGGACATTTTGGGGCACGGCCCCCCCGGGGCGGGCGCTCACCCAGCGGGTCCAGCTCGTCGCGCCGCTCCCCGGGCAGGTGGTGCCGCAGGTGCTGGGCTACGTGGCCGCAGAACTCCTCCATGGCGGCGGCGGCGAAGGAGCAGGCGGCCCACTCGCAGCGCAGCTCCACCGCCTCCCTCACGGGCGCCATGGCGGCCCCGGCCCCGGCCCCGGCCCTGCCTCACGAAGGGGGAGCCGGAAAGCAACGGACCGCGCCCCGGCCGCCAGCCAATGGGAGCCGCCCGCCGCTCGGCCGCCGGCCAATCGCAGCGAGGGGCGCGCACCCGCGCGTCCTGCGGAGGAAAGGGGGCGGGTGGGGTGAGGAGGCGGAGAACGAAGGTTCCGGGCATAAATCTGTCCCCCACCCCCCCCCAAAAAAAACCCCAAACCCCAATAGGGCCGCGACCCCCCGGCCCCAGCACAGGGCTGGCCCAGGAGCCCCTCAGCACCGCCGTCGTGGGCAGAAAGTTATGCACAGCTGCCCTCCTGCACACATCTCTAACCCCTCATAACATGGCGATAGGGCAGGATATGGCCCTGTGCGACGTTCGCCCATCATCACCTTGCTGGCTGGTCGGCATCGCCCAGCTCAGACCCCAATGGAATCGTTAGGGTTGGAAGAGACCTCCGAGATCACCTGGTGCAACCATCCCCTGCCACCAATGTCACCACGGAGCCGTGTCCCCAAGCACCACGTCCAACCTCTCCTTGAACACCCCCAGGGACGGGGACTCCACCACCTCCCTGGGCAACCCGTCCCAATGCCTGACTGCTCTTCCTGAGCAGAAATGTCTCCTAAATCCCAACGTAAACCTCACCTGGCACAACTTGTGGCCACTCCCTCTAGTCCTATCACTAGTTACCTGTGAGGCCGACCCCCAGCTCCCCACACCTTCCTTACAGGCAGTTGCAGAGAGCAATAAGGCGTCCCCTGAGCCTCCTCTTCCCCAGACTAAACAACCCCAGTTCCCTCAGCCGCTCCTCACAGGACTTGTGTTGCATATCTGCACGGGATGACAAGTATCACCAACCCTTCAGGACTGCACTGGGACCAGCTCACACCTGGGCTTGATAAACTCATACCCCAGGCTCCGTACCAACACATCAGGGTTTTTGGTGCGGGTCCTGGTTCTTGCAGCAGCAGAGTACAAAGACTGGCAAAGGCTTTGCAGCTGCCACAGATTCATTTCAACGCCTCCAGGGCAAATGCTGCTGCTGTTATCAAAAAAAAAAAAAAAAAAAAAAAAAAAAAAAAAAAAACAACCAACCAAATTCCTCTCAGTGCACACGCTTGCAACCTAAATACACACATCTGGGCATCCTGGCCAAACACAAAACACAAAAAAAACATGCTATCCATTGGTATTACGTTGCCGCTGTGAGACAATGTGACATGTTCTCTTTACCCAGTAATGAAAAGACAGATTGAAATGACAGTTTGAAATAAACAAATATGCATTGAGTATTGCATCTGCTGCTCCAGCTTTTTGTAGTATAGAACAGAGACACAATTATTAGAGCAGTTTGCTTTGGCACAGGTAAATACCATGCTAAACAGAATGGGATTTTATAAAACGTGCCATAAAAAGGTGCCTTGTCAATACACAATTGCTTCCATAACTCCTATTGTACACACAGTATGTGCCTAAATCCACTAAATAATATAGAAAATCTGGATCTGATGCTTTTTCAAAGGAAAATGTAAGTTAAGGGATGGATTCCCTCTAAAAGAAGGCTGAGTTTTTATTTTATCTCTGTTTAATTATTTTCTGTTGTTGTTTTCAGTGTAATTGTTTTGTAATCAGTACACCTGGACTAGCACAAAGCTATTAGCTTGAACAGGGCTTGGCTTTAACTTGTGAATCCTAACTAAAGTATATAAATATCTGGCACGGGAGACAAAACTGGATGGGAAGCCTGCCAAGAAGCAGGTGGCAAACTAAGCTTATTGCTGACGAGGCAAAGACAACTCTGCTGTTGGGACCTCACATCTGCCCACGCTTCCCTGCCCTGCCTGGTGCTTCCTGCCCTTGTAACACCTGCCAGCACTCCGCATACCAGGTGGGGGCAGCCAGGGACAGTCTGACCAAAATAAGACTTGTCCATGGAGAGGGCAAATATACACGGTCAAAGACTCCATTCACAGGAGCTAGGGTTTTCCAAGAGGCTGTGGGATGTCCTCTTGGTCCTGAGCACTGCATCAGAGCAGGCAGAACACCTGAATCATTCCATAAGTTGGGAATTCTGTACATTGGGAATTACTTGTGATGTTACCTCAGCTCTGCCTTCCCTACTTTTCTCAATGGCCTGATCACATCAGCCTTCACCAGCTGCTGCCCTTTATAGCTTGTCTTCTAAAGAAAAATAATAATTACACTTAATAATAATAATAATAATAATAATAATAATAATAATAATAATAATAATAATAATAATAATAATAATAATAATAGTAATAATAATAACAATAGCAGCCTTCCTCAGGAAGTCAGTTCACATGACAGGCCAAATTCATCTCCGGGCCAACGCAAGGGAGAGCACACAGAATTATAAAGAGAGACAGATCTTACCTAACAGACCCGCAAGCTGGCAGCAGGCTCCACAAGGAGGAATATTTAATTATGAGGAATCCAATGGCGCCAGTTTTGCCCTGCTCATGTAAGATGAGCACAGTAATGCTGTGTACCAGCCCACTCTGTGCACAAAATGCTCCCGAGATCATCTGCCTCACTGCAGCCTGTCCTCAACGCATTGCTGTGCTCTGCTAGCTGTGTCGCAGGAAAATGGCTCTCAGAGAATTTGTGTAATGCCCAGGCTGGCCTGTGAGGTCCCAGACAGACAGTCCTACTTCCTGAGCATGGCTCGTGTGCATCTTCATCAGCACACGGACATTTCACGTTTACTGACAGTGCTTGTTTCCAGCTTGTTCTTTCACCCATGAAGGGACAGCCCGTCACTGCAAGACTTACCAGCCTTTCACTTGAACCAAACATTTTCCATTGATGAACTCAGCTCAGTTTTCTTCCATGAACTGTCAGCTCAGACAGGAAAGAGACCCATTGAGAATGATCCACACTGACCATGCAAATCGGAGCGGTACACGCATCAAGAGATTTGCATTTAAGCAAATCCCAAACAAGGTATTGTGGAGACATCACTAAATTGTAGAAAATATATTTCCATCAGGCTGAGCTGGAACTTTATCAGTGGAGAATGAGCACTGACTTCACTCTGCTCTGGGAAGCTCATGACAGCCCTTCTCCAACCTCCTGCAGAATCTGAGAGCTGGGACTCATCACCAGTGATCGCAATGGAAACAGGTGAGTCTCGGCACCTCGACTTTCCGAAAGCATAAAGATGCAGCAGCACAATGGAAATATTGGGGACAGAATATACCGTGCCATCCTTGGGCTCAACTTAAAACAATGCAGAAAGGAGAATTGGCTAAAATCAGCAGTGATACCTTTGCTATTCCAATAATTTAACAATATTTATTTGAATATTCAGCCCTCTCTAAACCAAATTCAATTTTATTTTCAATATTTTTTTTCCAAAAGGCAGTTATGCCAAAGTGATGTGAAATACAATCTAATTTACTTGAAAAATTACATCAACTCTGGCCTAAATTAGCATTTTCTTCCTTGATGCTGCCAAGAGCAGGATTATGTGGGGTTCTAATAGCTCAGCATCCGATCCTGCTGAATAACACGCCAAGTTATTTCACTTGCATGTGCTGGGCTGCTTCCTTAAAAAGGGGGTTTGAGGACAGAGCCCTTATATTGCTTACTTTGTCTCTAATTCTTATAACTGTGGGTGTATGAGTGAAGAAACTTCAACAGCACAACACCCCGGTGTAAAGATTTACAGAAGCGTTTTTACTACAGTCTAAAGACACTGGAAAGATGTTAGGGAAACGGGACTGCAGAAGTGCAGAGCATCAGACAGTGGCTGGAAAGGGTCACACGGACCCTTTGTTAGGGTCAGCTAACAAAGGTGTTGTAGGATTTGGCAATAGCAGGCTGATGAACTAAGGAATTAAAGCTGCTCACGGCTTTTCTAGCAATGCTATTTTAGAAATATCTCCATTCTGAAAATTAAATATGAGCATACTCATGGCTGGGGTCCCTCTGCCAAAGCTCCGTGCTGAATCGAGGCCTGATTCTTCAGCTGGATGCAGCCAGCAACAGCTGCCTGAGTTACTGGAGGCAGCAAACCACGGTGGAGCCCAGTGAGCTGTGCTCTGCAGTTCTGGCTCATCCATCAGATCGCAGCGCTGTGTCTCTAAAGGAACTCACGCAGAGATTCCGATGCAGGAAGCATAGCTCTTTCTGCCACTTCTGCCTGCTCTGCCAGAGATTTTGAACCCCAGCTGCCAGCACAGGTACCTCTGCTTCCAACTGCTCTCAGTAAAAACAGCCCAGCAGAGGGACTACGGGAGGAACACTTCTCTGGGCCATGGAGAAGAGCCAGTCTCTATACAGAGAAATTTTTCAACCTCAAGAGATTATATCCATTGCTGGCAGTGTCCTGGCTTGTCCAGAGATGCTGGTCAGCATGCAGACTGTCTTCACCCCTATTTAGACTATATTGATCATAAGTTTTCTGGGGGCAGCGTCCTTGCAATGTGTTTGCCTCATACCTTGTCTTGGCTGAAGTCTCTCTCCAGTTGGTATTCAAACACCAAACCCAAGCTGCAGTTGCCCCAAAATTGCAGCTGCTATGCCCAACAGAAAACATCTGGGGTAACCCCAAGCCAGCATTGCGTTCTGTCGCTTCCACCCTTTTCCCTTTGTAAGCTCTCCATGTGTATGTGCACCTGGGGACACTGTGCCACACGACTGAAAGTGATAAAAGGAGCCAAACGGCACTTCCTGAAAAGCAGGCGGGCAAAACGATAAACCACAATTTCAGACAAACACCTCAGCTGTGGAATGGCTGTTGGTGTCCCCTCGGGAAAGCACAGCTTGGTGTTTTCCAAGGGATTAACTTCAAACTTCAGTTTTTCTCTGGAAGGCTCCAATAAAAGCCCATCTGGACACTCCTCCCTGGCTCCGCAGGTGCGAGCTCTGCGCGGCGCAGCCCGTTGGCAGGGATAAAAGAGCTCCTCTGGAACTGCACCCCGTAGCTCTCTGCCCTCGCTTGTGGCAGAACACCTGTACACAAGGCAGACAGACCTCAAAGCTTTTTCCAGGCAAGGGAAGAGGACAAACGCTTTGCACCACAAGTCACAGACCTCGTGTATGGGTTCTGCTGGATTCCAGGCAGCATGAGGGAACAGGCAGGACTGCCATCAGCCTCCAGGGTGGCATGGCTGAGACCGTACCCTCCTTTCCTTTCATGATACCTTCACAATCTAATTCACATTGCCATTTAGGGAGGTC
This sequence comes from Aythya fuligula, assembly GCF_009819795.1. Classification (NCBI taxonomy): domain Eukaryota; kingdom Metazoa; phylum Chordata; class Aves; order Anseriformes; family Anatidae; genus Aythya; species Aythya fuligula. Next base: position 3,705,341 of record NC_045580.1, on the reverse strand, counting down.
AAACCCACCATTTGGGCTACTTCTGCCTTTGCTGCAATGAGATCAAAACCATCTCTGCCCCCAGAGCGATGTGCTGAAAGCCAGAAGGGCAACGAGGAGCTAAACCACAGCATCTCTGCTGGAAGCACGCAGGGCTGTGCCACTAAATCAAATTTTGCTGATCCAAAGGGGAGATGTAGGAGCCCCCAAGCACTCTGGAAAAAAAAAAAAAAAATCCACCAACCATCCAGGCACTGATGGAGCTGCACAGAAGCCGCATGGCACCCAGTGCTAACTACAGGGCAGGGCACGTCAGTCTTTGTTCTCTGCAGACGAGCAGCCCTCACTGCGGGGTTCCTAAGGGATGATTTTGCATGAATAATAAGTCTTACGTGCTTCCTCCCTAACTTGGTGTGCAGAGGGAGGGAATTGGCTTCTTCCATAATAACCTCTTCCGCCTACTCTCTGCCTTTGCTGAACTCCTCTAACACTTGTCTCATTCACTTAGTTACTACAGATTTTGGCAAGCGAGTGTACCAAGGAGTGCGAGTGAAACACACAGTCAAAGATCTTCTTGCTGAAAAGCGATCCAGGCAGAGCAGTGGCTCCTGCTTCAGCGTAAGTCAGCTTTGTTTATTTATTATTATTATTATTATTTAAACCAGAAGTCAGTCCGTGTAATCCTCTGGTTTAAAGAGCATTTGCACTGAGTGCAGGGCACCGCCAACATCAGGAGGGAACAGTGCAAGCATTTACAACACCAGTGTTTTCCCCCCCAAAAATCACAGATGGTTCCTTGATTTTTCCACATCGGTGAACCTTGGAGGAACTGAAGTTGCAGCGTGTGTATATTTAGCAAACCAGTAACACTGAATTTCCCATTCCCTTCACATCCTGTGTATGACACCTTCCCAAGTCAGCTTGCTTTCTCACCAGCCACATTTGAACAACCGAGTGCCGCAGAAATAGATGATCTTCCCTGAATGTTGTGCTCCTTCCAGCTCCTCTCTGGCATACCCAAGCGCCAGGGGAAGCGCAGTGGTGTTATGGTCTGGAAAGAGGCCAAACATCAGCTTGTAAGAGATGATGTCTTTTTCAAGTGGTTCTATGGCAACAGGAAACCGAAGTGAAATTATAGTACGCTATGTTGTTGGTGTTTTTTTTTTTTTTTTTTCTGGAATAGCCATACAAGCTATGCTGTCCCCAGAAGGGACACGGTACTGCAGGTGCCACCACGGGGCACCCAGAGGCACCGCAAGCCACTCGCTGCGTGCTTCAGGTCTCACCGTTAGCAGCCAGCAGCACCTTGCCTCCAGGCTGGCCTCTGACAGAAGAGGAGATGCAGCCAAGCTGCTGAAACCAGGTCCTGCAAGGAAAGGGTGGGAGCAGAGACCTGAATTACCTGAATTAACACATTTTCAGAATTCTGATGCTGTTGGCATTCACTGAACAACCAGATCCTCGCTGAGGACTCTCATGCTTCCCTTGCTCCCTTTCCAGAGGCAGCAGCTTTTTTGTTTAGCACCTCAACATGTCCAACTGCCAGCCCCAGGGACTATAAAACACACACCGCTTGCTTTATTGCCCCTTGCTTTATATTCCAGAGCTACGTAGATGTGTGTCTATCTAATGCAAAATTTGCCCTATTGCTAATTCCCCGTGATAGACAAAAAATTATTGTGCAGGGCAAACATCCGTATTTGCTGGAACGTATCATGAAAAGAACAACTGTAGGAGCAGCTCTTTATCTGACAGGTAACATAAACCAGAATCAAAGCAAACAGCAGATGACTGAACACCCCTTTGTATATTTATGATGCGGTGTAATTTAGCTGCATCTTTTGTCTGAACATGATCTTTGCTCTGAAATCAGAAAATCTTTGCCGTGCAAGGGAAGGTCTGCGGAGCTGAATCGAGCTTCTGAGGAGAGGTCATTGCCCATCAGAGGGCAGCTGATGGGCTGTTTGCGGAGGCAGCAGAAGCATTTCCTGACATCCAGGCGTGACACACATTAAATGATAGGAAAACAGTTTGTACCATGGTAAAAAACTGCACAATTTGGGCATCTGAATTCCCAGCAACTGCAGGGCCAAAAGGACTGAGCCCTGGGCTCTGGGGAGGGTCTGATATTCTCTTTTGGCTCTCCGCAGACAGAGACTTGACCAAGCTGCCACTCTTTTTATGATAAAAGGCTTAAACCACGTTCTTGTCTTAGGCAAGGACACCTGTTAGTGCACAGACAGGCACAGCAGCCCTCAGAGCCTTGCGGTCAGCAAAGCACGTTTATTAACCCAGGGCACCTGGGTTCCCCATCGCAGGGCCAGAGCCATAACACTCACAGCTTGACCTGCATCCTTTTACCCCTTTTTACCCTTTTTTCCCTTTTTTCCACCCCAAGGCAGCTCTGTAGCTGAACAGGCCTGAGCTCTGGGGGTGAAGCAATGCAGCTGGGGGCCAGGCTTATCGGCAGCTGGCCGTGCTGCGGGCTGAAGTGATGCTGAACAGGCACGCTGACGTGTGGCAGGAGACCCAGCTAGCCCGGTCCCACAGCGCTGAAAGGAAGTCATGCAGGGAGGAAATGGACTAATGGGCTTAAATTAAGCCGAGCCATTCATCACCTGATAAGGAGCCAGGAGGCAATGGCAATGTAGGGCCTTCACGGGGGTGTGCCCCAAAGGGCCTGTGACACTGTTCCAGTGGCTGTTGAACAGGCAGGATCAAGGATTTACTCAGAGGCACCACAGATCTGAAATGCTCCGTACCAGAGGATGCCCAGGGACCTCCCCGTTCCTCCAGCAGCACACCCCAGCCCTTCTCTGCTACCTGCACCTCCAAACGCAGGCAGAGCACAGCCCTGCTGCTCCCTTACGCCTCAAACACAGTATTAGGGTTGCCAGGTGACAGCTCTGGACTGCTTCTTGCCAAGGCTGAGGTGTAAACACTCGTGCAGGGGGCTGAACCATCACCTTCAGGCAAAGATCCCTCCACAGTGGAACCTTCAGGATGCTGCGGCCATGGGCAGGCAGAGAAAGCGGTGGGGAAAAAGCCCTGAAGCAGGAGGAGGGATCACCAAAACGGCAGGCATGCAGCAGGAGGGGTGTCTGCTGACACCAGATTTGCATGGGGTGGCCTCAGCCCCACAGGGCGCTGCGTTACCAGCGAGGAGCCTCAAGGAGCCTCGCTGAGGGCTGCGGCCAGCAGAGGCTCAGCCTCAGGCAGGTGCAAGCCCTGGTTTTGACCCTGCAAGGTGAGAGCTCATCTGCCCATGAGCCAGAGGGCTCCTTCCTGCCACCTCCTGCCACTCCTGTGGCCCTGTGGGCTCTGGGCTCATTTCCATGACGGAGCAGGGAGCAGCTGCGAGCCTCCCCGGGCAGTAAAAGGAAGTCTTAGCACTGGCAAATTTAATTCAAATCAAAACCTCTAAATTTGGTTGCTTGCTATGGCAGGAACCTCCTGTTTGCGCTATGCAAACTGGAAATAGCACGGCACCATCGCTGCCACGGGCACTGCGGGTCCAGAGGGCTGGAGGCAGACCTCGGCACGGCTCCGGGGATGGAGCAGGTGCCTCCCCCGCAGTGCCCTGTAAGGAATGAGCCACCCAGAGCACCAGGGTCGCTCAGGACTAATCCTCCCTTACCTTGGGGCCAAGAAACTGCTGATATTATTATTCTCGGCATTACCGTGCCACCCAAACAGGAGCCAGAGAGAGCTGCCTTCCCCACGCAGCTCCCCAGGAGCCAGCTGAAGAGGCTCCGTGGCACGGAAGCACGGCACAGCCAGGTTAGCACATGGGCAGCACAGAACCAGCCTGCTTTGACCAGCCCAGGACCTGCACACCGACTTTTTGGGACCTGGTTTATGCCGACACCAAAGCAACCACCCAGCATTGTGGCTGCATTAAGGGACGTTGCGGTGTATGAGCACGAAGCCAGTTATCGTGGTATTTCTACTGTTATCAGCTCTGTCCAAGACCTTTGAAATCTCTTCTTAGCCTACATCTGCTAATACCTCAGAGGCCCCAGGCTTGAAATCTTGAAGTTAATCTCTCCGTACTGATAACGCCAAGGCTCAAACAGTACATCACAGCTATGCCAGCACCTTCCCAAATTACAAGCTCAGAGAACCACCTTGCTTTGAAAACACATTTTTTTAACTCATCTTTATCTTTTGCAGGGCAGCACCAGCACACCACAGACATCTTTCGGCCAAATGCCAGGTGAGGTTTTCCTCCCACCCATAAATACCTTCTGTGGGGGTTGGACAGAAGGTACTGCTCCTCTACAGGTGAGGAAAGGAGCACAGGAACAGGGCCACCCCTTAGAGAAAGCCCAGGAGGAAAGTATTTCAGAGTCAACACAGGAGCAGTGGTCTGCTGGAAGGCCCCTATAGTCTTGTGTGAAGTTCCTAAAGGGAGGCAGAGGCAATTACAGCAGCTCCAACTTTTTTTTGATGGAGATACCACTTGGTGAACCCCTTTCTGACCCCTTTGTGCCTTCCAGTTTTCCCTGGAACTGAAGAAAAAAAAGCACAAGAGCAGGAACTGACCTGTGCTGTTCCTTGAGCTCAGGACAGGGAAGCACCACTGGAACAAAGGCAGGAGGTTTTGCAGCCTCTAACGTGCTTCTTCCCCCAGGGTTGTGGCAGGACAAGGAAAAAAAAAAAAACAAAAAACAAAGACCTCATATTTAAAGCTTCCCCAAACATGTGTGGTTTGCTGCAGATGGAGGTGATCTGCTGGATAAGGGGCAGCCCAAGCTGCTAAAAGCTTTGGGCAGGCACAGCTGCTTCACATCAGGGTTGACTCCGACCTGGGGAGGTGCAGGAGAGGACAGGGCTCTGCTTGGCACCTGTGGAGATGCTCTGCGGCTCCCCGGGTGCTGCTGGTGTGGTTTCCCTTTAGCCATCCCTTTTTTTCTGACCGCCATAGGTTCCCCTACCACGGCTGGTTACTACGGAGTCAGGAGATCCTTCACAGCCGACTTGGATTTCCACAACACCAAGCAGTTTGTCGGTGATGTCTATTCATCCCCGCTGGGCTCCAAGCCCTTCGCGTGCGATTCCTCCACCACCCAGGGCTACCCAACGCTCCTGGACCCCTATCTCCCCGAGCAATACGGGGATTTCCGCAGCGCTCCCCTCACGCCTGGTACCAGCTCCTTCTTCAGCCCTCCTTCGCTGCCCCCTCTCCTGCCATCCTTCCCCAGTGACACGGCGCATTTCCTACTAGTGAGTGCCTCTGGTTCTTGGCCCCCCGTGAGCGATCACCCGATTGAGGCTGGGGTTAGGTCAGGGGGTCCCACATGGGAAGGAAATGGCCACTGCACGAGGCAGCCCCAGCTGAGCACACGGCAGATGGGGAATTATTTTTCTCTCTGTTCCCACCTCATGGCCCCTTTTCCTGTTGGAGAGTGGCTGCTAAATACATGATCTTCCCTGTTCCCCCAAAAACAGCTCCATTAAGCTCCTGAAGTTTCTGGAAACTTCCTGCGTTGGCTCCAGAAAATTGCCTATCCCTTCCTTCTCCCTATCCCCATCCCTACCCCAATCCACGTCCCTGTCCCTATCCCTGCTGCTTCCCAGCAGCTGGCTGGCTCACCCCACGGGGCAGAGCTCCTGAACCCTGTAGGATCAGGGCTGGTCAGTGCTCTGGGCGCCTGTGCCCAGCTTTGCCCACCGCTAACCCCACGGATGTTTCCTTCCAGCACTTTTAACACCCCTCTAACCCCACAAAAACCCTTGTGAGAGTTCCCAGCCAGGCTCGGGGCGGGGAGGGGAGCGTGGCGTGGTGATGCCAGGCTAGGTGTGCCATCCCCTCCAGGACAAGCTTTAAACCTCACAGCTCTCCCTCGCCTTCTCTCCCCGCTTCTCCACAGAGAGAGCCGTGGGAGCAGACCTCTCCTGACAGCCTGGGCCAGTCGGACGCCGCGTGCTCTGACCCTCCACAGGCACTGCCCGCGGGCACCGGCTGCCTCGCCTCGCACGAGCCCGGAGGCTCTTCCCCGTACCGGAGCTCGAGCTGGACCCCGGCCGGCCCCGGAGCCCAGCCCTACCCCCTGCATCCCCTTGAAGATGCCCACTACTCGTCCAGCTACACCACCACCTCGCCCTACTCCTTCTCGCCCTTCGTCACCGCGGCGAGCGAGCTCGCCTCCAGGATGAGCCACCTTTCTCCAGAGCCACCCGCGGAGCTGCCACCCCTCCACGATAACTCTGCCTGGGCGAAGGAGGATGGAAGTCCTGCCTGGGGCACCTACGAAGGCCGGAGAACTTATTGAGGAGGGATGAGAGCTGGAGGGAAGGGCAGGTGCTGACTGTGATTGAGGCAAACGAGCTACTCGCACGCTTTTTCCCAGCAGTTTCCTTCAGACCGAGGATGCTGACAGCACGCAATGCTTCACGCTCTGGTTAGAGGTCACTGGATGTGCCACGTCTAGCTTACAGGGGTGCTCTGGTGCCTTAGGAGAGCCAGAGCTCACCGTCCCACTGTGCTACGAGTAAAATACACAGCCTGAAAAATACCTGCACGTTACTGGCCTGTGCTGCAGGGACAGGTCTCAGGCACTCGCTTTCAGCTGCTGAGGGAAAAAGGTCTCGCTGAACCTTAAACTGCATCCACAGAGCAGTGCCACCAAAAGAGGGTTGGGGAGCGAGGCAGGGGCTGGGGGAAGCCCTGGTTAATAGCATAATGGTGCCTCGCCTGCCCCAGATGAGGCGAGCGAAGGCTTTGTGGGCTCCAGGAGCTGCCTGCAGCTTGTGGGGCTGCCATGGGGCACCCTGCTGCCCTGCAGTCCCAGTGCCAGGCCAGGCTGCCACGGCCACTAGAGGTAGCTCTGCACACACACAAACACGCTCCCACACAGACACCAGAGCCCTCTGCACCCCTTGGCCCCCATCTCGTCCCCCCCTCAACCCCAAAAATCCTCCCTGTGGGACCCAGGGCCTGAGAAGGGGGCGGTGATGGGGTAGCTGAAGGCGCTGCTCGCCCTTTCCCCTTAAACCCTGGGGATGGGGGTGGGACTGGGAGCCCCCCGGCCCCCTCCAGGGACCACAGCCCAGCCTGGGGTCACAGGCTGCATGCCCTACAGCCCCGAGCACCCCTGCACATGGGACCTGGGGGCACAGCCATGTACCCACAAACAGGCAGCGGTGCTGGACCCCCATGAGCAACACAGCACGGGGCTGCCAAGTGGGTCCCTTTCCACAAAGCCCCCCCTTGCAGCTGCAAGTCAGAAAGCCCCCAGGCTGCTCAGATCCCCCAAAAACACCCCCTAGGCCACACTGCCGGCACCAGAGGACGGGGTGGGAGTGCTGCAGCTTTGAGGTGCCACCACACGGCTGGGCACAGCCCAGCCCCACCGCTGCACCCCCAGCACCCCCTGTGGGGCCGAGCCCCCCACAGCCCCCAGCGTGTGGCTGCAGCCAGCCGGGAGCACCCAGCTCCAGCCCTGCCTTGGCTCCGCTCCCTGCTCCTGCTTCCTGATTCCCCGGCCCTGTTCAGACCCGTCCAGAAAAGCAAACCCCCGCGGCTCTGCGTGCCCCAAGCCCTCACCCACCCACCCTGCAGGCTGCGCCTTTCTGTTTGCCCCGGGGGGGCCAGCAAAGCCCGGCCCAGGGATGGAGCCAGCAGCCAGGGCTGAGGTGCTGGAGGTGTCAGATCCCAAACGCTCCCAACTCCAAAGTTGTCCCTTCAGGGGGCTCCTGGCCACACCTGGGGCTCAGCCCCCTGCCACCAGCACTCCAGGGGGAAGCATCCCCAGCATGGCAGGAGCTGAGGGACCCCAACCCCTTGGTGCAGGCAGGCCTGCAGTGAGACCCCCCCCCCGAACCCCCCATGCTCCAGAATAGGACGAGGAGAGGGCTCCCCTCTGGGGCAGAGCAATGCTGGCCCCGCTGCACGAGGAAAAGGATCGCCGCCGTGCCCACTCCCCCCCGAAATCGAGTGTATTTGTCCAACTTCAGGAGAAAGAAAAGATTCAGCTGCAACAATAGCCAAGCTGAGCAGCTGGTAGATTATTAACAGCCTGGCCTGCTCTCTGCCATCGGCCGGCGATTCCCGAGGCAGGGCAGAGACTGTGGTGCCCAGGGAAAAGTTGGAGTGGGACCTTAAAAACCGAGCCCCCGGCCACATCGGTGCTGTGTGGTGATGAGGGGTTGCCCAAAATCTGGGTGGTCCCGGCGGCCTGCAGCCCCATGGCTCACAGCACAAGGGGCAGGCCTGAGCTGAAGCACACGAAGGAGAGGCCACTGTGTGCAGCACCAGCAAAGTGCCCGAATTGGGGGAAAAAATGTAAATAAACGCCAAGACAAGGCCGGCATCTGGCAGAGGGGAGGGGGTCCTAGGGGAAGAAGTGGGGTTCGGGTGCCGTCCGCCACCTGGGTGCCCAGGGCGGCCTCTCTGCTGCGCCACGCCCACCCCGTGCCATTTTGGTCTGAAAAGCTTCGGATTTGCCCCGAAAAAGCGACAAATCGTGCAAAAAGCCACGGCGGCCCTTGAGGAGTCCTCTCTGCAGGTAGCAAGTGAAATATGAGAGGGCTGGAGCCCAGCCTGGGCGGCTGAGGGGAAAACACTGAGCTGGCTTCGAGGCATCTGCTTCGTTTGGGGGAAGATGGCTAAAACCCTGAAAATGTCCCAAAAGCAAGGGGTGGGGAGGGTGGCCCTGCCGAATCCTGTTCCCCCAGCCCCTCTGCTAGATGGGGATGTGCTCGCTTTCACAAAAAGATAGCCCATTTTGCGGAGCCTTTGAATATTCAAATTGAAAGTATCGCGCAATCATTGATTGTCAAATCATTGGTTTCTAGAGGTTTTAAATACTTGGCATTAGGGGAGAAAAACTCAAACTTTTCCCCGGGGGTATAAAACCATAATATTGGCCCGGCCACCGCCTGCCATCGCCGCGGGGCCAGCGGGGTCCTGAGCCCCCCAACCCCGAGCCCGCCGCCCGCAGCCCCCTGGCCCCGCTGCGGGGCCGGGGTTGGGGCCGGGGTCGCCGCCGCCGGGGGTCTCCCGGGGGGTGCCCCCTCCGCCACCTCTCGCCATGTCCGGTAAGAGCCGGGGGACCCCCCCGGTGGCCCCTTTTTTTGGGGCTCCGCGGGGTCATTTCGCCTGCGAGGCCAAAGCTCGGCGCCCGGGCGGGGAGGAAGCGGCGAGGGCGGGGAGGAGGAGGAGAGGAGGAGGAGGAGGAGGAGGAGGAGGAGGAGGAAGGAGGAGGAAGGAGGCAGCGAAGGCTCCGCGGAGGGCACGGGCACACGGGGAGGGGGGAGGCTATGGGGTCGCGGTCTCGCCCCCCATCCCCCGGCCCTGTCCTGTCCCAGCCCCGGCCCCCAGCAGGGGGGGCTCTGCCGCCAGCCCCCGGCCCCTCGGCGGGGCTGAGCAGCGCCGAGCCCCCGGCCCCCGCCGCCCCCCGGGGGGTTTGGGGCAGGTTGAAGGAGGGGTTGGGAGCCCCCCAGCCTTCCCCGGCCTTAGGGCGTGCTAAAAGGGTTTTTTTTCAGCCCGGTTCTGCAGGGCAAAATCCTCTGGGGAACCCTCAGCAGCTCCCTGGGGGCAGGCAGCATAGAGGAGGTGCGGAGCAGCCCCCCAGCCCTGAAACCCCCAGCCCTAAAACCCCACAGACCCCAGACCCCATCGCCCCAACCCTTCAGCTCCCAAATCCTTCAGCTCCCCGACCCCACAGCCCCCAGCTCTCATCCCCCAGCCCTACAGCCCCCCAGCCCCCATCCCCGCAGCCCCCCAGCCCCATCTTCTCGCAATAGGGCAGGGAACCCGCCAGCAGCCACCCCGCTGTTTGTAGGGTCTGCCACTGCGTGAAAATACCAGCAGAAAAGTCGGGACGGAAACCGAACTGCCAGAGGCTTTGAGTATTTCGGCATGAGTGCGGCGAGTGAAAGTGATTTTTCAGACTAGATAAATTCTTTGCTGTTTCCTGTACTAAAAATCCCTCGTGGTGATAGGTATAGTGGCTGATGGTTTTGTTGGTTTTGGCTGGACTGAAGACATCCTAAATGCTTTTTTTTTGTTGTTGTTGTTGTTTTTGAAATAAATGGGAGTTGTACAGAATGAGCAAGACAAAGAGATAATCTCGGCTTTGCAGAAAGCGATTCATGAAAGCAGTCATTTTATTTGTGTTTTATTTAGCCCTCTGAATAACCACCCACATATTTGCATTGTTTTATTCCTGCTCCTCATCTGCCAGATGAAGTGGTTCCCACATCTATTTTCAGGTCCTAAGAGCGGCAAATATGACAGGAATTTAAATGGATTCAACAGTAGCACCAGATGGAGCTGGGTATTAGGACACCTGGAGGGGGGGAAAAAAAAAAGATACTGAAGAACAGAACACGTATGATTAATACATATCATCCAACACCAACTTTTTCATAAATGTCTGCTTGTCATGAGCCTGAATAGCAGGTGTGAGAGAGGGCTGGGAACTCTGCTTACAAGTAACATCCAGAGACCGATATCTGTCAGCCCTAAGTTGGTTCCACCTAGAGCATGTCTGAAAATTTGCTGTATGTGCCCTGTGCTCTGCAAGTCTCCCACCCCATTAAGTGTTTTTTTTTTCCCATGAATTCTTCCAGGAAAGCCCAAGGTGTACCAAGGCGTGCGAGTAAAGATAACAGTCAAGGAGTTACTGCAGCAGAGGAGGGCGCGACAGGCAGCCAGCGGTGCGACAGTAAGTGAAAAACTTCTGATATCTGCTGTCTCTTCCCCTTTCCCCTTTTATTTTTTGGCCAAGCCAGTCCCACTTGTGCTTCTCCCAGCAAATCCAGTGTCCCTGCTGGATGAGCCCTGTTTAAAACGTGGCGTGGCTGGGCTGAAGCAGGCACTGTGCTGGTGTGCTGCACCAGGTGGAGGATGTGCCCCTGGGACACCTTCAGCCCTCGCCGTGCAGCTCAGAGGAGCACCCAGGGCAAATTTCTGCCCTGCTAAAGCAGCAAAAGGTGATAGAGACAGGCCAAAAAATTGGGACTTAGCAATTGTTCCAAATTTTAGCCAGCAAAAAGGAAAAAAACCAGGCACAGGCAAAGAGCCCTTAAGGAGGGCTCCATTCTGCTCCATGAGGACTCCTTAGTGCAGGACGAGGGGCACATCCCAGTGCTTGGCCAAATTCAGGTCTCCAGCATTGTCCAGCACCACCTGGGCAGCTCCGAGCCCCTTCTGGGAGGGGAAGGAGATCAGATCCCAGGCGCACAATGCAGGCAAAACCATCCGGTCTTTGTAAGAGCCCTCCAGCTCCAGCCACGCTGGGGATTTGCATAAAAAAGGTTGGTAAATCATTACTGCTTCCTGGTTCGTGACACCGCCGCTTTGGATGGTTTTCAGATTTCATCTCCCACCTCCTGTGCCTGGCGGCAGCTGATTGCACAAAAAGCTGATCAGCCTGTGGGCTGGACGGAGAGGCTGGGGTGATCTGAGCACAGAGCTGCTGGGCTCTGGAAATGCTCCCTCCTCCCCACCGGCAGCCATGGGGCTGCCTGGATCTGGTTTGCGCTTCCCACTGCAGGTTGATGCAATGCTGGTCTCACCCACAAAGGGAAAACTGAGAAGGTGGCAGTGCAGGAGGCTCCTTTTGTGGCCTGAAAAAGGTCCACGTTGTCCTGGGGAGGGATCAGCTGCTGCCTGTGGGGAGCTGGACCCGAAAAGTTCTGCCGTGGTGCAGGTCCACAGCCACGGCGAGCAGGAGGAGCCCTGCAGGCACTGTCAGAGCCCAGAGCAGCCACTGCTTAATGAATTCAACCTGGGGATAGGAAGCTGTTAGCAGGGAAATGAGCCATCAGCCGGGGAGCATTTTGAATACAGGAAATGAAGTGGAAATCTGTGTGAATTAAAACAAGGGGGGGGGGAAGGATTTACATTTGCAGAGTAGATTCTGATCCCAAGCAAGCATTGACACTCCTGGTGCTTCTGGGTGGCTCTCTCCCCTCCGGCAGGTCAGGCTCCTAGGACAGACGCTGGCCTCTCACCTTCGGATTCCCATATCCCTCCAAAAATGAGCCCGTTTGTTTCCACGGGGGCACGGAGCTGTGTCAGTGGGGAGCGATGCCAGAGCTGGATCCCCAATGGCATCGGCACCACCACCACGAGCCAGCCCAGCCCTGGGGCTGCCTGCAGTCGCCTGTGGTCACGTTTCAAGACCACTCTTGCTGCAATCATCAGTGGCTCGCTCTGAAGCATATTTACCCCTCCAAGTTCTTTGGGGTTTCTCCTTTGCACCAGGTTGGTGCTGGGCTCCTCCAGCACCGTTATCTGCATAGGCTCAGGGGAAATGGCGTTGCTCTGTCAACACTAGGGAGGTTTGCTCTGCCACAGCCACGAGGTAAAGAAGGTTTACATAAATAGCTTGAAGCGAAACCCTGACTTACCTCAGCACGCAGAAAAATGCCTCAGGGTCGCAGCATCTACAAACCCTCCTCTTCGCTTCTCTTTGGCCAGGTCTCGTGGGGCAGCAGCAGCATCCAGTTCTCGGAGTCTGTGTCTCCTCCTCACCCAGGTTGGTACAAAACCCATCCGCACGGCCCTTCCCAACTATTCCCACAGCCCAGAGACCTTCCAGCCCTCGGTGCAGGCAGGCAGTGCCAGATAACCAGCAGTGCAGCCAATCAGCACCTGAACGGAGCCCGGGAAATGCAGATGAGGATGCCGAGAGGCCGGCAGGGTACACATCACCCTCTACACCAGCACGCTGAAATGCTCTCGTTTATGCAGTTTATTTTTCCCACACCATGAAGGGAGAGCCCCTTCCAGGAGGGATGCTCATCCCCGAGGGAGCAGCGCTGCTCTCCTGCGGGGCCGGCACGCCGTGGGGCACCGTGCTGAGCCCCAGCAGCATTGGGGCTCTTCTTGCTCTCCTGGCAGCCTTGGCAGGAGCCAGAGGAGTGTCAGGTTTTCAGCGACACAAAGAGCTCCTTCCTCGTGTAGGTGAACATCCAGGCAAAGGGGGAAGGGCTGGGGGAACAGCCCGTTGGGCTTTCAGAGCCTTCGATCGTTTTGCGGCCAAAGCAAAGAGACCTGAAGGCTTTGGCAGGTGTGAATATATACATTGTGTGGACAAGGAAATGATTAAATCATCAATAGTTGGGAATCAATTTGCTTATGTTAATACAGAAACGTGAGCCACGCTAAGGCTCTTCCAGGCTGGTAAATCGCCATCTGTTTACGTGTTTTGGGTGCCTCTTGTTCATTCCAACCCATCCCACTAAACTCTCCCACCCTGAGCCTGCACACAGTCCCAGCTGAGCAACTCTACCCGTGTGCGGCCCCGCTGCCTCCAGACCTCGCCCCTCCATGTGCTCAGGGCTTTGCTTTGACCCAGATTTGAGCACAGCAGGAGTAGGTAATCATTCCGAAGCCACTTCTGCTCAACTCGTGCTCTCGCCCCTGGGTGCAAAGCCGCGTTATCGCCAGCTTGCTCCATTCTGCCTGCCCGGGGGTTTCTCTCCTCTCTGTTTGCTTCGGTGGAGGCTAAAAGGGTAAATCACTCGTCTGTTACCCTGTTCTTCCTGCAGACACAGCCACCCTGCTTCTGGGAGCTGGGTGAGGCAGAAGGGCAGGGTGCCTGTCATACCCTGCAGCACACATTGCTGCCCGGGGCTGAGAAGTGCTCGCCTTCAGGGTGAAGCCAGAGGGCAAGAGCTGGAGGCAGCTTCTAGCCAGATCCCTGTCCAAAAATTCTCCTGGAGTTTCTGGCAGTATTTAGGACGTGGAGCTTTCCAAGGGGACTAAGCTTCCTAATTATTTGCGTGTTTTTGAACCTCTTCCTCCTGGTGTCAGCTCCCCTAGAAGATGCAGCCATATCTCACCTGCATCTAAATCCAAAGGGCTACTGAACATGGGAGAGTCCTGAAATCTTTGTGAGGACAGGCACCGAATAACCTGCACCTGCTTGTTTTACCTTCCCTCCTAGTGCCTTTCGATGCAGAACCCATCTCCTCTGCTCCCAACTGCTGCCCATCCTGGCAGTTTTCCAACTGCCCCTCCTGCGAGGAAAGCCCGAGCTACCTGGAGCAGCTGGTGGACTCCTTCCTTCAGACGGAGGCAACCTTAGAGCCAGCCCTCGGCGCTCTCCAGACGCCCTCGCACTACATCTCGGACTCCTTCCAGCCTGTCCCGCTCTGCTTCAACCAGGGCCTGGTAAGCACGGCGTGCCGGTGTGCTCCGAGGGAGGCTGGGGCCGGGAGTCCCATCCTAAAAGATTTGCAAAGTGCTTCAGGGGCATGGGGTGCAGCCACAGCAACACAGGCTGCTGGCGTGGTCCTCCGCCTGGTTTCTCCTTGGAGCAGAGGATGGGGAGGGCAGTAAAGACTAAAGAGGCTGCAGAAAAGGGGATGTCCCTTCTCCAGATCCTACAGATGTCCTGCAAGGAGTAGCCTGGTTACTGTTAGCTGTGAGTTAAATCACCGGGAACCTGCCTGGTAGCACCAGTGTCAAAGGAACAGTCAGCTCCTGGGGTGCCCCTCCAAGGCATGGCAGCAGTGCAGAGGTCCTGGCCGTTCCCCTGGTGCCCGCAGGCTCCCCATATCACACCCTAAACCACCCTATTCTTTTTTTTTTTCTTTCTTTCCCCTCTTTCTCTCCCCTCTCCCCCTGCAGGCTGCCGGACCCCCGAGCTCGGCTGACCTGCCCAGCCCTCTCACCTCCAGCTGCTCTCCTCCTCAGCTGCCTCCTTTCACCCCGCTGACCCACAGCCCACCCTCTGCTCTGGACACCCCGACCCACGGCTACCCGGCAGAGGAGTGGCCCTGCCACCCCCCGTCCCCGTACGCCGCCCCTGCCTGCTGCTGCACAGCCTGCGGCCCCCAGCACGCCGACACCAGGGGCCCACAGATCTTCTCCTGCCCCAGCACGGACTGCCTGGACTGCCTCCCGCCCGTGCCCGATGACTTCTTCCGACGGGACAGGAGCTGGGACGTCTGCTACAGCTAATGGGAGCGGGGCCTCGCGCTTCTGCCCTGCCCCAAGCAGACGAATTGCCCACGAACTCTGCGAAGCTGCAGGGCCTTGCACGGTCCAACCCACCCGTCACTACTCACACACCTTCCACACGATGTTGCCACTACATTAGTCCTCCTGTCTTCCATGGGCAGGCACAATTTTTATTTTTTTTTTATCTTCTTTCCCTTGTTTTGTTTTTAGGAGATCCCAAGCTGCCTTGCCAAACACATGTCATTAAGCCAGCTCTTTTGGTACAAATAAATCATTTGGTACTCATGCTGAATCCCGCTCGTTACGTCCTTTTTTCTTCTGCTAATGACGAGGATCCCGGCCCTGTCCTCACAAAGGTGAGGGTTTGACTTGAGGTCACTGAAGTCCTGCTGCCCCTGCCCAGCAGCACCCAGCCCGCTGCCCACGAAGAGCTCTGAGATTTCCCTGAACTGCTGCGATAATTCCCGGGCAGTTCTTGCAAAGCTGGAAAATTGATGTTTTCCAGGCAAACTCTGGGCTCAGCACATGGGCTGTGTGTGGGAAAAGCCCTTCAGGTCCACACCGGGGTGGAATCGAGCACCCGGCACCTTCAGCTGCTGCTCAGCACCAGGTTCCCTGGGAAGGCAGAGTTTTGGGGATAGCAGGTCTTCTCCTTTCAGCATAACCAGCTGAACAGGAGCCAGATGATATATTTTAAAGTGTATAAAGGGGAAGTTACCGCATCTGAGGGTTCCCTGTTTTCCTGCATAACCCCAGACCTTACCAAGGCTCTTTCTCTCACATCCTTTCAACACCACTTAGGCAGATTGGTGGTTTCCCAGCTCAGCACCCAGGCTGGAAAGAAAGAAGCATTCTTCCACATTAAATCCACATGAAAAAAAATAAAAAGCAGCCACATTTGTGAAGGCAAAGACCCTGTTTAGCTAGCTGTGTGCTCATCTTCCCCTCCAGACATATCCACAGGGAATTGGAAGGCTTTCTTCCCCCCGAGCTGATGTCACCCAAGTGGCTGGGGATGTGAGGCACGCACAAATAGGGAAGTTTCCTCCCGTTCGACCAAAAACCCATCCCCCAGCACTTCCTCACCCCGTGAAATCTATGAGGAACTAAGAGCAGAGCAACAGCTCTTAATGGAACTTTTTAAACATTTAGCTGATGCCAGTTAATCCAGCCTTGTCCCCCACCCTTCCTCGGAAAACAGGTCTCTGGCAGGGGGTGTCGGTTTTGCCATGGCAGAGCCGTTTCATGGACCCAGCTGAACCTTCCCAGCATCCAGGTCCCTTGCCTTGTGTAAGACAGCAGCTTTTTTCTTTTTTTTTTGTTTTATTTTTTTCCTCAAAGTTTGCTTTAAAATACTTTGTCACAAAGCATTTCACTTTGACTTCCCCTCTCCCCCGTTTTTACCCAGCTCAGCTCAGTGCCGGCCCAAGCGTTCAACACGTTTGGTCACAGAAAGCTTATAAATAGGAGCTCGCAGCTGCATCTTTGCTGCAGTTAGAGGTGTGATTACCCCTGTGCAGACTCTGGCAGTGTTATTTTAGCCGTGGTTCAGATGCTCCAGCCCCTAAGGGTGGTCTCAGGAGCCTGGAGGGTCTCCCCGTGCCCCCCCAGCCAGCTCCACAGCTCGCTCCTGCTCCTGCCCGATGCTCTCGTGGGGTGGGCACGGGTTTAGCTGCACACTAAAGCTCGTTATCGCCAGCATCAAACAGCCCCAAGAGGATAAGGCTGAGGCAAGATATCTGAGGCTGCTGGAAATGGTGTGACCACATCCTGCCCGTGGGCTGGCAGCGGTAGCTGGAGCTCAGCGGGACGGGCAGGAGGGGCTCTTGTGGAAATGGGCGAGCATCAAACGGGGAGAGAGCCTGCATTAAGAGCTCACAACAAGGCCAGCAGCATCCCAATCTGCCAAAAAAACACCGGCAGGGACGTCAGCTGAGCTGCAGCCCGACATCATCTCCCTCACCTGCACGCGAGGCAGATATCTGAGCCCGATACCTTATCAGCAGCCGCACGTTTATCAGCGGGTGGTGGCCGAGATGTGCACAGCCAGCAGCGGTTTCCGTGCATCTCCCCGGAGGAGCACTCAGTGCAAAGCCTCTGGCTGTGTCACCGAGCCTGCGACTGCTCTTTAGGCTCAACCACTTGGGAACGGCAGGGCTACAACCCCCTGGCACCCTGCTTCTTACCCCTGGCTCTTTAGACGTGGCCAGAACCAGGCAAAAAAAAAACAGCCTCCCGACGAGGAAGCTGCCTCCAGCAAGATCGAGCCGGGCTCGCCTCTGGGCTGCCACGCGTCTGTGGCAGCAGGTGGCTGAGGTCTGTGCCGGGAGCCTGTGTGCTTGGAGAGATAACAGAGGCCGAACAATTCCTGGCCTCGT
Source organism: Aythya fuligula (assembly GCF_009819795.1). Lineage (NCBI taxonomy): Eukaryota > Metazoa > Chordata > Aves > Anseriformes > Anatidae > Aythya > Aythya fuligula. The sequence goes on along the minus strand of NC_045580.1, from coordinate 3,688,061 downwards.
GCCACACGGGACCAGCTGCTCCGAATTTCCAGCTGCCCCGATGCGACGGGGAGATTTCCATCGAAGTGTCTTCACGCACCTGGGACTTCAACAGCTCGTGTCACTGTCCCCCATCCCTCGCAGCCGCTTCCCATTTCTCTGCTGCTCCTTCTACAACTGTTTTGCAACCTCCCATGCCCGGGACTGCTAACAAACACGGTTTAGACGCTGTTCCCCGGCTTTGTGTCAACAGCCCCAGGTGACACGTGCAGCGCGAGTTACAGCTTGCTCACTGTTGACACAAGAATTCCTGGACTGACTACAAACAGAAAGCAAGAAAACAACACAGGAGGGCTATTCAAAGGCTGATTGTGGATTTTCTGGCTATGAGGGACGTATTCTTTCCCCTCTTTCCTCCCTTCTACCCATTCTCCCCCCCCCCCAAAAAAAATAATAAAAAGATTAGGTGATAATAGCTCGTGCCATATCTCTAACAGAACTGGCATCACACTACCAGTACGCTGCCCTTTCATCAGTCCCTGCCAGGTGAATTTCTGCCAGCCTACACAAACGTGCACTCACACAACAGCTAGGACCACCCCATTCTTAGAGAAGCCAGGAATCACTCCAGAAGTAAGCTGCACTTACAGAGAAAAAAAAATAAAAATAAATATTTTCAGGTCCTTTACCAGTTACACAGAATATTTGATCACAAAGTTTTCCTTGCCAACCACTGCTGACTTTTCCATGGTGCCACTTGAGCGCGTTTGTTTAGCGATAACCAGCCTTTGTTATTAGCAGCTTACCCAAAGCCACAGGTAGGAAGAGATAAACTGTGGAAATAAAGGGGTATCACGCCGCCAGTGCTGCTGCTAAACCCGTACAAGGTACATTGTAAGCAGTCACAAAACATTTGAAATACAAAGATCCTACTCAAATCAACGAAATTCACCCCAGCACTGAGTTAACACGGGGGCCACTTCTGAGTCCCCAAATGGATTTTCTTGATGCCCAGGCCAGGAAGGGGCTGGCTGGGCAGGGAAGGGGAAGGTTTGTGGACCCGGTCCCAAGACAATAGGAACGGCCTGGTGATGGTGAGCGGCTTCAGAGCAGGTCTTGGTGCACCAGCTTTGGGAAGCTGAACACGGGGATGGCTGCAGAGACACCAAACCCTTCCTGTGGCAGTCGAGAGCTCTTCCCTCTGCAAATCTCAGCTACCACCTCCGAGGGACACAGCCTGCCAGGGTGCTGTTTTGGGAGAGGCCACATCCCTCCCTCCCTCCCTCCCCAGACCGATATTTCCCTGATGTTCTGCAGGTGGTGCTCACACAGCCCCTGATGCATTAAACACCCAACGGCAGGCAGGTGAAACAATAAAGACGTAAGACCGTGTAGAAAACAGCTCATGTATTTATTTTCTTGCTACAACAGGGCACCTCCCAGGCAATTCTAGATGGCAACAAGCTTTTTACATCTTCCTGGGTGCCTCACTTGCCAAGTGCCCGTCACGGTTTTACAGTTTCATTGCTAGCGAGATCAAGAAAGAGATAATTTATTGACCATTTGTCTGGACAATCACCAACGCAGCTCTCACTCGATTTGGGGCTTGTTACAGCATCCCTTCAATGTAAGAAAGCACATGCTTTGGATGGCCTGTGCCCAGATGCATGCAAATTTATGCAAACACATGCAAATATGTCTGCTCTTTTGTCAGAGGATGTTGGCAGGTTCGTCGACGTGATGTAGTGAGAAGCTGTAGCAAAACAGCAAGGAGGAGGGCTGGGGAAGTCAGAAGATCTCTAATCAGGATACCTGCCTTTCTTAAGAGCTTTTGTTCAAGCAGTTGTTTGAACAGACCGGGTTTGCATGACCCACAAGACCTTAAAACCTTCGTCTCTTTGAGTTAGCCAGATCAAGGAAATCACTGCAGTGATCTGAGAGATTTGCCCTTCGCCTCATTGTTCAGCCCTGTTAGAAGAAAAATAACTTGTGCAAGACTAAGAAAGCAGCAAAATTCAGAACGTGCACTGGAGATGAGGAACCCTCGGTGCAAGGGTTACCAAAACACAGCTTTCCCTCCCTGGAGGCATTTACCTCCACTCCTGTTGACCCGGCAGAGACTCCGCTGCCAGCTGATTGCACAGCAATTTACAAATCATTTCACAGAAAGAATAAGAGTTCACTAACATGCCCCCTTAGGCAGGAGTGGGAACAGGACAGCACTGGCCACGTTGCCCTCTGGCCCTCTGGGCAGCCCCACGTGCCTTAAAGGTTTTCTGCCCTGTCCCCCCCAGAAGCTGCTGCAGACCCCAGGGAAGGCTCCGTCTCCAGCACAGGCTTTATCTCCGGGGAGAGTTGAGCTTCTTGCCCCGAGGTGCTCTCACAACATTATTCTTTGCCATGCTGGGGTCGGATCAGACATCTCAGAGGCATCTCGTCCCCAGGAACCTGGAGCCACGCGGACCTGCCCTGCTCAGAACCTGCCCCAGGCGCTCACACTTCAGGCGTCTGCTTTCCTTTCTCAGGGTGGGGCGAGGAGCAGTGGCAGTGGCCAGCTGATTCAGCTTTCTTCCAAAGTGCTGAGAAACGGGATAGCAGCAGCTTGCAGGAACCCTCCCCTGGAGGCCTTGAGCTCAGACGCCTGCTCTTCAGGGGGAATACAGCTGTGCCATGCCGTGGAAAGCTCCCCGGGCTAGCTTGACCTCCTCCATCCAGTCCTTTCCCTCCCTCAGGTTCAGGATTCCCAGGCTAGCAGGAACAACCGAGGTAATTGCACATCACAAAGGCTTCAGCATTTCACCCGGTACCTCCGTACAGGAGCTAACAGAGGCACAGGGTGAGCGTGCCTTGGAGCAGCATTTCTCAACCTTTTACAGCCAAAGGACCACCTTGTGCTCTGCCACCACCACGGGGTTTCCACTGCCACCAAGCCAAAGAGTGGCCACACTCCAAATGTTTGTTAATTTGTGTAACGGGATTATTACAAACTAAACTTCTCAACCATTTCCAATTTCATCTCTGGGTATCTTACGTGCTACTCACGGTCCCCAGGCCACAGGTTGAGAAACGCTGTTGTCCCACTCGGGGTTAAAGATTTTAGGGGCACAGACACGTCGATTAACCGTCCTCACAGGGGTTTTTAAGAGGCTTTCTGCGATCAGGTGAAGTGGAAACCATTCCAGAAGGAGCAGGCAACCTAGGACCTGGCATTTCGGCGGCAGGAAATAAATGCAGATGCAATTTTCCCTTTCTTCAGCAAATGCCTGATCTGCCAAAAAAATGTAAAAGTTTATAGTGTACCGGGTGAAATTGTGGGGGGTGCACACATGGGCTGCGTGCAGACACCCAGATGCACATACACACACACTTACATACATGTATAGGAATACGTACACACATAAAAACATTTTGGAGACTAAAATGAGCTCCAGGAGCCTTTTCAGGCCTGTAGGCATGAAACTTGATCTTCATTTGAGTCTTGCTGCCATTGTGAAAGAACTATACATCGGTATCTCCCCAGGTGTGCTTGGAGTAGCTGCTAATGCCCACTTTGGGCTCCTTGATGAGGGATTTGGTGAAGTGGGAGCCCCCAGCCCACACCACCACAACTTCAGGCCCACGTCACACAGCTCGGCCAGGACATGCCCTCAGTTTCCCTGGGGACGTACCTGGTCCCCGGCCTTCCCAGGAGGAGCCATGTGGATGGGCTGATCGTTGTCCAAGTTTCGGATGCTCGGGTCCGCCCCGTGGTCGAGGAGCAGCTGGATGATCTCCTTCTGGTTCTTGTGGCAGTGCAGGGCAGCTGCCATGTGCAGAGCTGTGTTGCCATGAGCCTGATGCAAGGGGAGAAGAAGACCAAGTAAGAGAAGCCTTCTGAGAAGCTGTGCCGCCTGCTTACAACTGCCCTGGGAGCGAAGACTTGTGAAATGAGACGAAGAAACCTCACACCATTCCCTAACTGGAGGTGAGAGAGTGTCCCTGTTCTGTGTTCCCCACGTTTGGCTGCTCACAGAGGAAATTTAGGGATTTAGATTTGTGTGTGTGATGGAATAGTACAGCTTTCATCTTGGGTACAGCTGCTTGGCCACAGCAGCACCTCGGGGCCAACAAGCAGCCCCGTACCCGCTCCTGCTGACCTGTGCATCCCCAGGCATCCCCTTTGACCGTGCAAGCCCCCAATGTGCCCAGACCCCTGACATTACCCAGAGCTGCTCCGAGGGGTACCAGGCAAGGCTGAGGAGCAGCAGCCGTGTCCCCACATGGCCCTGTGCCCCAGGCCAGCTGCAGAGCCACCAGAGGGTTCAGGGCACCCCACGGGGGCTGCAGCTGGGGCACCCCAAACGCACACCCCTGCCCACTGGGGTATGACCCCTAACGGCTCTAAGCAAGGAAGAGCTCGCACGCAGACGCAGGAGGCGAGGTGTTTTTAGTTATTTTTAGCCTGCACCAGGTCTCGCTGCAGCAGCTGCGTGTTTTTTCCTCTCCGAGGTGATCACACGTTTCTCGTTGCCCTTGGAAGGGCTGGGCCCAACCTGCGCCCACAGTGCTGAAAGGGGTGCCCAGGGGTCCAGGGTCTGCTTCCCAGAGAGGTGGGGGGGACGTGGAAGCACCAAGCAAAACAGGACATTAGGATGGAAACCTTAACAACTATTCCCAGTCAAGGCATTTTTACAAGCCCTGAACAGGCAGATCCTTGTCGATTTTACCATCCCATAAAGTCCAGGGATAGTTTACAAACTCTTTATAGGATTTCTTATTAAAAAGGAAACATCTATTTTACTTTTTTTTTTTTTTTTTTTTTTGCCACATCTTTGTGGCAGAAGCATTTGATGGCTTCCAAATCCAAGCACGAGGCTAAGAAACCTCTAAGGGCAATCTGGCAATGCCTGATCTTTGAGCCTCTCCACTGACTATAATGGGCCTTACGTGAGACAACAGTTCAGAGCTTTAATATCTGGGCTCTAGAAACCTTTCAGGTGAAAAATACCTCAAAGCCCTCAGTGCCTTTCTCACTGTAAAATCCCCAAGGAACTGAATTTGGAATGAAACAACCACAGCAAGCAGAGGGTGAGCCAGGGAAGCCAAAACACAGCGTCCCTGTTTTCTTCTCCTTGTCATACTTGGAAGAGCTAAAACGCTGGGATGGGGACCGGCCAGCCTCGCTGTTACATTTCTCACTGTCCCAGGCATCTCAGCAGCAAGACTGGAGACTCCAAGCGATGCTATCGCAGCAGGGAGCTCTCACAGGACTGCGATCAAGAGACAAGAGCTCCCACGGACAAGATAGCACCTGCCTAGAGGGTCTTCAAAGATACAGCAGGAATGTAGTGAAAGACAGCGCAAGGCCTTTCACCTTGCAGAAAAGCAAAACCCCAGTGCAATTACCCCCACACAAAGCAAAACATGTTTCCTCTCCTCCAGCCCAACAGAAATCTGTAGGGGAAAAAAAAAACGTGAAGCTGCCCAGTTTCTGCTTCCCAGTAAAAACTGTGTCAGCAGCAAATGTTCGATTCCTCTCTGATGGACACAGGCGTGTGGATGCTCCAGGGACTGCAAGGCTGAGAGCCTGTGAAATTCTTGAAATGCAAAGCAAATGCACTGCCCCCTCAGCACGGGGAGCCCTGGCCTCCTCCTCTCCCTCTGCGCTCCCTGCTCAGGTTGGGTTTTCTGCCAGCAGCTCCCTCCCCATCCTGCTGCGGGGTCAGCTCAGCCTGGGTGCAGGTTGATGGCTGTACTGGGTCTGGCTCAGCCATGCCAGGATTTCTGCTCAGGACGGCTGCAGCTGATGCTACAAGATAGTGTCACTGCCTCCTGCTTGCTCCAAGGTGAAGTGGGGGGCAGCAGGGGTGGGAACAGCAGCGCTGGGAGGGCTTTGAGCTTGATTTCTGCAACCCGGGGATGGCTGAGCAGGGACACTGCACTCGGGGACTGACACTGAAAAATCTGCAGGTCTGGAAGTGGGGCTATGCAGAGTGCCTAAAGCCATGAATTTAGCATCCTGAGCTCTCAGAGCCAGAGATCTTTCACTTGCCACAGCACCCAGGCTCCTGCAGGCTCGGCAAGGGTCCTGCCTCCCTCTGGGGAGCTGATTTCTCAGCTGGCCCAGGTCAGCCCCCACCTTGCTGCCAGCAGCATCTGGCTGTCCTCCCTCACTGCTCCCGACAGCTGGTAGAGATCTGTGGGCCCTGTTTGGCTTCTCCCTGTTCAAACCTAGAGCCGTCACAATAAGCTGTCCGTGTTCCGGCACAGACAGAGCCAGAACACTTGCAAAGGAGGCAGAGAAGTCCCCATCTCCCTTCCCTGAAATCAGAGCTTGCTCATGGCCCCTCCGAGAGGAGAGGTCCTCGATGCACAGCCCTCAACAGCCATCCCTCAGTGTTGTTGTGCTGCCAGCAGCAAGCCATTGCATCACTGCAGATCTGTTTTCTCAGCCTAGCATAATGAAGTTCGCGCTCCTTCTCGAGTAACCACTTCCCACTCCCTCTCTTCCCTGCCTAGCTGCTCTCCTTCTGTCAGCTCTTGCTGCTGGCAGAGGTGCCTGCGTTTCACGGCAATTCAAGCACATTTCCAGGTGAGGTGCCTATTGACTGGAAAATGCAGTTTCAGGGCATAAAAAAAAAAAAAAAGCTCAGAAGCACGAGCTGTTGTTCTTTTCCCTCTAGAAAAATGAGTACAGGAAGAGAGTGTCTGGTTTCTGCAGGACCCCGAAGATCCCCCGATGGCTCCACATGCTTGCAGCCTCCCACTGCAGGCAGCTCGGTGCTCTCAGCACCTCCTCTGCCCAGACACTGGCACACAGACCTTGTCCAGGCAGCTCCTGACTCACCTTGCTGTTGACAAAATCCCTGGATTTGAAAGCGTTCAGCTCCAGGAAGTACCTAAGCAGGGAGATGTTCGCATCCTGGACTGTGTAATGCAGAACTGTCTTGTTGCTTTTCACATCCTAATTACAGACAGCGAAACAAAGCACAATGAACGTCCTGCAGAACAACTTAAAGCCATTATGTAAACCCAGCAGAAAGGCCTCCAGGCCAGCTCTGCAGCTCAGGGGCAGCACCGAGGTACCTCCTTCCCTGCAGCACCCATCTCAATCCCCAGCCTTTGGCTCAGGCTGCGGGGAAGCAACCCCAAAAGGCAGGAGCTGACTCTGCAACCAGTCCCTTGCGAGGGAAACAGGCTTGCTCCTCCTGCCAGCAGTCCATCCTCCTCCAATTTGATATTTTGAGTGCAGCACAAGTGTCAGAGTTCATACAAATGAACAGCACGGGGGTGACTGAGGGACAGACAGAAGCAATTCCCTACCCGGCTGTAGATGGAGGCTCCCGCCTGCACCAGGAGCTGGATGCAGCTCTCCAGCTCCTCGCTCTGGTGCTGGAGACCTTCCTGCTGCTCCTTCGTCACCCCTGGGTGCCCCTGCTCCCGCAGCAGGGCGTTGTGGGCCAGGACAGCACAGTGCAGGGGGGTATGGCCTGGAAAACAGGGAGGGAGGGAGGTGACGACAGCCCCAGGGAAGACAATGATGGAAAGAGAGGACATAAGTGCTTGCAGGGACAACATATATAAGTGTATTCTTAAGGCCCTAGATCCTTCTCTGATCCCTGATTATTATTTTTTTTTACCATCACGATAAAATATTTGTGCAAAGAGTCTCACCTTCAAAATTCTTCATTTCTAAATCAAGAGGAAAACCGAGTGACAGTATAACCTAGACGTGACAGAGAAATGGAAAAGGAGAATTTTAGTTCAGCAGAACATTGTCCAGGCTAAAAGCAGTTAGAACTAGCAGCAGCGGAGAGGGGGGTGGATGATCATATTTGCTAGGTCTCTCAAATCCATCAAAGTATGAGATCCTGTTAGATCCTATTAGATTCTCAACCCCTAGTAGTAAAACTCAGCTCAAGGGTGCTAGTCTCCCCACTTTCACCCTGGATTAAGCAAATGTATGCCTTCGTCACACCAATTCGTATTTCTTCTGAGTTATCCTTGGCAATGATAAATGAAAATCTCTCCCTGATACGTACAGTAAAACTTTATTACCTAAAAGTTTGCTGACGGTGGAAATTCACAGGCTGGGTTTGCTTTTCATTATTAATTTTTTAATGTGCGGCAGGCTGAAGCTGTAGCTTGTTACAGTGGCTGCTTGGGTTTTGCAGAGCGAAAAACTTGAAATCTCTAACTTAAAACCTTATAGATCTGGTGGGATGCAGCCAGGCCGCTCCTCGTCTAAATTATTACAGAGCAGCACTTTTTGCTCTTGAGTGAATCAAGCGAGCTGCTCGCATTGCAGCATCTTGGCTGAGGATGCAGCGCCGTGACTCATCCAGAGCCTCGGCAAGTTGGACAAGGTGCAGGAGGATTATCCAGGAACGTTAGGGCTTGTGCTCTCTTATCATAACAACAATATAATATATCCAGCTCAAATATTGACAAGTAGCTCTGGGCTGCCTGATGATTAGAGATTAGATGCTTAAGCCATTAGAAAACAAAACAAAACAAAAGAAACCCTGTAGCACTGCATGGCTTTGACCCCAGCGAGAAGCAAAGCTGTGTGTATTTTTCCTTGTTCTCTCTCATTCCCTTTCACAGGTATTAAAGAAAAAAAAAAAAAAGATGCATTTCTACCAGAAGGCACTCTGGGAGGCATTGATGGAATCATCTGAATGTAAAACACTTGTCCCCATTGAGCGAAACACCTGTTTTCCAAGGAACCCATGACGTTACACATTAACTGCCTGCTCGGGCTTCGGTGCAGCATGTGTGCCAGGCAGAGCTCATGAATGCTGGAGCAAACAGCCAGCGTGCCAGGGGACCTGCAGCACCTCCAGCGGCACCTTCCTCATCCTCAGAGGACCCCGTGCCCAGTGCCCAGCCCGCAGGTAAACCCCTCGGCAGCCCTGGGGCTGCCATGAAGCTCTGCAATGGGGCTGCCCTCAAGCAGCCCTGACACGAATCAAGGCAGTCACATTTTCTTAATGCTATTTTATGGCTAAAAACTACACAATGAAAAGACACACTCCAAAATGCTTAGCTATGCTGTGTAATCCCTCCCAAAAATGGCCCCAGTGCCTTTTCTACTGTGCCAAATTCCTCTTTGGGGCTATCAGAGCCCGGCTGGCACATTGCTTAGGTTTAGCCCCTGTCCGTGGAAAGATCTGGGGGGCTCTAAGGGTTACTCAGGATGATCATGGTCATATGTATGCCTCTCCCTCTGGTCAGATAGCTTGTGAAAGCTCTAGAAGATTCTGCCTGTACAGGAGCATCTGGTTTCTCCCATGCCCTGGCAAATCTTCCAGAACGACTCCTGGCTTTGCTTTAAATGTGAAAAATGTGCCCTATTATGTCCCTGCTCTGGCTCTGTCTTCACATCTGCTCTTCCTTCAGCTGGTTTGAACCCGGACACGGTTTGTTGCTCGCCTCTGGCTGGCACTGGACTCACAGAGAGGGTTTTGGCCTGGCATTAGTGCTTCTTCTCCCCACACCCCACAGCTGCCTGCAGCCCCTGGGGACCCTGCTCCAACACAGGCAGCAGGGCGCAAGCATAGCCCACTGTGCCTGGCCCCATCAGCAGACTGAGAGCCGTGGTGTGCAAAAAGAACTTATTCCCCCCCAATTAAGCTGGAGCTATTCCCTCCATAACAGGAGCTGATGTTAGCTGTGAGCATAATCCTAAATGAGGAATATCCTAGGAAGATAATCCCTAACACAGTGATGGAAATAGAGACTTCTGTGTGTCTTCATTGCTTACTGACACCTGAGATTGTTATTTAAAGACACTGCTATTGAGACTTTAGTGTAGGCTTATACTGCTAGCAATTAAAACCATAAGAGCTTTTCCTACCTGCAGGACCTGGGCGTACCCGTACGTTGCAGCGAGATGCAAGGCTGACTGCCCCTTGTTGTCTACAGCACTGACATCTGCTCCTGTCTGGATCAAATCATAGACAATAGCTGGCTGCCTGGCCGTGACAGCCACCAGCAGAGGAGTCTGAAAATAGCACAGCAGATAAACTGTGAGAGTCTAGAAGCAGAAGCATCATTAAAAAGAAAAAAAAAAAAAAAAGAGAGAGAGAGAGAGAAAGGGAGAGGCAGACTGGCTTGAATGCTATCTAGAAGGCCAAAGGTGCACAAGCCAAAGATTGCTCACAGGCAGATTCTGAATGCCATGTACTAGGACCCATGGTATCATAGCAGAGGGGACATTTCTCAGCTCCTCAGAGCTCCCTCTAGTGTGCTGCAGCCCTCATTTGGCTGACAACCCGAGCCCAGCATTTGCAAAACATTATTTATGCCAGGTGCAGCACTGCTGGCATAAACCTCCAGCCTCAGAGACTGCTGCCAACGTGCTGGCATCTTCCAGGACCAGTGTTATCTTAGATCACTCCGTGAAGCACGGGCTGAAAAGCCATAATGCCTATCCTCATCCCACCTAACCTGCAGAATCTGCCAGGGGCACCTCAGCAAGGCACGTCACTGCCCCAGGCTTCCTCTGCACTACAGAGGGGCCGAGGTGGATTTTTTTGTGGCATCGCTTTCCTCTCAGGCATGCAAAGTCTGTGCCCAACCCAAACGCTGCTGCTTGCAGGAGAAGATGGTGTGCGTTACCTTTCCTCGGTGTTCTTTGGCATCAAGTCTTCGCAGCTCTTTCATGCGCTCTGCAGCTGCCAACGCAAACGCCCTCATACCTTTAGCTGCATAAATATGTAGAATTCTAAGACAGTAAATAAAGACACTGATCACTGCTTGGCCCTGGGAGCAAACGGCTTTACAGGGTATCATTGCTGCTTTGGGGGGTTTATACCCAGAGGGCCCCAAAACCATGCCATAAAGCCCCAAGGGCTCGACACTGAAATCACCCACTCCCCGGGAAAGGGCCTCCTACCTCGAAATAAATGCTGCTTTCAAGAGCCCTTAGCACTCCTGAGCTTGGACACGCTGTCTCCTTTCCACTTCAGTGCTTTTGTGTGAGATTTGCCCCTGTGCCAGGGGGTTCCTGAGCCCTCCCCAAAGCCCTGTGCTGGGCCCCAGCGTGCCATATCACATGCCCCCACTTGTTTGGGGTGATGCACCGGTAGTATCTCACCACCCAGAGGTGCAAACAGCCCCTTCCCATCAGGGTATTTGTAAACGGAGCCAGTTAAACTCTATTAAAACTGCTGTTGGGTGGACCAGGTCCTTACCTTGTGCATAAGACACAGAGCTGTCACGTCCCAGAGCAGTGACAGGCTTGGTGGTGATGTGACAATGTGGGAAATGCTACGGCTGGTGCTGCAGAGCACTGCACAGAGCTACGTGCCACTTCCACCCCTCCATGGCCCATTTCCAGGGCACTGGGCAGGCCTGGCAGCACGGGGAGCTGTGCACTTCCCCTCTGCCCAGGGGAAAACAACGGGTGACTGTTTGGGGTGATTCCCCCGGGGTGATTTCATAGCCCAGAACCGTACCTTACAACTTTGGGAAGTAGAAAGGCAGCTCTCTGGCTGGTCTAGAGCTTTCAGTCAAGCTCAGCATCAGATCTGACTGCACACTCACATCCCCAGGGACACCGAGGGAGGGGACCAGGGATCAAACTACCACCCGAGCAGCAGGAGTGCTCGTGTGAGTAATGACTACGTGAGCAAATACTGCTTCCAAGCCACACTGGGGCCATGGGGTTCCTCTTTAGTCTGCCTTGATGTGCAAAATGAGCAGAAAGCCCAGCAGCTGATCTGTGGCTCTAGCCTCTGCGTAGTTGTTGAACTGACTAACTGCTGAACCAATGCTGGATTATGCTTTTGGACAGGAAATAAAACACTCTAGGCATGTGAAAGTTACCGTAGATCTTTATTGGCAAAGATTTTGTCTTTTTCTAAACCAGAACAACCCAGAAAGAAATTCTGAAACAGTTCATCTTTGTTTTATATCCACACACAGAATTTACATACATTGAAGTGAAAGAAATTTAAAAGCAATCTTAGCAACCACAGGCTTGGTTCACAGCTGCGTTACCCCAGCTTTACCTACTGAACGTCTCTGTGCTCATAAAGCTGGAGTAACCAGTGGTGAACCAAGCTCCTTCTGATTAATTTCTTTGCTGGGTTTTTCTGCAAATGTAAGCCACTAATGACAATGCGCCTCAACTACTGCTATTTCCAAATGACTTTACGATCACTTACATGATCTATTGCTCGTGTCTAGCAGATTTGTTAATATTAAACAATGAAATATGCTTACAAGTCCTCAAGACTTTTGTTGTGAGCTTGCAAACCTCACTCAGGCATAAACTGTAAAGTTACTTGAAATACTGCCTGGGTGGGAAGCGGAGTGCTGGGCACCAGGTAATAAACAGTGCAATAAATTATTTTGCATAGTCTTGCAAACACTAAAATCACCTACGGATCCTGGGCTTTAGAAAGCAGAAAAACCCAGAGAAATTGTGTTCATCAGTCAAGACTCCCTCATTTTTAAAGGAAACAATAAATGAAGTTAAACGGGGGTACATCTCCTGCAAGTCTGTTTGTTTGTGGCATGGCACTCCTGAACATCAGCAATAATATTTACAGTTGCGTCAGAGGAAAAGGTAAAGCTGCTCATTCTCCAGGAAAGAAAACCAGAAAGCCATAAAGCAAACGTGTGCACCTGTGAACCTGGGAAACTACAGCGGAGAAACTTTCCGTAGCGGTAAGGCACAAGAGAGGTCACTGAGGTCCCCTGTCTCAGCACATCACCAACTTCACGCTCAAATGCTACAGAAGAAATGAAAGCATTGCCAGCTAACAGTAATGCCATGAATTTGTTGTTAGACCGAAGGCCAGATTTTGGGAGACCCTGTCTTCTCAATCATCTCCTGACCTCGGGCCATGTCTTGCAATCCTGACTCAGGCAGAGCTCCCGGTGAGTTCAGTGGGCCCAGGACCTGTCCGTTGGATTTGACCAGGACTCCAAAGCACTGTCCCACACCTACGTGTCTGTCTCGCAGTTACACACAAGGTGAGACCTTCAAGTTTCACCTTCTGGTGAAACCAAACGTTTCACCTAGCCCACTTTGGGTTGCTCTGTGCACAGGGCTGTCCAGCTGCACTGACACTCAGTTCAACTGCATTGGCATCTTCAGACCGATGCATCTATCTGCACCAGTACACCAAATGTTCCCTTCATATTTTCTGGTTTTCCAAAGGGACAATTCAACTTAGACAAGAAAAATCTCTGTTTAGGCCCCCAAAATATTTTCTAGTTGCCTAAATGAGGAAGAGGTTCCTTCATGGACAGGGCGAAGACACATACAAGGCATTACACTGAGCTCTAGAAAGCAGTCCTCTGAAAAAGGTCTTGGAAATAATAATTAGAGGTGAGGTACCCTCACCAAACACTACAGCTGGCCATGGCTACACTACGGGTTATTGATTTTAGGCCGTGCCCTGTGCCTGAGGATGAAAGTCACCTCGTGCTGAGGCTGAGCACAAGAACTATGCAGCTTGGAAGCCTGCCTGGGAGAGGTGGCAGGAGCTGTGACAGCACAGACATCTTGTGCTGGGCCCCAGGACAAAGCGAGTTTCACTCTATGCATGTGCTAGAGGTGGACAACAAAATCCCAAGCCAAGTTCCCACCCCCACCCTCCCCGCCTGCTTTCCTCTCTACTCAAAACTCGCTGTGACGCCAAGGGGAGCATTGAGTAAGTGAGGACCAGGCCCCAGATGTGCAACTTAAAGCCCTTCAACAGAGAGAGCGTGGTTTAAAACATACGTATCATTGTCTTCGTCTTCTAGGAGCAGCTTCTCAATGGGCAGCGTGCCGATGACCCGTCGGGCGTCCTCCAGCTCCTGGGGGGCCGGCTCGGGGATGGAGATGGGCAAGGGCACAAACTGGGGCCCAGGGAGCGTGGAAGAAGCCGGCTGGTACTGCAAGGTGGAGGCTGGCAGCGCGGAGAGAGGCTGTGCCCATGGGAAGTACGTGAGGGGTGGCTGCTGCTCCGCCACCTCCAGCTGCGGCACCACGGCCGGGGTGGCACTTCGGGGCTGTTTGAGTGGGAGAGAAATTAAACGAGATCAAGTATTCGGTTAGGTGGGGCAGGGGGAGGACGCAAAACGAGGTGAAGGATGCTCAGTCTCGCTTTTAACATCCCTTTTTCCTGTCCCTCTGGGTAAAGCTTCACACCAGCGTGACACTTTTCCCACGCGGGCTCCCATGAGAGCGGTGGTTGTGGGTGTCCCAGGTGCTTGCGAGCAGCAGCTCACACTCACGGCAAGTTCCCTCGAGCTTTCTGTTCCCGCTCCCACCCTCAGGGTAAGCCCATGAGACAGCTACACCCTGTGCTGACAGCACCTCTTGCAAGGCAAACCCATGGGCACAAGAGTTGCTGCCATAGGGCTGAAGGAGGTTAATTCTGGCCTCCGTGAGCACCTGTCCTAAACAGCCCATCCATCAGCTAACACGGGGCCAGGTTTGAAACGACAGCCCTTCCCCAACAGCGAGGGCCACTGGCTGACTTGGGGTGCCTCGTTCAGCAGATGAGCTGAAACATTAAAGGGGAAAATAAAGCTGCTCGAGGTTGGTTGTCCGTCTCCCCTAATGAAGAAGGAATTATCTTGGGTCTGGTGGCCTTGCTCTTTCATCTTTAAATAGCAATTTTTGATAAACTTATCACCACATGATTTTCCTGGTCCACCCAGTGGATGCTTCCTAGAATTCCATTTACTTTGTTAAAAGTTTGGAATTAAATAGCAAAAAATCCCCTGAAAACCACTCAGATCTCTGGAGAGACTGCATCCCAAGTACTTGCCCAGACGACAGCATTTATCAGCTATTGAGTAAACCCAGTCAGAACAACTGCGTTCTCAGCAATTGCAAATCCAAGCTGAAATACACCTCCTCAGATTGGAATTGATGACAACAGTAAAAGCAACACATCTGATATTCCCCTACAGTAAATAACTGGTCGCAGAGCTGAACAAACTCAGGGCAGTGGCAGCCCTGCTGCTGACTTGATTGGAGAGGACTCATTTCCCAGGACAACAGCATGAACGGGCTCTGTGTTAATGACACAGAAAGTGCTGCAGGAGCACTCGAGAGAGCTGAGAAATGGCAGTGGGGTCTCTGATTTCAATACAACTGCAGCTTTTTGTCCCCCTCAAACCACTCCAATGCCCAGCTCAGTACAGAAGGGCCTACGCTATAACAGCTACGTGGCACGGATGCAAGAACAAATGACATTACAATAACTAAGTTACAGTAATTACATCCTAAACTCCCCGTGACATTTCTTGGAAGGTGGGGCCTTGGCCATCATTTATAGCTAGGGATGTTGGACTTACTGCAAAATTGGTGATCAGTGGCTGCGAAGTGTAAGTCAGAACTGACGAGGGTCCAACCAGCGTGTAACTGGGACACATCGGCTGCACGTACATGTCGGCGCTGTACGGACAGCTGACTGCTTCGTGGGACACGTAGTCAGGGTAAGGGGTCCACTGGGTTAAAGGCTGCAAGGATGTGGGAGAGGGCTGGGAGAGCCAGCCGGAACAGAGAGCTCCTTCATCTGTCACAGGCAGCGCCGGGGCAGCACCGTCCATATCGGCACAAGGCTGGCCTGAAAAACAGGAGAGGATCGCAACTCAGTCCAGTGTGGCTTTCCCTGCAGCAGTGCTGACAAACACTTAGAAAGGCAGGAAATCATTACCCATTGGTGAATAGGGAGGGAGCGTCTGATGGGGCAAAACAACCTAGAAAAGAAAAACATCCAGGGATTAAAACCATAAGCATTAAATTCAAGCCCTTCTCAGAAGGGCTGAGTGTGCTTAAATCCCAAGCCACCTTCTGTTTCTAGGAATTAGATCCTGCCAAGTGCAAAGCACTTTCCTCCTTCAGCTAAGTCAAAGATGATTGAAGCTGCTCAGCACCTTAAAGGTGAAAACATATTTATTTTATTTGCATTAAATGTATTTATAATATTTAATTGAAAATCTATTTAGTGGTATCTCCAGGCAACGTGAGGCTCCACTACCTCCAAGATTTCTTTCATTAATGAAGTATTGCCAGCTGGTGCCAGCGCTGGTCAATCACTTAGCTACCAAAGAAAAAATTTCCTCCTGAGTTTGTTTCTTCTCCTACCGTTGTAGCTGCTGTGGTACTGGTGTTGTGAACATTTCCCCGTTTCCTTTTCAATAGCTCCTTCACTGGCTCTTTGACGCGGACACCTTGGTAGGGGCGAGGCTGCGGTTGTTGTTCTGGAGCAGAAGCTGAAAAAAAAAAAAAAGAAAAAGATGCAGGTGACATTTATTTTCCTTTCCTGCCACTCAAAAGGCCAAAATCCCCATGGCAGCCCCTTGTCTGCAGGGTGCTCTCAACACGGCAGTGTACGTGCACATTTCTTAGCTCGTGATGTCTTTTTGCCAACAGATGAAGTCCGAGGTCTCCTCTCTGCCTCTGCTGCTCAGATGCTGCGACCACACAGATGGATCACGAGGACAACCCAACCTGAATTAAGTAAGCTTGCAGTTCCTTCCAGCTGTGAATTGGCTGTAGGAATACTGAGGGATTCAGCCTCTTTGTTGCCAAAGAGCATTCAGAAAGCAGAAGAGCTGGGGACGGTCTGGAAGCAGACTGCGGTGTCCCCACTGCACAGGCAGGTGTTGCCATGGTCTGCAGGAGCTGGGCCCCATCAGGTGCAGGGTGTGATGAACACGCTCTGATAATAAATAGCTGCATCACTCTAGACGTTTATGAAAGCCGGGGAGGATGTAGTGCACAGAAAGGGGATCACTTGCTCTGCAGAGGATAACGCTGCATTCCTAAAAGTGATGGCTATCAATAAACCCACACACCTCTACGTGGACACATTTCTTACACGTGTGAAACACGAGAGTGGTAGTAGTGAGCCACACGCTCTGAAGGGACATGCAAAAGGGTGTCCTTCTTCACAAGTTATCAACTAGCAGATTAAAATAAATAAGAGAGGGGCAATGAACAATCACTGTTACTCCTCAAACTGCCTCTAGACTGAACGTTTCATTCTGCTGTCTTCAGCGAGGTTGCAGTGTGTTCATTTTGATTTTCCACTTTGTTATTTTTTTTTTCCCCTTAACTCCTGAGCACGATATTCTGATTTCTTCAGGCTTCTGCCAAAAATAGCTTGCTTGTTTTACTCCTCCTGAGACTTCACTTTTGTGTATCTGCTTTACATTGCTTCAGTGCCACAGACTGGCTGCGCAGTGATTTACATCCACTTGAAGGACAGCTCAGACTGGCTTTATCTGACAGGCACATAATAACGATCAGTCAGCAGATACCCAGCATATTAAATAACCTAAATGCTGGCCAAGTAGATGCATAAATGAGTAGACAGTAGACGTTCAAGAGAAATACTTTATTGTTGCTGCTTAGAAGCAAGCTACAAACACAACCAAATCAGAGAAGCACCCTCATTTCGAAAGCCATTTAACCCATCACTAGTTTGATGACTGTACATCTATTTTTTGGGAGCAGGCGGGTGTACCTGTGCCTCTGCTCCACACAGAGCTGTGCTCACCGCCTGCCCAGCAGGTTTGTGGCCTGGCCAGCTGGGCCAGCACACAGCTTCATGGACAGCTGTACTGACAGCACCTCTCAGACCTCGACTTGAAAAGTAAAGCCCAGAGCCAGCTAAAAAGCCCTATCGCAAAGCCTTGCGGCAATGAAAGCAGAGGAAGCCCAGTTCTTCGTAAGCCGGTATTATTGAGCCATATTTTACATCAAGTATTCGGAGGCAGTTAATAGCAGGAGGCCAGAGGATAAAAAAGCTCAGGAAGGCCCCTTGTTTGTAAAACCACCGATAGCAGGACTTGCTACCTGCCCCTTTTAACTGCACTTTGATTTGTAAACATGCTGGTTGATAAGTCCCCATTCCTAAGGATCGCAACAGGCCTTTGGTCTATGAAGTGCAGCTGGATATCCGGCTCAAACCTTCAAATTCAAGCCTAATTCCACCCCAGAAGTATTTATTCAAATTTTCTGATTAAGATGTGGATGCTTTGCAGCACAGAACAAGAGGAATCGCTTTAATTCTGATCATCTCCTCCAGTTATATGCAGTCATATGCACACTTAGATATTTCCTTAACACCTTCCTGGAGGGCGAAAAACTGAGTCTAAATACAAATATTGCAAGTGAACCCCAAAATATTTAACAGAATAAACTTTTCTGCTTTACTTTCTTCCAAAAGTGAAGTACTTATTTCCCTTCAACTGTGCTGTACTGTTGAGTTTGCTCTTTCTGCCTCACTACATACCACTTAATCATGAAATCTTGAAAGGCCATTATAAATACCTTTGGTAGCAGATAACCCTACAATTATGTGTTGAACTGTTTTCTTTGTTTGTATGCTAAAATATGTTTAAGCGTATTGGGAAAATTCCATGCTTTAAAGCAGTAGCTGGAGGAGATGGCATTTCAGCCTCTGCATGAGCTGCATTTGCTTTCTCTGGACATTCCTGGTGGGACTTCATCTTGGGTTAGTTGCAGTCTCATAGAGCTTGTGGCTTTGGAAAAGCAGTGAGCAAAGGGAATGAAGGTCACTAATTCTGCACACAGGAATGCGCAAGGGTTTTTAACGCAGCTCACATTTTGCTTTTTAAATTTTAATTGATATTAATTTATCTGAGTGCTAATGAAGACAGTGCTAAAAAGTGCTGTGACATGAGCTGTACTGATAACTCTGAGAATGAGCTCAGGAGGTCTGAACTGAAGACCATCCTGAAGGTGCTTTCCTGGTCCTATAAGGGATTTATTTACATTTGGAAATGATTTATCTGTACTTTACTGAGAACATTTCAGAGTCAGACGATGCTAGTGCTGTTTATGCTGAGCAAAACCATCGACTCTGCCAAAGCAAATAGGAGCTACAGTGCAGCCTGCAGGGGAGGCAGAAGCGTCCCTCTCGGGCAGTGTCCTGTCCCTGAGTCATCGCACTGACTGCAGAGAGCCTCCTTGCAGAGTTAGGGTGGGGAGGGATGGCAGTTTCTGGCTCCAGGTTTGGGGGATGGGGAAGAAGAAATTTACTGTAAAAGCTGACAAATATACCTATTCAGAGTTTCCGGTGTAAGCAGAGTAACCAAAAAAAAAAAAAAAAAAAAAAGATAGAAAAAAGAAAAAAACCAAAGTCTGCAGAACATATTTCGGTTCCCCCCAAGCTGACCTCCAGAAATAAAAATAATGCTAGCACAGCTGCTTTTCCACTGTTAAATGTGTACCATGTCTGAGTATTACAGAAGAACCACAGCAAAATGACTTTGGGCTTCAGTGGACAATTTCTCATACAGCCAAAGAAATGTGATCTTTTAAAAATAAAGACATTTTGAGCAATAATAACCATTACAACAACCTTATAAAGAATGTACCTGGATTTAGTATTCCTCAACTTCTTACACCAGGGTTGGCATAGAATAAACTATTTTGCCTGTCTTGAACTGACTCGCATTAAAATCAGACGGGTACATTGTTATTTAAGTTATGAGCTGCAAATGCACCAACATCCGCATGCCCAGGTTCCATTCCGACAAATAAACAGCACCATTGTGTTTTGGTGCTCAAGTGCATGCTGTGCTCTGGCTTCTTTTACACTTTGTGCACCACAAAACAGCCACATGCCCTCCCTAACAGGCACCAGGGTTCGATTTGCAACCGCTCTCTGAAGCTGGAGCAGTACAAAGCATCAGGAGTCGAGAAAAAAGAGGGCAAATTTAATGCAGCCAGTAGGAAGCTTTGCAATAGTTTCTATGTGTAAATATGTTTTAATTCATTGCAATGCTTTTGTCAGGCCGCCTTACAAATCCACGGTGTGTGCACATGCTCAGGCTCCTTTCATCAGCGTTATCTCTCGCTGTATTTGCTGAACATCGACAAAAGCCTAGCACAAACCCTGAAGACTTCTGAGTAATCCTTCAAAGTGGCTGGATAACACTGCAGCTAATGAGAAATTCCGTACCACAGCAGTCCCCCAGCTCTATGTACCAAGTGACAACAGCAAAAGTCCTCAGTGATGGTTGGAGCCAGACCCCTGTGCCACCCAGCCTCTGCAGAGAGAAGCCTGCAGGGTGCCACTTTCAGTGGGCTCTGGCTGAAGATCTGACAACTGCATTGGTGTTGTTATTAATTTCAATACACTTCTCTCTCCAAATATTCTTAAAATTGGTTTGCACCTAGGAGAAAACGGAATTTTGTCCTGTGGGGCCAGCTCGTGCTGCATGCAGCAGGCAGTGCCAACAGGGACCTCACTGCTGGCCTTTTGGGGAACAGCTCCAGCCCCAGCTCATGGGCTGACAGGAGCTTCAGCAAGGTACTGTACAATACTTGCCCAAGGTGAGTAAAAAGCTGAGCAGGTTAGTGCTTTGGGCAGTAATTCTACAAACTCTGGCCTTCAGTTGCCTGCACGTTGGAGAACATAACCAAAACGTGTCCAATAGCATCAAGAGTACCTATGTTCAGACACAGGCTTTTAAAAGATGTCTTCTTCTAAATAACATCCAGGAAATGTTGGTCTGAGTAAAAGATCAGATAGAGAAAGCATGCAAAGACATTGCCAAACAATTAAACCAAGCACCTACAAAACGCTTCTTCCTCTACATTTGTATTTAACCATTGCCGAAATTGGAGGGAGGATAATGGCAAGCAGCTGTTGGAAGGCTACAAACATTGAAGCGTGACAAGTTTCAGATCACTAAACCTATTAGCACCGCTGGCCTTCACACCCCTGTGAACTGCAGATCAGTTTAAACCTTTCAAACAAGTCAGAACCATTTCCCATCAGGCCAATTTTCAGTTTGAAATACACTGCTAATCTTCCAGGGCTTGCATGACTGCCTGCCTGCCGCAGCAAGCGACGCACTTGCCACTGCCTCAGAAGATTTACTTTTTCTTTGCTCACACACTGGTGTGTGATAAGCTTATCAATTGATCAGTTACCAGTGCAAATAGTTTTCTCTTTTCCTCTTTCACCCCCAACATAATAAAATATTGAAAAGAAACACAATAGAAATCTTTTTTCTTCTTTACAGTAGCATCAAAAAGCAAACAGTTACCCTTGGATAACAAGAAAAAATTAGATTTCAATTAACAGGCTAGTGATTTTCTGACTTCGATCTCGAAGAGCAAATTACATAAGGCAGCTGCTGACACTTTTATTGTACACTGTGAACTTTGGATAATAAAAAGAAAAAAAAAGTGGCTTGGCTTTGGATACACTACTTGGATGCTTTGACTGCAATCAAACAAAACCGTTTTAGAATAAGACACCAATGCCCATTTAGCAATATTTAAGTGAGGGACTAAAAGTTGCATTGTATTTGTCCACATTTTATATTTAATTCAGACAAAGAATCCTTCAAAGATACTTTAAAAATATTTAAAAGTATTAACCTAATAATATTATTTTGAATCTGTTGCTTTGGAAATGAATCATGTGATCAGAGCTGACAGCAGAACTGAAACGGCTGCTTTTATGGTATTGATAATGTTCCAAAGTACATCATGGAGCACTGTGAAAAGTATTTTCCTTTGATAAAATGCAGCTCCTAGCAGCTAGCCAGGCAATCCCTCCTGTGTGTGTTATTTAACCAGCTCCCCTCGTATCGACGTGCAGCCTACCTGACTGTGCACAGCAGCAGACCAAGGAGGAGCAAGGAAACCTACGTGCAGTTCCTAGTGCTGCCAGGATCCCTGTACAAGGCTGAAAGGGTCACTGAAAGGTAGATCCCCACGCTGATCGGCTGCCCAAGGGGATGTGCGTTATACAAGTGGTAAAAGCACTTTCCAGTGGTTCTCAAACTCCTGGTAAAGGAGGGTCTGTAATTCTTAGGCAGTTAGATTCCCTTTGAAAACTCAGCTTGTTACAAACCTATACAACCAGGAGAAAACCAGCCCTTAGCCCGTTTGGCTTCCCTGGGCTTTCCTGGCTCCTGTAGCAGCACCCTGCCAGGCCCCCCCTGGGGTATTTCGGCACTGCAGTGCATGGCCCGAAGGCTCCAGCTCCATGCACAACCCCCATACCTGTTCATGCCAAGGAGAAAATGGTTCAATATTTGTTCAGGTCTCCGTGCTCCTTCGAGCACAGCCACCCAGCTGGGAGGCTTACAGTGCACTGGAGAATGAGGCTTCCCTTGTTACGGCCAGTGAAGACCACCCATCTTCATTTGCTCACTAATTAAATGGTTTCCTACAATATATCACTAGAAGTAAGAAAAAAAAATAGCGACCCTTCTTTGTCTTGGCTTGGTGATAAGTCCAGGGTAGGGAACCAAAGCACAGAAACCCCTTGAACTGCCCAGGATCCCGGATGGCAGCCAGACAAGGAGTCACCCAGACGAAAGGATCTTCACTTCACCTTCATCGCTAGCCCTCAGCATCCTCCAGGGCGTGTCCCTGTCCTAACCGATCAGAGCAGTCAAGAGTGAAGTTCCCTGAAGTGACCCACCTGCAACCCCATGCCTTTTCCTGCACCTTGAAAGGGAAACAAAAAGCAGAGTTATTGCTACCAAGACCCATTTTAGAGATGTGTTGGTGCTAACAGATCTGGGAGGCGAGTAGGTACCGGGGGGTAACGACTAACAGACCTCTCTGGCCAGCACTGAGATTGAATAACCTGCAAACTGTTCTCAGATACATAACCACGCGTGCATTGCCAAATAAATCACAAAACAATATAAAAAAAAATATCTGTATTGCATTCGATTATGCTTGTATTATTATCTTGTCAATGGCTTTTCCCTCTGAAATGACACGTCTCAGGACCCCATGCTTGCATGTCATCGTGCATTCAAAGGGCTGAGCACAGAGCACTTTGGGTATATGACACATCCCAGATCTCCTTTGAAGTGTTACTGTTTTATTTTTTAGACAGCCCTGACAAGGAGAACTGAACCAGAGTGGTTTTGTCACACTAAGGGTGGGTATTTCAAAAAAGATGTAGTTAAATGCAAAGCACTAAGCAAACATCTGATCGGAGAATGTGCTCTACACCAAGCAGAAGGACTCGGAGCAAGAGCAGAAGAGACAAGCAATGGTTCATTGCTCAGCATAAGGAAATGAACTCGGGAGGGTTCTTAGCATAATTAAATCAATAGACTAAATATTTCACCTGCTTACCAACAACTCGGTCCAGCATTTGGCCCGTTCTCTCTCTGCCCAGTTACACAGCACTGTACCCACCAAAGCGAAGCAGATTGGGCTGACAGTGGTGTATTTCAGCATTATGCCCAGCACCTTTATTTTCAGATGTTTATCTGCAGCTGGAAGATCTCCAAGACTAAAATTAACCCCGGATCCTCGCAGATCCATAGGCCGTTGTCCCTGCTTGGGTCATTCTTGTAAGCAAAGCGTGCATTTGCATGGGGTCCTCCTGAAGCAGCTCTCTTTCCTCCAAAAGACCTAAGTCAGGGGGGCACCGTGCAGAGCCTACCTTCTGCTCCAACACAAGGAAGATGTTGCAGATTGGCAAACAAACACAACTTTGTATTTTTTCCACCTGGATAGAATCAAAATCATGGGGACACTTGGGAACCCGTATGAAAGGGTGGTTAATCATCCCTACTGCTTCAGTTCTCCTGAGTGAAACAGAGCTTCCAAGTGCCCAGTAGAGGTGGCTGCGTTGGCCATGTAGTGGCAAGGCTACTAAAAATGATTGGTTTCAGAATAAGAGAACCCCTGCTACAAAGGGGAAGCTGAGATAGACAGAAAGTGTCTTAACCATAAGTCTCACCCGCACGTCCCAATTCCTCCCAGCCCATAATACTCTTTCCATTTTAGTAATGCAAGCTTTCCATTTAATTGCTTATGTGGTCATTCATAGAGCCTGACACCTGCTTTGTAAGGCATGGATGGACTCAGCTTTTGTACTATCCATCTTTCCCACTGGGGCTTTACCAAAATTAAGCCTCACAAGACGCAACATATTGCAGTTTCACCTCTCAGTCTCATTTTCTGATACTTTCAGAAGAGGTGTATAGAGCCCGACATCTGTTGCGGGCAGAAAAAGGCTTCAAGGACTTAAAAAGCATTTGGGAAGAGGTTCTCAAAGGTCCACATTGACATATCTCAGTTGCAGGGGAATCCAAGCAGTCGGTGGGACAGCTACGTAGCCGAACACCTGCCTCGTCTGCACAAGTCCCGTTGGAGCTCACGAAGAGCCGAGTGTCCAAAGCATTTTACCTTCACCAAAAACACCTCCAAAACGTGAAACGCTTTGAGAATTTCAACCTGCTTGCCTACCCTCTCATAACAGAAATCATTTGCATGGAAAGCACGCTCGTCGTGTCTCCAAAACACAACACGAGGTAACTTTCTGCATAAAGACACACAAGGGAAGAGAAGCCCACGGCGCCGTGCCTTCGAAATTTCCCAGCTCTGCGCGGCGGGCCGGCTTCCATTCAGCAGAATCCTGCCAAAAGCTGGGAAGCCCCTACCAGTCACTTCGCTCCTGCCGTGGGAGGGGATGCTTTCGGGCCCAGAGCCTCTCTGGGGTTTTGCTGAGCGGAAGCTCAGGGCCCCGCTCCTGCAGAGGGGTGCAGCGTGCCGTGACCCCGCGGGAAGGATTTCCAGCGTGCAGGAGCAGCCATGCGAGGCTCCCCGGAGGACGAGGGCCATGTGAGGGCCACAGCAGCTGGGGGCAAGGCTCACCAGCGGGCCTGCTGCCCCTGCAGGGCTTTCCACAGACAGTTCCCCTCCAGGAGGTGCCGGCGAGAAATGCCCTCCGAGGGGACACCTATTTAAATCAGCCTTCTTGTGTCACTCCGGTTTTCAGTTGGTTTGTGTTTCTGCTCTTTGGTTGCTTTGTTTTCGTTTACTGGGGAAAAGCATGGAAATGACAGCACTCTTTTGAAACCTCCTGTTGTGCCAAAGGACAGTTTTAATCCATACCAAGTTTTAATCCATACCAAGGCATCTTGGAAGAACTTCTCTTGAGTCTCCTTTCATGCAGGTACAGATGGAGCAAAGATTTCTGCCCCGACATTTACACTGAGGCTGGCACTGCCTGTGAGCTGAACTGCAATTACAGCTCTGGCTGGGTAACCAGCTATGCACGGCTAAGGCAGGACCGGGTCAGCATCCAGCAGGCCCTTTGCTCCCTCCAGCACCATAACAGTACACAACCTACATGGATCTGACATTCCCTACTCATCTTGTTGATTAAAATATGGTGTTTAAGCATGTAAAGCTGGACTTACTAATTGCTGTTTTCGCATCCAGCCTCCTCCAGAAACCAGAGACATACTCCAGGATTTGCAAAGAAGTTTTTGGAAGTTACATGCCCAACTCCAGTTGATTTTCACTGATGCTTGTTTGTGCCTCCTTTTGTTTTTCTTTTGGTTCAATTCGTCCAGCATCCTGCCGCCTCAGAACCCCAGTGGGATAAATTCTCTTTTCCTTGTGCACCTGTGGGTCCTACACCTACGAGCTATGCCCCTGTACCGTGGTTACTGCATAAAGCAGCAGCTTGAAGCCCAGAGAAGTCACTCACCTGCTGGTGAGCACTGTCAGACCCTGACATCCGTGCCTACAAGTGCATACCTAGGTGTGAGCCTGGGGCACATTTACCTGGCTCTTCAGCCACACGGTACCACAGGTCTGCAAACAGTTGCTCTTGCAAGGGATAAAGCCATCTGTTTCTAGACTGAACATGGGATGCTCCATCCAATATGTGGGGAAAGCTTCACCCACACCTCAGAAGCTACCTGCGGACTTATTGCCCATCTCTCCGGGATGCCCTTTTGCTAAAATACACAAATATCTCATTTTAAGACTAAGTATAATGAAACTCCCTCTGTGGCAGAGGAAAGCTCTCCCTATCTCCTAGGTGGGGAGCAGAGCAGGGCAGCGTTTTTACGCTATGACATTAGCCCAGGGCTCATGCAAGCAGACACCAAGCTCCCTGGGCACCCAGACTGCCTTTTTATTAACTGAAATCTAGAGCAAGCCAATGGCTTGCATGTGGGCACTGGGACTTGGTGTGGTCCCAGGTGGTTTGAGCCAGGTGGTGCAGGAAACTTGAGGCCACAGCTGGTCACACTGCCAGAGACCATAGGAGCACCAGAGAGACCACATGCAGACTCACAGAGCTACTGAGAAACCTGACTTCCACTGAAACTGCTGAGACCTGGCACGTGAATACCTGCACGGGCCTGAGCAATCTGCCTGCAGTCGCATAGGGAGTCTCCAGTGGAGTGGGTAACTGAAGTCAAAGTCATTATTAATGGTACAGGAAAGAAGCAAGATAATAGTTTAATGCCAGAAAAGCAATCCCGTCTTTAGGTTTAGCTAAAAAAAAAAACACTAAAGGTCCATGAGACTGAGGAAGCCCAACCATGCCATGACACAGCAGACAAAGACAGCAAAGACCAACAGCGGAGTCACCTAGACAGCCACCTACAGAAATTTCCCCTCAGCTCTGTCTGTGTCGTAGTAAACACACGGCCAGGCTGATCTAGCAAGCAGCCCAGGAGCCAGAGACAAGTCTGGCTGCTTCATCTGACTGACGTGAAAAGGCTTTCATCAGCAATAGAAGCCAAGTCTAGGCAGCTGCCGTGTCTCATGCAGTCTTTCACAACAGCAGAAAGCAGTGCTGTAACAGCCGGCTCTGGTCTTGAGAAGCTCAGAGGGCACAAGGGGACAGGCAGGTATGGGCAGTTGTTGTCTGGAAACTCTCACAGGGGAGATGGCTGACTTCAAAATACGGGGATTTTATCTCCTCTGATGCAGGCTTGTAATTTCTGCTTACCTTTGAAAGCACTGCATGTATCAAAGAAACAATGCAAAGGAAAAATATCGTATCAGTTACCAATTTGGTTCTACCTAAGACATCACTTTGTTAGTATTGCTTTGTCATTGCAGTAAAGAAAAAAAAATAATAAAGACTTATACACCTCTCAGATGGAAGATAACATCTGTATCTAATCATCTTGCAGTATGTTCCACATCATATACCTACCGATTCTGAAAACAGCCCAAGATAATAGGAAACAAGGTGTGTTGCCATAGCGCTCCCACTTGCTGCTTAATACTTGTCAGACAAATTGAAATGTGATTGAATAAGCACTCAGAGCTTCTTAATTCTGGATGTTAGACTGTACAACGTCATTTCACAAATAGACATTTGAGCTTCCAGTTTTCAAAGCAAAAACGTAACAGAAGTACATAGCAGAGAAAACTGGCTTTATAGTTAATAAGCTCAGAACAACACGCACAGTAAACCCATTGCTGGATAATTACAGGTTATTATATAAAGGAGAAGAATATTAATGTTAGTTCCATATTAGATAAGTCAATGGTAAATGTTTAAGAAATAAGCTTCTTCCGCTCAGATATATTATATATATATTATTTATATTCGAGGTTAACTGAACAGCATGGTGAAGTGCAAAGGACGGCAGCAGGGCTGCAGAAAGGCACATCTACAGATCCACGCAGTGAGAGCGAGAGTTGCACAAACAGGGCAAACACCTACCTGTATCAGGATCGGTAAACTACTCGAGCAAAGGTGGGCCAAGAGGTGTAAAATTATCTTGAAAACAAGAAAACTGATTTCCTGTAAACTCATAACTGTATTGCCTTCAACTGCATCGCTCTTTAGCTTTATTATTAGTTGAAAAAAAAAAAAAAGTACATATCAAAAAAGACACAGAAATAAGATTTCTCACAGGTTTCACTTTTAAAAAGGAAAATTCTCTGGTAAGTAACCACTATAACCTTTGATATAATACCTGCATCCTGTTATTGTTTTTATGAATCATAGTCTTCCACTTGATTCATAATGACGAATGCCAACAAAGCAGCGATGCTGCCCTGTCTTAATATCCCTGCTGGAAAATTAGCATCATGCCTTCTCATTTGCCTCTCTTGAGACATGCCGCTCTTCAAGAGTACTGTCTCCCGTGCTATGCTAATGCTCACTTATCCACTACAACCTTCATCTTTTACCGCAGTTAGGAAAAACAAAGGCAATCAGAGCTCACTTACATTTTTGCCAGTGCATATTCTGTGGCAGGACGGAGTCTTTTTTCTCTTTGATGAAGACAGTTGGGCTTTCTAATGGCTAACGTGTGTTTGACTCCTTTACGGGGGATGTGATAACTGACTGTCAGGATGTTTCTTTCAGCTTTTTAAAAGCCCCGTGTTCCCGCTGAAGTCTGTGATGTCATCACATCCTCCAACCACAACCACTTCTATATTTTCCCTTGCTCTGTGTTGTTCTTCATGACGCTGAACAGTTCCTCCAAGACCAGGGCGCTCTGGAAGATATTATGCATAAAACAGCACTTGCTATCACCAAAATTTATTTAAACAAACAATCAAGCCTGGAACCTGCCTCTCATGGGGTTTTTGCTGGAGATTTTTAAAAAAACAGGTCAAAGGGTTGCGCAGCAGAAAAAGCACGAGGGGCTTTTAACAGGATCGTGACCGTCTGTGGCACCAAGAACGGCCTCGTCTCACGTCGGACAGCACTCTCTGCTTCAGATGGCATAACTACAGGCTCCAGGCACCTCAGCGAGCCCAAACCTTTACGTACGCCAGGTCTGCATGTCCCTTTAAATGCTCAACACTTCTAAAACACAAAACTTGTGTGTTTGCCCTTGCCTTATGAGAATCTCAACTCCCTGGGGCCACTAAATTTGAACTTATGAGGAAACACCTGTAAACACTTCAAGCCTCATTAAACGAGGACGTCCTTCATTTAAAAAAGAAACCCCTTTTTTTTTCTGTTTTGTTTTTATCAAAATATGACGCTTCCTACTAGGGAAGAGCCGGCCCTTCCAAAGCAGCTTGTGGAGCTAAAGGGAGGCCGAGAGACTTGGCATAGGAGCTCAAGTAAGTTCTTAACATTAATTATAACAGGATCGTTGTACCTGACCTATTCACACCACTCCATGAGCACAGCCTCTTAAACCTCTTAACGTTGTTTCCTCTAAAATTCAGACCATCTCAGTGACTATTCTCAAGCAGCAGTGACTCAGGAGCTTCGTTCTCAGAAAAATATTTGTTGGGGGCTGCACAGCGGCTTTAGGACCCTGCCGATCCTATCTCCCAGCTGGTTTTTAATCAAGGAATTGCTGCGGCCCTGAAGTTTACTCTCTCGAATTTCTCTTCCTATAAAACAATTAAGATGGGGTCTGGACAGTCCTTTTGGCCAGGAGTCTCTCAAAAGGGTGCCAAACACCTCTCAGAAGCAGGTCCATACTGTGAACCATTTTGCAACCTAACATTGGCATTGCATTTAAAGAAAGAAAACAAAACCAAACAAAAAGCAGATTGATGAAACGAAGATGAAAGCTTAATTATTATATTCCCTTTGGTTCAAAGATTTGCCCCAAAACCACAAAGAGAAAACCTCCAAAACAAGCAGAGTGAAGAGAAATGAGGCATATTCAGCTCCCCACCGCTGCCCTCCGCGTTCCCAGGCGCGAGGGCATTGTTCTGCCACGCTTTGCATATCTGCATTAATGCTCACTACCAGCCACACATTGTAATATCCTCTCTGCTGTTAAAGTGCTTAGTAATAGCAGGCAGCCTGTTAGCTAACGCTGCACAGATGGACAGGTAAGTGTAAATCACAGCCCAGTGTAGCCGGATAAATTGGGGAAGAATATTGAAACTGGCTTCGGTGGCATTTCACTTACACCAAGGTAGGAAGAATTTGTGGACTCTCGTCTCTCTGATACAAATATAGTATCATGTTTCTCCTTAAAATAATGAAATAACAGAACTTCATCATTAAAAAAAAAAAAAAAGCAGCAGCCTCTTAACCTTGTAGAATTACAGGTAAATGTTTCTAACAACAGGAAATCTTTTCCTGACAAATGATGTTCTACAAAAACCAGGGCTCAAACATTTATTCAGATTTATTTAAGGCTTGTTGCACAAGGCAATATCAGGAAGTGCTGGGAGAACTTACAGGTCTTTGGCTTGAGTCAGTGCAAGAGACAACGTCAGAGCATCCAGCAGTGAGGTCTGCTGCAGTTTTCTGCTGGAAATGCCTATTTCTGACATCACAGAGCTACTGGGAAGCAGCACAGTGAACCAAGGCCTTGAGCAGGTCTCTGCCAGGAACAAGACCTCTATTTTTAAGTGTGAGAACACACCCTGCGTACATCTGTGTTCTCCAGAGCAGCAAAAGCACAGTCTGAGACTTGTACACAGCAGGCTGTGTGCATATGTGAAGGCAGACTGCATGACATTAAAGTAAATATGCAGTCTCATACTAACTTATAGACCCATCAGCTAACATGTAACTGTGCTTTAGTTATGCTTAGAAAAGATGAGGATAACACTGACTTACTCAGGATTAAGCTCTTTCTTAGTTTATATCAATACTTTAAAAGAGCAGGCAGATAAAGTCAGGTTGTAATAAATATCTAAAATGAGGAAGTTGCAAAAAAGGGGCATGTTTTCCACAGATAAAACAAGCAGCACTATTTTGGTGGCAGGTAATCATCCTTTTCCATATTTACCTACAGTTACTCAAAAAAATTTCAATGTATTAATGAAGAATCACACTCTCCAAAACAACTTTAGAGGTATACAAGGTAAGATATAAAGGAGCATGTGCGTAAGGTGAGCCAACATGCCAGGCAAAAGACAAACTGTCAAATGTGGTCCTCTTCTCATTTTATGTCTTTTACAGAGAAACTATTTGGTTAAGCACCATTTTACTAACAAAGTCCAAAGGAAGAGACTAAAGTAGAGCAAAAGATGAAAAAGATTGCTTAGCAAGTATCGTCTTCGCCTCTTCCTCGGCCAACTGTTTGCAAACCATGATTCAAGTCTATAACCACGGCGAGAGCTCAGCTACGGCTAGATGATCAAACAGCACCGACAGCAGGAAGGCTGCTTGTGGACAGCTGCTCCTTTAAGACACGCTCAGAAAATGAGCTGCAGCCTGTCTCGAGATGCAAACCCAGCTGCCTCCCAGTCATTCCTTGACCAGTTCACCACGAGACCAAAGCAACAAGCAGTAAAACCTTGGTTCGGCACGGAGCATCTCTGCGCTGAGTCGGGGTGCAATTTGTCATGTTCCTGGTGGCCACGCTGCGAGTTCACAGACCAAAAGGCAGCATTAAATTTTGTCTGACCGCCACCCACAGCTGCTCCACGGATAACTGGAAAAAAGCTGCAAAGCTCTACATTAGAGCACCCACGCACTGCACGCGGGGTAGAGCCAGAGCTGCAAGCAGATCCCAAGGATCCAAGCAATCGAACTCAGCAAGGATGGAAGAAGCACAAAGCAAGGATGACACAGACTGCATGTGCCTGATCCCCAGTTCCAGGCAAGGTGATGTGAAGCAAAGACGAGTGCCCAGCACCGGTCTTCCCTTTGTTAGGGCTTTGGGAGTGTGCACCCACCAGGCAGCGCCGGCTAGAAAAGCAGCACCGTGGCCACAGCACCCAGAGCTCCTGGCCAGGGCGAATAAAACCAAGCACTGCTCCTACTCTGTCTGCAGGGCTGGCAACAGCACAGCCCGGTAAAATTTTCAGCACACAAACTATATAAAATCATAAGGACATGTTGCATTTGACAGTCAGAACCTGAGCTTTACCTTAGAGATTATGAATTAGGCACTTCCTCCCCTCATCTCCTTATTATTGTTTTATTCCCAGGACAGGAGTTGAGATCATAGGTAATTTTCTTCCAAAACTGGATTACTGCTGTTGACGGATACCTTTTTTTTTTTTTTATTAAAAAAAAAGAAAGTGTCAATATTATCACTTTAATCCTACCATACAATGCGAGAAGTATGAATAAGCAGTAGTCTGACATTTCAGAAAGCTTTGTGGTCTGCAAATACAAACATTTGTCTTTGAGGATACAATAGCTAAATTAATAAGAGAATCTCTACCTCGGAGGTCTGAATGAGCTTAAAAGACAACCACATTTAGAAAATGTTCCTTTCTCATACTTCTTCCCTACTCAGCCAAGAGAGGGAACAGAGGAAACAAGAAGCTGAGCCTCATTTGAGGCAGTAACAACTGGCATCTGTCAGAGCCAGAACAGACTTTTCAGCCTACAAATTCTATGTCCCACATCTTTATTTTGTTGCATGACATTATATGTGAACACACAACAAAATAATCCAGGATCAAAGCCTACAGAGCATGAGGCCAGGATTCGTTCCAGAAAACTTATGTAAGCCAAGTCCTTCAGCTCAGGAGCATCCCTACCTCTGTTGAGCAACCTGGGCAGCACTGAAACAACCTCCAGAGACACGAGTCACTTTGTGGAGACACTCGGGTCTTTTTAGGAGACCGCAGAGCAGGACTAGTGCAACGAGCACCCTGATTCTGGTAGTTTGATTAGGCTTCAGAGGAGTGGGATGCATGAAGCTTTAACTTTGCACCTGAAGCCCTTCCCCGCAGCCTAAATCTTCACCAACAGCAAGGAGCTGACTGCCTTGAGAAGTATGAGAGATGCCAAAACTATGGTGAACAAGGGCAGAGGACACAGGCACCCAGCTGCATAGCTCAGCTCACTTGTGTGTCACTCACTGATGGCTCTGCAACCTTTTGAGCTGGCCCTGCCCAAGAAAGAGGAAGAACGGGGACAAATTTTCACTTTACTCCAAAACTCTCCCCTGTGATTACACCAAGGACTTTTGGAGTTTCTGGTTTGGTTTGGTTTGGTTTCCACAAAACATTTACACCACAGAAAAAAATCCTTCCTAACCAGGAACTTTCACCCTTCCCAATTGCCCCAGCCTAACAACCACAAAATAAACGCCTTGCTCTTGCACAAACACACCCAAAAAATCCCTCCAGGGGCTACGAACGCCTCAGGCTGTCCCCAGGTGAGCCACTTTTCGTGCTGTACCTGCTGTACATTTAGAGAACACTGGCAAATCCTCACACACTGCTAAAGCACGCTTGAAGCAAAACGTTACTTCAGTCGACAAGAAAAAAAAAATAAGTCAAAAAAGAAAAATAAAAGAAAGTTTCCCATTTTCAGCAGAAGCTGGTGCGAAGGTTACCAGGACTGCATGAGTCACAGCAGGAGGCAGATCACAAACAACCCGATCAGATAGGTTTACAAGGCAGGGCCAGAGAGACTCAATGAGTGCTGTAATAAATCTCATAAAGGCGCTCAGGATAATGCCAGAATTTACTATATGCCCCGCTGTGGAAAGGTCTAAAAGGAATGAAGACAAGTTTCTGATTCCACGCACTCAGGAAGTGTCTGATGCAGGTAGAAGATGGCATCTGCTGGCACGGCTGTTCCATCAGCTTTGGAGGTTACAGACTTGGAGAAACACAGAGACACACTCATTCTGCAGAAACCTTTCATCAATACCCACAAATGTGTTTGTTTTCCCTTGGAATTCTGCCCCTGTAAAGGCAGGTACACTGCAAGGCTGAGCCAGGAAGGGAGCTGAAGGAAGAGGAACACACACCTCTCCATGCTATGTCTCATTTCAGGATTTCCTTCTCTACCTATACAGCTCTAGTAATGCCGAGACCCCCATGAAAACAGCTTGCTGCAAAGTCAAGAGACAGAAGACAGCTGCTGTCTCCACAAATATACTTCCTAAACAAGGCAGAGAGGAGAAAAGAAAAACCGACAGTTCTTCTTGAAGGGAGAAACCGAGGCAGCAAAGGGAAGTTCAGTGCTTTGCTCAGGGTCACATCAGAAGTCTGTATCAGGGCTGGGAACTGAGCCCAGATTTTGGGGTTAAATTTACTCACAAGACCACTCACTCATTCTGTGCTTCCTTAGGACAACGTCACCTTTTTTATAATACTACACACATTAAAACAACTATAGCACAACAAACTCCAGGTATAGCAGGGTTCGGTAATATTTTTATTTTTTTATGCGAGCCTCACACCTCCCACTTCGTCCTCAGAAGCAAGTTCTGATTCATACCTCAGTTTTGATAAGGAACAAATGAGGCAGCCTTCATACACGTTCAGCACTAGCGATTAAGTGCTTGGGCAGTGTAAATCACCGTCACCCTCATGACCTCTCAGATGCTGAGGATCTGAACCTGGGACATTCCACATCCACTCCCTGGTTACTGCACACAGTTTTTTCACACTAGGAGATGTCCCGTGCTGCTCAGGCCTAAACATCAGGCACAAAGGAGAGTATGAAAGCCTTCAGAACTGCATGCAGGCACCTAAGGGGACCCATTTCCCTGTGTCCTCAAGAAAGTTCTGAATTTTAGGGTAGAAAGAAAGTATACATAAAAAAAAATGAGCCAACTCAGACCACTCTGCACTTGGAGACAGAGGTGAGTTCCCCATGAACAAGCACTTGCATTTACTGACACTCAAAAAGATCTGGAACAGACCTTTTTAGGATTTCTTTGTACTTTATACCCTTCAGAGATCATCTGGTCTGTTCCTGAGCTCCAAGATGCGATCCATTTCCTCTCCAAAGTTTTCCTGACTGCTGATACTTGTCTAACACAACTCCTTGAAGCTGAATACTCGAGCTGTTTGCAGCAGGTAGGCGCACAGACTGTTACAGCCCTCCTGTCCCTGCCTCTCCCTTCCTGCTGCTCACACATGCCACGCTCAGCACCAGCTGCTCGCAGCCTACCCGTTCTCCTCAAACGCTCAGGGTTTGGTCTGTGAACAAGCAGCAGTCACATTTAGTTCAGAAGTTTCCAGCGCTGAGTCAGGCAGGGGGAACAACAGCACGTAACACACACCGTGTCCGTGCTGCGGGCACGATGTGAACCAGCCTTGTCTGTGACAGCACCGTGACCAAGAACTGTGGCAGTGCTAAAAACGTGGGCTTCTGTGCTTGCTGGGACCACCACGGTGCAGCTGATGTGCACTGAAATGCCCGTCCCTGCAGCTGCTCTCTGCAGTTAGGTGCTGGAGGAGTTTGTGTAAGCCCATACATCTCGCAAGCTTGCCTCTGCCTGCGGTGCTGACTGGTGATCTCAGGTGAGCTAGGGTTGGCAGCAGTTGCACAGCCTTTCCCCTTTCCCGTGTCACAGTGGCTGATAAGGCAGCTGGTGGTAAGGGAGGAAAGGAGCAGGGCATCCTTGTAACTCCCCCACCTACAGCTACACCACCCTGCTGACTCGCTGGCTTCCAGGGTTGGCGCGCACCAACATGGTGAAAAACCACCCGTCCCATCTATCTGTTGAGAAATTACACACAGAACCATCCCCAAAATAAACCTGAAAATTGGCAGAAATCAGAAGAAGATCTCAAATGATTCACAAAGAGAAAATACAATCAAGAATGCCATTGAATGTTACTCACATGGATCGCATGACTAGCTCTGGAAGCTGGCAAGGTGAGGCAAGAAAGCTGGGGCTTTCACCAGTTACAAAAGCAATGCAGCAGAAAGGCTTGTCCCATGTTTCTACTGGAGTCTCAATGCAGTCTTAGGCAGTGGTCCAGCACAAAAGCCAGTAACGTGCTGCAGTAAAGACTTTGGTCCCTCTTTGTTGAGTCTGTTGAAGAAAAAACATTTTGTTAAGGAGCTCTCCTCACCAGCACATTTTCAAATAGCCTCTCTTTCACCCCACAGAAGCAAAACTAAAGGTCCACAGATGAACATGATAACAGTGATACTTCTTATGACCTATATTCACCATTTGTAAAAGTTGTTTTCATTCAAAACCCGTGTAAGTGTTGATGTGAATTTCAGATGAAACCCACTTTCTGAGAGTCTCTCATTTGACTGGAGGCAAATGAAAGCAAGTCCTAGAAAGGCGCCTTGCTCATTGCTCACAGACATGCTCTGCTCACACCATGGAAGGAACCCTTCCCAAACAGAATTATTAATGGCTAAAAAAGCCACATTCGGCCAAAACATGGGCCCGAGCTCAGCAGAGCAAGCCAGGGACTTCGACGCTTCCTTTCACATTCAGATTTTGGCCCAAGCTTGCCAAAACCTAAGTGACCAGCATTTATTTCTTCAGGTTAAGAGCTTCGAATGGGTGCCAGAAATTCTTATCTCAGCAGATCAGATCTGCCAGGAACCGCACCAGCAGGCTGGTTCACTGTGAACCTAGGCACTGTTACCAAGGGAAAGACTCGAGCCCAAACTGTGTCACAAGGAAAGTCAAATCACCTGGTCCCCTCTGGAAACCACTCACACCGAGAGCCCTCTCTGAGCACGTGTGGCCCCAGAGTTTCACAGAGAAACAGGACTCAGCAGCTTTGGCAGCATCCTCACCCTGAAACCCGCAACACACAGCTGCAGAGGAGTGGGTAGAGAGCTACAGAGAACAATAGGACTGAAGCAGGCTGTGAATCTACACAAAAGTTCCTACTGCTTCATTCAGCATTTACTTTTCCGTGGTCTCCTCCAAACACCTGGGAAACCCCCTCAGAGGTGCAGCTGCTTCTGAAATCTCAGGACGCTTGCTTGGGACGTGAAGAGCATGGGAGGCTGGACAGCTTTCTGTGCCACCTCCAGGACCACCTGCAGACCTCACCTCATCTCTCCATTAACTCCCTGCCCAGACTGAGAGAAAGGACCCCATTAGGAAGTCTAGGGAAAAATAATTAGGAAAGGGTTGGGGCAATTCCCTATCAACAACGTCCCGCAGGATTGTATCTTTGGCTCACTTCCAGACCATGCTTTTGAATACAGTTTTCCTCCCATCTTATTTGGATTCTTGCTTTTTTATTTCCCTTGGGAGCTTCTGTCAGATTTTAATGACACATTTAATAATTTCACCCTGACACTTTATCTTCAGTCCTTTGCCCCATTGTCAAAAATTCCTCCTCTTCACTGCTGGTCACTGATTTTGTATAAGGCCACTCATACCCCACTCAGTTTAATGACTTTAACTGTAAGTAGCATTTATTTGTCGCATTTATTTGTCCCTTTTCATCATCAACAGCAGGGATGGAGCTGTGTGACCCACCTCCAGAGCTACCAATGGGACCCTGGGATAGTAGAAACACACAAAAAAGAAAGCTTTGAACCCAGTTCAGAAAAGGAAACCTGTTGCATCTTCATTTGGCCCTCCTGTTTAAGAGAGGGCACAAGATGTTCAAACTGATTTTATATCTAGATAAAGAAAAAGGAACTAAAACCCACCCCTTTACCTTATCAGCTCTGGTTCCTGGCCAGGCCATGCTCAGAAAATCTGACTTTCAGTTTGCAAAACTGCACTGTGGGGCCTGCAAGGAGAATTTCTGCCTAATTGACAACTGATTAGACAGAATGGGAAAACAAAAAACAACCAAAACAAACAAACAAAAACCAGACTGAAATGCAGAAATAAAAGCTTGGTAAGTGGAACCATGACAGTCCCCATAAAACAAATGTGTAGAGGTGAAAGTGCTGCACTGGAAGGTAAATTATGAATGTTGATTGTGGTCAGCAGGAACAGAAGAAATTGGGATTTCTGGTCAGTGCCAAGGGAGCAACAACCAGCATGTGTTCTGAAGTGAGGTGAAACTCTAGGATTGACTGTTGGGATTCTTTCTGTGTCCTTGTGCAGAATTGCCTGCAGGAACCGACCCTGGATTCTCTGTAACCAGGAGCTCAAGCCTCTGCTACAAGCAGACCACCCTAGAACTGCCTCTGTGGGGTTTTATTATCTCCACTGGAAACACGGGGCTCCCAGTCACCCTAAGACAAGGTTCCTGGCATGACTTTTTCTCAAGTCTACTCATTTCACTATTATTTTAATTCCCAAATAGCAACAAGATTAAAGGCTGGTTTAAAAACATCATACCTCAAACTAGAGAAATCCTGAAGACTGAAACACTCCTAGGAGAAGGCACATTTATCTGGCAGCTGAGGAAGTTGAGAGTTATTAATTACATGCTCCAGGAATCTGGATCCGTATCCAGGACATTGTTGTGTGTCACTAAACAGGCAAATCAAGGCTCAAAAGGGAGTGTAATTATAAGACCCAAAGGCTCACACTCTCCTCTTTCCACCCCATATTCTCCTTGCAACACTTAATACTACACTCGCTGTTCTCCACACATATACCCTTTCATTTTTAGTGTTATTATGACAGTAAAAAATCAGAAAAGCAAACTGTTGGCATTAAGAAGGGCTATGTCAGAAAGCGTGAGCGACAATTTTTTCTGCCGTCACGCAGTTAGTGAGATAAGGGCTTCATGTCATGAAACAAACCTGCCTTTTTCTGATTAAAAACACATCACTTTGGGAAGAACACTGTGGTTGCAGCTCTCTTTCAGGACTCAGTACGACACAGATGTCATCTTGCAGCCTCTGCAACTCAGTGGAAAGATTTCCACTTTCAGAGAGATACCCAAATGTGCACTAGTCTTTAGACCCAGAGGTATCTACCAAATATTTCTTGTTTGTTGAAGGGAAACAATCCCTGTGATGCAATTCCCGAGCAATTCTCCTCTGAATGCAAACCACAGCACTGCGTTTGAGTCCAACACCGCTCTCCTGGCTCCAGCAGGAGCTGTGTCTGCCACTTTCTGGCAGCGCTCCTTGTCTGAAACTGTCATCAACAGCATCCAAAGGGGCAGTGCAGCACAAGCAAAAGCTGGAATTTAGGTAAAACCAGAACCCAGCTCGTGCAGTTGGTGGTTCCCCTGGAGGTGCTGCCGGTGCTATTCGCTGGGTGAAGCTGCCACCTGCCGGGCAGCTCCTCTCCTCCTCGGGGCTCGAAGGGGGCTGGCAGGGCAAGGAGGAGATTTGCAAATGCAGGCACCAACTCTTGCAGCTCAGCCTCAGCAATGTGCTCCCTAACACTCACCGCAGCCAGCACTCAAGTGACAGCCCAAGGGGAAGAGAGCACCTTGCCTGCCAGCCTGCCCCAACTCCTCCAGTCTTCTGGTGCCAGGGTGGTATCAGGAAAAACATCCCCAAAGGCAGGTAAGAAAATAAGAATGTCTGGAAACAGAGCAGAGGAACCGAAGTTACCAGCAATTACACGCCTCAGGACAGTATGATGGGTGTTGCTGTTCAGGAAAGGATGATGAAAATAGCACAGCTGCTGTGACTGTGAGCACTGTACATCTCATGATGGATTGAATTAAGGAGAGAGAAGAAAAAAGGAAAAAAAATGCACTCATAATAGTTCTCAGGGAAAATGCAATGCCTTCAGCTCGACGTTTCAGGCATGGCTTCCCACAGGCAAGGCCCTCACCAGATTTTACAGCACAGAAACTGTAGGATGTGAGAAGGCCACATAGCCCTTGCATGCTCAGCTGCTTTCATGAATTACTGTACATTTTACAGCTCCTTGCTGTCCTGCAGGGGGAAGGGGTTCAAAAGAGACAAAGCCATGCCAGGCGTATGGTTTGGGCAGCCGCACACCTCCGGCAGGGCTGGCAGCTCGCAGCTCACGTAGCTGAGAGCCAACGACAGCTCCAGGGCCAGCCAGCAGCTGAGAACAACGGCCACTCTGTATGGGGCACGGCAAGAAAAGGGCTTCTCACAAGGGAATGAGCTGGGAACGCATTGGAGACACGGCATGTGCAGCGAGGAAGCCAATCCACCCTTGGCAAGTGAGAATTTCTGAATGGTTTCAGAACCCCTCAGGCACGGGAGATTTTCCATGAGTCGCACAGGCTGCTGCCAACACGTCGGTGAGGGGAACAATACGGCCCATTGCTGCGGCTCACGCGCTGAAATCCAGGAACAAGCTCAGATTCAAGTTCGGAGATAGCCTCTTTTGTCTCCCCAGATCCTGTACTGTACATGTGTTAGGATTTGAAGCCATTTCCAAGGCGAAGCAATGCAGCAGCAGGCTTAGCCAAACGCGGGTATGACAGCGGCAGCATTCTCAGGCAAACTTCTTTGATGTTCTGCTCTGATTTCTGTTGAGAGCAGTCAGCTAAACAGCTGTCTCCAGGCAGATTTATGGCACGCTGCTATGAAACAGAAAAACTATTTGCAGCCCTGAATTTTCCGGTATCCATCTCTGTCTATAAACCTTTTATTTAACCCTGATAAAAATGGCGATTTAAAATACAGCAGATGTTTAGAAATTTCATCAGCATAAGTCATGTAAGCAACATAGCAGCAGCACTCAAAGAATGCATCTAACAAGAAATGCTCAAGCCACACATTTTCATTTATAATACAGCACTGACTGCCATCTGATCATCTATGCTACGCATTTTTGAGTAATCCCTCACCCATAGCAGTGCAGAATGATGGGCCATTTTCTTTTACTCCAGCTGTACAGAATGCATTTAATTAATATTGGCAGTTTCCTGGAAATTCAGGGACTTTCCTTCTGTAGGGCTCAGCTGTGAAAACTGCCCGCTTTTTTCCAACTCTCACTGCATGGCCTTTTATTGTATTAAATGCAAGTGCCAAACCAGCAATTATTGTGCTCGAGGATTCTTGTGTAAATACCAATAGCAGCACCTAAGTTTCCACTTTACCCTCTCCATCATTTCTCTTTCACTTACCTGTCCATAGTTTTGCCCTCACTATCTTTACAGCTTATTTTAAACACGATTTCACCTCTAGGTACACTTTGAGCCAGGCAAAGACAAATGCTGAACGTTTGCCACGTGAGGAACTCAGTCCTGAGGAATCCTCATCCATAACGGGAGGCTCCATCACCAATGTTTATTCATCTCATACTCGCTTCTCTAACCCAGGTCCCACAACCTGTTGCTGTAAGGCCCAGCGTCTTTGCAGTAAGATACTGGTTACTACAATTCCACCCCTAGCTTTTATAGCTTACTTCAGACTTCACAGGGGTATCAGCACAGCAAGAACACAAGAAGAAATAACAATGCACTCACAAGTGGAAATAACTTCTGCATTTGGTAAAGATCTTGTTTTTTTTTTTCTTTCTAAGTTCATAAACTGGGTCACTGCAAAGTTCCAACACCCGATACAAACATCAGATAGCAGCAAACATGCAGATTTTCTCTTCTTACTGCTCTTTGGTCTATGGCGGAACCTGTCTACTTCTGCACCAGGCCTAACTGTAACCGTTTGGGAGACCTAAAACCAGACATCAGGTTAACCAAACATTAAGAGAGTCCATCAAGTTTCCTTTTCAGACTAGACCAGGCCAGGTGATTTCCAAAGAAATATTTTCAAGTTGCTTTTATGTTTACAGAAGGGCTGGATTTTCATACTGGGCAGAGCTCAGCACAGTTTGGATTAGACATTAAACTACTGTATTAATTTATTTCCTTACAATTGCAGGTAACGATGGCACAAAGCCTGGGTCCCTCAGAGTTCAAGTGCATCGCACAGAAGCGTGCCAAACAGAGGCACGCCACGGCCAGGTGAATAAATTCACAGCTTTCTGGCAGAAGTTGCCAATGCTGACCTGAAAACTAAATCCAGAACTTTGCTGACCTGAAGACTATGGGAAACACTCGGCTATAGATCACGTTTTCTACGCCTGGCTTCCTCTCTACTGTTGGCCAAAACCTCGATCTGGGCTCTGCTGCCCATCTGCAGGACTCCAGCAGCTTCACCTCTCGTGCCCTGTGTGCACACACTCCCCAGCTGCCCCGTGCAAACCTACAGGTACAAAGGTGGATGCTTGGCCCTCCTTCCAAATTTTGCACATTTAGCATAGTCAAATCTCCCACCAAGGAAAAGGGGAAAAAAATAATAATCACTGGAATCTGCAAGACAAAAATGTGAACTTGGTGCATTTACCAAGAATGAATTTTCTCTGCGGCCAGCAACCTTTCAAAGTCACAACGCTGGTGCAGGACACAAACATGCATTATGCTGGAGGTGCTTTGGGTTCTCCTGTATTTGTCTAATGTTTTCTGTTGTATCTGATAACATCAGAGAAAAACGAAACAAATCAGATCATACTGTTCCACTTATGAGTTGCTGCAGTGAAGTTAACCTGGACTTTCCCAGCTAAACATCTCAATATTGTGAAAATATTTTGACTCAATTCTTCTCATTTGTTTCTCCCAGCTTTTTACCATCTGAAAGAAACATCTGAAACAAAAGAACACACACTCAAATAAATCTAACTGAGAAGCTCAAGACTTTTATAAAACAAAAAAACATAATTTTCAGTTTCACTTGCAAACTTTGTCAATCCTCAGTGTAAGAAAAGGCTTTTAGTTTTGACTAACAGCCTTAACAAATTGGACATTTCAGCCCTGGAAATGAGGCACAAAGACCCAAAGCACAAGAGCAAATCCTCCTCTGTTATTAAATCACCAGATACTCTGAAACTAAACAAACTTTGTGACTGGCTGTATCCAAAAGCAATGACAGCAACAACAAAAACACGCTGCACCCACCAAACACAGGCAGAATTCCCAGGTACAGGGCATCACCTTCTGGGGTCAGGAAGGAAGGGCACCTTTCTGTTCCCACCCTTAGCAAAAGATGCTTTTGAAAATGGTTTATCTTGCCTTTTTTTCAAGTTTCTATGATCTGGTTTAACATCGTCTGAAAGGCCCCGATACATCTGGGACAGGCATTCTGCCTTTTGGGAAATCAGTCCTTTTAAGATACTGCAAAGCAGGCACCCCTGAAATTATTTAACTCACGTGACAATAACACACAATAAAATACTTACTGCCTAAACTTCTTAAAACTAGCTTAGTAGTCGAAACTGCTCTTGTGTCATACACGGCCCTTGTCCAAGGAAATCTCAGTCACCACAATAACGTTTTGTTGCAATATCACACTTCTTAACCCTTGTGATTCTTTACACCTTTGAAAAGTCACTACTGCTGCCTTCCTCCCTAGCTGATTATAGGAA
Organism: Aythya fuligula; assembly: GCF_009819795.1. Taxonomy (NCBI): domain Eukaryota; kingdom Metazoa; phylum Chordata; class Aves; order Anseriformes; family Anatidae; genus Aythya; species Aythya fuligula. The sequence goes on along the minus strand of NC_045580.1, from coordinate 3,645,476 downwards.
AGGAAAGATCAAAAGATGAAAGTACCAAGTGCTTTATTGCATTAGCGCTAAATTTGAGCTTTATTTTATGCACATAGTGCTTGCTGGGCCGTAGTGTTAAGCATGTGCTCAACTTGGAAGTCCTGCTCTCCATAAACTTATTCTAGTCTCCATCTTCTGCAATCAACAGCCATTTTTGGCTTGTACCTTGCCTTTACTACTTTGGGAGAAGACCAAAACAAGAACATTTCTGGAAAATAAACCTTCACAAAAGAAAAACTACCCAGCGTGGCTGGGCCCTAGGAAATCTACCTGTCCAGGAGGGTTCGGGTTAGCTTCCTTCTCCCGAATTCAGGCAGAAGCCCTACTGCACCAGCTGTTGTCTCTTCCTTCCTACACAAAATGTATCCCAGGCTCCAGCAACTAAATAAGGGGAAACTTTGGCTGTCTCATGTAGGTTCTGCTGGGGAACAGAGAGTTAAATCTCCAGTAGTATTAACACAGGCCCCGGGGCCACACAAAATCATCTATTTTAGAGCTTTTGCAATAACACACATCACCTTAGCAGAGGAGAACCTTGCTGGTTAATTAACACAGCCTAACGAGGCATGCTGTGTGCTCTGTGCTTTCCAGGAAGCATCTCAAAGCTCTCCGCTGGGAGACTTCTGCTTCTGGAATTACTAAAGCACAAATCACCGCAGCAAGGCATGCAGAGTATTCTGGGTATCTCCAGGCATTAAAAGCCCATGCAAAGCTAGCTGCTGACAGCAGAAAATAAGCAAGGTGGGGAGGAGAAGAGGCTGAGAACAGGCTGTAAAGGCAGAGGAAGGGCCAGCTCACAGCACAGCACGGTTCCTCTTTCCTCATCTGAGCGTACTTGTGGGTAACACCTCACCTACATCCCCCACCCCGGATGCCTTCAAGCCTCGATGAAGATTAATCCAGCCACCCTCTAATGCTGGTTTCACATTTACATCAACTGGGCTTGTCTAGTGCAAGAGGAAACCCGCTTCCCAGAATATCCTGAGAGCTCCTTTTGCAACCCACCCAGAAAGATAGCAGCCAGCAGCCAGGATGCCTGCACTGGAAGTGCAGTGGGGCAGGACACGGCTTGTTTTATGGGGACCATTACATTTTTCTGACCCTTTGGATTTGGCTCAAGGCATAAGAAATAATGCTCCTACTGTAGCCTAGCTTGCTCTTGTTGACTCATGCTGAAGATGACCACTTGTCCTGCAGGAGGAGGAAGGTTTGCTTAATCTCAGGAGCAAACTGGCAACTCGTTGAGACAAATGGGCGAAACAGTATGAGCGAGCAAAATGTCCCTTGGTACTTCATTGCTAGGTCACAGGCGTCAAGAGTTTTCATTGTTTTTCCTTCCCAACTGTACTGGTTTATTTTGAAATCTGTGACGTTTATCTTAAAGATCCTGCACCTGGAACTGAATGGCTAGGAATGTATTGCCATTTCATTAAAAAAGGCCACCCCCAGGACTCAAGCGTGAAGTACTTGCAAACATGAGCCTGAGTATATTTAAGAGTCAAAAATAGACTACAAATCTGAAGAGCCTACAGTTTATTCAATCCTGTTATTCTCAAAGCAATCTTAGAGTTGTGAGGATTGGATTCTGGATGTTTTTTTAGTACAGACAGCTGGTGACATGCAAGAGCCAGACACACTCCTCTGCAGGTAGTCAAACCACCTGGCACCTCGGCTCTAGCATCCAGAGCAACATCCTGCATGGTACCAGAACCATCAGCGTGATGAGCCCCGCTGTCCTGGGAGCACCTGTCTGCCAATGGGGAGCAGTGAATGTGTTCCTTGGTTTGTTCTGCTTGTGCACATGGCTTTTGCTTTACCTAATAAAGCTGTTTGTGTCTCAACTCATGAATTCTTGCACTTTTACCTTTCTGATTCTCTCCCCTATCCCACCTGAGGACACTGACTGAGTGTCTGCATGGTGCTGAGCTGCCTGCCAGGGTTAAACCACAACAAGCACAAACAGAAAGGGCATTCAGCAGCATGCAAAACACCACATAGACATCATTCCTCCTCCCGTGGGTTTCTCCCATGAGAGTGACCAAGATAACAGCTCACCCGTTGCCCTAAAGCACAGTTGGGTCTAGCAGCATCCCCAGGAATGCAAAGACTCAAAATTTGGAGTAGTGTCTGAAGGTTACAGCTCTGACATTTTAAGGAGCAGCAGGGCTTGGAATGAAGCAGTTTGATGGTATCATATCCACACTTTGTTTTCAAGCCTGTAAACTGAGAGCACAAGTTATCCTATTGAGCAATACGTACACGATCGTCCATTGCTTTGTTAAACTCTTCTCTCCCTGGGAAGAACAAACACAGCAGCCAATGCAAGTTTCAACCTTGCAGAATTATTGCTCCCAGGACGACTGATTAAATCAGCTGCCATTCAGTTTGCTGTAAAAACAAAAACAAAAACAATTTGTCCTGGGAGTAAGCAGCATGTACAGAGAGCTACGGAGCACGATGGCGTACTGGATGAAGCTCCCTGTTACTGAGAGGCGTAGTGTTACCCCAGTGCCTGACACGAACACTCAGCTTAAGCTTTAGCAGAAAAACATCTCTCTCTTACAGCCTGCCATGCACACCAGCATTCATCTGCCCTCTGTTTGCATCCTTGACAGAGAGGGCAGGAGCTACGCTAACTGAAATCCTCTTGTACCTACAAGTGGCTGTTCCCCAAGCAGCCAGGACTCAGGTTATCTTGTTTTCAAGGGAGAAACAATTTTTCCACCCACCAGCTCCACACAGAACAGGGACAAGAGTCTTGTTTCCAGGTCACTCTTTAAAATTCAGTCCTGCAATGAAATGAGACATACCTTGCCCATACCTTGGGCAGGTCCCATTTCCGAATGGCATTATCAGGGTTGGGACAGGATGTTTCTTGCTGCACATCCCACAAGCCATATCCAAACAGTACTGCTAATCTGCTCCTCTCAAACAGTCTACCTACATAAATACCTGTGTTTAATCACCTGAGACGTAAAAACCAGCTCACTTCAAACTGCGAAGGCACCCAGCAAGAGAAGCCTCAGCAGCCTCCTTCTCCCATGCACTCACTGATTAAGCAGCAAGAGAGCCAGCCTGCCAGAAGAGGGGATAATTAATGAGAACCACATCTGACATCTGATTTCCAGAGAAACTTTGCTAAACGAGGAGCCACTCATTAATGCACAAAATTCAGGAACAATAAAACTAGTGTAAATTCAAAAACATTCCTCAGCAGATTCCAGTCTAATCTGCTGAACGCAGAATATTTCCGTTTGGTTTTTATTAATCAAATGTCTAGCTAATGATGCTAAATGAGCAGTTCTTATTTGGACTGAAAAGTACTCAGCGCCATCTGATGCACAGATCTCCAGTATGTTTTATCTAGACAGAAAAAATGTTTGAGGCCACATCTAGTCTCTTTTCACTGAATACCAGGCTCAGCCCCTCTCAGTGGTTAGAGAATAAGATCTGAGATTTACCCAGAGATTAAAGCAGCAGCCACAGATGTGAGAAGGGGCTGAAACCACAGGGTAACTTCAGAAACAAAACCTAGAGCACCCACCATTCACTGAAGCTCGAGCACACCCCAGTGCTGGAAAAAAAACTTTTTTGTGGTTCACAGGCACATATCCACCAGGACCCACCTGTATTTCCTGGATCAGGCCAAAGCTAACAGCAAAACCATCACGGATGTCTGCCCACACATTTACACTAGTGACTGTAGCATCAGGCTCACAAGGCTGTCCAGGTCCCCCAGAAATGGTGTGGCCACGTTGGCCGGGTCTGTCTCAACAGAGGAATGACCCTATACATTTATTACCTGAAAAATTAGGTGTTTGGGTTCCTCTTGTGAATTCCTTTGGTCCATACAAGAGGCAAGAGAGAAAAAAACAGAACCTGAAGTGGAGAAGGATGCAGACAGATTGAGTAACAAGCACAGTGCTTGCAGGGGCCCTGCTCCCTAGGGAGGTGCAGGTGGCAGGTCTCGTCTTGCTCCGCAGAGGTGGAGGCTTGTACCAGGTTTTTGGTCCCCTCTTAGCTCTGACTTTTTGTTCTGCTGGTATTTTTGGAATGATAACAAAGAGACTACATATTTAATCTGCCAATTGGCATTTCTTTCGCTAGGTAAATATTTAATTCTTTCTTTTTTTTTTTTGGTAAGACCTCCTTGCTTGAGTTGTACTTCCATTAGCCTCTTGACCCTGGATAAAGAGGAGTAAACTCCAAGCAACCTGTATTTTTGCATTTTCTCATTTCCCTACACAAACTTACCCCCAAGTCAGTTACATACCCCAGAAAGTTGCATCATCTCCCACCTCTGCTCCTTGATGGACATTTTTTTGGAGCATGCGATGCAGCAATACAGCGCTCGTGCTGTGCCTTGGCTCAGCTAGCAAAGCCTTGCTGGAAACAGTGGAGCTTCCCTAATTCAAAGCAGCTAAATGTGGTCTGAAGGGAGACAAATTCACTTGCTGGTGATAAAACAACATCTTGCGGGCATTTCCATCAGCTGGTTCCTGGTCTCTAAGGGAGTGATCAGAATGACCCTCAAAAAAAAAAAAAAAAAAAAAGAAAAGCTGTGTACTGCACTATGGAGTCATTTGTTCTTTACATTTCTTCTGTGCCTGTGTTATTCTTAAACAGAAGGACTTGCTGAAAGAGGTAAGAACTCCAGCACTAAAGAACGAAATCTTTTAAGAGCAGAAATTGGAGGGGTGCTAGCTGCAGCATAAGGAAGTAGTACTGGAATTTACCTTGCAATACAACTGACAAAGAAGAGTTAGATGCAGGTTTACATTTCGCAGAGAAATTAGGTCAGACTCCACAAAACGTGAAATGATTTATGTTAATGAAACATTAACTCACAAAAAGGGGGAAGATCTTGGTGCTTTCATGGGAACTTATTGCTCAGGAAAAAAAATAAACGTGGCAATAAACCAACCCAAACAATCACCAAGTTAAACTGGTTTGTTCTGAGAGTCTGATCCTCAAAAGCTGTCAGATCATTCACTTATTTGTTCACGGCTCAAGCAAATGACACGAACTATAGCAAGAACAATCCTATGTACATACCACCTATCACTAATAAATATGTTTCTGTAAAATATACCTACTCAAGGGCAGCAATTTTCTCATTTGTCCTCTTGGACAAATTTTCAGGAGATGTCATCTCCACAGAATGCAGATTTATTCACAGACTTCTCGAAGGGCTATGAGATGTGTGGTGTTCACCTCCTTTGCCCTGAGGGGTGCGCTTTGCTCAGCTCTGGACCACCACTCCACATTTCTGCGGGTTTCACAGCTGCAGCCAGATGTTGACAAGCTGTAGGTGCGTTGTCATTCAACAATTGCAGTGAGGATTCAAGAGTTCAAAGCCATACAGTTGCTACAGCACACATCACTCCTGGAATTCAGCTATCAAATACTTTGCAAGCTGCATGCAAAAGCTTTAAATTCATCTCTCTGTGTTTTCTTCAGCTATGGTTACCACCAACATCTCCGACCACTTTCAGGCTTTCTTTGCCTCCAACATAAAGGGAATACAGTTCTAAAATATCAGGGGAAAGAGATAATTTAAATGCTGAATGCTTCAAGCACATGCTATCTATAACAACAGGAATAGACCTCAAAGATCAACAAGAATTCTCTTAAACTTAAGTGCTGGGCTGAGACTAACGTTGCCTTTACCATCTTGCATAACTCTACTCTTCGGCCCCTGTGAGATCCCTTGTACGTTCCCATCGTATTGTGATATTTCTCCAGAAATTTAGTGCCTGAGCTTAAGAGAAAATAAAGGCTTGGTTATTAAAGCTATGTTACAACTGAGATGTGCACACACAAAACTCTTCAAGATTAGGCTATTCTACAAAGGAACTGGATGCAGCTGAATATATTTCTTAGCTTTGTTGATTAATAAGGTGTACTTCCTTATTTTTAGATAAATACCAGATGTCACAATTATTAAAGGAAGCTAAAGAGCAATACTATACACAACCTTGAACAAATAAAGTAGTTCAATACTCTCCACAAAATTTTAGAGTTGTTTTTCAAGGTTCTGCTCTTATTCATTGTGTTATTATCCAGAGATTAGCATAGCAATGTCTGGATCGGGTTTCACAGTTAAGTGTTAACTTCAGATATCATGAACTTGATTCTCTGGGATAAGAGGGGTTTTGTTTGTTACGTCCTCTCAGCCAGAAGCTTATGAAATTTCTGCTCTTGATTTCTACAGTTAAAAAAATAAACAAAAGAAATGATTTTCCCACTTGTAAAGCAACTGGTTTAGGTCTTCAGTAAGATCCCTTGAGATTTACAAATGAAAAAAAAAAAAAAAAAAAATTAGTTACTATGATTACCTGAATGTGTAACATTTCTTTGTGTGCCACACAGAGAAAGAAGCATTTTCGGATCTGCATGAGACCACCCCTTTCTTTTCTTTTGCAGCCATGGTAGGGCTGCACTAACTGACCTCAGTGGGAGTCATTTCCCTTGCGCTGAAAAAAACCTGGATGAAGTCCACTGGGAGCGAAATGAAATCTCAGGGTATGGGAAAAGGACTCTGAAACCTGACCCCAGATTACAAGCTATTGTTGCCTGCGACTTTCACTGGTTTTGTTCAGGAGGGAAAACTGCATTTAGGGCCCTTATTTACTTGTCTCCACTTATGTATTATTTTAATTATTAACCTTAAATAAGTAAATTGTTATGTAGCTAATTTGTAGTTAATAGGGGAACATTTGCTGTTTGGTCCCTCTCAATTCTTTTGTGACAAATCGGCTGCCTGTCTCTTTACAGACTCCCCAACACGCAGATGTTAAGGAACATTGTTTAAATGGATTTTATTTGAGATGAGATGTTCTCTGAGGATTTGGTTGTGGAAGCATGAAGTTTCTAGCCAACGTCTCCAGCTAAAGGTTTTTGGAGGTCGTTTCAAAGGCAGTAAAAATCCAGCATCAAGGTACTGAAGTTACTAGAAAAGAGTTGTGGGCTAATAAAAGTAGTGTTTGCATCAAATTTGTCATTAAACTAAGCAGTTATATTCTAACACAGAAGTGGCACTTGGAGCCTTACCTCCCTTCAGCCCTGACCTGAAAGAGCTCGTGCTCTTTAGATGCAGAGATGCATTTGAAAGCACATCTTCAGATATCCCACAGACAATTACAGGCCTTTTCTTCATGCTTATGTGCAGTGCATTACATACGTCAACATCTCATAGCTACCCAAAATTTCCATTTTATTGTTTTCTCACCTCACTGAGGTTATCAGTCAGGTTGAGAATTATCGAATCCTTGTGCTTGCCAGAACCTAGTCCATGTCAAGTCCAGCCAGATGCATTTAGCTATTCAGGCATCACACATCTCTGAAGAGCAAACATGATACCTTTGTGGATAAGCCTAGCTTGATGTGAAAACTGATGTACCAAGAGACTTCATGGAATATTTAACCACCATAAACAAAAAAAGTGGAAGGGCCCCAATTCAAATAGCACATGTTTATGCTTAATGTCAGGCTTGCACTTAATTTCCTAACTTAAGTGCTTTACTGAATCCCTGCCAGAAAAGGCAGACCAAAGACAGCTACAAGATAAAACACGACAACGAGTAACTTTGTATCCTGAAATGACATTCTCCACTATCACCATCAAACCTGAGCTTAAGCAGAGCAAATAAATAAATAAATAACAATTATTAAGCGTTTTATAACCATATCAGCCACGATAGGACAAGAATAAAGACAAAAGGATTTGCAAATAAAAGTATGAAAATAATCTTAAAAGTTAGTATTTGGGGGCTCACTTTCTCCACCTTTGTTCACGTGCAGTAACTCACTTCTCAATGTAAGCAAGCAAAACCATGCAAGGAGCAACATATGGTTATGTCTGTCAGGGACAGGACTTAGAAGACAAGAGACACAGCGTTATGAAAGTGTTGGAGAAATGGAGTATTTTGACTGGCTGCCAGCCATGTCATTGTATTTTAATAACTAAGCAAGTAAATGATCCTTTAAAAAGAAGACTGTAAATAGAGAAGGTGGCTCATGTACCCAGTGTAAAAAAAAAAAAAAAACGTGTTTGTGGCTCTAGCTCACGGACACAAAGCATTAACCCTGACTGTGCATCACGAAATTGAATTTATCCTCTGCAGAGCCAGCAGAAGGCCTCTGTTTTCCTGAAGAGCTCCTTAGGTCTGGATGCACAGGTCTAAATTAGCTTCACACCCAGTAAGAATCCCTAAAAGACGCAGGGAAACAGGAAAATTCTAAAAGGCAGGAAGCAGAGTAATTAAATCTGGGGATTCAGAAATGTAGAGATGGTATTAAAACCGGGGAGTAGCTACAGTATTTATAGCAGAATATTACAGAGACGGAGTGAGAGGCAGCTGCCTTGCCGTGCAGAGATGCCTTGGGTTAGCCAAGACAACCACAGGGGGCTGGTAGATCTGTCACAGCACTCACAGGAGACCTGCAGCATCCTGAGAGCTGTGGGGCACTCAGGCTGCCTAAAATGACACAATGCCAAGTTCGGGCATGTGAGTTGAGCCATAGCTCACATCAGAATCTGCACCACAAGCCCTTGTATCATCCAAAATTCACATTAAACGAATCTTCTATGAATCCTTTGAGATTAATAATTTCATCAGACCTTCCACATAGACCGCTCTGATTTTCTAAGATTAGCTGCATTTTAGAGAGCACTGTCCCTTTCACGCTGACTTCTAGTTACAGTTCACAGTGAAACCATCAGCCAGTTCAGAAACTAATACAAATACGCGATAAGTCTGAGTCAACAATTTTACAGACAGAAATTCATGTTATGTTTGCCATATTCCTCACTGAAGTATATTCTAAAACAAATGGCTGAAAACAGGGAAATACATCAGTTTTGTTTCAACATGAGATTTGGAAACCCTCCTATGGATTTCCCCTTATGCCTCAAAAGAAATGGTGATGCTTCTTGCTGATCTCTCTTCTATTTAGGTGGCTTTGTTTGATTATTTATTAATCTGATTTGTCTTGTTTGCTAGGGAGGGATTCCTTCAGTCTAATTCACAGCACCATCTAGTGACAGACGCTGGGATGTCAGGAACAAAATTTTGTATTTCTTAGCTTGGTTTTGTTTTTTAATTGTTGGAAATGACAAGGATAGAGACAAATACAAATAAATTCTCAGGAGAAATGAAGGAGGCTGCACTGAATCATCAGAAAACGGCGTTGATAACTCACTGGTTTAGCTCCCTAGGTGCACCAAGTAAGTTAAAGTTGCTTTAGGGAGTTCACTGGAACAGGACTAAATGCTTTCCTGAATTTGTGGATTACACACAGTATGCCAGGATAGTTCTAATATGTAAAAACCACAGTACATCTAACCAGACCAGAAGTCTTGAGGCTACAAACGTGAACCCCAGTTCCTGGAAGAAAATGGGCAAATAAACACTGACCTCAGTAGGCACTGAGGTCTGTTAAGTGGCCTTAACAGAACATCAAAAGTCTTTTCCATGCATAGATTCATGATCTGTTTGTATCAGTGCATCACTGCTCAAAATCCTTGCTCATGCCTGCAAACATGGATGAGTTTTGGCTAAATCCTGTCAGCCTGCTACAACGCGCAAACTGGATCGTTCCTCTCTAGAGCTCAGCAATGATTTTGTCTGGATCATAAGCCTATTCTATGACATGTAAAAGCAGACTATGATGTATTTTATTCACTAGCCCCCATTTAAAATCCTCTGGGAAAGCAACCACATTCTGTTACCAAACCAGCATGTGGCAGTACTTTTCAGCTGAGAAAGCACAGACAAGCTTTTAAAAGCAGATTTTCATAGCCCAGATCCATTCTCTACAGGTCCTAAAGGTTCACCTTGGCAAAGAAAACAGAAAAGAAAAAATTCAGGAAACATCTGGAAAACCTTTCTTGCAACAGTTTTCTCAAGTCTGTCAGAATAAGAAAGTTTTCTTATGGAAAAAAAAAAAATGCTTAAAAGGAGCAGATCCCAAAGGCAGACCCATCACAATTTTCCAAACAACAAGATTTTCCTCTTTTCACTTTGTATATATGTTAGGCCCCTACTTCTGCTGTCAGCTTTGCTGGGTAGTTGTGATGGATATAGGTTGGTGAAAACCTGTGCCAGAAAGCTGATGAACAAACAAGGTTTTAATACCGCATCTGGCTGGTTATTCAGAAACCTTGGGATTAGGTGATCAATTCCATAATGGATTTGTCAAGTCAATAAGACAGAAAGAACATACCACTGACAGCTCATCTGTGCCCATGGGAGGTCACTGTTGCTTCACAGAGTGGATCAGATGTGCTAACTTCAGGTTAACAGCACAGTTCAGATCAGAAAAACCTGGAAACCACTTTATAAGAGTTCTGAGTTTCTCTCCTTAATTATCTTCTCCAGAAATACACCAGAAAGCAAACATACAATTAAATACTTTTGAGTCAGGAGTGATATTTCTCAGAGCTGTACGAAGAGGAAACCAAATCACATGCCCTGCAAATGCACTGAAAATAGAGATACCAGAAAATAGCTTCTTTATCCTCAACAGCCTGCAATTCTTTGATATCTGGCCACGCAGCTCAGAAGAGAGCTGAATACCATCAGCAATTAGCGGCATCTGATCACTACATGCAGTGACGTTAGAAATTAGTGTCACACAGCATCAGAAGGAGAAACAGCTTGACTTGTCACAGAGTGAAGAGGTGCAAACAGCGTGAGAAATTTCTTGGTTCCTAACTGTGGGGGACTGAGTCAAACCGGCAGTCTAACAGGAGCGAAAAATTCATCATTGTTGAATAAAAGGTGTTTCAGGGAAGTAAAAATAGTCTGAACACGCCATCCCTGTCAGTGCTGGGGAGCTCTGAATCCAAGGAAAACATTTAGAAGTAACCATGGGTCATCATTAAAGATGAGTCATTGGCAGGCAATTATTGGGAATTTACAATAAAAATCACGCAAAAAGTTACAACGACTGCGTCAATTATGCCTTCAGTAGAGCTGCAACCCACTTGTACTCTCCTGCCTTCGCTATACATTTCCATCTTCCACAGCAAAGACTGCTCTGCAGGCCAGACAAGCTGGGATGTCCACAGCCCTCAGGCACGTGGCTGTGGGAAGCACATGGGGAAATAACTGTCATGTGCACGAAGCAAGCAGCTTCCCTTCTTTGGGACTCAGTCAGGTCTGCTGGAACTGAGGAAATACGCAGGAATCCTTCTGGTACCCTCCCTTCCTAGGAAGGGTTGTCATTCCAAAGGAAATCACAGAGGAGATCACAACATGCCGTGGCACTAAGGAACGGCAGAAAGTACCTGGAACGTAAAAGATATGAAGGTGGACCTTGTCCGTGTGATCTGAAGGCAAAACAGAGCGTGAATGGTTACTGAAAGACAATAATCACTAAGTGCAAACACACCATCTGTCATCTAAAGACTTCAGAGCCCTAAGAAAGCAGACCTCAGTTCCCAGGGAATGCCTTTCTAGCAGATCTGAGTGCCTTTGCGACTGGTAAGGCAAATTCATTTTGTTTTGCAACTCCGTTTTGTACTGCAGCAGGAGACAAGGTGAGTTCATACTTCATGGTCACCAACATGACTAAGAGTTATGTTGGTTACTCGGGTTCAGTTGCACGGCCCTGACCTCCGTCATTAAAAGTTTTTTTCTTTCTGAAGCATCATCTCCTGGCTGCCGTCAGCAGAGACCCAAGATGCAATTACCCAGTGGCCCATCCCAGCATGGCAAATTAGGGATTCCTGTTTGCTATGAAAATGTGAGACTGAATAGCAATGTCACAAGGCCATTTCGTTGCCAGCACAGGTATAAAATTTTAGAAATATGCACATTTAGAGCACAGCATAATTTCCCCTTGTCACTGAGGGCAAGCAGATGGCACCGCCGCATCACAGCACCAATTCCCAGGAGGGACACCCCAAAGGAAAATCCCAAACACGTGCTCTGCACTGGTTCTGAATATTAAGGTCATTATTCAGTGATTACCTGTTAAATTACCGGACAACCACTAAGTTCAAGGCCTACTTGCACAGTACAATGTTCACCCTTGCAGAGAATTACATGCAGCAGCTGTTTTATTTACATTCTAATCAGACCCTGAAAGCTCGTGCAGGGAAAAGCCTTGTGCTTGCTTTCTGCACTAGTGCAAATTCAGCCCACCATCCCTGATCCCTACATGCTTGAAAAAAAAGCATTAATAAAAGAAACCTTTGCAACAAGGGAGTTCTTAGTTGGGTGAGTTAACAGTTGGCAAAACAACAGCATGGAAGGGGAAAGACGGACAAAAACCTACCCTGGTGAATGCCGTTAAAGTGGGTGTGTGCAGTAAAAAACATGTAGCAACAAGGGATGAAGGAAGCTACAGAGCATTCATCCTGCATTGAAAGATATAAAAGGAGCTGCACCCACTGGCAGCATAACCTGAAAGTTTACATGGAGAGAGGTTGGCAGAGCTGCCCATCATAAACCAATTAGGCAGGAACTGCCGTAACTACAGTTAGCCACCGGGAACTTCCAGACGGTGACGGCCGTTTTTCAGAAAACATGGCATTGACACACTCAAAAAGGAAAAATGTCCCCAACGCAAAGATCTGGCATGCCATTTTTTCCCCAGGAGAGGGCAAACAAGACAGGAGGCACAAAGCAGCCTTTCCTAAAGGCTCAGGCAGCTGTTTATGACCAAACCAGTGTCTCGACCTCATCCCCTGCAACCATCACTGAAGACCTCTACCCAGACGCTGATACTCATGCCCTCAATTCCTTACATTCCCAATGCTTGAAATTTTCTCCTTTTCATTGATAAATGGTAAAGAGAAGGTTAAAATAGCAGAAATCACTAAAGATACAGAAGATTATGAAAACAGTCTATTCCCTGGCTAGAAAATACTTTTTCCAAGCCAGGTTTCATTGGGCTGTATGCTAAACAATTCTGTCCACAGCTGTGGGAATTGGGAGGTACCAACTGAAGTAGTATCTACAGATCCTAGAAAGCCTTATTATCAATCTCTCTACTTGCTGTGCATGCTACAACTTGCCTTGCCTTGATGTCTACAGGAGGACACGACTTGTGGCATTCTCAGTGGGTCCAAATTTAAAATTGCCATTGACAGAACAGAGCTGCAGCTGCGAGTAGACAGCTCGTTTCCAGTTTGGGCCGATTCTAGTAACATTTGTAGAATCAGACTCACAAGAGGTATTTAAAATTACAATGCTAAAGCGTTTGCATAAAATATCAGATACCTGTAGAATTCAGAAGCAAAAGAACCACAAGATTCCCAGTTAAACAAATGCAAAGCCTTGGAGACAGTTTCTTGCAGGGTCCACATTCCAAGGTTTTTGTTGCCAGTTTTGCAAAACTGCTTCTCTTCTCATGGCTACGGGAATGAATTTTGGTCTTTTCTCTATCAAAAACAAACAAACAAACAGCCTAATTCCTGCTGTGAATGTAAGAGCATACCATAAACAAGCAGTGAAAACTGTTCAAGATATGGGTTGGAGTATGGGAGAGAATAAAAGGATGAGAAATCTCCAGTGCAAATTACAACCCAATAAACGCAATGATTCATTGCAGCAATTTCCTGTGTGCAGTGGGCCAAATTCTCCCACCTCTACAAGCATTGAGTAGTTCCCTAAGTGACGCCTCATCCTACTGAAGAGAACGGTAACATTTACAGAAAAACACACTGCTTCACGTCGCTCTAAGGAAGGCAGGATTGAAGCTTGGCTCCAGCTTGTCCCAGACTCACGCAATCAGCCAGGCAAACTGGGCGAGACAGGAGAAAAGTATTTATTGAAGCAGACCAGAATATGGCCTTCATTAAAAGCAGATCTTCTTTGTGGCTTGTTAGAGAGAGAAATAATCTACTAACCCCTGAAATATCATTTAACCAATCACTTCCCTTGGGCAAACTGGTTACAATCCACTAAGGGAGAAACTGGAACATTAGCTCTTACGTGTCCTTCATTTCCAAACACCACCTACAAAGCCCTGTGCATTTCCCAGGATTGCTGCCTTGGGCCTGGTAGTTGAGCCCATTGGCAGCCATGCTAAGATATTGATGTCTTAGCCATGTCTCTCCCCATGCCTTCGTATTTTGGGATCCAAACTCAGTAATGTCACTAGATCCCAGGATCTATGGGGCAGGAAGCCAGGTAACAGCCTGCCCAGCACGGCTGCAGCGTAGTTTGGTACCTGACTCTACCCTCATCTTGCAAGCACCAAGTCTCCTCATTCTGATCCATATCTAAATAATTCTTCCAATATTCCTGAGACTGGAGTTATTAAGTGCAGAGAAAAAATGGGTCACGGGGATTGCGCTGGTCTGCAGAGAGGAGTCAGGACCAATTTAAACTAAAACTATTTGTAACTCTGTTCTTATAACTTGGTCCAGAAAGTCTGGCTGCTTTCTGGTCAGGCATACATGAGACTATGCTGTTCAGGGGTAACCTGGGCTGCTTTCCAAGGCACAGATATGTGAGCTGCTGCATTTGATAAACTTTGCTATCTTTTTCCAAACAAGGAACTTGAGAGAAATATCTGTTTGAGCTCAAACAGGTGTGTAAAATGAAATATAATTCCCAGGGACACAAGAAAGGAGTTGAAATCTGGTACAGCAATCTCCCTGCGACAAGGAAGCACCTCCTGCAAGAAGAGTGTCCATCCAAAGAGATTCTTACAGGGAGTTTTAATAGTTGCACCTGTCACAGTATTTAAGCGTAATGCCTTGCTGTGAACACAGCAGACAAACAAAAACCACACAAACAGAAACGCTTAAATCCTTATGGAACATATAACTCTTCTCTCTCATCACAGACTTAAAACTATGCAGCGAGTAGGGGATATGTTTCCTGAGCTGAATTTTTGTGCTTAAGGGAGGATTATTTTTGCTTCTTGAAGGCTGTGAGCAATAGCTCTCTTCTTACACAACCTTGGGAAAACTGCCTTTTTCTTTTTTTTTTTTTTTTTTTTTTCTTCCCCTAACACAAGAATTGACAAAATATATGTTTCTGGATCCCTTCCTCATGTGCACAATCCAACCTATTAGTCTAAATCAGAGGTCTCTTTCCCTTCCGGTGTTATTTGCAGTAAATCTAACAGCTTAATTATGTTTTGTACCTAGGGAAAACGACTTTTCGACTCATACTCGGTCTCTTCATGGGAAAAGTCATTTCTTCATCAGCTGCTGCTGCAGTTAGGAAAGAGGGTGGGGCCTTCCCAGGCTGACGTCCTTGAGGCCATACCTGACTATAAAGAGCGAGGGAGGGTTGCACCAAGAAACTCTCAAAAGCAGTTTGCAGGGACTGCCGGGATCCCGAGGCGGGCTTTATCCTGCAACTGCTGCAATTTGCTGGGAAGAACAGGGGAGCAAATTTGGACACAGCTTTGAGTGGCTGACTACACTGGAGAATTAAATACAGCTATCATGTGCTTGATGTGAAACTTGATTTTTTTCTTCTTTTTGCAACCAAGTTTTTTTCTGTTTGTTTGTTTTTTGTTTTTGTTTTTTAACTTGAAAAGCTCCTTTTTCACCTTTTCCTCCACACGCAGAGGTAATGCTGCAAACAGTCTGCATGAGTCCTGAACTACTGGTCAATCAAAACAGCAGTGAAAATGAAACCTGTGGCTACAGCCCAGGCCAGGGATCTCCTCTGCCTGGAGAAACTGCCAGCCCCAAAAGCTCTTTTCAACAAAGCCCATCGTTGCCAGACTCTGGATTAACTGAACTTAACATTGCGAGCCCCGAGATCTACCCTACACCTCCACGTAACCCACAAGAGATGTCTGCTCCTGCTGGTAAGATCAAATCTTTATTCGCATTTTCTATTTTATGCTGCTTTTGCAAAGCAAAAAAAAGTACACTGCCTCACAACTCCTTCTGTGCCAGCAGAGAGCTGTGCTAACAGCAGCACACACCAAGTTTCCATGCCAGTAACGTCAAACAAAGATGCATGGTGCTCTCTCCTACTCAACTCTTGTTTTTATTTTGTCATGGTCTGCTGCTGAAGTCAGAAATTATTCCCTTTCGTAAAGGGTTGCTCAGCACTCCATGGTTTCGGTCTCTCTCTAGCATTCTGCTGCTCATTTATAATCTGAATTGCAAGTTTGGTTCTGAATTTAACACCAGTGTAATAGATATGACCTTCTGAGTTATTAAGATTACAAAATCATATGAAAGGGTGCATGATGAATCATTGCCTTTGCCGAGTTCTTCACTTTCAAGGATACATCTGGGCATGTAATCTAACCCATCATCTAGCATTTTTACTGTAAAATAGCTTGAAGATAATAACGTGCTAGCAATTTAGCCTTTTCATGATTCTTTTCACATAGGCCTTTAAAATGCTCTACAAAGACTAAATCATTCTTCTTCAAGCACCAGTCTAAACCGGGGATTATTCCCGTTTCTAGAGCAATCTGAGAAATAATCTACATTTTTGAAGTCCCAGTGTTTTAAATATTCAGTGGTAGGTCAGACATTCACAAAGGCCGGGGATATGAGCACAGCACAGCAGCTCCATGCACATCCGTAACGCGCTGCTGGCTGCTTGGGATCCGGCACCCACCCGCCGCAGGGGCGTCAGCCTCCCATCGCCCGCAGCAGGGAAGAGCAACACCGCCACGTGATGCAAAACCACATCTCGTGCGGCTGGTTTCCATGCCAATCCTGCCTGCTCCGAGACATCCCGAGGCTGGGGAGATGATGCACCGTGCACATCTGCTGAGCTCCTGCGCACCGCCTCGCCCGCCAGATGCCAGCAGCTGCCACAGTGTACCCCAAGTTTTTCTTACCACTGACTGTTCCTCTAACAGAAGCTGCCTGCCTGAGCTGCACGCACCTTTTCCCAGCCTGCTGTGTTGTTTAATCGTTGAGTGTCGTGACCTGCACGAGGAGGGAAGCTTCTCCCTTCTCCCTGACCCCTCAGCAGCCTGCACAGCGACCCCAGCGCCCGCCTTGTAATTGTGCATCGGCTCTGCTAACGAGCTGGGAAGATGCTGAACTAAGGCAATAAAGCTATCATTTATGACGATGATAGCTGCTACTGAATGTGTTTTATAGGAAGAGGATCGTGCTCAAGGAGCGGGGGGCGGGAAGCAGCGTTACATAAAAGGTATTTCAAAAGCGATGCGTTTAAGCTCCTAATCTGGGCAAGTCTTTCAAGTCTGGGGATTCAAGTCTGAGACGCAAGAAGACCTAACACAAACAATTACAGAGCAGCTTGTTTTGACGAAGACAAGCTTGTTTGGACAATTATATATATTCTCAAATAACCATTGCATTCCCCTACCAAAAATCCTTGCTTCCCTTTGAATCGCACCGTACTGACCTCTAAATACACCGAGAACCGCTGCAGAAAGACTGTGGGCATGGCATCACTACCTCAGCTCTGAAACAACTCTCATTTTTCACTCCTGTCAATATAAGAAAGCACAGGACAGAGGTTCACTGCAACAGAAGTAAGACATGGCTGAGAGGAGCACTGACCTGGATGTGCCTAAAAGCAGAGCAATGTGCTCTCAGCCAGTCTGGCAGCCCTGAGCTGATGGGCAACAACAGGAGCTGCCCAAGGCCAAGTCTCAAGATAGCACCTTTATTTCTGCACCACTGAAAGTGCCAGAACAGAAACACCCGATTCCTTTCCTTCTTTTTCCCAACCACCCATCTGAATTTCCTTCTGCGTGGCTGCGCTGCTCCTTGTTGTCCTGTTCCCACTGCCAGTGCCACGCTCACACGTGGGACAGCCTCTCTAAAAGCTGAAACCACCCCTGCTCACTGAAGCCTGACCGTGGCCTTCATGTGGTAACGTGCAGGTTAACTCAGCTCTCTGCCTGTGCCCTGGGACTGAAGATCCCGCAGCCAGCTTTGGGGTTTGTTTTTGTTTGGTTGCTCCAGAAAAGAATTCCCTTTGTGAGGCCACACAGGCGGTTGTAGCCTGAGAAGCAATGCACTGGGGTATTTGTGCAGCAGGAAGTGTTTTAATAAAAGGCCCGAGCTAAGGGACACACAGGGTGAGGTGGAAGTTTCCCACAACTGATGATGAGCATCCGAATCACAGGCTGTCTCCCAGGGTGACCTCACCCTCCCACTATTCCAAGCAGCTCAGAATTATGTTACTTTAAGCATCGTGTTATGACTTTTCCAGAGCCTGCACTCAGCTCCAACCCCCCTCAGAAGCGTTACATGGGCGTGAGGGTGAAGATGCCAGTACGGGAGCTACTGAAAAAAATCCGGCTTTCCAAAGGCCTGGAGCCAGCTCAGAGCAAGGTAAGGACGCTCCTGGGGTTTAGGAAGGTGGCTCAGAGCTGTAGCATCCTGTACACACGTCCCACTCCCACCCTGTGAAGTTCTGGAGAGGTGACAGCTACAGCTGCTGCTTCTTCCACCCACCAAGTGCATTAAGCTCTTAATGAAGGAGGAGAATATACCAAATTTTACAAAGAGCCTGTGCTAGGAACACCGCTCCTTAGTGACATCAAGAGATCCTTGTCTCTGGATACTGTAATCCAAAGACAGCCTGAAATCAGCAGCGATTTTGCTCTCGCAACCCAGACCTGCGAACAACCTGCAAAACCAGCCCACGAAGCTGGTAGGCTCCCAGCCACCTGGTCTGCTCTAAAGGCTACGCCGCTATCTTTGTACGGCTGCCATGGGTTACCCACTCATGAAAATTGATTTGCTTACAGCCTGCTGTGCAAAGTGCATGGTGCAGGACAATTTACAAAGTTTCTGTTATGCTCTTTGCCTCTGTTTCACTTTCTCTTACCTGCAAGAATCTCAAATCGAGTTTTATTTAATAGCTGTTTTTTTTTTCTATGTCCTCAGGAAGCCTCATTAGCGAAGATGGCAACCAAAGGATCCTCAGGAAAAGCAGGTTAGGAAGCTCCTTCCTCTCTTGGTAACAGCCTCCTTCTCTAATGGGGACATCCCCATTACGTACCCAAAGAACTGAGCCACTTCTCTCCCAGGATCAGTTTTCCGTGCCAGCTCCTCGCTCCCCTTACATTACAGGAGCAGGACAGCTGTGTGCCAAAACCCTGTATGTTAAAGGTTATCTGCGACAAAATTCCTGATGAAAATACCTTCTGCGTACTCCCCCCATAACTCAAAATAGATTTTCTCTTCCTTTCTTTCCAGCAGAAAAGAGAAGAGTTCACCCTTATACAGAGAAACAGCTTAGACAGGTATGCATAACACCTTCATCGCCGTGCTGCCAGCCTCCCCAGGCGTATTTCATGTTCTATCACTGAGTGAGAACAGGACATTTCATGTCTGATTTCCCTCCCCCATCTTCCGCCCTCCCCGTTTTTGTTGCTGTTTCAGAGCAAGCAGAGCATTGGGCAAACGCTAAAAGGCTTAGAGGACCTCGACATCCTGGTGGAGGTGCTGCAGGAAGACTTGAACAAAAGCCAACTGCAGAAGGAGTCTCTGTGCTCGGTGCCAGATGGCTTCGGGCAGGGCTTCTCCACGGACCCGCAAGCCTCTCGGTGGGAAAGCAGGGGAAGCAAGCAGGCAGCTGGTGGCCTGCAGGAGAGGCGCCACGGCTTCACCAAGTTGCAATCCCAGTGCTGTTTTAAAGAGCACGGCTCAGCCATTCAGGAAGAGGTACAGACTTCTTCACACGACGGTCAGAAAAATGTGCAAGAGCCCAGCTCTCAAGGAACCTTCCCAAGGACAAGTGAGAAAGAGAGCGGCTGGTGGGTGCAGGACGCCCGTGCCAGTACCCAGAAGGATTTCTGGAGACACCCTGCACAGAACACATCTCCCTGCTTTGACCCATCAGGACACTACCTGGAGGCATTTCTGGAAGCTAACGCGGGCTCTCCAGATGCTGGGGGACACGTGAGGTTGGCCTCGACTTCCTTCACACAGCAGGATCTCTCTGCCATCTCTTTCTTCCAGTTCCAGCTACACAGGGAGGAAAGTTTGCTGCGAAACATCCCAGCCGACAAACTGCTTGCACCTGATGAAAATGGCAACAGGTCTCCACTTTTTCCTATAGAAATACATTGCTTTCTATTTCCTGGGGCCTCGCTTGTCCTGAGGCTTTGCTGTAATTTCAGCCGCTAGCTGAGGGCATACCTGCAGCAAAGGCTTCCTTGCTCCATGGGAGGCTCAGATGTGTTTCAGGATCCACAGTTGTAGACAGAATCAAAATTAAGTTATGAAAACCAGAATCCGAGTTAAATTAGTAAAAATAGAAAGATTTCATTTTTGCAGTAGGATTGCTACACTACAACTGACATCAGGAAAAAATCAGTCGGAACAATACTCAAAAGTGAGTTAAAAATTACAGGTATTCAAAGAAAATTAAACCAAGCAAAACAAATAATTGCCACAGAAAAAGATTTGCAAGAGATCTTTTTCCAAGCTGCATACACTCTCAGGAAAATTACTTTTTTTATTAGTTGGCAATAAAACTGGGTGGGAGGATTACACCTAAATATACATATGCTGCCAGTGTAGAGCACAGACTTCCAAAGAACTGGGAGTGGCTGTTTTGTTAGAAATTAATTGAAAGCAAAGGTTTTATTGATCTCATTTTGCCCAGCATGGCGTCTTTATTTATTTTTTATAAACGACTACTTGCTTCATATCTCTTATTTTGTTCCATGAAGTTCAGCTAGTTGGAAGATACTACTATCAAATCAGACTGACAGAGCATGTAACTTAATTTATAAACTGTCCTAGGCTTGCTGGAAAAGAGATTCTTTCCTGTTCACGTGGACAATTCTGGCCCCAAAGTATTCACAGACCCCACAGAAAAGAACAAGAACTGCAGTGAGTTGCAGAATTATAGAGATGTCATCAAGGGTACCTTGCTACAGGACAAAAAAAAAAGTAATAATAATAATAATAATAATAATATAAATGCCTACATCAGCTGCATCAGTGTTTCCTCCAGGAGGAAAGGAAGATGTGCCCACATTTACAAGAACACAAGTCTTTTCTGTACGAAGTTCAGGAGAAATGTACTGTTTTGAGTAGTTCAGTGAGACTGAATGCACAGAAGAAATGGAACTCTCCTGCATAGGACTGGGAATTACCTTTTAGAAATACTTCTTTAAGTGCAGGAGAAAGGTTTCCCTTCTCTGGGTTTTTACGTGTCTTTTACTCCTCTTCCATGTACTAAAGGATGCAGGTAAAAAAAAACGGAGGTTGGTAACAAAAAAGAAGCATGGAGTAGCTCTTGGAGAGGAGAGAAATGGGACAACAGCAAGAACTAAGGACCGAGAAATCCTGGCAGATAGATTCAAACAAAGCTGCAAAACCAGCACCTCCCTCATTCATATAGAAACTAAATAAATGCTTAAATACCTCAAGCTTTTGGCCTTTATGACCTTCAACATTTCGCATTTTAAATTACACTCCTACTGTTACTTTTGAGTAATTTAGCCATTCCTTTATCTCCTACTTATTTAAAGTGGTGTTTTATTCCAGGCTGCTGCACAAGGCTGTTGCACAAGGAAGAAGAGCCCTGACTTACGCGCTTGCACGGAGATTTGCAGCCCTAAATAAAATTGATGAGAAGGATGCAGAGAAACGGGTAGGGTGCTATCCTGCAAAGAATGGGGACACTTTCCATCACACATAAATGTCTTTCAAACCCTGATAAACACCAAACATCCTGTTAGGCGAGGAGTGTTTACGATGCTTGTGTAGAAACAAAAGAGGGAGGAAGTGATCCGCCCGAGCAAATATTAACACAGCTGGGAACTGAACCCCAAATCCCAACTCCAAACCTCATTCTCCAAGTATTGTGGAAAGTGAAAATGGTTTTCACTTTCAATGAGTTTCTCTCATTCTTCTCTTCTCAGACTGCGTTACATCTTGCTGCAGAAAAGAACCAACACCTGATGGTCAGTGACCTTATATCCCTGGGAGCTAACGTCAATGAGCAGGATGGTCTGGGGAAAACTCCACTCCACCTGTGCGCAGAGAATGGCTACTTGAGAGTTTTAGAGGTAAACTGGTCACTTATGTTGTGCAACCCTAAGTGCAGGGATAGATTAAAGAAATCAAATGCATTTCATTGTAAAATACAGGAGGATTTTATGTACATGAAAATTAGCTTTGGTCTGATGTGGTTAAAGTGAGATAGCTTTAATGGGGGTATTTTGGCAGTGCCAAAATCAGAATTTATCATCTCAAAATCTTCTTGATTTCAGGTTTTGAAGAACTGCAAAGACAATGGCATGCGGGTAGAAGTGAACCTGACTGACCACTATGGTAAGAGGAAAAGCTTAGCTGCATGGATGCTTAGCGTAGACGCCAGAAGTTTCAAAGTACAGATTTTATCTCAGCCAAAGGATGATCAATTTTGTGTTCAAACTACAAGTTCTAGGAGGTGAACCAATCAGTCTTGATAGGGCATCCTTTACAAATAGCCTAGTGCGGGATGGTTTACTCCAGTGGGGTGTTCAAGTGCTGGATTTGCCTGACCTGCCCGTGCTGTTCCGTTCAGGTTTAACCCCGCTGCACTGTGCTGCTCTTGCCCATACCGTCTTAGCTCTGGAATCGCAGAAAACTGACATCAATACCGACACGGGAAGGTTTCTCAGACTACGCAAAGATCAAATTCTCGAGGGAATTAACTGCTTATTGCAAATGGGAGGAAAACTGGAGATGCAGGTGAGAACCAGCAACAGGCTGTTTGTTGTGACTTTATGCGTTCCTATTTGTTTGCAATCACAGGTTTCACTGTCATTTGCAGGTACTAAATTCATGTCAGATTACCACTCCCTATTTGAAAATTGAGGAGAATACTGAGCTAATGTGTTTGCTCCAGACCTATAAACCCAAAAGAGAGCATCTTCTTCAAGAGGTAAGACTTTATATAGTGACTTTTATGCAGACTCTGGCATTTATACATAAGAAACCAAACAGACATTACCAAGAGCAATATAAGCCATACTGCTTTGGAAATGGCAGTAGATAATGCTCCCAAGCCTCGCCCATGCTGACGTAGGGTAGAGCGTCCCTTCTTCAGGAAAAAAGCACTGTAGGAACTCTTACCACATTCGTTCAAGGGGCTGTTACATTTGCAATAACTCCAGTTGCATGGGGAGGCTGCCGTCACACTGCTCACATCTGCCCCCGCTGTGATTCCTCCCAGCAACAACAAATTCATTGCCAACATTTCAGATGGAGACGTCTCGGTAGCAACACCAAGGGAATTCCTCCAGTCCCACTAAGGGAATGCCACCATCCCAAATCCTGCACTATGTTGCTACTTTCAGCAGCTTCTTAAAAGACGAAGAGCTGAATTTTATCATTTCCTCCATCCCTTTGCACACCCATTCCACACCAACACCAGCCAAAGCCTGCATGGACAGAGCCAAAAAATAGATGGGTTCTCCTATGGGTATCAGCAAAATTTGCTAAATTTTTGGTACAGGAATCAAGGCACCAACAATGAAAAGCAGAAGCTCGAGTGCGTAACAGAGGACTAAGATTCTAGGGTGCAGTTCTGCTCTGCTGAAATAATGCAGAGATTAACCTCAAAGATTTGTCCAAGATTAAACAAATATTCAGTGCTTAACACTGACAACAGCCCTTTCACTTTTTCTTGCGTCTTTTTCTATTTCTCTATCAGATAAGAGCTCTCACTTGTGCACGTGTACGGAAACTGATATCACAAGATTTTTAGATAGGAATATAAACATACAGTCATGTTTCAGGTCATTTAGGAACCTAGCTTCTTACCAGTTATGATCTGTAGGAGATAAAACACAATAGAAGCAATTAAAATAATTTCAAGCCAGCTCATCGCTGACTGAACCGACTGATAAACATGCCACCCCCTCCCATCTTTGGGTAAGGAGCAGAATCTAGGTTTCGCACAGCAAAATCAGAACATGTTCTTATCACAAAGCACGCGTGACTTCTGCTGGGAATTTACTGTTCTGGTTTCTTCATCCGCACAGAGTAACAGTTTGCTGGAGGTTCCAAGAATGCCTTGTCCCTCATCGCCAGACAACTTTTCTGAACTTCTTTCCATTTCATCTTTGGACTTCATTGACATCATTCTTAAAGGTATTTTGTGGTTGGGAAATAATTTTACCTAGTCAGAAGCTTTGTTGTGAGCACAACAGCTGTCATGTACTAGCTAGCTCTGGTGTATTTCCTGCATTGCTATATAGCCATAATTCATCAGATTCACATGAACTGATGGAAAAGATGCCCAGTGATTTATAATAGGCTTTGAATCAAGTCCAGAGCTCTGCACAGAATCTCTTTTGCTTGCAAAGCTCCTTACCCAAAACCAAATAGAAAATAGGGCACTGAGTATTTGGCATTAAAGAAGACTTAACATGTTGACTGAACTGAGTATGTGTTGGCTTATTGCCTTCCAGGGAAATGCTGATAAGGCTCGTTATCTGTATCTCACGGTCCACGTGCTGCAGCTGTTGCTGAAGAATAGACCAAGAACAGACAGTAAAAGTCTTCAGATGTAATATAGCTTGAACTAACTGTTGAAAATATCTCCTCAGTACCCAGAATTAAAGAGTAAATACTAAACAGGGAAGATCCTTAAGCCATGTTTTAACAGTGTTAGGCATTCAGTGTTAGATGCTCCAGTCAATCAATAGGTCTTAATTTTCTCATGAAACTGAGCGCTTGCACTTCTTTTTGGAAGTCTCTTTGAGCTGTAGGTGTTCTACGTTCTGAAGCTCTGACAAGGGTGTTTACACTGCTGCCTAATTTGAAAAAAAATAAATTGTAGCCCTTCAAAGCCTAGTCCTGAGCGTATCAACATACAGTCTCTGAACTTACTGTTCAGATGTGCTGAAAACCTCAGGCAACATCATTTTAGACATGAGCTACGGGAAATCAGAATCTGATGGGCTGTATTTAATGCTTTCAGTAGTCCGGCTCTCAATTTGTTCAAGGCTGGAGTTGTCACATTTCAAGGCAGTCCCATTGGAAAAAAAATCCCTCCCCCTCCAAAAAAAAAAAAGAAAAAAGAACACCCCCACACTGATACTGAGCATGTTTTTTCAACAAAAGTCAAGCTCTTTATTTATGCAATCAGAATTTGCCACTAGTAATGGAACGGAGGTGAAGTCTGGGACATAAAACATTTTGAATCAGTTCATTCTTGGTGATCTAACAGAGGAAAATATCTTCATAAAATTCAAATGATAAAAACACCTCAAAGAATCCTTTGTTGTACTGAGCAACTGTGCAAGTTGGAAGGCTAACAGTAGCCTGAATTATTTCCTACTGCCAGATACCCAAGTATTCAACAGGATTCCTAGAAATTAGGTATTAACTGTTAAAGAGAAATCTCTTCCCAGACTTCACATAATTTGAACTTCTGATTGTGAATTAGCTGGTTTCTATGAAACTTCCTTGTTTGCTACATATGGAGCAATCTACATTGACATAATCTACAAAATGATTGATCCAGCAATTAGCTCACACACGTCCCTCCCATTAAACTGGGAGGTTTTTCACATGTAAGCATTGCAGGATCCAGTATTAAGTACTCAGCATGCTTGGGGAATTTATCTTTAATGATCCCTTTGAGTCTCCTTGTTGTAAAAAGGTTTCTTTTCTCCTGTTGGATATCCTTAAGTGTTAAGCTCCAAGAGCTATGTTGCACAGCATCAACCAAGTTTTACTGAAAAATGACAGTGTTTAAGTTAACTCCATTGGGACTTGGGTCATATCCTGTTTCTCATGCCCTGAGCAGCTAAACAGTGTTCTTCTGTATTGCATTACTCTGCATTTATTTTCTCTAGTGTGAATGAGACATGGTACATCAAAATTCTTATGTATATTGTAAAATTTGTGTGTTGTTATTCA
This sequence comes from Aythya fuligula, assembly GCF_009819795.1. Taxonomy (NCBI): domain Eukaryota; kingdom Metazoa; phylum Chordata; class Aves; order Anseriformes; family Anatidae; genus Aythya; species Aythya fuligula. The sequence goes on along the minus strand of NC_045580.1, from coordinate 3,619,654 downwards.
CGTAATGAGTTGTAAAACACTGGAACATTCATCCACCTCCTTCAATAGGCGTTCTACATGTTTTAATCATATAAAGTCTTTCCTTTCCCCTTTTGGGTTTTATGTTTAAGTACAAAGATTTTCCTCTTATTTTTTTTTCTGTCCTCCCTATTACCACTCATTCATGTTTGCATTTTAACTCACATCTGAGCTCACAGCTCTTTTTATTCATCTGAAGAGAATTAATGAGGATCTTCTGAGTTACTCAGACTCCATTCGTGAGACTTAAGGATCAGATCCAACACCCATTGAAACTAAAGACTTCCTGTGTTCAGTGAAAACTAAGAAATTCTGTATCACAGACAAAACCAAGAAAGAAGCGGTACAGTGAACAAGTAGGGAAGTACATCAATAAGCATTTTAAGAGAAAAAATGAATTGATTTGCGGGATATCTTTAAAGAGTGTAGAAAACTACTGTGTACGAACACAGCATTAATCAAGTTCATTTATTCACAAGGACTCCATTCAGGTGAAAGGAGGACAGGAACTTTAACCTATTAGTCTGTATCATTTATTCAACATACCTAAAGCTGAACTAGCCTGTGAAGTATATTCTACGAGTTATATCTTAATTGCATTACCATTAGTAGGTACCCTTTACGTTGTTTCATTGTTCCTTCATGCCAATAAATACATGATTTCAAGCAGTATGTATCTTACTTGTTTTTATGAATTGTTATTGTCATGCTACACTCACAGCAGAAGTGACTATCATAGGAAGAGCAAATCAGGAAGACTTCATAAAAAATGACAAGCATAAGAGTGGGTTTTTACTAGTTATTGCTGGGGGTTTTTATTTAAGAGTACAATTGTAATAATAATAAAAAATAATTAAAAAACCCCTTCTCTTCGAGCCATATTAATCAACCCACTACCTCTAGCTAGGAACTAGAATACTATTGTTTCAATGAACTTGAAAAGCAATTCCCAAAAGTTTTCAGCACTAGAATTTTTGTCTACAACTGATCTCAAATCAGAAAAAAAAAAAAAGGACCTAAGGAGATGATCAATATAAGAGTTTGCTGAAAAGCCCATAGCTTCTCATCCATTTGCATAAAAATAATTTGCACTTCTACAGCAAGATTTTTCAGATTTTTTTCCCTTTGCGAAGAGAGAGAGCTGTTAGCATTCAGACAGGGGCTCTGCAAGTACTGCATTTTCCCTACTCCTCATGCAACTGCTACTGCAAGTGGTACACCAGCTCTTTACAGACAATTGGTCTCAATAGCTGGACTAAAGAGGAAAAATAATTACAATCGAGTGAAAATTGTGGGGCTAATGCTTTCTAGCCCAGTACCTGCTAACGGATATTGTAATTGTGGTAGGGCCCATTACCAACTCAAGACTGTCCCAAAGGAAAGGATAGCACTCACTGAACTGTTAGCATCACTTCCTTCAGCCCCCACACCCTGCAAGGCTGCCCACAAATCTCTTTAGACAGTCCCAGCTGAAAGCTGTTAGCAGCAGTAACAAGGTCTTAGCAAAACATTTTACAATACTCAGAATACTCAAAGGTTTCACCCACAGCTGTCTTTAACATGAGGTTTGGAAAAGGCACGCATGAACACCAGCCTCCTGTTCTGGTCATAGCCCCATGAAATCCTCGTTAGCACCAGAAACTGTTTTCCATGATCAGTTCTTGTGCCTACAAGATTTCAGGTCACTGAAGCCCAAAAAGCAACCTCTTGACCAGAAGACCCATCCTGTGCTTTACCCACCAAGGGTGCTACCAGGCCAGAAGGAGAAGGACAGGAGCTGCCATCCTGCACCTGCAGCAGGGTACGGGGGGAGCAGCCCAGGGCAGAACCCATCCCTCGCAGGGCTGCATTGACACTGTCAGCCCAGCCCCAAACTCCCCAGCCCTGGGCCCCTTCCAAGAGCAGCCACACAAGGTTGGAGGTGTGCAGCCAGCCCGTGGCACGCCTGGGACAGAGCCCCGAGCTGCTGACACCCAATACCAGTTACGGTGACCAGCCTGGTTTTTGCAGTGTGAGTCCTCCAGCTAATTCATTCCCAGGCAGCTCCCGTGTGCTCCCACAAGCTGTGGTCATGCCTTTGAACTACAGCACAGGCCATACTTAGAGGAGCTGCTTCGCTTCTTCACCTCCCTTCTCATCCAGCATTACAAACTGAGTGTCACTCACCGGCTGGTGTGGTTGTTTAGGTTCCCTGCTCCTTTGAAGTTACATGAGCACCGTCACACCTAATTATTTTTAAGTGCAGTGTAGGAGCTTTGCCGCTGAATTAGCAGCAATTCAGCACAGAAAGATAAAAATAAGTAATAAAGTAGATCAGAGCCAGTACTTACAGCAGTTCTCAGGGATGTTCCTGATCCAGAAAGAAGAAATTCAAGAGATCTGCAGTAGATTTGCAATGGCTTGAAGGTCCTGGCAAGGAGAGAAGCTCTGTGTTACTGACAGGGCTCTCTGATGTGCACTGCACATACTCACCACCAGTGCTAATTGCAAGGCCACACTCCCTGCACTTAGAAGTGAGTGACAGAGCAACCATGGCCTGTCAGACATCAACATAGGATGTACAGAATCCTACAGTAATTCACATCGACTCCCCAGGCTTCTATCTCTAAGAATATCCATACAGGCCTGAGTGAAAAAGAGGTATCTGAGCCAGAGCCCTAAAAGCTGAAGTTACCTCAAAGACAAGTTGCAAGTTACAGCAAAGATGAACAACTGCATTGTTACAACATCCTGAGGCAAGGGAACAGGAACTATATCCTAGGTGTTACCTCAGCAGGGCTCTGGCTGCATATTACTCCTTTCTCCTACAAAACCAACATCTTCAGGTCTCACAGGAAACAACACCATCGCAGGTGCTTGGGTGCTGCTGCCACAGTCCTAAGTGAAGCAAGTCCTGAAAACAAAAGCCTTGGTGCACACAGATCAAGTTCCAGCAGTTTTCATAAGTTATCAGCCACACACGTACTTACAGACCACTATAAAATGCTGTGAAAAAAGAAAGTACAAGCTTTGCTACCAAGCAGCTTGTATATGTCTATGAAACATACACAAAATAAATTGCAGAGGTGGCAGAAAGCATTTGCAAAAGATGAAAAGATTAGGGAAGATATTTTGTGAACGTGAAATTGCACTGCAGACAGATGGAAGCTCTTTTAGGTATAATGCACGTTGAACTAGCAGAAACAACACAAAAAGGGGAGCGCAGCAGAGAACCTGGCCCAGATTTTCAGCAGCACTGAATTCTGCAGTCAGCAAGAGAGCGTGTTACAGACCATTAACTCTGGAAGGTGCGTTAGGCAAATGGCTCTTCTGGGAGCTGCTTTCAGTAGCTAGTGATGACATGAATGCTCAACTATCCTCCTTTCCCACTAGTTACACCAAATGGGACATGAACAAATTCTTTTTGACATAAGGGAATCCCAATCTGGAGGAATCTGGCTGCTTTCCGACCTACTTGCCCTAGCGTGGTGTTACACCAAGATGGACCATAGCAGAAAATCCATCTCCTGTTCTGTTTTTATCCTCCCAAACGTGGCCTTGAAACCATGCTTAACCATAACCACTGCTTCAAATGATCCCTAAGGGTGCTAGATATTGCAAAAGCAAGCTATTATCTCCCAGAGCCTGAAAACGTAACTGAGAAGCACAGACTATTGCCTGTTAAAATAGGTAATGTCAGATACAGAACAATGCCGTGATTGCAAATAACACACACAAAGACAATTGCATTAGAAAATAAAATCCCAGCTACACTCACAGCAAGAATTTAAGCTTCAAGACAAATTAAAAAAAAAAAAAGTTGGGGGTGGTGGGGTGGAAGACTCTGAAGAAAGCCCTCCCACAACTCTGTGAGAATACGGATCAACAGCTGCTAGTCAAAAAACACTGACACTTCCTCTACACCACCCTGCATCCCATTTCCCACAACTCCACATCTCTCCCTCCACGTGATGAAAACTAGGCTGAATTGCAAGCAGAGCTGGAGGAGCCAAGTTTCTGAGCCAAGCAAGAGGGAGAGGCTGAGCTCTTGGCTGATTCAGATTCTTTTAGAGCAGTCTCACCCATCAAGTTTTATTTTTCCTGCTTTGTTTGTGGCTGGAGAAACTTGGAAACCAAATGATTCAATTCAAAACAAGACAAGTTTCTGCAGCGGCGCTGAACAGGACAAATGAAATAGATGCAGAAAAGGGAGCCCCAGCGACTGAAAATTGCGTGTCTCAGTTGCTGTGAAGAGGAATCACAGTGGGGAGAGGCAGGAAAAGGAAAAAGGTCAGGACACGGGCTCCCACTCATCCCAGACAGAGCTCCCAAGCTGCAGTAATCGCCGTGACCCACACAGCCCCAGCCACACACACCCCAGGAGCTGCAGCTTGGTGCTGCTGCACCCTTCATCAGCCCGGTCACCCAGAAGCTTCCCTTCTCCCAAGGAGGAGCATGCTGTGCAGCTCAGCATCCCACAGCTTGAAGGATCAGCAAGAAGTCCCTCCTGTCCCCAGACAACCTAAGCGGGTTGGAGGTTTGGGCATCCATGCCTGTACATGGACCCAGCCCCAGAGCATCTGTGCCCTCAAGCACTGCACCATCAGTGTCCTGTCCTTTTTCCCCCATCCTTCATCCCACACAATTTCCAGGAGGAGGAAGTAGTTGAGATTCAGATTATCAGGAAAGGTTTTTCCTGAAGAAAGATGATGAGGGGAAGGAGATTCCTGCTGAGCTCCCTGCCATGCTCAAGACACAATGATTATTCCTGCTATCCAGGCTACAATTTTTTACTTGTCATCTGCTTTGAAGCCACTTTGCCTTTATTTCAGTGATGCAGTTTCAGGGTTCACTTGGTATAGCAGCAAGAGATTAGTAATCAGTGGATAAAACATCATTTGTTGGGAGTAAAAACCTAAGATGTTAACCAGTTATCAGAAAGGCCCCAGGCACTGCTGTGCTCCGCACTTGGCCATACTTCACTGCTCTCTATACCCATGAGAAGCCTGTCTAGGGAGGTCCCAGCTCTTAATTATCTCCATTTGTCATCTCTATACATCATCACTGGCCCAATAAGTTTACAAGTAATCTCATTTTTTGGAACAAAACAAGATCGCCAAAGACAAATATTGAATTCTGTGTGGTGTAATAAGTACATGCAGAAATCACAATACCATTACCTGAGGGTTACTGTGTAAGCCAGAATAAATACTCACTCCAGATCTAAAGGTAAACACACAGCATGAATTAATACAAAAACACAGTGACAGATTACAAACAGTAAAATTGGTTTGGGTTTGCTTCATTTTAAATAAAACCCTACAGATCCATTTGCTGCTTCTTAATCCTTCACAATTGCTTCTAGAAAACTATTCACAAAGAACTGGTCACCAGCAGCATGGAAACACAGAACAACCTGCTTTTAAAGGTCCACACCAAGGCTCCCAAAAATAAAATTCCAGCCTCACAAGCAATGAGACTTAACAAGGCATTTTACAGTCCACAAAACACAGTCCCCTTACAACTTCAGCTTTCACTGATCTCGCGGGACTTCTTTGCATCTCACTCTGCCACTTCCACAAAGCTTTTTTAGAGAACAGAACTTAAGAGGTGTATTCACAGTTCTGCTCAGGCTGTTGTGAAATCACATCTCAATTAAGAAGTCTCTGCCAGCTAGAAAGGCTCTAAGAAATACCAGGGAACTGAAATTCTGCTAGGATTTAAAATGGTTTTAGTTTCTTATTTCATTTTGTAAAGGTTCCAAGGTGTGCATGTTTTGAGTCCTAGTTAACACGACCTTTCCATTTCACTGGAATTATTACTCACACACAAAGGCAATCTCTTTTCTGATATAATACAAGATAAGCTTCTGCAGAACCCAGCAGTTCTTCGAGTTCGCAGCCAAAGCCTATTTGCTAAGGTGAAACACGTACATTGCTAAAGTCCATTGTGATGATATTTATGTATGTTAGGGAGGTCATTTTGGTAGTGGAATTTTACTTTGTGTTCATAGTAGCCTATTTCCTACAATATACTCATCTATTTATTACTAAAGCCTCAGCTACATTCTCTTACGGATGAAATAAAGCTTTCCTGAGGAAACAAAAGCTATGGACTGCTGTATTCCATACATTGCCTCCTCATCCAGAATTAGAGCTCAGCTGCAAAGATGTTCATATATGTCATCCAAATTATGTCCTTTGAATCCATCTAGATATAAAACACTGCTGTTACCAAAAAAAATACAACTAAGAAGTAAAACGAAACCCGCAATTTCTCTGCATTGTCCCCAGAATCTGAAAAATCTGGTCTCTCTTTCACCAATAAACCTCATTAACTTGAATTTCAGTTGTGGTACAGCGAGCTTTTCAGCATTATCTCAGAACAAGCAGTCTTCAGGTGTTCTGTTTTCTAGCACAGCGATCAAGTCCCAAGTGCCAGAAGCCTTACATTCATTTGATTCCCACAGAAGAATGAATTAGAACAGCAGTAAGTGCTGCAAAATGAAGAGAAATGAATCTTAAGCCATGGAAACAGGAAGGAAAATAAATGAGAATCTTTCACATTTGGTCACTTTCACCACTGCAATTTAATGGGTGTTGTTTGTTTTTATGACCATGATGACAAATAACCCTGGGAAGCTCCAGGTTACACGACCGTGTTTGTATTCTGTGTGGAAGAAGACTCCTTTCTCTTCTGCATGGGTTAGGTACCTTGTAGACAAAACAAAAACCAAAAACCACCACACACACAAGCCTGGGAAAATAAATACACGTTGTGTTGCCCTAATAAATTTATGAGTGTAATATGTGACTACGATCCGACCCGTGACCTACTGCTCCAGTCAGGGAGGATGTTGGCAGGACCCAGTTGTAAGCCCTCGGGTTGGGCAGAAAATTACCTTCAGCCTCCCCTCGCAGTTCAGCCACCTGTGAAACTGAAGGGGAGCACAAGAAATATCCCACTTTTGTCACCATGTCCTCGGTCTTTGCTAAATGGTGCAGTTCAAGGTACATTGCGGTTCTGAAAATAGTGATCCTCAAGAGTCACTCATTGGTAATGTGACTAAGAACCATCAAAATTGCCTTGGCTTTGTCCCAAGGTAAATTTGTGAAAGCCCAGCCTTTCACTGGAAGGCTTTAAAACCATGTCAGCTTTCGCATGAGCTTCTCTTAAGAAAAGCCCTACAATTGTAAAGCAAGTATTACCTAAAAGCAAGTGGCCTTCTTTAGCAGAGTCAAAGGCTACACAGTAAGCATTATCCGGAGAATAAAGTTTATGCTGAAATATAATAACATGGTACAACTATGGACCAGGTTGGTCAAATATTTTCCAAAGAATACACACCACCTGTGTCCGTGTTAACATAACCTTCCCTTTATTTAGAAGCCTTTATTCAATTTAACAGGAAAAAAAAAAAATTGCTTGACTGGCTTACTATAGTATTATAAACACATTGGTACCTGCTTGTTCAGATGTCATGTCATCAAAATAACAATGACTTCTCAAATCCCAATGACCAGAAAGAAAATTGCTAAGGATAACGTGAAGTTTGTAGCACAAATCTAGCGTGGTGTGCGCTGGAAACACCAGTGATTATGTTCAATGAAGGGAAGAAAACAGCACTCCTAACCAAAATACTTACATGAGGTGAAGATGAAAAAAAAAAAAAAGAAAAAGAAAAGCAAAGCACCTGCTTGTTCATCAGGTATGGTGAGTCCCATACCAGAGAAGAACACTTTGCCCTCCCTCAGGCAGTATTTGAGGTGTGAAATCTCTCACTTCTGTCTTCAATAACAGGCTTTTAGTCTTATTCATCCAATAAGCCTGCCCTCTTTTTATCTTCTTTAAGAATTCAATGGGAAAAAGGGGATTGTACTTAGCCTCTCCCTCTTTTTTTTTTTTTTTTTTTTTGTTGTTGTTGGTGTGTGTGTCCTTTTGCTGAACTGAAAACTTAAGATAGACAACAACTAAAAAGTTACCTGCCTTTGTCACCAAGTCAGACAAGCCTTGCAATGACTCAGGTACTAGCTATTGCTCTCGATTACAGTCACGAAGCATTTTATGAGGATGTTAAATTCAAGTCCCCGCCAGGAAAATGACAGCTTGACATAGAGAGCAACATCATGTATCAGTTCTGTGGAAAAGGGAAGTGGCGTAGCTGATAGCAGCACCTATTACCACCCTAAGACTCAACAGAGAAAACGCTATGGCGAGCCATTTCCTTGTTCAAGACCCATCACCACCACACACCAGTTTGTACAGCAAACAGCAGTTAGATAAAATGCTTCCTGTATGAAGGAAAGCTGCTAACTTCTTGTGTTGTCTATGCATCCTGACATCTCAGGGAGTCCCTGGTGTCATTTCCACACCACTGTGCATGCTGCATGCCCGGGGCAGAGCTCTGTCTGATCCAGGACTGCAAAGCCCATCCAAACTAACCTTCCCTGGAAAGTATTTCTGCACCAGAACTTGCAGAGGAACACAGAGCTATGTAGCAGCTGGTTGGAAAATAGAAGTACTGTTGAAAAGAAGGAGCTGAATGTTTAACCACTCATCGCTTTCTCTAGAATTAGCAGCTGTACAGCTCCAGCTGAACAGAGCAGTGTGATCAGGTTGTTCCTCTCTGCTCCCCCTTTTCCTCTCCTTCCTCTGCTCAGAGATACTGACAGCAAGGTAAGAGATGTGGACTGAAACCTCTGGAAAAGAAAGGAACTGAAAGCATATTTCTGTGTGAACGTGCCAGCTCTGCAGATGTTGGCTGGGAGATGGCTCTGGCTCTATCTGGGGTTAAGGAAAAAAGGAGGAGGAGGAGAAATAGCTGTGTTTAATTTGGCAATTCCCAGAACTCACTAGGTGTGCTCTGAGACTAAGCACCAAGGCAAAGCCCTGCAGGGGACAGAATCGGCAGAAGCAAAGCTAGTTCCTGCATTCCAGTCTGTTTCAGGCAGGACCTATGCACAGGATTTCTCCAATGGGGACAATTCCAGGCATGCTCAGAGACAGATCTCTGTGCTTGGGGAATGCAAACTCAAACAAGGAGGTGAGTTTAGGCATTTCCAGCATTAGGCAGCCACTGAGAGGAAACACTTTGGTCTGTAATTTAAAATGCAGGCAGTTCAGATCTAATTAAGTCTTATGTTAAAAACCAAAATATTTAATAGATATTCTATTGCGCATCCTCCTATAAAGCGCAATGTTTGGTTGGGGACTTCAGCCATTACTGTGTATAAAACGTGAATACCAACTAATCCTTTCATTGTAAAATCAGATTGGCACAGCAGCACCACCAACAACTGGCAAGCTGCATGTTGCCAATTAAGATCCATTCCTAACTTTGGAAAAAAAAAAAAAAAAAAAAAGAAGAAATCTCCTCTACCTGAATGCACTCCTCCCCACCCTCATTTTTTCCAGGCTGCCTATCCGATAGTACAATGATTGCCTTTCAAAAATGTATCTGGAAACCACTCTTTTACTGTGTCCCTAAAAAGGTGAGCCTCTTTGAACTAGTAGTTGTGGGAAACAACCTTCACAAACACGTGGGCATTAAATACCACCACAAAAGGTACAAGCAGAGGAGAGCAACGCGAGATACCATCCAGAAATGCTTTTGCATAGTTATTTCACAAGAAAACAGAGGTCTCTGCTAGACATATGAGATCTCCATGGAGAAGGAACCCCCTTGATTTTAGCTCCTTGCCTGCTGGTGCCCAGGCACCTGCCGAGTACAGGGACCCATATCGGTGCTGTGCAGCTCCCTGGTGGCAGCAAGCACCCTGTTATCCCCTGCCACGGGGCACAGAGCTCTGTACCAGCACACACGCCTCCTGCTCACCTGCCACTGCTCCAGAGCCACTCAGCAGTGCTGCAGCCTTTGACACCCCACCCCACGAAAAATGGGAAAGCAGAGGGTGTGCTAAACCAGGTCCCCAAACTGTGTTCTAGAGTCTGCCACAGATGTTGGAAAACAGAGGGGACAAAATAACCATAAATAATGACATTTTCTATAACAAACACTGGAAAACACCGATGGCTTACCAGGGGTTTTGTTTTACACTCATAAATTATTCAGCCTATCCCCAAAACAAACACAGCACATCCCACACTTACTGAGGATTCCTTATGGTAAATGAGGATTCATAGAATTTGTAACATCACGGCTGTTATAGGGACCCTGAACAGCTCAGATTACGAAGTACAGCAGCAAATTGTCTATGATCCTGGATAAGCATTTATCTGTGCTGCAACATTTGTATTTCATATGTAAATTCTTTAGATTGGACAGAGTAGAGCTTCTGTTATATGACCACAGGGGAACACAATAGGCTTAAGCAGCTGCCATGAATATTTTACACCAACACATTAGCATGTTTTAACTTTCACTCACCATTAAATATTCAGTGGCTGAAAAGAAAGCTCTCTCTATGCCTTTCTGGTACCCACATTTGGCACTTCATGACATTCAGCACAGTAGGCGGATGGGATGGCTTTCTTCCTCTTCATTTTCACCATTTTCTCAAGTTTGGCTTGGGACAACGGGGAGCGACAACTTCCAGATCATGAGGACTGTCAAAGTGGAATTCCCTGCAACAGAAGAGAACAGAACCTGACGGTCTGTCCAGCAGGTACTTGGAGATAATATACCCAAGATTATTAGCTGCTTTAGGATGCTTTTCCATCCTATGCTGCTCAACAAAAAACTGTAGTCAGACATTAATTTTACTGAATGATGCAGGAACCCTTAGATAATCGATGAGACTTGCAGAAATTTGTATTGTAAAAGTTAAGTAGGCTTAAACAACAAGTATAGAGCATTTAGTGTTATTATATGAGATTCACATATCCAAAGACTTCCTTTTTGTACTGCAAAATAAATCAATATTGACACTGGCAGTACTTTTAAATGAGGCAGAATTCCTTTAACTGATTTTGGTGTTATGACATGAATAAGCCATCCTTTATATAAACTGTAGAGACACCAACTCTTTCTAATCTACACAACATAGCCACATTATATAAGAAAAATTGACAGCTTGTTTTGGTTTTGTTGCTCTACAGGCTTTTTCTGCCCTGAAGGAAGCATCACACCAGTCCCATGTCCCCCAGGTACTTTCCATCCCGAAGGAGCAGGGACATCACCCAGCTGCTTGACGTGCCCTGTGGATTTCTTTAATCCCATGCCTGGCCAAAAAGCATGTCTTCCATGCGGCTCCGAGGCAGCTCAGCCTGCAGAAGGGCAAGAGACTTGCGTCTGCCTTGGGAAAGGGCAGGTGTTTCAGGTACAGAAGCAGTCCTGCAAGAACAGTTCAGTCCTAACACATATCCCATTACTTCAGACATTGATCTTCACCTGTCTTACCTCATGTGCACTGCCCTAATCAGTGTCTCTTTGGCATTGGCAGCTTGCAGTTCTACGTCTCATTTCCAATTACACTGAGCCACTGGTGTGGAAACACCACACCAGATTTACGCACGTTCTGAGTTTTAGAGCTACACTGATCCTTCTCCTTTGTGGGAAGTAAAGGGAATGTGCACAGACAAGAAAGTTTAATCTGACCTCAGTGAAATAAGGCGCAATGCCTAATGCAGCAAGGTACAGAACAGCATCTGCATGAGGCTGCAGGTTGCTAAATAAATATCTGGTTTTTCTTCCAGGCCCGTGATGCTCACTGCACATGCCCTCCAGGTTATCAGAGCTCCTCCGACGGTGGAAGACACTGCGTCAAACGAACATATGATATCTGTCGGGATGCAGCCTCTCGAAATCAGGAAGGACAGTGTTTAACCAAGAAAGAATGGGCTCATTATTGCTCAGAAAAGGTAGAGCTTTTTTCCACTAGTTAAATCCAAGGTACACGCAGAAACTGCCCTGCAGCAAACTCCCTAGCTCTTTCTTCACTGAGCACAGACAGCAGAACCAAGTGTGTTAGTGTTTTCACAGGAGGTTTTGCTGCTTCTTCAAACTGAAAAAGGAAGCCAGACAAGAAGCCAGATTTCCACCTTCACTCAAGGAATACCTGGCTTCTAAGGTATTCTAATTTATCTTCTAAGCTGCTATTTCATTCCCTTTTTCCTCCTGCAGGTTTGTGCTGTCCCCAGGGATTATCAAGGCTATGACAAGGTTCTTGGCCTCTGCATCTGTCAAGCTGAGGATCTGGAGAGTGTGTGCAATTCGCAGTGTAGGAGACAACAAAGAGAGACTCTGCGGGTCGCTTGTACCAAGAAAAATCCTCAGCTCATTATCACTTACAGAAATGGGAGCAAGGTAAAAGCTGCAGTTATTTTCACCATCTACTATTTTTTGCTATATTTATATTTTCATTTTTCAGCAATTCAGCAATTTTTCAACAAAAGAGAAGCCTCATGTTTGTTTGTTTGTTTCCTTTGAAAATTATAGAAAGCAACAAACAACCCCCCACCCCAGACACTAGTCTATTATATGCAGAGCATTTTTTTTTCTACCTGGCCTTACATTGCAACCGTGTGAAAAAATCCCATGTTTTCCAAGTCCTTTTTCTTTTAGGTTGCCGTTGTCTTGGAAGAATTAGGAACGGTTCTACTAGGACCATATTTCCCTTTAAAAGATGTCTGCACTTCAGAACAAAGCAAATATTCCCATCCAGCATACATCGTCAAAACAAGTGGTAAGGGAAAGGCTAACAAGAGCTATAGCGTTAGCTGGCGTAGAGTTATAGCTTGGTATTGCATGTTTTTTATAAATACCTGCAATTTCCATATTATTTATAATGCAAACAAAAAATCTTGATACACTGTGATAGCATAAAGTAATATTAAGTCACTCTTCTGTGCACAATTCACCCCACTCAGTCCCAGAACATTGATCCGAGTTCTATACATTTCCAATATTTTGGGAATGTACAGATACTCAGACTCCCTCCCACTCCCATTTTCTAAACAGACATGAACAATATCTTCGTGTGTTAAGGGACTCCCTTCTCACATCCTTTATCTGAAGGGATTTTCATTTGGGCTTCAGATTTTAATGTGAATTTACCAAGTAGAACTAGAAGTAGGTAAACTTTTTTTTTTTTTTTTTTTTTTTAGCATTCTAGAACTAAAGCCATAAACACTATTTATACAACCACATGAAAATTTAGTAGTAGCAATAGGATGCAATCATTTGCCCATGGTACCTTTGTACAGTTTCATTGACTTCAGCCAAGTTAAACCAGTTGCTGCTTAAGGAACAGGTCTTGCAACACCAAACAAACCCTAAAGCCTTTGGATAAGGCCCAAGTGTTTTTAAGCACTGCCCTAGAATAAGAAAAATGAACTGAAAAGCATGCAGTTTAGTTTTAGGTTCTGTAGACTTTATTTGGGGGGTTGGTGAGCTGATACTCTATAAACTAAAAGAAAAATAGAAGTCCAACTTGTTGAAAAACAGAAGTGACCAATACTTTTTATACTGCTTCAGGGAAAGGATTTTTAGGAGCGTATAATCCTGACCCACACCTATTTCACAACTTCATCATGCTAAACAAGGCTTCATCGCTACAGAGAAACTGGCCTTCCTCAGCAACAGCTCCAGGTAAGGTCTCAGAAAGCTGCAGAGCATATATTTAAATACAGATTCTCCAAGATTTAATTGCTTCCTCAAATCAACCATCTCCAGTACTGAACTAAATAGGAAATAGCAACAGTTCAACAGACCTTACCATCCTTAAATTCCCAGAGAAACTGTTCACACTAAGCACAGGGAAGCGAAAGGAAAAGCTCTGACTTCTCTGCACTGCGAGTCAGAGCCACTGCACTCACAGCTGCCAACAGGCTGCTTCCTCCTGGCCCCCGTCTCTCCCCCAGGGGCAAGGAGGAACAGCTGTGTGGCAACTGAATGCATAGCACCTGGCACACAGCCCCCTACCTTCCACCACATCCACAGGGCTGCAGAGAGGACAGAGCCCAGGAGCAACTGGCAGGGTGGAGCTCTCCTCAGATCCTGATCCATGCTTCTGCTCCATTCCTCAATCCTAATTTACGCCACCGTCTCCATAGCTTTGGGCAATTCAGATGACTTCCTTAGTAGGAAGTCACTTGCATTCCTCTTGGAGAGCAGGACTTGAGTTCCTCCGTGTCTCCAGAGATATCCTCAAATCCATAGCCAAGCCAAATCTGACAAAAGACAAGAAGACAGATACCTTACAAAGGCTGCAGATTTTACAAGAAGTGCTGCTTCTTCACTAGACATGCTTCAGCAGAGCCATTGCAAAAAGACAAGAAAACGTGGTGCAAAATTAGCCCATGTCAGGAAAATGCCAGTTGCATTTTTACGTGCTGTCTTGACAGTATGCCTTACTCTGGAAGCCAGACTTGCATCTATAAAGCTTAGTCATAAAAATGAATATATAAAAAGGAAATGCTGTATTCTGCAGCAGTTCTGTAGGCAGCAAATGATCGGTAATGATCCAAACCTGTGCTTTTACAGGTAACTCTAGCCAGAAAGAATCCAGATCTCCCATGGAACAAAGCCTGAAACCTTCAACTTCCACATCAAAAATCATATTTACTGGCATCTTAAATCCTACCACATGCATTAATGCTAATGTTACCATCATGTTCATTGTCTCCAAGGAACATTACCCAGTTTATGATGTGTAAGTACAAGGCCTGAATGCAGAACTTAGCTAATGCACTTTTGCTTAAGCTACAGAGAAACAGGCTGAAGTTTTCACTTTTCTCGACACAGAACTAAGAGGAAACGTGACTAGGAAGACTAGAAGTCTCATTATTAAGCATACTTCAATGTCTTTTTCAAAGAGGAGACACTGTGGCACAGTAGGAAACAGAGTGCAAGACTTCAGGAAAGCAACATTCACTTATTAAAATAAGCAAAAATAAACGTTTACATGTTGTTCTTGATACCCTGCTGGAGCTATTTCTGACCCATTAAAAAGCATACCCGTGCTAACACTTTGCAGGATGACTTCTCACTAGCTTATACTGTATAATTGCTCCAGTTGATCCTGAGTTCTCTTCCCTTTTATATAGCCATTGAGTTTTAGGATCTTATCTGAGCTAAGGATTAGATTTTGGTAAACTAACCCAAATGGAAACAAGCCGTTTCTACTGCACTGAAAGCCTTGGGAGCTCTGCCTTTGCTGCTTTTATTTCTGTGGGTTTCTTCCCCTATAGCCTATTTTATTTCTGGCATTCATCCAGCTTCAAAGCACCAAGTAACACGTAATGAATAACAAAACCTTCACATGGATTCCGTGTTGGCATCTGTGGTGTTTAAACACCTACAAGGGGTCCCCATGACTGTTTCTTCACTGCTAAATAAACATCCATGCTGCTTAAGGTTAATTCCTGCTACATCACATAGAGAACTGGCTCGAGCAGCCCAAACCAAAGTAGGGCTGAATTAACAGTGCCGCTGTGTGGACAATTAGAGGTCCAGCGCCTAAATTCGTGCTGAGCCTCAGTTATTTAATGACATAGATGAACCCTAAGTGGCAACTATGCCTTGCCAAAGCTCTGCTGTAGGTATAAGTCTACACAGACACACAAAACCTAGTGACAAGAATGGACTTTTGTACTTTTTCTCCTAGAAATAACCTGTACAACACGAATGCTGAATTTGACTGGGGGGATTTTCGAAGGCTCGCAGAGGAAATGAGAGAGGCCTCCGCAAAAATCCTCTTCTTCCTCTTCCAGTTCCAGCACCCTGGTACCTATGTGTTACAACTGAGCAGCAATCAGCACAAAAAAATGGTTTGTATCAAGGAATCCTCTATTTGCATTTATAATGTCCCTCTTAGCAAAGCATTTCATGATCCATTTGATGGCTTGGAATCAAAGGAAATATTAAAAATATGAATGAGGATTTTTCATTTTTGCACATCATACTGCACAGGTGAGCATGACACTGAGCATGTGAGTTTGCATGCATGGGCATTACGTGTGTAACTGCAAAATGGTGCAACAGCTGCACAGCTTAAACTTGGTGTAAGAACCAAAATAACACCTCAGATTTAAATCAGCATGCACATTTGAATCATTTGCACTGACATGGCATTTCTATTTATGCTCGTTTCATTAAGTACATCAGGGTCATGCCACTTGGAGGACAGTGTTACGAAGAGGGGCCATTCTTCCCCACAACTCCCAGATACGCTGTACAGGTGGGCATTGCAAAAAAAACAAGACCTCCTACTGAAACCTGACTGGACAGCAGTTTTTGGAGTAATCACAGGACTTCTCACATTGCTTATTACCTGTGTGGCACTGACAGTAAGTAGTAGATACCAAAAAAAAAACCTTCTTAAAAGAATATTACAAGACTTCACACAACAAACCTCACCCAAAGAACTGTCCATCATTAATGAGTTTATTCAGTTGTCATTCAGGTGGCTTTCTGTTTTTCTCTACTTATTCAGACAAAAGTCCCCAAGGCCACAACATTTCTGAGATGAGATGTGCTATTTCACAATAAACAAATGAAATGGTCCTTCAGACTGCAAATCCCCCAAACAGCCATTCTTTTACATTTTTAGTATGTCCTGAAATCAGCAGGCTTTTTCTGCAACCAGACTACTGAAGTAATGATAGCAAAATGTGATTTATTCCTCCAGCAGATCCAAACAACAGATAACTATACTTCCTTCCCCTTGGTTTCAGCCTCATCTGCTAAGATTAATAATTCTGTCTTAGAACAGACCACTCTAATGATGTACATAGAAAACAGATCCTCAGGGTCTTTGCCTAACAGGTGATGATGCATCCTACTTGTTGAGTGACTAACATGTGAATCACATAATAGAACATGTCAAAATAAGACAAGGAACTTACTTCTTCAATTTTCTTGTGTTTTGCAGCTTTTTTGTCAGGGGCTTAGCTGGTCACAGAAAGGCACTGCCTGTCCTCCATTTCGAAGGCAGCAGCTGAAGTATAATCTAGACAGATATTCTTCCAACATATCAACAGTCTTTCCCATCAAAAAGTGTCACCCCTGGCTGCAGAACAAAGGTAGTACGGATGCTGACTCTTGCAGCACTGATGGAACAGGTCAGAAAACAAAAATGTTAAACAACAGCGGGTCTACCTGGTTACTTGCATATAATGGAGCCATGATCCCATGTCTAACAATGTGCAGCGGGCCCCAGATATAGTGACCTGCATGTATTCTTTATTCAAAAAACAGTTGTAAGTAAAAATATTAATAAATGAGTATTCACATTTCAGCCTGCTTCCTTAAAAAGAGTGATATTTGGGAACCTGAAGAAGAGATAGACCTCGAGTCCTTTAATACCAATGTATTCTTCGAACTTTTGCTGAGACAGTCACAGTCAGTCACAGCCAAACTGGGGCATTTCAAAGAAGAGGTAAAAGCCTAGAACACATAACTTTGCCTGTTCCATTATTTCATTAGCCTTTGGCTGTTAAGCGTGTACTTTATTTCAACTTTAGTATTTTCAGAACATGAAAATACATGTATGTACCCATATTCTTAATAGTGTTGTTTATACCTTATAACATAGTGTGAGGAGTACTGACCTTAAAGCAAACATTTTGGTTTCCTTATGGTTCTGCTCTGCACTGATACCGTTTTCAGAAAGTGACTTCATCTCCCAGCTTCTATTTTTCACCTGTAAAATGAAAATAATATAGATTACCTGGTCAAATATTTCAGAACTGCAGATTAAATTAAGGAGAACTAAACATAAATGAATTTGCAGTTACACAGATATGGAGTCTCACTCATTTGAATGTTATAATAATCTCACAGCTGATATCAATGGGATAACATTTCACAGCCACGGAATAACTATGACGAATCTATCTGTACCACTCATCTGACTGCATTTGTGGTTTAAAGAACAGCAGAGGGAGCTGGCATTACAGCATGGTTAGCAGACAGGTTGCATGAAGAGATCATTGTACCACAATCCAGGAAACCTAGCATGAATGTGTTTTGTATTGAAAACTCATTACATGAAGAGGCATGTACAGAAAATTCACTGTCTTCAAACCATATCTTACAGTCCTACTTTTTTTTCTTTGCCTAAGGTGAAAATGATGTATCGCAAGCTTACGAATGAAATATCTTCACTGAAAAACATTTGGATAATGACGCTAGGTATCCCTGAAGAGATGGAGTCTTATGAGAGCACAGTGACAGAGAATTACATGAAAGCAAAACAGCAGGTAAGGCTCAGTTCAGCATTATTTACACACGGAATAACAAATGACATCCATGGTAGTCTCCTTTCACAGTTTTGGCCACAATCATTTAGAACATCACTTTTGGAACTGTAAATATGTTGTATCTCAACAACATTCCTCTGTGAACAACAGGCTACAACGCACCCTTAAAGCATTTGAAGTTGCTGCTGTTGCTTCATGCTAACACGAATATCTCTTTGAAAGATTACTCACTTTTTTTCTTTTCTTGATCTGCCTGATGGATCTATATGTCCCAGCTCTTTGTTTGGGAGCCTTTGTCTCTCTGCTTCAGTAGCAGAGGTTTCTGCTTTCAAAACAGCACAGGTTTGTATAAGCACGTTACAACTTTTTTCCACTTCAGAATTGGATTTGTTTACATTCTTACAAAAGTTCTAAGGATGAAATGATTTCATGTCTTATAAACAAAAATACACTTGTTTCCCTTGGAAAAATGTGTACTCTACACAGTAAGGAGTTGAAAATATGTATATATTTTTTTCCTTAATGACCTGGTAGAAGTTCTGCAGCACTTGTTAAAAGGATATCCTGAATTACTAGCTTAATCAGAGCTGGAAACATGCTTATTACTTACAACCTAGGTAACTGCAACTCAGCATATTAGAGTTATCAGCACATGCATGCTCAAATTCAAATAAACAGATCAAGATTTTATTTTATTTCAAATCTTTGTCATTTTTAATAAAGGGAGAAAAAGTTGCAATTTCTGTTTATATTTAGATAAAACAAAAGATGACATTTGGATCTTATATCCCACTTAGGCAGAAGAACAGATACAGCAGAGGAAACAGCTGGCTGCTGAATACGAGGAAAGTATGAACAAACAGATGCACTTACTGCAGCATGACCTGAAATGTCAGGAAGAGCATTATGTCACGTTCAATTCTGCGCTGCGAGAGGCAGTGAGACTAGCAGAGATGCTGACAAATGAGGTGGCTTGTAGAGGAAGCCAAACAATGTCGTCTCAGCTAGACTGTACAAGGTAATAAACATGCTGAAAAACTCTGCTGCAACTTTCCATTTGCTAGCTAGAAAGCATTGTGGCAAGCGATTGGGTGGCTTGTGTTTGGCAGCACTTGTATCCAGAAGGTGAAAGTTGATTCTTCATGCAGAAGATCAGACAATGCAGTTCATAATATTCATATTTCTGTAAAGGAAGGCTAGAAAATCTCAAACAGCTGTAAATTGAAGACACTCCCATCAGAAAATAGGGGACAAGTGTATTTTGAGGTTGTTTTCTTCTGCTACCAAATGATTTGTCTCTGGGATGTCATGCCAGCTAGAGATGGTGTACCATCCATGTTCTGGCAGGTCTTACAGAGGTCAGAATCAGAATTGAGTGATTAACAAGAAAACAGAGAAAAGAGAAAGTGGCATTTTTTACTGCAGTAGCCAAAGCAAATACTCATCAAGCTCTCTATTTGCCAAAGTGCAGAGATCATTTATATGTCCTTCAAAGTTCTTCTTACACTGCTCCCTTGAAATTATTTTACCTTATCTTCAGATGGCAAGTAACCATCTTTATCTCTTGAATTCCAGCCTGTTAGCCCACATAGATGCTGCAAGCAGCAGGATGTCAAGCATGATAATAACAGAGAGTCACCGCCTCAAAGCATGGGGAGTGCTGGGTGAAGGAACAGGAGCTCAGCTTCTGAACAAAGCTAAAACCAAGATCCTTACCAAGCAGGAACTCGTGGGTAACTACAACCTCTAGAAATTCATTTCAAAATGATGTTAGCATGTAAGGACGTATAGGCAGGCACGAGCAGGTATGCTGCTATTGATGCTTTTGTAAATAGG
Source organism: Aythya fuligula (assembly GCF_009819795.1). Classification (NCBI taxonomy): domain Eukaryota; kingdom Metazoa; phylum Chordata; class Aves; order Anseriformes; family Anatidae; genus Aythya; species Aythya fuligula. The sequence continues at coordinate 3,599,659 of NC_045580.1, read as the reverse complement.
TCACAAAAGAACCAATAGCAAAGTGAAGAAAGAATGCACTTAAAAAAAGAAGTCCTCATTGAGATCCCAGCAACAACTCATAAATAGAGGAACTGCTAACAAAAGCGTAGTCATCAGTAAACTTTTTTTCTACGTTTTTTCTCAAAAAGAATGTCAAAGCTCATCAAGATCTTCAGGTACTTACTAACCATCCCCTAGCAACACAACAAGGGAGTGAATAGTCTGTAGCTGAGTCTCAATGAGTTAAAGTTTTTCTTATGTGTTTGTCTCCTTTATAATATTGCTGCATGTGTTTTGAGACAATAAAATGTAAGAGGTGCCCTAGCACTGACAGGCATCTTTCACCCTTCTATAAGGAACAGGGAAAAAAAAAGACTTTGCATGTTTAAATGAATGCTGTAGACTAAGGCAATAAGATATAAAATCCTGAAAACACATTCATGAAACATCATTCTCTTTACTGTTATGAAACTTATGCAGACATGGTACAGAGAGACGCAAGTCCCCATGTGTCCCATGGACAACATCTGTAAAAGGCAGTAGAAAGATCAGTTTCTTTATTCTCACCCCAGCTCTGCCCTCAAATATGATTTCTGATAAACTCACAACCCTTCTCTGTGATCCTCGTGGGTAAGTGGATTTCTGCAAGGATTACAGGCTGCTGCTTTTTTCCCCCTACTGCTTTTAGACTCAAATGGCACTGCCCGAGCACCTGAGGTTGTCTCTGTGGATCCTGTCACTGGACTGCTAATTCCCAACCCGCAGAGCACCGTGCTGCTGACCAGCCAGAGCTCCGGGCCAGTACCGAGCAATCATTTCCTGCATCCAGAGACTGGAAAGGTACTTCACGTAACTGGGAACGTCGGCTATGATCCCATCAGGTCTAGGCTGGTCTGTACTGTTGATTCTTCTTCAGGTAAGGTCACTGGTGTAAAAGAAAAAAACCCAACACCTACTTATATGTATTTTTAAACTTAACAAAAAAAAAATAAAACTAAAGGAAATCTGAGAAAGCTTCTCATTAGCATGGGCACTAGAAGATACTTCTCTTTAGCTAAATCCGAGACTTACTGTGAATAAGAAGTATTAGAAAAATTCCTTTTTCTTCTGACCTATTTCTGCCCATCTGCCCATTAAATTATAAAAAATAATAAAAAAAAATAATAAAAAAAAAATTTAAAAAAAAAATAAAATTAAAAAAAATATGCCAAGAAGGTTGTCATTCTAAGGGAAAGGCAAAGCGAGAATGAAGTTAAAAACCTAACCATACAACTAGAACAGAGGACTTACAGTCATTCATTCAATTCTGGACCTGAAGATGACAAGCCTTTAGTACGAGCACTCTCTGAAAGCTCCATGGCCTTCATTCTGAGCTCCCATGCCTCCCTGCCATCGGCATTAGTGCACATAACCACGTTAAATTTCTTCTGGTTCTACCTGCAGGTGAGCGTCACAGGCCTGAAGTGCCCATATTTCCCTACGTTCCTTACCCAGTTTGTCCTGACACTGGCCTCCCCGTGAAGACAAAACTTCCAGTCCTGTGTCCTGAAAAAGTGTTTGCCCTGGGAGGACTCATGCTAGATCCAGCGACAGAAATAGAAGTACCCGTGCTGGGGGTTACGATCCATCCTCACACCGGGCAAAAGCTGAGTGTCGGAGGGACGTACCTCAACCCCATCACCGGCATGTTGACACCCCTGGAGATTGGGGGGCCTATGACTGAGCCAGAAGGAGGCAAGATTGTTCCAATACTCGGAGTCGGTTTGGACAGCAGCACTGGTAGGTGAATGCTTCATGAACCGGTAAATGTGGGATACGCTGTTCATTTTACCTGCCCCTAACACCCTGACTATAGGCACAGAGCAGAACAAGCCTAAAGCCTTCTCTTTCACCTTCTACCTTTGCCTTGTCTGGTCGAGCCAACTGCCCAACTTAGCTTTTACTGACAGAACTCCTTCACTTTTCTGTAACTTTACTTTACAATTTATCACTTTAACAGTCAATAAAACTATCTAATGAAACCATAAGAGACATCTGAGGTGCTTCATTAATGAATATAGCTATGACACAAATGACTGAAGTTGATTTGACTTTTGAAGATGGTCCAATTGCTCTATTAAAATTAAAAAAAAAAAAAAAAAAAAAAAAAAAGCAGCAAGAAATACATTATTGGGTGGGGGTGAAGTTCTAGATTTTCAGAAAGCATTTTCACATACTTACATTCTTTATAATTTGCTTTCAAAGATACATAACACCCAGAAAAAAGAATTGGGAGCCTTAATCTTCTGAAGTAGAAACTAGGAGACTTCATTTAAAAGCATTTTGTAAGCCAAACTCATTTTACAACCAGCATCATAAATGTTTGTGTTTTATTTTCACGTGTCTCATTAGACCGATTTCTGCTTCCAACGTGCCTTTGATCATTGTGCCTTCTTTATGGGAAGGACCCGAGCATAATGAGCAGCTGTCTGGTGATATTCTGACTCTTATTTCCCATTTATTGACTGCAGGAGAAGCTATACCTGTAGGTGGGCTGGTGGATCCTTCTGGAAACCTAATGCTTCTTGGGGATTACTTCACCGAACCCCTCAGTGGGAAAACTGCTCGGGTACATGGAGCTCATCTCCTGCGAGGCAAGGTGCTGCCCCACGGTGGCAGTTACCAAGCGGTGCTGGAAGCTGGCTGCCTGCAATCACAAACCCATGTGGTGAATGCCCTAAAGCTGTTTAGGGCATCAGTTTTGGAAGATACCCGTCTAGCAGCGGACAGATTGGCAGCACTAAAGGCTTCGGTAGAAGATATGAAGAAGTCTTCCACCACTAGGTTATATCATGCAATGTATTGCTTGCAAAGCCTCAAGAAAAAACAAGAAATAGCTTCAAACCTCAAGAGTAATGGTGGTAATCTGGGTAGGTATAAAACAGTCCATTTTAAAGAGTAAAGGGCTGTCATTACATTCATAGCTGCAGCAATGAACCCAATTCCATCACAGGATTTGGCAAAAAAAATAGCAGGTTACAACTTAGGAAGCTTTTGGTCAAAATAGCCACTCCTAAGCAAATCCTATGTTGAACTCAACCAGGTATTAGTTGGAAGCTGTAGCAGAAATAAGAGCATTCACCCAGCATTTGCCAGCCTCTTTTCATCACAAAATATCATTTTTGTTTTGTTTTGTTTGTTTGTTTCTTTGTGCAACCTAGGTATGGTCAAATACCCCAACACAGAGATGTGGATCCCTGCAGTGTTCGGGATGAAAATCCCAGATCCTGGTGGGTCCAGTCTGATGGTGCCAATTCTGGGAATAGACTGTGACAGGAACACGAGACAGCCTTCCCCACTTGCAGGAACCATGGAAGATGGAAATGGAAAAGGTAAGGCAGGAAATTCAATTTGATAATGTAAACAATAAAGAGGCAGGGACAGCTCTATCCCCACCAATATTCACATTATTTTCAGACCCAGGAAATCACCCTACCAATGCAGATTAGTTACTGCATCAACACTGAATGGAAAATATCAATTTACATGGTGTTTATATTCAAAACAAGCAAAACTATAAAAACGGTGAAGGAGAGCTAGGACTGAGATGAAATCACACTGTGCCTTTCAGCCATTCAAAACTCTACCGTACTCTTCAAGAGAACTACTCAGAAGTTCTTTTCAGTGAGTGAGCTGTAAATAGACATTGTCTCAAAGGGAAGGTCCTTGGTCCTACTCTCCTGCATTTGGTAAATAGCATTTACAACTCAGGAAAACTCAGTTTTCATTAGGAAACTGGAAATCATTATTATTATTATTTTAAGTTTAATGGGAAAAAAAGCTGGTGACTAGATATGCTACTGGAACAGTTTTAATCATGATGTAAATTCTAAGGATTATATTTAATTTTTCTTTGTCCACAGGCCTTGTCCCTATCACAATTGGTGCCAGAGCCATAAGTCCAGTTACAGGTGAATTTGGACCTGTTATAGGTGCTCAAACCCACCCCTGGACACACAATGTAATTCCTGTTGTCCAGTCCTTCAGAGCTTTACCAAGAAGAGCTGCAGATCCAGATCTGGTAATTACTGCTTCAGAAAACCAGGTCTGATAGCCTTGGGAAACTTTTTGCTGATACATGTATGTTTTTCCACTACTGTGAGGCAATTTCACGTCTTCCTATGCCCCACAAATAATATTTTCTTTCAGTACAAGATGAACTGAAATATATGTATGTCATTTCACTTATCTCCTTTTGTCATTATCCCTTTTTCTCTCCCTTCCATCTCTATCTTCTGCTGCTGCTTTTTGTACCTTCTCTTTTATATCCTATCCCGAAGTACACATTGTATTATAACTTTGAACATGAATTATGCACAGACCTAGCACTGCAAAGCACTCACCCCCCATGGCAACCAAGTTGGATACATATTCTGTTGTTGAAAGCACTGAATGGAGATTTCATCACTAGCTTCAATGGAGTTTATAATCTACCTTCACCTTCCTGCAAAATCTGAGCTATTATTTCTATCATTGCCTTTCAGCTGGACCTTCTAGAAAAGGAAATAAATTCAAGGCAAAAATACTGGCATGGAAGAATAAAAAAGGAAGAATGGCTTCTTAAAGAACTGAGCTCTCTATTTCTTCACATCATTCATGATGCAAAAGAGGGAAAGGCCCAGAAGGTATGGTGCATTCCTTTTGCAACCGGCTTTAGTAAAATTCTTTAAAAAGTCTTGCCCACATGTATCAAATGAAGAGATATTTGATGCTGCACCCAGGATGGTGCTGGTCTGACTTCGCTCTCCAGTAAAGCGCAATCTTATAATGTGAACTGATGTGTTACTATTTCACTGCAGCCTTTCCCACCTTAACAGGTGTCTAGTCTCATAACAGAATAACCACCAGTTCCAACTCAGAATGTGCCTATACATCCAAGGACAACACAATTCATAGTAGTATCAGAAATGGGGGAATTGCAATCAATTTCTATGCAAAAAAAAAAAAAAAAAAATAATAATAATAATTAAAAGGCTAGGAAAAAGCTACAGCCAAATTAGACAACCTCTTGCTCTCATCTGTCAGAGGAAGAGCAACACAAGAAGTCACCATCACACAAGTTTGCAGCATTATCTGAAACACTCCTCCATTTCTTACAGATAAAATACAAAGAGGAAATGAATGACATTGAGGAAATGTGCCATTTTCTTGAAGGATCCTCTCTGCAGGAAGCTGAGAGAAGAGCTTCAAAATATTTCAGCAGCCAGCTGGGCACTGAACTGCCCTTACTATTCAAAGGTACAAAAGGTTAACTACAAACAGAAGAGAGGGAAGCAGGGTTGTGCATCATTTTCTGTGATGCTTGCTCCCTCCAACAGGTTAGCTTAAACCTTAGAAACTCCTCATGTCCTCCTGAAGCAAGACGATAGAGAGGTAGGATCTGGTTAACGGGGCTGTTCTAAAAGATAAAGAACACAGATGTGGTGAAGTACATTTAGAAGGCGTTTCATTTCAGATTTGCTCTGTGAATTTCCACTAGATTATCAGATGGGTACTACTGCTAATATTTGCTGTCTACAGCTGACAGAGATGAAAAGGACCAGGAAATACAGGTTCTGTCAGAGATCAGAAAGGCAATGGAAAACTTGATGCACTTCATTAAAAAGATGCAACTAGAAGAAAAACGAATGTTCATGCAGATGACTGAGAGAGAGAAGCAAAGGAGCCATGTGTCAAGTACTGAGGCAGCAACAAACCTGATGTTCAGACAGGTGAGATCACTGCCTTTTTTTTTTTTTTTTTTGGCCCTTCTTTACATCATTTGCAGTTTTCATGACTGTTCGTCTGTTCTTTACCGTATACCCATATTCCAGTGCTCTATAACCATTATACAGTCACACCAGCTTTGTAGCTAGTGACCTGCCATATTATGTCTAAGAATGAAAATGAAAGGTGGGACTTGAAGTACCCTTATATCTTGTATCATTTCTTCCAGGTCATATTTGCCCTAGCCTCTGAGTTTCAGGAATGCATACTGAAACAACAAGCTGGTGTGGACACTGCATACACCAAACTGGATTTTTTGAGGGATGTGTCAAATATCCAGATCCAGCAGGCAAAGGTACTGACTTCACCCTCAGGCACAAAAAAATTGGTCAAGTTACTTACTTTCTAACAAAAGCACGAACAGTTGCCACATTCTGAGAATAATCCTCGAGAACACTTCCACAAGAAATCAGAGTCCTGTAAAATAACCAAAAACTTAAATGAGAATTTCATTTATAAAGTACATTTAAAGGTAAATAAAATTTAATTTCAAAGGCAGTTTTTCCCACGGCAGGGTTAGAAAAAAGTTCTCAGCTTCTCTATTTTCATGAAGATTTTAAACACCTGGACACCTGAAGCTCTTTCCTTCCTAGGGAAGAAGCAAGAGATTGGACACTCCATAATTACTGTGATTTTTTTTCCCCCAAGGATGCAAAAGTGATTTTCAAAAATGCTTGAGTGCAAAGGATCATAATTGCCTCTGTGTTCAAGGGACATTTCAAATCCCATCCCCTATAATGTCTAAAGTACTGTAGGCCTGAATCCTCTTGACATGATCATCTTTCCATCAATTCAATAGACTCAGGACCTGATACTTATATCAGTTGGCTTCTGTATTCTATTTTGGACTACTTGCATAAAAATAGCTTCAAATTAACACATTTTTCTAATCTTCTTCCTTTTTCTTCAGAGTCCTTCCTTTAAAGCTCCCTTGGAGCTATCTCTGTCTTCCTCTTCTGCTCTTCCATTCCCATGAGACATTAACTATTAACTGAATTTCAGCTTATTAGTCTAAATGAGGCAGGATTATTAGACCACAATGTTGAACAGAAAACATTTTATCAGATGTACAGCACTTACAAATGGATTCCAGAGAAACAGAGGACATTAAATACAAGTAACGCAGTTCAAATCATTTGTCTTACAACATTCAGATCAGCTTGAAGGATGCAGAAAAATCAGAGTTGGGTGCTGTGGGACCATAACCATTGCAAAAGGCTTTTGAACTGCTGAGACAAGCTTGCGGTAGCATCTTACTGGGTCACCAGTTTGCATAGGATGGCTACAAACCAACTGTGTAAGGTTTTCATGAGAAGGCAAAGATCACCGGGATGCTTTTCCTATGGGCTTTTTGACAGACATGAAACACAAGTTGTGTGTATTGTCTTTTGTCTGCTTCGTGCTATTTCAGGTGCTTTTCTCTGGTTCACAACAATGCTTTGAAAACTATGAGACAACCAGATTTTATGGCAGTAGTAGGATCTCATACAGTCCATGCAAGGACATCCATCAAAATCTGATCCCTCTGCTCAAGTCTGTGGTTCAGATGCTGGAAGAAGATAGCAGAAGCAGTGCATCACCTGAGACACCCGGTAAGAGGGGAAGTATTGGTATTCTCAGTTATCTTGTTTTACTCTGACCTTTAAAGACATATTGGAACCTTTCAACTTTGAAATCCTAGAAGAGATATTACCATCTGACAGCTGGAAACCAGACTTCAGCTCCATGTTGTAAGTACTAAAAATCTCCTGGGACTTAAACCCTTTATCATCTGTGTACACTTGCTGCCAGGTGGGATCAGGCCTGAAATCAAAGCTTAAAGGTTCTCTTTCCAGGCCTCACAAAAGTTAATGCATATGTTGCAAAACAATCCATCTCTTTCTGCCCACGTATAGAGTTCCCATAAGAATAAAAGTGATTTCATTAGACTAACTTGTTATAAGCTGAAAGTCAGTTAACATTAAAAGGGAAGACTGAGAAAATGGTGGTACTATCTGATTTTGTACATTTTTTATGCATTGGAGCACAGCTGGCTTACCTGGAAAACCTAATTAAGATGATTTAATCTTTGGAAATCAAAAAAATTCATTGTGTTCATGAACCTGAGTTGGCTCCATGTTTTTAGTCCAGCAACTCCTGCAGGTCAGAAAACCTAACCTCAGTTTGACATCTGAAAACATGGTTCAAAACCTAGAAATCAATAGCAAAGATTTTACTTCCCCTGCTGCGAACATGCAAATTTTCAATTACATTGTGACGAGGCTTTTAGGTCTACCTGCTAAGTGTGAGCAAATGGAGATATAAAATGCAAGTTGTTCAGCTGCTGAAGAGATATCGGTATGCAAATTACCATACAGTTAATTGGAAGTATGTGATATAAGCAGTTTCCTTTCTCAATAAGCAATACAGACTTTCAGGATTCTTGTGTCCAATTCAAGACAACCGTATAGGAATTATTGATAAGCTACACTTTTGATAAATGTATCTATTTTGGTAAAATGCTCTTTTGCAGAAATGTAACTAGAATGGACTGATGAGTGACCTTCTGAAAGGCCATTTGGTTTCCTTCCAGCCAGGAACACTGCTACTTTTACTACTGCATACTGTAGAATTAAAGGGAAAAAATTCTAACGGTGCAAGAGGGCTTAACCATACTCCAAAAATAATGGTTCAGCAGTAAATATATTCCCTGATTTCTTCTACAGGGTACTCATCAAGAAGTACTTTAAAAGCATCTGCTGCTCATTCAGAGGCATTAAGGACTGAAGCAAGTCAGGAAACTGCTTCGGCTTCCACAGTATCAGCTCTTCTGCCCACTTCACATTCACAAAAGATCAGCCTTGTACAACAAGAAATCCAGACAAAGTAAGAGAACCTTATTCATAAAATCATAGAATGGTTATTGTGCCTCGTTTAATTGCCTCTGTATTATTACTTATAAAATATATATTCTACATGAGCTTAGAGGTATTTCCCCTGCCCTCAAAAGGCTTACATTTGGGTTTTATGGGTGGCTCAACATAAGGTACCTGTTACAGCCCACTGTTTGTTCTCAGGCAATATACACACAACCATGACAAGTGCCACGTAGTAATGAGGAAGTATACACAGTATACAAAGTAGGAATCTTCAGTCCTGTTCCATGCATGTCTGGTCACAGGTTTCTATTGGAGAAGCACGCTTCTGAACTGTTACACCTGGAACTGTCTTTAATGATGGAAGAAATAAGTGCATTTTTTTATGAATCATCCAAGACTAAGGAAGATGAATACCATAAAGGAAATGGGGTAAGGTTGGTACCGTATCAACTTAGAGGGCTCAGCTGATACACAAGAAAATAAAGTTTTCTGTTTTCTTTTTGAATTCCTTTCAATTATCCCACATCACTTCAGAAAAGTAAATAAAAGCAAAAAGGAGTTTGTTAAAGGAATCTTCTGTTCTGACTACTGCAAAGCAGAACAAAAACAAAATTATGCTCCCTTCTCAATGTTAAGGCACAAGAATCAGTGGCTTTATTTTCAGTAACTTGTGGGTACATAATCCTACAGTAAATCAGTCTACTTACGTTACTTAAATGAACTTGAAGATCTGGTTTCTGGCTATTTTTAAAGCTCAGTGTGACTCATTTCTCATCCCTCTGATGCTCCTGATCATGAAGATGTTGCAGTTGGGCTGTCTATGTTTTCAGGGAAAGACCAGTAGAAGAACAGAAGCAGTCATCGCCAAGGACTCACTCCTGAAAGAACTGTCAGAACACCACCACCGTACTGAACAAGTCCTCTATCAGAAGCATCGGGAAGAAATCAAACATTCTGGCCTCAGCTCCCGTTTAACAGCACCCCATCAGACCTTACATTTTCTGGAAGAAATTCCAGACCAGTTGTCAATTTGTGGTGCTGGTTTTCAGATCCCAGACTCTGACTTCACTGAACAAGAAGTAAGTTCAATGCATTTTGCTTATGCTACTCCTACTATTGTCACTTCACTGCTTTGAAGGATGAATGCAACCTTCACTGGAAGGTATAGGCATACACATTAGCTTTAGGCATTACATAGGGGGCTGTATTATCAGAGCAGCTACATGTACAACTTGAGTGTTTGGGTCTCCTTGTATTGCACTACATATTTTACTGCCTCAGTACATTTTTTTACTACATATTTTTATTGCTTAAGTATAGGTTAAGTCATCTAAATTTTAAATTATCATTACACAGGAAAAAATAGTGACATTACCAGCACAAAGCTTTTTTCTTTCCTCTTTCTTTCTAAGCCAGTTTCCTGCCTGAGTTTGTTTTTCCCTTGCTCACATGTATGAATGTAGTTTTTCTTTTTTTCTTCATGCTGCTTTAATGATCCTTGTTCCATCCTCCAGTATCTTAGGATTTTATAACACTGAATGCATCTACAATTACAACATGCTGGTTTTCCTCTAGTGCGCCCTGGGCTTTGCTAGGAGAGTATCACTAGTAGACAACAATTGAGGATTTGAAAGTAGAAAAGTTCCCTGTTATAATAACAGTATTTCCTCAAAATACTTTGAGCTAACATCTCCTTTACACTTGTACACATTGTAGAAGGGGCCACTGCCATTTCTGCAGTCTCAGTGCCCACCAATGGTGCTCTTTTAGCTTTTATGAGTCTACATAACCACAGACTTCATGCTATGGTCTGACAGGAAAACACTGGAGAGATAGCTTAAAAGATGGTCAGGTAACTTAGGCATAGAGCTTCTCTTGTGGGCAAGCTCCACCTTTGAGATGACCTTGTTTATACACATGGGTTTTAATATGGCAGAGTCATTCTCCAGTCAGACCATATAAATCTGTTCTGAGAGCAGATGTCTGCCTCACATTACGCTAACGACAAACTTCTTGATCCATTGTCTGATTTCATCTAACTTTGCAGGGGCATAAAGGGCTCAGGAAATAAAGCACCCGTAAATTTTATGAAAACAAACAGACAAGCAGAGGAGAAACAGAGAATTTACATACCCCTCTGAGGCAAAACTGCAGTGTGACTTCATGCCTTACTAGGTACCAAAACACTCATCCAGCAAAGACCTATACGGATAAAGTTTCCCTTGGAGCCCCTATAAACTTGGAGGAACTAAATCTACTTAGACTACTAACTTAGAACTTAGACTACTCCAAACTGAACCACATTTCCCACCACAAGTCCATAGGAAATCAGGCTTCTCAGGCTTCACTAGTTCTGGTAACTATGGTGCTATTTGTTGGTGTAGAAAATCCTTTTTTCTTTTCTTTTCTTTTTTTTTTTTTTTCCCTCTTTCACTTAACAGAAACCACATTGTCAGGAAGTCAAGCTTTCTCCAGACTCTCTAACTCAAATACTACAAGCTTCTGCAGTGAAGATAGTAAAGCTGGAAGCTCTGAGGCAAGCATGTCTGTACAGAGTCCTGGATCTCTACAACAACCTTCAGGTAGAGGCAGTTCACACTTTTCACGCCTCACCCCTCACCTGCAAAAGCCTCGTGGTAATTCAGAAAACCTGTAAGCTTGCAGCTGCCCACCCTGACCTACAGTGCAGTTACAGGAACATCCTAAACAGGACATCCCCACGGTCAAAGCCTTACCAGTTGTACCCACTACAACCCCAATGCAAGAGCAAGTTCACTTCTGTACACAAAATTCATTTGCTCATAGCACTGTACTTCCCTTCTTCAGATTTTGACTTGGCCAGAAAGCGTGACAAGGATCCTGAACAGCTTTGACTACAAAACTAATGGTGAAAGAGTAGCTCGAGAGGTTGCTCAGAGTAAAGAGAAACAGCAAATGGCGAGAGCTCTGGCTTTCCTCCAGAAGCATCATCAGGAAGGGGATTTGCTTGTCGGTTTAAAGGAAGAGTCAGAAGCTGTGCTGAGAAACATGCAGGCAGAATTTAGACTGGAACTTCACACACAGACGGAAGAAAAGGTACATCAGCTGAAGCGTTCGTATTTTCATTTGCTAACAGAGGTATGTGGTGGGATGAGGCTTCAGTAAAATTTCTGGTTATTTTAGGTTCAGAAGTGTTTTATGTGGTTCACAACTATTCAAGTCATTATGCAAGAAAGGATTTTCCAGCTCTAGCAGGACATGCTTTGGGAATCTTTCTAAAGTCCCATGTTAATTTGATGTGTTCCATTATTCTTCAGGGTAGTTCTCTATTTTTTCCCTGGACTCCTATTTGCAAACCTGCATTGAGAATTGGAATATTTCCACACTTTCACAACTCTGCCAGTAACAGAATCTATATCATTTTGTAACGCTTTCTTCACAGATACAAGCCAAAGAAATGCAAGTGATCCAAGGGACCGAAGGAGAATTAGGGAATTTGGTGGCATATTTCATCCTATCTCAGAGACACCTGCGGCAAACAGTCGTAATGCTACAAGATTGCTACAGGCTCCAGAAGGCTACACTGAGGTCCCAAAGGGAGGGCACTGGCCTGGAACAGCTTGCTGTAGAAGTAATATTCTCCTGATACTTCGGTTTAGAATTTGGAACTCCTCCAGTGTGTTGTTACAAAGCTTTAAAGTTTATAAATGTCTCCTGAGGAATTGTTTCTGTTTATAGCAAATGGACAGCTTGCTCCAGATTTAAATAATAATAATAATAATAATAACAACATACTGTAATCTGCAACAGTTGTGTATATGAAGAAATTGAAAATATCATGGGTTTAGCTACTAAAGATCAGACACTTCAAATTCATTTCTTAACAGAAATTTACTTAAGGCTCCTTTGATGATCTTAAACTTACTTTTGACAGTTTATTTATTTATTTTTAAATAACAAAAATTCAGGGTGCATGGGACTGAAAAATACTGTTATCCATTTTCCACTGCCTTTGACATCATTTTCAAAAACTCTGACTCTTAAATCTGTCTGTTCTCAATGAAATGTACAAAAAGTAAGATAACCAAATAGCACGGTATGTGATCAGAATCACACTATATTTCACATCACCATTTTACCTTTCAGGAGTTATCAATCGATGATGACCTGTGGGGCATGTTGCATCTGCTGAAGAACAACACCGAGTATACGTTGTTAGTGCTTGAATATATACAAGCTGTAAGATTATTACAGCTGAGGGAAGCACAGTTTAAGGAAATAGGCAGAAGCCTAAAAGGCTACCTCCAGGAGAAGGTAAAACTGAAAATATGTTACCTGTTGATTTTATTCAGAAAATGCTAATTTGCATTGCTACTGTTACTCTGTAGAGGACTCTGTTCTGCAAGTATCACCCTTTCCAGAACAATATCAGGATCTTATCGTCTTTTTTCGTGTTTATTTATTTTTTTTCCCTTATGTATCATCTGTAGTTTTTGAATGAAGCTAACAACATAACCAATGAACTGAAAAACTTCAGAGAACAGAAAATTAGAAGGCTGAAGGATCAACTGAAACTCTTCCTGGGAAATAAAAGAATGAAGAATATTTCAAGTAACTTTGATCCACTGCAGGTTAGAAAAGCTTAAATCCCAAAAGTTTTCCAATTGAACAGGCTGCATCATATGCACAATATATAAGATTAATGGTATAATGATAAAGAGACTGTGAATGCAGCTAGTTGTGTGGATTATGTTCTGTACTATGATAATCACAACAGATTTATGAAGACATTGGTTGAATATAGAGATTAGCAACACAAAACTTGAAGAAGCTTGAAAGGGACAGGAAAAACACAGCTTTTAAAAGTAGCTATCCTCCCAAGTGAAAGCATAAGGGAAGAAAGAGCTTAACAGTTTTCTTCTTAAGAGAAGAAAATAGCTACCTTAAAAACAAAAGAAACATCAGGAAAAAAAAAAAAAAAAAGAAAAGAAAAAAAGGTCTCTGGCAGACCTTCAAGAGAAGTATCTGGACCTCAGAGAATCTCACATATGGCAAGTACCAGATGAAAGAGCAAAGCTGCAGAATCACCTGCTGTGTGGAGAGCTGAAAAGGAGGATGAAGCACACGGGGTTTGATTCAACAGCACACCCTGAGCAGCATGATAGGAGGGTACATGTACTCCCTGACCACATCACTTCACATAACCACTTCACTCCACCCCGCAGTGCTTTTGTGTTTGTTCTGGGCATCATTTGGCTGCTGTTTTTGTTTGTTTGTTGCTTTTTTTCCTGATTTTTTCAGTTATTTAGAGACTGAGGACTGGAACCCAGAAATGCCATATGTAGTCCAAAGTACTAATCACTGTACAGTCTGAGAAGTTTAACAGCAGAAGGCAAGCTAAGCAACTAGTGTCTGCCCTAAGCAAAGCATATACAGCCTGAAAAATGAGATCCTTAAGGTGAAAGCCTGCTGGATGTCTCTGTATTTGCTTCTTAATATTTCTTTTCTTGCCACTAACAGTGTGAGAGAACATAAGTTTTTAATACACAAAGCCTAAATTTATGCCAGAGAAGTAGTTAAAAATAAAGAAATCTGTAATTATCATTATGAATTTCATAGGCACTTTTACACCTCCTTACCTTTCTTTGTAGAACTTGATGAATATATGCAGTGAAACAAAAGGGAAGGATTTTCATCCAGATCTGGAAAAGCTGAGAATGAGATCTGAAGAGGAAAGAAAGATGCAGCAAACCAACAGTCCTCCGTTGTCCATCACCAAGTCTTTCTGGATTCCAGGGACACATCATAAGGCAGATGATGAACTCTTAGAGTTCTTGACTGAGAGTAAGCTCAGTTTGTCATAAGAAACTCAAGTGACTTATCATTCCTTTTTGATGTTCATATATTTCCTGGAGGGCATTAATGCTTTGGAAATGGGAAGAATAGGGAAGAGGTGGGGTGGAACTCAGACAATAGTTAACAGTATAAGATGAAGAAGGCTTTATGTGTTTCTAAAAAGAAAACATCCTTCTCCCAACTAACCATCCTAGAAACTGAGCCAGCGTGAAGAGTTTACATTAAAAAGGCATTTTACAGCTAGGACTATATTAGCGTCCTCTCAATTAATGGATATTATTGAAATTTAAGTATAAATCTGGATACTTACCTGGATGATTGCTTTTTCTGGCAAGAATATAATTCTTACCTAGATAATCTTTATACATCTTCAGAGCTGAATTTCTTTTATCCTTAGCGTTAAGCACGTGTCCGGGGATTCTCTTGAAACATCAGCAGCTCTTTGATAAGCAGCAGAATTTCCTCCTTTTTGGACCGAAAAAAAAAAAAAAAAAAAAGTTATTGGGAGCAGGTAAACTATCACTTGTGATCAATTACATAGTCTTTACGTTTTCCAGCACCTTCTCTATGAAGCAAACAGCTATTTATTTACCCCCTATCTCGATGAAGCGGTATGTAACACAATCCTGGAATTCAACTAAACACAAAGAAATAAAACAAAAGAAATCAAGGCTAGCTTATGGAACAAGAGGAATGGCTAGGAACATCTGGAATTATTTGCAATTATTAACTAGTGTATACTACTCTCACAGACATCAAGGTGCTGAAGCAGGCAGAACACCTGATGGCATCCAGAATTATTCTTCTGAATCCACAGTACACGACACCTCCTCTGTACGGTAAAAAGTTTAAATCATTTTGCAATCAATGTTGCATTAATTAGTTAAAAAATAAATCCTACCAATTAGGTGAGATATGCAATAGAAAGTCATTATTTATAGACTCAAAGGCAGATCATCTGTTTTTTCATCAAGAAAAACACACTGGAAACAAACACAACACTGTTAGGAAAAATTGCCAGGAGTATTCTGTAAGAAGCCCAACCAAAATCTGTGGGAATAAGAAGCACTTAGGTTTTGGTCTTGTTTTGATGTTGTGTTTGGGTTTTTTTTGGTGTGGGAGGGCAGGATTTTGAATTTTTGCTTGTTTTGATATTGAGAGTACCATCTTCTTGTGTAAAGAAAGACTTCCATATATTATTTGAGGTATATGAAAAAAAAAAAGAGAGAGAACTAGCCAACTGAATACTGTAAAGTGTTTTTGAAAGAGAGGTTTTCTCTGAAATGTTGACATGTCTTTGCCCGGACTTCAATATTGTGCTCCAAACAGCAAAACTATTTACCCATCTCACCTTGCTTATATAATTCCTTTTTGGAATGATGGTTTAGAGATAGATTGTTTAAGAAAGCAGCATTTCTGTATTTCTTTACACAGGTGGTAATAAAACTAAGTATCTAGAAACCTCTTTTCTTCTTGGTCTTCTGAAAGATGTCAATGATGAGCTCCAAAGTCATGCGGCAGCAACTGGATTACTACAAAGCCAAAAGCTGGACAAAAGTAAACCTCATCTCTGCTCGTTCTTACAAGAAATGTCAGAAGGTGAATGTAATGTAATGATTTGGGTTTCATCATTCATTTCGTTGTTTTTATTATGATAAGATTTTACTGGACAGGCAACTTAGATTTACTGTCCTCTGAAGAAAGTGCTGTAGCAGTGGAAGACAGACCCAGAATCACTCAGACATTGCTGCTGATGAAATCAGAGGCACACAAGTCATCTCGCTATTTTAGACCTTATCTGAAATTTCAGAAGGGAGAGCAAAGTTTTGGGGGTTGCATGAGAATAAAGCATGGCATGACTCTTGAAAAATCTTCTAATGCATCAGAAGGGCTTAATTTTATAATGAATAATGACAAAGTGTTATAAGGTGAGAAATGCAGCATATTACATGCTTGTGTTGCAATGTTCTCTCTTGGACAAACAAAATGAAAAACAACAACAACTATTTAGTTTAACAAAATGTTATTGTTCTTTGTAGAAACAGCAAATTCTTATCAGGGTGTACAAGATACCTTGATGGATCAAGAAGGAGAACTAATAGTAGTTGATTCTGCAACTCTTTCTACAAGGGAGTTTGTCATATATCAGTACGGCATCTCCATCCTGCAATTTCTCAGACTTCACATTGATGTAAGTTTTTAAGATACTGGTGTTCAGTGATCAGTGCTTTCAAAAGAATACAGGTATCCAAAAAACCTTTCACCAACTATCAAGTAAGATCAAGCAGAGAATAACTAGTGTGAGAGCATCAGGAAGTGCAATCCATTTGTTTTCTCCACAACGGTATAGGACGGTTTTGAAGTCAAGTCTCTGTCCCACAAGATCCACGGTCCATTCTTTTATTTGTCGTGCCATCTTTCTTGAGCACATCACTTAATTCTTGCATTACCTAATTGCTGCATATGCATAATACTAGTACTGCCTAATATTAGGATAAAGCTTTTCGTTTTTAGTAATTTGGAGCAAGGAGTCTCATTTTCCTTTTACTGTTCTTCGCACATTATGGCTGCAGTCAAGGTAGACTCTGCAGGGTCTTTCATAAAAATATCAAATAAATAATAATAAAAATAATGGTGACTACAGTCAGAGCTCCAGGGCAAGAGTACACTTTCATTTATTTAATTAGAGAACTGGCAAGATGAACTGCTGTGATATGCAAGGGTTTTTTAAACAGTCTCCATTTCCTTGTGGTATTTGTTGGCTCTGTGTACTGACTGCAAATCAAAGCTGACATTTAAATGAATTTATAACCCATTAATCCCTCTTACTTTGCAGATCTAATGTGCATACATACTTTTTACAGAAGCAATTTGCCTTCCCTTTGCAGGCTCCAGAAATTAACCTGTGTGTTGCCTCCAGCATACCTCTCTGTAACGCCACAGGCAATGCCTTCAGAAACTGCTACTTTTATCAGGTGTGTCAACTTCACGTCTAACCAGTCTGTGTAATATTTTCATACCCATTAAATTAGAGAACTAGGGAGGACATTGCAGAAATGGTTCATATTTTTAAGTCAGGGTATGCTTGATGCTTTCTAGGAAAATATCTGAAGCATACCATTGACATTATATTGATATCTCTGAATGTAAACTTAATAGAGCACTCCAGGATACAGAGATTTAATAAATGTTTTGTATGAGGGTCATACTTAAAGCATACTTTATTAAACAAGCTGTGGTTACCTAGTCTCTCATATTCAAGTTACACCAAATTATGTACAGGTCACCTTCATAGAAATCAACAGCTGATCAGCATTTTACATGCTATAATTAAATAATACTAAATAGTCAGATTCTATATTTCTAAAATTCCAAGACATTGAGGGAGTTTTCTAAAGCACACAATACAAAAATAAAACTCTAGAAACACCTCATGTGAGAATATGCTAGATTTCACACAAAGGAAAACAGAAAGCCTTACAACAATGCTGCTTTCTTTAGTATATGGATATTCACCAACCAACATTCTCTAGTTTGAGTCTTTTAACTTCTGTAAAATTGAGACCAACCCTTGGAGGAGTTGCATCAGCTGAGCTGACTGCTGCTGTGCTCTTATCTCAACTCTGGATATTTGTTTTTTCTCAGAATTCAGAGAACAAGCTGTTCATTCTAAGGAATTGCCTGGGTTCTGCTGGAAGCTTCCTCCTGCTCCTCGTGCACTGTTTAGCTCATATCACTGCCGCTGACTTCAACCAAGACACCAACCCAATCTTTCTGAGGCTTTTTTATCAGGTACATCAATATGTTCCAAATGTAATTACATCACAGCAGTGTCAGGACAAAAAGCACCATTTTTAAAAGAAGTTGTTTTTAACAGTTTTGTACAACTTCTAAAAACAAAAATCAAAGGCAAAAAAATAGATGGTTAAAGGCTGTTTTCTGAACTGCCATCGCTGTTGCACAAAGGTTGTTCACAGAATGGTTCACATTCAACATCTAAATAATGCAGCTTCACCTCAGCTGTAAGACAGCAAGACAACAACAACAAAAATCTACCATAAACTGTATTCTCTTTTTCTAGGCACTAAAGACTTGCCTTGGCGAAATGTTCTCTCTTAGACTCCAGCTGTCAACAGTTCTCCAGGGTGAAAAATCCTCTGGGATATCTCAGATGTTACTAAAGGAAGAACCATTCTCCAAGGAAGAAATAACTCTGATCTCACAACTTTTTGAGGTAAAAGCAAAAAGCTTCACAGGGATGGAAGCCTTTGAGAAGGTAATAAAAAAGGTCATGAGTCCTGGTGTGGTTGAAAACTCACCATACTTATTCTCATTTCATTGCAAAATTGCAATTCAAACCTGCTTATAGGTGTCCGGACAAGCGTGTGACTGTTTGAATCTAAAAGCCACACAAATAATATCAGAGGCTGTTATTTTTATCTGAAAAAAACTTACTGAAAGAGATTTTGGGCCTCATGCCAATCACTAGGACAGTATAAATCATAGCACCATGAAAAAATGTATTTAAAGAGTCTATAAATGGTTTTTAAAATTAACACTGATTTGCTCTCTCCTCTTCTGTGCTTATTGTATGACACATTTGAGGAACCACTAAATGGCAAGTTGTTTGTGAAGAGGAAAGAACATTTCCTTCATGCCTTAAGCAGCTATGAAAAGGGCAGTTTGGGATGGAGGACACGGTAAGAATGATTTGAGAGGACGTATTATGAACTCTTGTATTTAGATATCAACAATCAAACAATCTGGGAGGTTGTAAATGAAGCAAATCATGACACCTCTTCATTATGACCTCACTCTACACTACAAAACCAATTTCCACAACCTGCTACGTTTACTGACACTGTATAAAGGACAGGCTGAATGTGTTGCCTGATTGTTACAAAGACTGATTGCTTCTCTCTAAGCTATCATCTTTTGAGTAACAGAAGTTAAATTTCTGTGAAATTGATCTTTCTGGCTTGGTCTTGTGAAAAGTCTACAGATAGCACCATCAGTGTCACTTTGTCTGATTTTAAGCATTCCATTTCTTTAGCTCAGCAGAGGAGAGCTGCACTTACTTGACCTCTTCAGAACTTGAGGATAAAGTGGACACATTAACTGAAGAGCTGGTGGATATCATAGAAGGTGAACGCCGCTTTTTGAACAGTAAAGGCAGTGAAGACTTGCTTTTTGACCACCTTGAATTAACAAGTTTGGAAAAAGACCATTTGGTACAACAAATACAGGCATTAGAAGAGAAGATAGCCCTAGGTAAAAAGTTTTAATGATATTCAGAAGACTTCATGAATTGGTTCTAAATTGGTCCTCTGCTTTTGTCTTCAGGCTTTACATCAAAATAAATCTTGTGTTTTCATTTTATGAGACTATGTTTTTCCTCTTCATACCAAAGGCTCATTAAATTGAAAGAGAAAGCAATACAGTAATTTAAGTGACAAGATTTTAGCCTACATTACCACATCCAAGTAGTGAAATGACAAACACTGTTGTAAAAGCTCACCAAACCCCCAGCTTTCAGGAACAGAAGCAAAATTTAGAAACAGTATTTAAGTCTCATTAAGTATATATATTTTAAACTCAAGTATCATTTTGCTACATGTTTTGAAGCTTCTACAGACATCAGCTGACACTGACGCTTCAGACTTTAAGACAAAGAAAGCTATAGACGTAATCAGCCCAAGTAACTCTACCCATACAATCGCACAACAGGAACAGAAAATAAAACATCCACCACCAAAAGCAGCTTGCCCAGTCTGGACAACCTTCACTCTTCCTGATGTCACCATGCATCAACTGCTCTGTAGTACCAACCATAAAGGAATGCAAGCCCTATGCTGTCAAAGACTAGCTCCACTCTTCATCTTAGAGACACAGACTTTCCTCCTCCCAAATTCAAGAGCAAAGCCCTGAAAGGCACGGGGAACTTGACATCCAATAGTAAATGAAGCACCTGCCCACCACAGCCTCTAGTTTAGGTAACAAGTCACATGAGTTCTTTCTCACCCCATCAGTACAACAATTCATGAAAGCACAGAGCAAGAACTTTAAGTTATTTCATGACCCATTCAATAACTTCATACTAATGCTGTTACCTCATTAAACATCAAATATTCAACACTAAGAAGTGGCTAGACTATTAGAACTTTAAAAATTGCACACTCATTCTATTCTGTCAGAATTAAGTCAAATATACACGCTTTCACCCTATATAAAGATGCTTACTTGGACCTCGCTAGGTAAAACACTCTACTGATAACAATAAATGGATCAAATTGTTCAAGTCTAAGCTCTATTATCAGAGCTGTAAGAATTAGTTGGAAACACTGCTTCTGACTCACAGTAATGAAGAAGCCTCCCACCTTACATCATCTCATTTATTTAGTTTATGCAACATCACACAGATCACAGCATTCACACAAAGAGCAGACCTCAAAAAGAAGTATTTTAAGAAAGAAATTCTCTGTACTTACAGGCAGTGTAGGACTGATTTTTTGTATGAGTGATTTACTGAATCCTATTGACAAAGTTTATTGCAAGAAGTCTTGTGCAAAAGTACATGTGACTCAGTAGTGTGGGTTTGTTCTTAAGAAATACAGACTAAGTCATGGTGAAGCATGACTGAGAGCACCTCATTGTGGAACAGCATTACAAGAATTGGCCTCCTAATTATCCCCCATCCATATGTACATTATAATAAAAAGGTAACTAAGATACAGTTTGAGCACCTGTGACTTTATACAATAAAACTTAATACAAGTATTATCTTTTACACTATGAGATTTCTTGAAATTTACATGCTATCTTTAATACTTTTTTGTTTGGCTTCACTTACACAGGCAGCCCTCCAGCTCTTGAAGTGGCTCTAGCTTTCTGCTTTCACAGTGTCTCTTTCAGGACTGCTTTTTAGTTGTTTCCATCATTGTTTATTAGGTATCAAGAGGTAGAGTAGAGCAAGTAGAAATAGCTGAAGTAGCCATGTATTTACACAAGCTACTGATTTTTGACACACAAGTTTGTTGAGCATTTTCAACAGATTAGCCAGCAAGACAAACTATTGACATGGCTTCTGTTACCCTCACATCCCTGTTTAATAAGCAGATGGGTGGAATAGGTGACACGTTGAGTCAGTAGGAAGAGATACTGCAAATCAATACAAAAGCGAGTGTTTAATGTAATTAAACAGTACCAGCACTGAGTTAAAAAAAAAAAAAAGTGTTTCAAGCAGTATCCTAGAACACAGTTTAGGACTCCAGTATCTTTCCTACTGGGAGTGTAGACTCCATGTGTCCAGTGTTGTGGACTAGTTGGAAAACAGCTCAAGTGATTCAAGTTGTCCCACAGCTACAGGAAAAGCTTCCCAGGGGACATGGTACTGCAGACTGGCAAGCTTATGCTAACTTACAGCTGTGGAAAACTACAATGCCATGTATTCATCCTTCTCCTGTCCACGAGGCTGTGTTCTTCTGACAGGTAAGCTACAGGCTAAGAAGCAGAAGCCCAGCTGGAGCCATAAGGCAGTCTTTCACAGCTGCATATAGCAAAGCTTCACTCAACCACTTCTGATGTGTAGATGTGCAACTACAGAGTATGCTTCTGCTCTTGCTACTTTTGCCAGGAGGACGCAGATTACCTTTCAAGGCAAGTCACTTTTTTAAAAATCTTCCTTGACTTGCTTGTGACTTCACTGAAAAGCTTTAACTGCCTTCAGGACACTGATAGCAGATCAGACAGCTTTTAAAAGAACATGATTAGATTTATTGATATATGCATTTCCTTTTTAACTTACAAGTAGAGTCACATTAATTTTCAGTCTTATGTTAACATTAATAAAACATTAAAAAGTTACATAATAAAACTCCGAAGTTCCAGATATACAGAGTAAGAGATAGGGAACAGACAGTAAGTGCTTTCTGTTTTTATGAAGCTTTGTAGTGCCAGACTTCATCCCATACCATAGCTCAGTGCTTCAACAGCCTCTAACATGTGCAGCCACAGATCTACCGCTTGGTATTGATCCAGTGGTATCTATCAACACGTGGTCCTATGAAAGCAGCTGTTGGCCTGTAGGCTTTGTAACCCCTGTGCTGGGCATAGTATGAGCCATCAGTCATGTATGTCTTCCTGTGAAGATACTGCGACCAGGGCTGCATGGGTGGCTTGCAGTAGTCACTAAACTAAACAACAAGAAATGAGATGAAGTTAAAATGTTTTTGGATAAGAGAGGGGAGACTAGTCTGGCCATCAGCTGTTAGTTTACCATACTCCTCCACAACAGAACCTGCAGGGCAGGTGATAGCTCTGACCAGAAGCTACATACCATGACCATATTTACCTGGTAGATACTGTTAGGGTTACTGACAGTAGGGATAGCTTTTGGTTCCTTGATGAAGCTCTCCTCATCAGAAGAAGTGCCAGACTGATAGTCTAGAGCTGCTCTGTCAACAGCATAGCTGATCTGCTGAGGGAGCTCTGGGTTCTCCTCTCCCTCAAAGTGGGCAATTGTGAATGGCCGGTTCTTCTCACCATACCTGGAAGAAACTGTATTTGTATCACGCAGCTCTGCATGAGCAGTACAGACATTTGCTACTACTCACCTGACACTAATACAGAAGTATACCTTCAGACAGTTTCTGTTGGTAAGTTTGGCAAGGATCAAGTCAGTACAGAACACGCGGCATGATGCTAGTCACAGGTTCTCAACTCACCTGCAACATACCTCAAATGGATCAACCCATAGAGTCATCTCTTTTGGCAAACCAAGATTACTGAAGTCCACATCACTCTCCACACAAGCTTGCTCCAGCAGCGGATCTCTTGTCTGATGTTTGTTTATCCTTATACACCTAGTTAAGAATACAAGGGCAGGTAGAACATTGTATTTCTGGATGAGCAGAACTTGCAAAGCTGCATCTGGAATTCAATCAGGTTCCCTACAGTTTATTTAACACAGCTTGTTGATGGAAGTTATCACAACTTGAAGAAGCAAGTTAACATAACTAGCTGACTTGTATGCCCAAACAAGGCCTCTGTTACTTGTTCATTTTAAGACATTATGCAGCAACTCACTCTAATGGTCATTTTTGGAGACTTGTTACAATTCGGAGTCATTAAGGCCACTTAAGTTCTGTGCTCAAGAAGTCGTAGGGGTAGTCAAGACACAGTGCACATTGCCTTTGGTTTTCTACCCTGGCTCTCTAGATAACTCCAGACACATCCCAGGGAACTACTTTCAGAGTTTTTTTTTTTTTTTTTTCCAGTTAACAGCTAGCTTTCATTTAGTTACATTTGCTGTATCTTCAATGTCGTGCAAAGACTCCAGTCTGCCTCCTCTTCTGCTGAGAATCCTCTTACCTGAAGGCTTGTCCTCTGGATGGATTGTCCAAGTACCAGTGATTCTTGTACTTCTCAAACAGTATTGTTGTCAACTTAGCTGCAAATTTCTCAATTTTATGCTTACTCAGCTTGTCTTCCCTTTTCACCAGCCTTGTGATGAAGAAGACCGTGGCAGCAATTTCATCTTTCATTTTAAATGAAGTGTACAAAGTGCTTTGGCTGTTGGAGAGCCATCAGTAGAAATGAGACACTACACTAAATAAGTTTGGTAGCACTAAGGCAGTATCAAATTCCAAGGATAGATATTACAAAACCTACATAAGCCACATGAGATAAAGCCTAGATAAGCCCAGATGCTAAACAACCAGTCACCTCAGTTCAGGACACTGACACCAGCTTAACATAGTGCCAGAAGACTCCCATACTACTACACTTGTTAAAGTATTAATGAGTGTAGAAAATATTATTCCTTATTACACATCACACACACATTCCAATGATGAACCAGCAGTACTTACTTACAATTACATAGTTCTTTTACTTACAATGAAAATGAAAAACGTTACCTTCTCAGACCAAAGCTGTTGAAAATCTAAGATATACCTTATATACAACTCCAAATAGTCACCAAGGAGACAGATTTAATACTACAAGAACCTATGTAGTTGTTAGCTTGTTTTTTCCTAACAGAAACCCCACAAACACCCAATTTCTCTCCCCCTCTTCTAAACAATACACCTTGCTTAGGGGTTTATATAGAAGAGGAAAAATCAAGGGGCTCTGTGAAATTTAACGATATTCAGGTGTGCACCATTACACTTATCAACATGCTGGTTTCAAAGGTATTGCCAAGCTATTTGGTGTTATCCCAATATCAGCATCATCTTTTAAGGTGTATTTAAATCAGCACTGTGTGCTGTTGTGTCCATGAGCCCATCAGATAAACATCAGTTTAATATTTAAGTTAAATATTCACCATGAGAAAAATAGTACCAGGCTTATTAATAATTTTTTAAAATTGGACTTGACTGCTGCTAGCTGACTTTGCACAGCTATTACTTTCCTTATGAAGCCCTCACATTTGGTACTCTTCATTTTGAAAATTGTATGACTCCGTATTTATCATACATTAATCTTGCTAGTGATCTGTATAAACGTTCATGTTATTAGTAAAGTTTCATTTAATTTTTGAGGCGTTCTATAGAGAGTGGAAATGGCTCTGTTAAAGGGTTTTTACAAAGGCAGTTTCTCAAATATGAATGCTTCACTGTTTAAGACTTCAGGCAATAATTAGGGGGGAACATTCAGAGAAAAGCTGATGTGTTCTTTTTTTCCTTTTGCTGTCTCAGGAAGTTGTGCCACCAGTGTCAGATATCAGGAACTGTCAAGACAAAATTACAAATTAAGGTAAAAAGAGCTGAGTATTTAAACCGGCTCTTGATTTGATTGTGGATGTTGCAGCCAAGCAATTCAAGTGCTTACATTTTGGTTTTGTGAATAGATTGTGATACAATACACCGGATAAGCAAAATGAAGCATGAGGACACAACATCGCAGAAGTACACATCTTTGCAGAAGTGTACCACAATCCACACATTTCTGGCTATTTCTGGACTCCCCTTCTCCTCCGCCCACACAGTTACTTCCTTTCTCTTTACAGTTTCGTTCAGTATCACAAAACAGACTTACCAAGCCATTTAGGAGAAATTCTGGCTTTAGAGAATGTGTAATAAAAGGGAAAAAAACAGTGTCTTCCCCTTCCTTTTTTGACATATCAAAATACTTCCTCAAGCAACAGGAACCCTCCAGTAACCACTCAAATGAGAGGAAAATCAAAGGCTGAGATAATGAATCTTCAGGAAAAGCATACAACGGTGCCAGGAGTTGAGATTTAATGTCATACACCAGTGTTTTGACCACAAGACAGTCCCTCGTGTGCTCTGCACTGCGTTCAGTTTCTTGTTACAACAAATAAGGACTTTGTTCCATATGCAAGCCATGAGTTATTCCTTCCCTTACATACGCAGCAGAAGAAGGCAATGGTAACCTGTTTTATGCTTCTGGAGAAAGTTGGGGGACAACAGGAAATCTCTGTTGGGCATTGTTGTAAAGAATTCCCATACAAGGTCTTAGGAGTTGTTCGCCCCTTTCCGTGCAGCCTATGAAGATTTTGACATGCCACGGACTGTCTGCTGCCTGCACACCAAAATTAGCTCCGGGTAACAGGTGAGAATGCTGGAGCAAGCAAACTGGATTTTTACGCCTGAGGCTGGAATGTTATTTTACAGAGTAAACTTGCTTTAAAAATGTCAGACAATTGATGGGTCTCTCTTTCTGATTCTCATGTAAACCCTGAGGATGCAGCTGGGAACAGCTACCACAGATCTGGATTCTTCAGCTCTGCAGACAAAGTGGTGTCAAGGAAAATACTAAATAAGAGTAAGATCTACCTCCTAAAAATGATGGATAATGCACATAATTATAGTTCAAGTTCTTCCAAATAACAGTTTAGTCCACTCAAGGCTTCATGCACATTCACAGACCTACAGACTGTGAATCCTCTAGGGATGATGTTTTCTTTCTTGCCAAAGCTTCGTCTGCTTTCTTTGTCTTCATGTCATTTTTTCACATTATCGTATTACAATCTAATAAAAGAAATGACTTTTACCTATAAACCTTGTTTTCCTTTTATTCTTAAACAACCAGGGCTAAAATAACATTCCCACTGCAGAACAGCAGCAGGCATCTTACGGAGTCCATCCCCTGCCACTGAAGTCCCTAATTTTTTCAGTTTCCATGTGGGATCGGACACAGTAAGGTCTCAGGGATCATCCCATTGCTGTCTTTCCTTCAGTAAATGCCGAGCTGGTTTGGGTCAGTTGCAGGGTTGTTGAACTGTCTGCTGCCTTCCTACTTTCTCCAACTCTAACTTGCCCAGGCAGGCCCTGTGAGTTAGGAAATTCTGTGACAAAAGAAGGGACCAGATTCCACAAAGGACAGTCAAAGAGAAGTCTGAATCCCTACAACGCCTCCTTTTGTTGAGTTAGTTGTTCCCATAGCTAACATATAAAGCACAGGTCAGCTGTAAACAAACTGCTCACCTGAGAAACCCGATGAAGCAGTGCAATCAGTCATGCAATAAAGTGTATTTCTTGGAAGTTAAGAGGCTGAACTACACACCATACCAACTTCTGCATCGGACAGGGAAAAAACAACAAAAAAGGGGGAATTTAAGAAAAGATCCTGGCAACCCATCCAGTTGGCTCTAATTATAAAGATTGCCACTGAAATAAGGCAGTGAGAACTTTTTAATTTAGTATTTTTAATATGCAGGAATTCAGAAGTATTTCTGCTAAAGACAGATACAGCAGAGTACTTCTGGCCTCCCATTTCACTGACAAGAAAAGCTGTCTCTTTACATCAGGTAGATTCACTGAACACAAATCCTTTATAATTCTGGCACATGTCACGGACCTGAAGAAAAGGCAGCCTTGGGTACCCTATTTGGATAATAAATAGCTGGGAAACAGTGTCAGAAAGAAAATGTGAGCAGTCCATCCCAATGTGAGACCCATTAGCAGTTCAGCAAACTGTGCTCCCAGTCATTCCCTGTTGCATCCAGAAAGAAATTGTTAGCATCCCAGCAGCTTCTGCAAAGATCACAACGAATAGCCAATTGTTCTGATCAGCAAGATGCATGAGATAAATGAGCAGACGTTTATGCCTTTTGCTAAAGGGTGCTGCTGTTTTTTTTAAACATTATTAGGAAAAAAAAAAAAAAGAAAAAGAAAAAAAAACAAGAAAAAAACAGTGCATTGCTGTGCCTGGATATCCATGGGAGATATCCAGAGCTCTGTAAAATCAATGGAAATCTGTCCAAAGACTTCAGTGGGATTCAGATCAGGCCCCTAACTCAGCACAAGCATTCTTAGCTAGATTAAATTATGGGTCTCCTGGGTCACCAGGCAAGCCTAGGCATGAACTACAAAGGGAAAAGAGTCAGACAGTTTCTCTAGTAACTGTGGGCCAAACCAAGAGCGAGCAGTTTCCCTAAACACACTACCAGCAACAGTTACCCCTGAAGATTCTTTTTTCAGATTTCTTGTTTTTCAGGATTGAGTTCGTGGAGCCAAAAAAACAACACACAGCTTGTTAGCGGGAATCTTCCTTCTAAAAGCCATTTGGGTTTTGTGTATGCTCGGTGCCAGACGCCTTCTCCAGGTAAGCAGCCAAAGTCCTAACTATTGATGTAAGAGCAGTAAGCGCGAACTGTTTCTGTATGGGAAAACATCCTAGATGACAGCGTTCTTAGAGAAAAAGACTCCACTTTTCTTTTGTCAGGCTAGGTCCTGCCCTGATCTCATTCATAAGCACCACCAGAGCAATGTATGAGCACCAGCAGTGCTGCAGGAGCACAGCAGCAATTCAGCTGGCTCTGTTATGTTGGAGGGCAGATGAAGCCGTGTATCTGGAAGCGTGATGTTTATTCACATCATGCAGTCTCTGTGCAAAGATTTATTTTTGGATGGAACAACACAGTGATTCCGATCAAAGCCACAAACTGCACTTTTAATATGTTGATGGCTCACAATTTTTTTCCTTTTATAAATAGAAACTTTCTGGGCCTGATGAGAGAGCTTAAGAATATTTATTTAAGAAATGAATCACGTTCTGATTAAGGCTTTCATCTTTACTTAATTGCTTAGTAACTCAGTGGGTATTCTGTAAACACCTAAGTGACAGGTACTTACAGATAATTTTTCTGCATAAACACTTTACCACGAGTACTGTATTTTATTATGCAAAGCACATAGGACATATGACCGCGCTAATTACACTGATTAGGAGGGGCCTAACCCACACAATTTACATGGGCCTGTTAGAGGTAGGCAGTTCTCAAAGGGGGTGAGGTGCACTGAAATTTCTAAAGGAAAAGCTCTTTGAAAGCATTTCAGGTCATTCCTCTAAAATGAGATACCCCAAATCTCTAGACACTCCTACCCATGCCGCACGTGTGGATCACATCACCAGCTAAGCATCGTGTCTTGCTAAAGCAGCAGGGAGGACCATGCTGTTTTACTCTTGCATTTCCACCTCCCACGCAACTAAGAGCAATGCAGAACAGTTTTCTCCTCCTCCAGTGTGGAGCAAAGGAGATCCTGCAGTGCGCACAGTCCATATGGGCTTATCTACCTGCCTCCTGCCGCTCCCCATGTCAGTTGTGACAGGCTGAGGTCATGTTGGTGCAGGTTGTCAGGAAGAAATGAGCAAAGAATTAAGCAGGGAAACATGACCTGAAATGCAAGGGAGTGAGAAGTCTGCAGTGAGCTGAACTGGTCAAGAGCAAGCATACAGAAATGGCCGGCTAGGTCCCCAGGGAATGGGGAGAGAGGTGGTCTGGACACCCGTGGGTGAAGATGTGCAGTATGTGTCTCCCACTGGAGCCCAGTGCCAGGAGCACAAGACATTTGTTCTCTAGACCCGTTTGCCTGTCTTTTGGGGCCCTCCTTCCATGGAACCTAGGCTCCTGGTATGGCGCTGTACAGTCCAGGTAGCAGCCTAGACTGCCACACATAACACCAAAACCTGGATCCCCCCATGGCTGCGGCACAACCTGCAGCCATTCATCCCCAGGAGAAGGGCAGAAACTCTGTGCATGCTCTGTATTGACTCTGCCCATAGAAACCTCTTTTGCAACAAAGCTTTCTATGGCAAGAGCCATCCCGATGGCTCGAAGCAGTGGCCCTTCCTCCCTGTGCCAGCCCCAAGTGACCATGACGACAGAGCGTACACACAGGGCACAGCCGTGGGGCTGACCCACGGCCCAAGCTGGGGACACTCCAGCCCAGCAGTGCCAGGGGGAGATGTGGGGCACCCTGGTGCCACCTTCGGGTCCAGCCCCACAGACACATCTGCCTGTGAAAGCCTGCTGGGTGCTCAGTGGATGGAAAAAGGAAGGAAACGAGGAGGGAAGACATCCATTTTTTTCTTATTCCTTTAAATCTTCTTAAGCATTTTATCATAAATTCAATCCTTATCAGGATTTTTACAAGGTAAGCTTCTGAATTATTTTTTCTGCATTTTAGGAATAAGGCAGTTATGGATGAAAGCTAGCCAAAAAAAAAAAAAAAAAATTAATTTGAAGGCAAAGTCATTCTTGTAACTTCACAGGCTCTGTCTCACTGCTGAATTAGGAATGGCCTGATACATCTACATAAAATGTTTTTATCAAATTATTAATTGCATACACATATATTAGGCACAAGGCATAATTACTTATAACTCCTTGTACATATCCAGTTTTGTTCTGTAGAACAGGTTTGCTAACTTCTTTAGCTACCACAGACTAGCACAAACTGTCTGAGCAGCCTGACATCTGACGGCCAGCACAGACGGGGTTCCTGCACCACTGGGAAAAAGGAGGGAGAGCTCTCTGTAGGCCAGGGAAGCAGTGAAATGCTACCACTCTTACTTCTGCTGTAGTTACATGCAGTTTCTTCTGAAAATCTTGAAATGAAAATTGTACGAAACCTAGAATGCAACAATAAGTTGGACCACTGTGCCATAACCATTGACATCTGACATGCTGTAAATCGTGTAGTTTACTGGTCTTGTTGAACATCTCGTCTCAGCCAAAATTGGCAGCTGTATTTGCACATCCAGCTCTGACCAGAGCTACCACTTAGTCTGCATTCATGCAGCTAGGACTGCATGCCCAGGCTTTTCTCATTTCCTTTTTCCATTGTGGCACACTGTAATCATTTAAAAGGTGATATTTTATTGTTTCTATTCCTGACATGATCTGTGTTATGCATCCACTGCACTTTTTAATTATTTAGAATAATTAATTTATGATATAAAGACTCAGGATTTAGTGGAGTAACACTAAGGATGGTATGAGCAATGTTTTCCATTATTATCAATTGATTGTCACTATAAGAACATGTCATGTGGTAGACTAAATTAATATAAATTATCAAAGTGCTTTCTTTTTTTCCAGGTTTGAATGCCATGACACCATCACAAGAGTGGTGCTTGGTTTGCAGGCAGTGTAGTTAGCTGATTGTATCGATTGCTTCACAATCACTAAATTCACTGCCATCAAAACAATGCACAGGATTCCTTGCTACAGCCTCGCTACAGAAAGCTGCGTGCCTTACAATATCTTTATTCCTAGTGCAAAAATATTAATAATGTTTATTTGTTTACGGCTTTATTTCCAGAAATGCTAGC
The DNA here is from genome assembly GCF_009819795.1 of Aythya fuligula. Taxonomy (NCBI): domain Eukaryota; kingdom Metazoa; phylum Chordata; class Aves; order Anseriformes; family Anatidae; genus Aythya; species Aythya fuligula. Next base: position 3,568,577 of record NC_045580.1, on the reverse strand, counting down.
TGTCCAAGAGAAGTGTGTGTTATATGTTGCCAATATCAAGTGAAATCTGAGATTTCCTGAATTGGTGCTAAAATCCTTAGGAGTGTTCCTGGAGCAAGAATACTGTCTGCTGTGTTTAAATCGTTTAGCCACATTAAGACTTTTAGTATACTTAATAGTTTATGCGCCAGGAATGGGCTAAGAATTTGTTCTGTTCTGCCATTTAGTTTATCAGTCATGTATAAGGAAAGTAATTCTCATTTAGCTTTCATGTCTTATTTAACAAGCTAGTAAGTTAAGGAGTTTCTAATCAATGATTAAATATTAAACTCCCTGAATACTATAAATGCTTTTTACTATGATCACTTTGCTTAATGTCCAATAGTTTTAATAATGGGAAAAATACAGCCTTCATAGTGTTAGAATCTGTTATAATAGGTTTTGTGGGTTTTGTTTGTTTGTTTTTTAACAAAAAAATCAGTCTTCATAAAAGTTGGAATTGGAAGGGAACTGTCTCTTAGATCAGCCTAGTTACTAGGCAGTGTAGTTAGCTGATTGCCAAAAGTAACAATCACTAACCACACAGCCAGGTAAAAAGGCTTGGAAGATATCTCAGTGGAAATTAGACGCACAGGAATTTTGACTGCAGAAGGCAGGCAGACTGACCTCTTTGAAGAAGCATCTAAGAAGCATTGGTCTAACAGACATGCAGGGCAGTGGAATAAAACAAATGCGATGTTCTGGACTGCCTGTCACACATGGAAGAGACCTCAGTGCATTTATCAAGGCAGTGTTGCACAACTGTTTATATGCACCTGAATGTGTGTTACATTTCATTCACAATTGTTTTGCCTACAGGACACTCAAAAAACATGAGAGCAAATTGGAAGTTTTATTCTTTCTAAAATGTGTAGACATCAGCTCCAGTTCTGATTGTGCTCATCTCAGCCTTACACTTGCCTAAGGCCACTGTGGCCAAAATTCACTTCCATTTACTCTTGCTGAATAAATAAAATGCAGCTTTGTGATTTTTTAATGAAAATGAATGTTGCTTTAGTCAGTGGATCGCTCTATGCTAGACACTGTACAAGTGCAGACTGAAAAGAGTTCCATGGATGGGACTTGTAAATTCACTGGCTTCCAGTTCCACGTTCCCCTTTTACATAAGAGCTTTAATAACATCAGCCACAGAAATACAGAAGGAAGTTGTGACTTCACCTGACGTTTGCAAATAAAGTTTTTAAACCAGAAATTCAGTAGTCTGGAATAAGCATCCTGGGAAAAAGTACTTTAGTGGAATGTTTTGAGACCACCAGGTTTGAGGGCAACTGGCTACCTGAAGCTGATGAACTAGAGGGAGGGTGGTGACAGGAATTCCCTGTCCCACAGAAGCCTGTGTCTAGGTGTAAATGAAAGATGGCCTGAAGACACTTGAAATGAGATGTGCAAAGCTGTCAGCCTTCTGGTGTCTCATGCTTACTGTGACAGGCAGTGTGTCACACAGCTGGACCCAGACTCCCTGGGCACATCTGTGGTGCTGTGTCCTCCTGAGATGGCTGCAGTGTCCCCTGCTGCCACCCAAATGCCCGTGAAAAGGGAAGGTCCCCAGCAGAGGGGTGACGGGTACCTACCGCAGCAGGTGACAGTGACAGGAACGTGTCAGCAGCGTGGGCAGCACCAGGGTCCAGCCGTCCTCTCTCTTTCTTGGGGCCGCAGGCCAGGAGCGGGCAGGTCAAGCTGATCACGGCCACCTGATGGAGAGGAGACACCAGGCTGCAGCCCCAAGTGGTGCCATGGGCACAGAGCCTGGGCACTGCCCCACAGCGCCCGATGGGCTCCTCACCTTTGCTGGCTCGAGCCCAGCTGATGTGGAACATGCCCGTATCTTCTGGAACTCAGCCACGCTCCCGCCGCCGCTCGAGTCCTCTCTAGGCCCTGCCACCCTTCGACGTGAGGGAAACCTTCCCGAGGGGGACATGCCCCCTCTATGGGGGAACCTTGCCCCTTGGTGGGACCCAACCTCATGAGGGACCCAACCCCATGAGGGACCCAGCCCCATGAGGGGGCCCTGCCCGCAGCCCCCATCCCCTGGGTCTGTGCCTTTTCCAGCCCTATACACAAACACCCTGCCCCACACACCTACCCTAGGGCCCCATGCTCACCTCAGGGTCCCCAAAAACTTCCTTAGGGCCCCCACCCACCCTGCACCACCACCCACCACCTTCCCAAGTGCCCTTAATGTCCTTTTTCTTTCCAGGGAGAAGTAGTGCTCTCCAGGGCCCGCTGCTCCCTCGCAGTAAGTATGGCTACTGTATGCCCCCAGCTCATGAAACCTTAGTTGCCTACATTTCTGTGAGGAATTAATTCGGAGGAATTAATAAGTCATGCCAATAAGCTGTGGGTGACAGAAGAGCCACAGCTCCTGCTTGACAGATATTTCAGCTGATCCTTGCTGTCTGGGGAGCCAGACACTTTCTGAACAGCCCCACAGCCTGCTACAGTTCAGTTGCCCTCTGCAAAGGACAGTGGTAGCAGGAGCACTTGGTCATTTGCCTCTCATTTGTCCTAATTAGAAAGTGAGCAAAGCAGTGAGAAAGAGAGAATCTCCGAAGCTCAAGATGTGCAGAAAACTAAAGTAAAAGAAAAATACCTTCAGCAGGTAAAAGCCAGTAACCCCAACTCTTTTCTCATAAATATTCCCGTTCACTCTTTGTATGCCATTTGGTGGAATTCTGCAGTTTTGGAAATGCAGTTATGAACAGTAATAAAAATGGCCTGGCCCTGGCCCACAGTTAGCTTTGCATGATGCAGCCCATTTTTTGATGTTCAGCTTAAATTTATTCCCAGTTGGGAATAAGTTTGCTTGGGACAGGGCTGAAAGGAGTAGGCTGCATAGTTAATTTCTTCCTAGTAAGCACATAATGTCTGGTCTGATTTAATATCTAATAGAAGCCAATTGAGAGTTCCCAGATCCAAAAGTGGATAATTTGGGGGGGGGGGAGGGGGGAAATCTACTGCTGCATGCACTTTCACACAAAAAATCCTGGCATACAGACGTTGAAGCACAGCTCACAGGTTAGGTTAATTTCTTAGTCGCCTTAGTTATTAATAGATCTCCATTACTCTGTGCCCAGCAGCAGCTAGTGCCAAGAGTTCATTGAGTGTGAGATGCGGGAAACTTGGTAGTGAGTGGTTATTAAATCAGCTTCCACAGGACTGCTTCTGCCTTGTCCTGTCACTCCGGGACAGGTTTAGGTGATATTTTTATTGGTATAATTCATGTGCTGCTTGACCAAGCCATTACAAGTTTTCTAGAAACTACTCAGCTGCAGAACAAACTAGATTTTAGCAAATAACATCAAAATTGCATTTATAGATGACACTGCCTTTCCAAATGAAGGTGCAACTGGGATATTGTAGAGCCTTTCAGGCTGGACTCTTCTGGGCTGCAGACTGCTGCTGAATTCAGTGGGGTTTTACATAAGCAAACATCAATCTGCCATGGCACCACCCAGTCAGCACTTTAGTTATTGGTTCCTGTAGATATTCAATATTTGTGTTCATAAAATGCACTCTCCATTTACACCAGATTGGTAGGATTCATGTTTAAAAGTTTGCTCAAGCATTAAATTGACTATGAAAAAAAGCAAAAGAAGTGACATGGTATTCAGATCTTCAATGTTCATCTCCTCCAAAACAGTGGGGTTGGACTGTATATAGAGCTTGGGGTTTCTCCTACTGCTTTGCTGTAAGATGCAGACAACAGTTGTGCTTGCTTTCAAGGCACTGATGTAGTCTGTAGATAAAAACTTTTCCTGAAGTCACCATTAATCTAAATCATGAATTGATGTTCCACATATATATCATGAGTACAATTCACATAAGTAGTGGAAACTAAAAAAACTAGTAATAAATATATGATAACTTTGTCAGCCTGACTCTGTAATGATACTATATTTTTTGCATTTTAGCAAAATGTTCCACATTTTTACTGAAAAGCCTCTAGCCTATATTCGGGAAGCAGGCCAGATGAGAGCAATCTGCAAGAGGTGCAGAAAGGCGCTGAGGTCTGCAAGTCTTTCCTGCAACTCAGCAATCCTCCTTTTCTAATTAATAACACCATAATGCATCTCATCCATTATCGTCAATTAGCCTTCTTTCTAAATTCTGGCTAAAGCCAGCAACAGTTCCCTGATTCTTCCGTTCATTTTTTTTAAATTCAGTAACAATAGATGATAGCAAGGTTTTGCAGCTTTGGGCATCTGGCAGCTATACGGATGGCTGATTAATTTCAGTAAGTAAATTACTTTCTAGAACTACAGGACATGCTATAAGCCTCAAATATTCTAAGAAAACGAAAATTAATGCACTGAATGAAATAAGAATAATGTACATGTTATTATCAGGCATAGGTGTCATTTACTGTTCAAGCCCAGTTTTCAGACTTGATTTGGGCATTCTGTTCCTGCAGCATGGCCCCTAGGTGAGCAAAACCTGGAAACCCTGTTGTGTGGGTCCAGGAAGTGAATTTTGGCTCCACGGTAGAACAGGGTCAGGGTTTTTTTAGAAGGAAATGTTTACTGCATTAACACTCTTATTTTACAAACTGACAGATATTTTTTTATCAGAAATGCTTATTTTAATTAGCTAATTTCATCTGAAATAGGACTGAAGCACATGGCAAAATAGCTGTTGTCTTTTAGAACATTGGGCTATTCTGCAGTTTAATTCTCACAGGCTTTACAAGGTACTTCATGATTAATAAAGATTTCAAAACTATAAATGCTGTAAATCTGAATAATCAATGTAATCCATTTAAAATAGGAACGCCTAACTTATCCGACTAGATCTGTGTATTATTACTAGATGGTTATCCACTCTGGCCACTCCTTTTGATATTGGTCTTATTTGCCTGTCTTTAGCTAGTAAGTGCTAATGCTCTACCAGCTCATTTTATCATCAGGGGTTTTGGGTGTGCTCAGCAGGGGCCTGAGGGTACTAATAGCCCTTAATGGGCATGAGCATCTTCCCTTGGGATCTTATTCACCCATAGCAAGAGCTCATGTAAGCTCAGCCCTAGACTCTCTTTCCTGAGTTAGTGGGTAGGTATGTTTGCAGCTTTTTCTTGGTAGGGTTGTCCAACTCTTTCTTGGAGTGTCTGTTTCATAAAGTTTTACCAGGAATTTTTGAAAATGCTGTAATGTACTTTTACTCAGCTTCAATAGGAATGTCTCACTGTATCTGAAAGGTGTTCACTTCCATAAAGAACAATGTATGGGTGTGCTGAAGTGTCTGGAAATCAGAATGCTAAAAACTCTCAGTAGGAACTGAAGCATTGTTCCTTAGAAATTAATTCTTTCCTTCAACTGTATAAAGAGAGGATCTTTAACGAGTTCTGGGATGTGTGCTTTCTTGTAGAGAGGAGAACCTGGACCACTGATTGAAAGGAATTGTTAAACGTTAAAACTATCACCATTTTATATCACTTCTACACAATATCAGAGACTGGTTTAATCCAAAACGGCATAGTGATGACAAGTTATCTCTGGTTGCACCTTTCAGATAAAAAAAGGTTTTGTAATGAGTCATTATGCAGATGGAAGTCCTTGAATTAACCCCATCTTATAACCTCTACATGCTCATGCTAGTTCTTAGGTTGGTAAGGATTTTCAAGTTTACCATGAAGCACAAGCTTTTAATTCATTTTTCTGAGCTCATTGTAGTAGATGTTTCTTTTCAGGCCAAGAAAAGAGAAGATATACTAGCTTTGCTGAGGAAGCAGAGAGAAGAAAGGATTGCAGTAAGTTTTTCATCTGATTATGTTCTAGATGCATCTCAAGGTTTGTGCATCCTTACAAGATGGACAGTGTTGCAAGGACAATGATTCGATGTATGAGGGTTTATGGCGTGTTGCAAGATGTACCATTACAGCAGTCTTGCATAGCAAAAACACCTCGGTTGGAACTGATTAAGCATGAAGAAAAGTTGGCTACATTTTATGAACTGCTAAAGCAAGGAGGATCCTGTAAGCTGTGTGATCATGAAGGTGTTAGGCCAGGCAGTAGGAAGCAATAGGTGTGGAAGCTAGAAGAAGTTCAAGGCAGCTGAATCTAGTTATTATGGCTATCCACAATCTGAAAAACCTCAAGTGGCAAGATGTTGATGTTATAAATATCTTACAGTGCTTGGAGATAACTGTTTCCATGCTGCTTTACGTATGGGTACATGTGTAATATAGTCAGCTGCAACACGATGGCCTTTTGCCAAGACAACAAAATAGAAGAGTCTTTGAGACCAGCTTGTGCATGGTCTTGCAAGACAAGCTATCTCAAAGGAACAACTATGAACATCAGAATTTCCACAGAAAATGAGGAGATGCTTTTGGGAGAAGCAGCTGGGAACTGAAGCTGACCTCACTGGTGGAGGCAGGTAGGAGAAAGGAAAAATGCTAGAACAACATGGGACTGAGAAATACAGCAGAAGCAGTAGCTAGTGCTGTCAGAATGGTGGTGAGGAAACCGACTTACAGATGCATTATGACAGGACTTTAGCTATTTAAATTACACCATCTTTAATACAGTTATGTTTAAGTGGCTATTTTTTTAGTTTAACTTGTCAAAAGAATCTTTATGGACTGTTCATTGTAAATGTTATTGCTTAGATTGTTTTTCCGTTGTTGTCTCAAGCTTTTTTCCACTGAAACGCTAAAACTTGGTTTAGAATAGAGCTATAAAATGGGCTGTAGGTTTGGCATGCTCTGCTCCCTAAAAAGCTTTCTTAAACTGAATTTGAGCATTAAAAGGAAGAACTCCAATTAGGGATTTTTATTATTACTATCAGTAGTGAATGCTAGATTTACTGATTTATAATGTTTTTCTGTGGCATGGACGGATGTTTATCAGGAAAAGAAGATTGAAGAATAAGAGGTCTGTATTATATTAGGCAATCCTTTTTTTCAGTTGTAATTCACAAGATACAAAGCAGAGATAGATGAGGTTTTGCCCCATATAAGGTTAAACATCTGTTCTTTTGAAGAAACTACATATCCTGATTAATACAATTTAATTACACTCGATAGAAGAGAGTAGAACTGACATTTTTAAGCTGATAAGTGTAGTGATTTGAAAAGTGACTTGGAAAACAAGATTTCAAAGGATACTTCCAGAAATGACGTGTTCATTTTGGACATAAAAGCATTCTTTTTTTCATTTAAGCTTTTAAACTGGTAAATATTAAATATTTGCTTTTCTCAAAGTTCATTAAAATGCTGACCCAAGTATATCTGCTTTATCCAAATTCCATGCATTAAAGCTAGGCCTGAAACAGAACACGAGACTCTGTTCTTCTTATACAATAACTCATACAAATTTTTTATTCCTGATTACTCAGGTACCATATTAGCACATAGAAACCTCCCATACTATTGCTAGAATAATCTTTCAGTGTTTGTATAAAGCTGTCTTCCGGGATAAGCAGTAAGTTTAGAATGAGCTAGTGATAATCATTGAGTCTTTTTCTTTGTAGAAAGAACTGATTTCTCATCCACATAAACCGAAGATCAAAGCTGATGAAGTAAGGTAATGAAAATACTCAAAAATAAGTTTTCCTCTGTCTAAATAGTCAGGATCTATCTGGGGAGAAAAGATGCTCTGTTTTAATTACTCTTATTATTTTGAAAATAAGTTTGTTTTATCCTGTATTAATACCTATTATGAAAATTAGAAAAGGCAAGGCTGAACGGCCGACTACTGCTATTGTTCTGTACTTCTTTACTCTCTATGTGTTCCATTTATTTTTAGATAGGGGTTGAGGAAGGAAGTGGAAGCTCAGACTTTTTTTTTTTTTTTAAAGTCATGAAGAGTTCAATTTTGCTATTCTGGTTCAATTGCAGAAGTCAGGAAAAAGATCAGTTGTCAGTGGCTTCTATATTTTTGAAAGGGTCAGGAAATATCATAAAGCCTGTTTATTTCCAGTGCCTATCTTGTCTGAATGAGAAAAAGCACGAGTGTGACCTTGTCAGCTGCATCACACTGTATGGATGCTTTCTTTGGTTATACTTCGCACATTTTAATCAACAAGTCTCCTTGTTTATTTCCCTGCTAGAGATCCAAAGAAAGATCACCATAATAGCATGTTACATCAGCATGTCATGCTGTGGAAGATGAGTCTGGAAAGGATCTGGAACAGGGAAAGTCAGCCTTAATGCACGAATTGTTTGAGGCCAGTGATGTAGATGTGACAGTTGCTAAACCAGGTGGTGAAAGATTCTTTTAACTTCCAGTAAACATTAGGCGTGAGGTTGCTGACAGTCTGTTTATGTTAGGTCAGACAGTTTCCTTTTTGGCACTTGCCTGTGGCCTCCTGGATGATGTAAATACTGTTATTTTCCAGTGTCAAAAGCTATCTGTTAAAATAAACAGGATCCCTGCAACTGTCAGGTGGGTACTATGCAAGCAGAAACTCAAGTTTAAGGTCATCTGCTGTTACTGTTAGTCTGGGAGTGAGAAGGATTGGAAAACTGCCCCGGCAGAACTACAACAGCATGTTTTGTCTACTGCCAGTGTTGCAGTTGCTTCCCCTTTATGTTGCCTTCATAAAAGGGATCTCTGTTTCAGATTAAAGGGTGGTTTAACTGGTCTTAACAAGTTGCTTCTCAGTTTCAGAAGGGCAGGGTTAGTGGTTTGCTTTTTCCACTACTGGCTAGTTGATTCTTTTCACATTTATCACTAATACTTTCTGCTCTGAATTCTGAAGCTGAGGCAGTTACTTTTGCTTTCACTGCCCCATCCATAGTTGGGTCAGTCAGGTGGGACCTGTGAAGTCAGTTTTAAATATGCATTTGGGTCTCGTACAGTGGTAAGTGTTTAAAAAGTGTAGCTTTTTTTTTTTTTTTTTTTTTTAAGAAGTTGCTCTTTGTTCTTAAAACCATCTCATCTTTGAAAATGCTGACAAGGTACCTCACAGCCCTTGATTTAGCAATTTCTTCCTTTTAATGAATGGCATTTATATAATATAAGTGAGGCCATTTTTCTCGCACTGGCACCAGTTAAAGCAAGGTGGTGTCATTGAACGTCCACAACTTAAAGGCTAAGCAATGAATCTGCAGCTTAGATCTTCCTTCCAACTTACCATATGGATATGAAAGCCGAGAAACGACTGTCAGCAATTCATTTTGAAAGCAAATGCCTCAGGAAAACACTGGGCATTAGACAGAATTAATTTTTAGCAAGACTATTACCTCTGGAGCTAGCTATAAAGGAAAAATAGAAGTATCTGGAACAGGTGAAAAGGCTGAAGGTCAATGTCTGCTGAGGTGAGCAGCTGTGGGAGTAGGCATAAGGAAACGTCCACACAAATCTTCCAACCATCATAGGATACGTACTAAAAGGCAAAGCTGTCTTGAACCTGTGCCAAAGACAGCTGTTGGAGCTCTTTACCTAAGCAATACTTGTTTGTACGGGTGTAGGGTTGAGGTTCACGTTTTAGATAGAAGCTTATGGCCTGTGAAGAAAGCTACTCTGGCTTATTATCCTGTTATTTTTTTTTTTCATTTAAACATTTTAATGTTTGGAAAATAAGTATCACTATTTACTGAAGCAAAGTCACCCAGAGCACAGGGTATTGATTATTGCTGTATTTAATTAGAATAATTGTGTTTTTGTAATGGTCTGTTAGCACTCATTACTGGGAAATATGATCATACCAATTTTACTAATGTCTTGTAAGAGATTTATAGCCTGTATTGACCAGGATGATTCCTGTTTCAAGAGGCAACTCAATGAATAGCTGAGAAAATATGATTTCTAGAAGAGCTACATTTGTCAAAATGTTTCACAGAAAATGGACTCTTCCTGTTTGTTTCTTCCTTCAGTAGCTTCTCTTTTGTAATTTCTCGTCCCATTCCTGATTTCAGCGGGCTCGTGATTTGTGCATGTGTTTTCATAGACCTTCACTTTCCAAGTGTTTAAAAATAGAAATACTGATTTCTTCTTTTCTAGTGTTCAGGGGAAATTGCCTAAATCATTCAGTGGTTTGGCTTTTTTGGCTTTGTTTAACTAGCAGCTTGGGGATTTTGTACTGAATTCGTGTTGCTTGAAATGTACAATTTAATTAGTCCTCTCAAGTGGATACAGGTCTATCAATGGAAAGTTGATAAAAAGAAAAAACATTTCCATGCAGAAAGGCTTTAAGCTAGTATAAGGCACCTCTATACTGACACATACATAACTGCAACCCTATTTTGAATAATATTGGAGTAGTTTTAAAAAGAAATCCCAGTAAACTATATATCTGTAGCGATAAACTCATGTAAATGTAATGTGTGTTGAAAGCTTTTAATCCAACCTGAATATAGAAAGTACTGAGGGCTGCAAAGTGAGGCTGTGATATTCTTAGCCCTGTATTTATAGTCCTCTGCGAGCATGTCTGGCAAGTCACATTTGGTATTGTTTTGGTGTAGGTCAGAGAAGGTTTTGCCTGCTGTGGTCCTCCAGCTCAGATTCAGGGTGCTATGCCATTGTAGGTGTTTGGGAAGATGTGATCATTCAGGTTCAACTGCACTGATTTGTACAATGAAGGAAGCTGAATTGCTTAGAGTAGGTTGTTCCCGTTGCCTTTGTACATCAACTGTCTATTTCCCCTTGGTCTAGACTTGATTCTTTTCCTGCCTATGAGAAACGAGTAGTATGTGCCTCACCATTTATTTAAGTGTGTGGCAAAACCTCAGCTTCTTGCTAGCTAATTTCCTCTTAGTTCCTCTTTTTTTTCCCATCAGTGTTTGGGAACTCCTCTCACCGCCAGTACAGTCAAACTTTTGGCTGTCAAGTTCCATCAAAGCTGTGAAATCTTCAGAGCAGTCTGCTCCATGTGAGGCTTGGGTACTGTGTTTTCTTGTGCTTACAATTTTAATAGAACTCCTCAGTTTGACAAGAAAAAAATCAGAATGGGATATGAATCCTGTGCAGTAGTGGACCTGACAGAATGTGGTTTTCCTGTTAGCTTGATTTTTCTTAATAGACTTCTCTGTAACTTTTGGTATTTATATGGGTATTCCTTTGTGTGGATTCTCCGAACTTGTGTTCTGTAAATCTGTTTTCTACATGTAGTTAGGCATTTACAAGGCATCCCTCTTTAGGGATACACATATAAGGATGTGATATTATGACACAGAATGGGTTAAAGAGCTCTGCACCCTGGCAGCTGTCTTGCACTATTCCTTGTTGTACATTAGCTGCACTTTCCTCATCAACAGATTACCTTCTGACAAGGTTCTGTTATTTCCAGCAGGCAGAAGGTGTTTGAAGCAGACCATCAGGATCAAGAAGCGGTGAAGGCCCTCAAATAGTTCAGCTAAACTCTGATGAAGACAATGAAAAGTTTCTCTGTTCCAGGAAAAAAAAAAAAAAAAGTAATTGTTATCAAAACTGTGCTGCTCTGGACTTCGATAAATGTACGTTTCTAATTTGACTACATTTCTAGTTGCTCATACTGAGACATAACATGATGGACAAAGACTGTGATAGGCTTGCAGCAACCTATCCATCATTTTCTTTGTTTTGCTGAAGTTGAAATAAATACTTAATTGCTTTACTTACTAAACTGTTAGGTCCTAATGTGATGGTAGTGGCTTGGGAAGTGCTGTTTGTCCTCACATTTTTCTGTTGTCTTGGCACTACAGCAGTAAACAATGTATGTGAGTAGCTGTTTGTCAATCTTGTCCAAGTCCTTGTCCAAGCTGCTGCCTAAGGTAATTCAAAGGGATGGCATAACAAACATCTAGTAAATTGTTTTCCATGGACTAGAGTGGTCCTGGGATTTTTGACTTGTGGGCTTTGAAGTCTCATGTACTTTACTGGTCAGCATTCAAACAGTACACTTCTGTGATCTGAAGGGTTGTTATATTGAATATATTCATTTTGTGTGCTCAATTCTCCAAAATTATAAATGGAGAGCAAGTGTTTTACCTTTGTGAAATTGCTCTTTAAAAGTACAAAAGAGGTCAAAAGGAAGAGTCTGTGGCTAGTAACAGTGTTAGGATTATGCAATAAACACAGCAAGCTTTGTTATCAAGTGTCTGTAGTGTTCGAGTGGTTGGAGTTGACCTCTTTTAATAAAAAGATCAACGAGGCTTCTGTCAGCTACTGCACTTTCCTGCTGAAAAGAGCGAGGGCTTTGGTAATCGCTTCGGGGTTCTATGGTACTGTGTTCACCAGTTCTGCTCTTGCTGTGGGACAGACTAGAAGAAACTAATGCCATGTGGCAGAATACTTACCATTAATTCAAGAAAAAATGTTTATAATGCTGCCACTACTTGTCATGCATATATATCAATGTTTGTTTGTTTGTTTTCCTTCAGAGCCATTACAGAAATGTTTTCCAATGAATTTAGTATGCATATATGCTAGAAAAAGGATAGACTTCTAAAATGATGAGCCGGGGGCTTAAGCTTTGTTATGCCAATACCTGCAGCTGTAAAGAGCTTGTTTAGTCTCGAGGAACACTAATTATTTGTGAGTACGTTGCTTATTTTCTGTGAAACAAGAAAAAAGCTCTCTAAACAGGATGTCCTTTGTGCTAAGCATTCTTCAAAGACCTCATGCACTGGCAGAGCTTTAAGATGATGAAGCTTTGGCTGGTAAAGGCGTGAATTCAGTCTTAAACCCAGGCTACTGCCAGTTGAGCTGTTCAGTTCTTCCCTGTAAATTGAGGAAGAATTGCTCCTATTTGTAAAGTTGCTAAAGTGCTTAAGTATTTACTAAACTATGCTTGTGATCACCAAGGATTTTGGAATTGCAAAAAGTATGCCCTGGATAACTATTGCTCTGTTTCAGAGGCATGACAGACTGCAAAGCCATGGCCTCAGTTCATATCCAGGAACTTTCCGAGTCCTGGTGACCTGGAGGGGAATGTCTGCATGGCTTTTTGAAGGACCTTTTTCTGTTTAAGGTACTCATTTCAGAAATCGTTTCTCCAACTGTATTGTGAAGAGTTGGTGTAGGTTTGAATTGTTATAAAACGATTAAATTCTTAAATTATTGACATCAGTGTCTGAGTGGAATCTGTAGCCCCTGGAGCTCCTGTTCGGTGTCTCCTTGCTGCTCTCCCCCTCCCGCAGCCTGCAGAAGGCTCCGAGCACAACTTCAGCTGGAGACAGCCAGGGATGCCGGAAAGAGGCGCGCACCGGTTTCCTCGCCAGCAGGAACCAGGCGGGGGAAATGCCGGCTCAGCAGTTATTCACCGCTGCTGGAAGCCAAGTTTTCTCCCGTTTTCGGTCTTCAGACGGTTTCTGAAAAAGCAGCCGGCGGAGGGGCTGCAGGGGGAGCTCCTGCCGCTTCCCCACTGCGGGTGGCGGTGCCAGCGCCGCGCACACCTTGCCGGGGGCCGGGCGGCTGCGAGGGGTGAACTGCGAGCCCAGGAGGAGGAGGAGGAGGAGGAGAAGAAGGCTCCTCCCCATCCCACCCCTGCTCCAGCCGCGGCCGGGCGCTGCGGGGAGCCGGGGCGATGCTGGCGGCTGCGGCGCTGGGCTTGGCGGCGCTGGGCTGGGCGACGGGGACCCGGCTGCCCGGCGGTAAGGCTGGGGGCGACAAGGGGCAAGGGGTGACAAGGGGCAGGGGGTAACAACGGGCAGGGGGCGGGTGGGTGCTCCCCGGCACGGAGCTTTCCCCCCCCGAGCCGCCCGTCCTGCCCGCACTCCGGGGGTTTCCTTGCGCTGCGTCCAGGCTGCGCTGGGATGTGGGACTGCTCCTCTGCCAACTCGTCTCATCTCTCAGCAGTCATGTCTTTAGCTCGGTCGCCTCTTATGGGATGGCAGCTCGGGGTGACCAGCAGGATTTGGGGCTGTGTCCCCCCCCCGGGCGGTGTCAGCTGCCTGCAGAGCGTGGGATTGGGGTGCTGGGGGATGCCCGAAGCCTGGCCGCTGTCAGCACTGAGATGCTCCCTTAGTCCCACGTAAAGCAACTCACACCTAAAAATATTCTTTTAAAATTCTGCCCTGTCCTTGGCTGCAGCAAGACTTCTGGGGCAGTGAGCTCTGAGGCTGGCGATGTATTTTTTTTCTTTCCACGAGCTCTTGCTTTTGATGTAACTGAGCCTTTCCTAGTCCTGGAGCCAGCAGGCATGGAGGCAGGTCCCGTGTTAGCAATGAGGAGGTAAGGGGAAAATGTGAGGGACCCTTTTAGCACTGGTTAGGGCTGCATATCCTAATCTGTGTTTGGAAAGTTAACCAGCAATGAAATCTGGACAGTGATCAACTGCATGAATTTTTTCCTTATTTGAAAGCAATGGCGAGTTTGGCTAATAAAACACAGATGTTCTGCCAGTTAATGGAAAAAAAAAAAGTGTTTGTGTATCAGAAAAGAGCCCAACTGTAGTTTGTGACACTACTTCTGGAGGCTTGCTGCAGATTTATAGTAACAATGTGCCATCTCTGCTTTCCTCCTGGCTTTCACAATAGCAGTGGACGCGTCCCTTAGAAGAGGTAAGGGTTCTTGCCTTTTTCACCAAGCGTGCATGAGTGTTAAATGACCAAGAGAAACACAGGTTCTGCCTAAAGATGTATTTTTAAATGCTGTTTTTGCAATACAGCCAGTTTTAATTTCTGTATAAGATGTTAGCAGACTCTGTGAGTACTTAACTGTTTAAAAGCTCCACTTTGAAAGGTGTTGGAAGTTCCAGTCTCAGAGTAGCCATGGTAGGACGTGGAAGAGTAAAGAAAAGCCAACATAAATCCTGTGGATGGGTTTATAATGACCTGTCTGTGCATGTTCTTGAGTACATGATAAATTGCTTTTCTCTTGTAATCCCTAAACAGTTTTCTTCTGTAAAAGCATGGAGGTTAGCAGATTGTGTCTGTGGTGTGTTTGAAAATAAATATTTACTAAGCAAAACAAAACTGTTTGTTTCCGTAGCCTAAATATTGGGACTCTTGTGTTGAGAAACAGAAGTGTATAATTTTTAGATTATGTATCTTCTCGCTTTGATCTTTATTTTCCGTATAATCAACATAAGACGTGCTGCTTCATGCATGAGTGTCCTTGCTGTATGACAGTACGAAACGGGCACTGGGCAGTCAGTAACATTGCAAAGCAGGGCGCTGCCTACAAATCGGACTGCCTGAATGCACCTTGATACACTGCAGTACGCTCCATGGAACTATTAGACCCCATAAGCTAAATGATTGTTAGGTCTGCATGTAAAAGTGGGTCTCTAATCTTAATGATTCGAAGCCCCTTTTTGGAAGGGTAGAGAGGGAGATGCATTCTTGAACTCTTGTAAAGGAAGTCTCTTCAAAAGGCTGCATAGGTCAGCTTGCTCTCTGGCACAACGTTACTTCTTTGTAAGGAAATCCTGGAGTCTTCAAACTGCAGAAAAGTCATAGGGAAATTGAGGTGTGCAGGACATGAGCACTGTTGTGCAGCATTACCGAAACTGCTACATCCAGAAAGAAAAGTTTGAAGATACCATTAGTCATTTGAATTATACAAGAGGCTTTTTACCTCTGTTGTATTCTCCATGTGAACAGTCAGAAAGTGCAAAGCTCAACCAAATAAAAGCAGTAGTGTCCACTTTCGGTATTAGTAGGTATGATTTCTGTAACGGGTTTCTTTCCATTTCTGCAGGACAGACAGTTTGCCGGGGTGGAACGCAGCGGCCGTGCTACAAAACAGTTTATTTTCACGATGCTTCACGCAGGGTCACCTATGAAGAAGCGCACTTTTACTGCAGAGCTGACGGTGGACACTTAGTCAGTATTGAAACAGAAGCGGAGCAAGGATTGATTCAAAAATTTATTGAGAGTCTCGTGGCTTCTGATGGAGATTTTTGGATAGGGCTTAGAAGGAAAAAGGCAGAGGTAGACAACAGCACAGACTGTCAGAACCTCTATTCCTGGTCTGATGGCAGCTCATCCAAGTTCCGGTAGGTACCGGGGAGTGCGACTGACTGGGCAGCATCTTGGTCAGGGATTGTCACTTGCCTTTAGCAATCAAGAAGGGTTCTTTCAAAAGAATCAAGTGATTTTGTCCCAGCTGTCACGTATGTTCCTCCTGTAGTCACTGAAGAGTGGTCGTATCTCCTGGATAGGATGAACTGCTCTCTGGTGATTCAATAATTAATCCAAATTTGCTGGAGCTGTCCTCACTGCTTGCACACGTCTGTTCATCATTGAACCCCAATTTGTTTAGCCTCAAGTTATGATTTAATTTCAAGCATAAGTCACTGTTTTCTATACAAAAGATACTCTTAAATTCATGAATGTAAGGTCTGCCTTGGTGGTATCAAAATAGATGAGAATCTGCTCTAAATATTGATGGGTTGAGGAAAGCCTTGGCAATAAGGTGCCAGCTCCACAGTGAACTTCAGGCTCAAGAATTTTGCCTGGTAGATGTTTACTATCAAACCCGTAATTAGTCTTGGGAAAACAAACTAACGTACCTATACAACGTTCACTAATCATTGTGAATTTCATGCTGCATTTAGTCATTGAACCACGGATTTAATGAAATAACCCAAATGTTATTGAATATTTTATAGCAACTTGTCACCTAACTGCTATGGGAACCCACAAGAGATTTTAGTTGCTCTGGACAGAACTGAATAAAACTGAAAAACTGAGCCAAAGAGAAGATGAGTTTTCTTGAGAGGGAGAAGTAGGGTGGTGGTAGGGTTGTGTTGGGAGGAAAGGGAGTACAGGGATATGATGATTGAATACTTGGCATATCTGGAAGTATTTCTACGTTATAGGATCAGCTTCCAAGAAGTGCTTGGCATGCAGAATATTGCTTGTTCCAAAATTAGTGGGTATTGAACATTTATCAAAATCAGGATATATCATCTTAGAAGTGCTTCTTAGAGATGCATAAAATGCCTTTTCAGTAATGATTATATTATAGAGTGTTAGATAGTGAAACCTACTTCCTACATCCCATGTGGAAAGGCCTTCCAAGTTTTCCAGTGGTGAAGTTTCTTACAACCTATCTTTAAAAAAATCTTCATTTTATGTTCGCAGTTTCCTAGTTTTAGGTAAGATTCTGTCTTACCTATTTCATTTTCTTATTAACTGCATGTCAGTTTTGTAGGCATTGGGCACTGATGCCAGAAAGTAAAATTATTTATGCACTGAAAGTCAAAGTTCTGAGTTTTCCTCAGCCTCGCAGGGCTTCTGCAGTATCATGGAAAGAGACTTCAGGTCTTACTTGATATGTTTGTTGTGTTTTCTTAGGAACTGGTATGTAGATGAGCCATCCTGTGGGAGTGAAATCTGTGTTGTGATGTACCACCAGCCATCTGCCCCACCAGGTGTTGGAGGTCCTTACATGTTTCAATGGAATGACGACAGATGCAACATGAAAAATAACTTCATTTGCAAATATTCTCTTGGTAATGAGTCATTCTGTTTTAAAAAACAACCTGCTCCCAGTTCCCAAGAGGAGGTATGAGGAGATTACGGTATCGATGTAAAAACAATCTCAGTATCTAATATCTGTAGGTACTTGTCTTGTGACTTATGAATTCTGAGATTTTTATAAAATATTTGAGATTTCAAATGGAACCCGAGAGGGAGAGAACATAAAAAGGGTGCTTGCTTGGACAATATTCTGTACACTTGGTCTCCCTACTCAAACTTACAAGAAACTTATCTTTTTTTTTTTTCTTCTAGAGAAGCCAACAACTGCTCCAATTGAGAACTCTCCAAGAGGTCAGTTACAGATACTTGCTTAGGGCTTTTTTTAACACTGTACTAACTTTGAGTAGAAATCCTTCGTTAACGTTCATTGTCAAGGACCCTCACAGACTGCATGCCCCATGAGCAAGAGGCATCCTTGTGGTTTGCATGTCCCTCCAACCGTTCTGTAACCCAGCCTGCAGAAGCGTGGTCCTGCTGTTGCTGCAGTACCTGGGGCTACTGGACACGCTGCAGAAAGCTCAGCAGAAGGGCACCAGTAGACCTTACACCTCTTGGCAGCTGGCAGTCTCTCCCATCCTCTCTCACCCTCATCTTTTATGTTTCTTAAGCGCTTGCAAATAACACCTGCAATATTAACTAAGATGCTTCTTTCCAGATGTCACAACAGAGCCTTTCAATGCACTATTCCCAGAAGAACACCATAAGCAAGATGCTAATGTAACAGTTAAAGAAGCCAAAGGTACGCTGCTCATTCAACACCTGGCCTGGCCTCTCTCTGTCTCTGCAGGCCCACATCTCACGTGTGGCTGCGAACGCTCAGCACTTCAGTTTGAAGTGTTTGACCTTAAATGTAGAAGCCTGAATTTAGGCAACTGCATCTCAAAGGGGAACGGGACACCTTCCTGCAACTCTCTTCCAGTACAAACCTCCAATGATTGCTTTCACTACCAAAATGTTCCCAGTCTACAGCAAAGTACCTAAGGTCTGAAAAAAATACTTTAAATTTATTGAATCACTCTTGAAGGTCAGAATTGTTAATATTTTGCTAGTAAGCTTAATATTATCTATTAAAAACTTCCTATTCGTTCTTGCCGTGCTGACTTTCCCCTCCAAATTCACAGATCATAACACTCCAGTCTCTGGAAACTTCTGCTTTGTAAGTTTTCAGAAGACAGCATATCCCTAACTTGTGCTGCTGTTGCCTTGTCACAGTGAGACAGAATAAGGGTTAGTTTCTCATCATGTGGGTTTGAGCTTATTTTATTTTAACCTGTGTTACGAGATGATCAGTCTATTGGAGTTGCTGGCTTTGCAAGGGTGTAGAAAATGCTAGATTATGAACAAGACTAGAAATCCATTGAGGTGTGATGGTGCTGCCTTGTATAATTTAATTTTTCTATGTAGTTCTGTGTGTGTGAAATGCAACTAGAAGTGAATAAAAGCTGGAATCTCATTTTTACCCCAGAACCTGTTCAGAGTCTTGCCTACATCCTCATTCCCAGCATTCCTGTGCTGCTTCTCCTGATGGTCATTACAGCCATCTTCTGTTTTTGGATTTTTGCAAAGAGGCAAGTGACATTGTTCTGTAATAAGTGAACCTGTGATATCTTGTCCTGGCAATAATTTTACAGCTAGCTACAGACTTCTGTCAGATGCTCTGGAGCTGACTGCTTTCAGTCAAAAAAAAAAAAAAAAAAAGTAGCATGGATTCTCCAGGCCAAGTTATTTATGAATAACATTTTAGATTTAAAAAAAAAAAAAGTTATTTTATTCTATTCACAGATAGTAATTAGGGAATAATATAAATGCTAACCCTTCAAAATCACTTTGTTTTAAGCTTCTTTAATACAGAAGAGATCTGAAATATCAGAAGATCCCCTTCAAAAGTGAAAACCTAATAGAAATAGGAGGATGTGTGTGGTTGGAGCAAATAATATCGATCAATTTCTTCTTGCTTTCCCTGGGTGCATAGTCCCTTTGGTGGGGATGGTGGTTGTGGTGTTGGGGGTGTCAGCCTTGAGCTCTCAGTGTGCCACTAACCTGGAACTCTAAGTAGTAACGAATGTCATCCTGAGTCCAGGCTCTGAATGTCAGCTTTCCTGAAGGGTCATCTTTAGATTATTTTAAGAGAGGTGTGGTATAGTTTTGTTTGCCTCTGTAAAAGAACATGTTAGACTTGTCCTCTTTTCTCTATCCCTCAGGAGAAGGGAACAAATGGAAGCAAGCCCCAAGGAGGAAGATGCCTGGCTCTCTAACCACAGGAGGAACAGTCCAAATCTGGAGATTTACAAAGTAATCAAGAAGCAATCTGAAGCAGATCTGGCTGGAACCAGGCCTGACATTAAGAACTCTTCCTTCCGCACACAAGAAGAGAAGGTGCTCGACAGCCTCTCCAGGGATTATGATGATGTGGCAATGAACACGTCGAGCGGCTTTGTGACGTTGGCTAGTACTGAAAGTGGCTTTGTGACCAATGATATCTATGAACTGTGTGGAGATCGTGTGGGGAGGAGCAAGGAATCAGCCTGGGTGGAGA
This sequence comes from Aythya fuligula, assembly GCF_009819795.1. NCBI lineage: Eukaryota > Metazoa > Chordata > Aves > Anseriformes > Anatidae > Aythya > Aythya fuligula. The sequence continues at coordinate 3,548,658 of NC_045580.1, read as the reverse complement.
ATGAGATTTATGGATATTAAGGAAATGGACAAAAGAGCCTGAGATGTGGATGACAAAGTGAATGTCAACACAAGTTAACCTGCCCTCCCCACGCATTTGTTTGAAAGATAGCATATGGGAGGTACGCAGGTTTTGCACCATCCCTGTATTCTTCTTTTTCTCTGGAAGAATATGGGTTTTAAAGATCCAAACTGGAAAGTATTTATATATCTTGCTCTGCATCAACCCCCCATTTTGCCCCAGCAGTAGCTCCAGTCTTGATACTTCTTGCACTCCGAAGAAGAAAGTATTAATGTCCTTGAAATTAAAGAACAATACAAAATACCTATTTATTTAAACTGACCCGCACATCTTCAGAGGCACTGAAAGTCAAAAGTCAATCACTGGGCACACCTTGCTTTTTTCCTAGGTGTCCTAAAGGGAGCTGCTGTGGTTGCAGGGTGGTCATTCTTCCTATGCCAGCCTGTCCCAGCTGCGTGGCTTCCATATGACCCTGGCAGGCACTTCACTAGGGGAGTACTGTGGTTTCTACTGTTTTTCCTCCTAGTTCTTACTGCCAAGGTAGCGTGTATGAGTCATAGCACAGAACTGTGTTACTTGCACCTTTAAGTTGGTTTTTAAAGAATCTCAGTAAGTGCAAGGCTAAGTTGTCCCCTCACTTAATCTTTCTGGAAAAGGAATTGCCAAGCAAGCAACAGGGGACTTCACTCCAAAGCTCAAGGAAGAGTATAGAGTACTCCAAAGCTTTCTGGTCTTGGAAATTGTTATTGGAAACTACTGCAGTCTACTTAGCTGTCTAGAGATGTGTTAATCTGACCTAAGTGACAAATAGCAGTTCCTTTCTTGTAAAAGGAATAGCCAGTTGGAGGGTTTTTTTTTGCCGCCTTGGGCCTGAGACCTATACTGAGTTCCCCAAAGACTGACATTCTGGTGTTAGTCTCCATACAAGTAGTTTTTCAAGAGGTAGGTGAACATGAAACTGGATTAAAAGTAGTATTTTTAATAGGCAAACTACAGTATTGTGCTAATCAGTTATAATAAACTCTTGTCTATTTACAGGGGCTTAATGTATTCCAGTATGTAGATTAAAAAAGTATCAAGGGGAAGTACTGAGGAGATGGTTCATGAAATTTCCACATGAAGTGGGAGAAGAAATGGTATTTTAACGTAGTTTTCAAGGCATTATTTTGAACCCAAATTAGGTATCTACATGTATTTTCCACACATTTGAAGGAGTAGAAATGAATGATAAGATGGTATAGCTGTCATAATTAAATATAAACTCAGGTGCAATGAGAATTTTCCTGAAAAAAGTTCAAAAATTTCCAAAGATTCATTTTCAGTGCATTAGGAAGAGGACACAGCAGCATCTCCCATACAGGCTTTTAATTTGTGATGCCACGGAGTAAAGAGCATCACAGTATATGTTCGAGAAGAAAGACTGTGAATGGGGGCTCAGGAGCAGTGCTGACAAGCTGGGGTCATAATTAATTTGTTTTTGTTGAGGTCTTTCTGACGTGTTTTGTTCACGAGACACGATCAGATCAATGTTTGTGTCTCAGAAGTAAGGCCTTATTACAACAATCTCTATAGGAACTTGCAGCGAACTCTTGTGGCAAAGTCATCTTTCAGTGCAGTGAAGTAGCAGAGGGGTTTGGATAAAAACATAAATTCAACTCAATGTATTGAGCTGAATATATTCAAGGTAAAATCCCATGTGCTGCTGGATATGGCCTTTCTTTAGCTGAATGCAACTGTAAAAGTTAGCTTGTGGGAAGCTGGAAGTATGTGTAAATTTCAAGGTTTTTGGAAAGAATGGGAAGGGAATTGAGATGTATCAAATGAGCACACTAGTTGCATAAAGGACTATTTTCTGTAAGATGTTTGATGTTGGTATGAGGCTTGCAAAACTGAAAATACACTAAGACTGCCCCACTGAAACAAAAAGGGACGGTCCATTCCTCTGCTCCCCAGTTGCTCCAGGCTATAGACAGGCATCACAGTGTTGTTTTGCTCTTCTGCTTTTTAAAGAGGTTTGTCCTTACCTGAACACACAGGTGCTAAATGAATGCGTGGGATTTGGAGTACAAGTTCTGCAGACTTTGAGGCCAAGTCAGTGGCCATGCTATACTGATAGCAGTATGGCCTCTGGATTATTATTATTTTTTAAAAGTACAAAACTAGCCTGAGTTTCTTATGTGAATTGAGTCCAGCTGTTAATACTGAAGTCAGGAATATGCTTGGAGGCTTGCATTCAGAGCTGCACAGATTTTTGCTGGAAATCTTTGCATGCTCATAGCTGTGTGTGTAGAAAGCTTTGTGAGGTTAGGCCATTAACATTTCTGTTCTGTCTGTTCTGATGTCTCAGCTGTTTCATACATCTTTAATATATTCTGAAGGCAAATATGTTCAGCTTTGAGTAAAGCAGCTCATTTTGCTTTGTCTGCGCTTATTCTGTTTTCAATTACTCCAGCAATGGAGATGTTTCTTAACTGGTGTTTTCATTTGAGTGTATCCCATTGGACTGAGAGAGAAGTGGGAGTGTCACACAACCGTGTCAAACACTGGGAAGCTGGACATCTGCATTGAAGAAAAAGCAGTTAGGACGTTCTGATGTATTTGGGGCCACTTGGATTCAGTTCTATACTGTCTCTGATCTTAGCCACCCAGTGCCTTGGTTCCATGCGGAAAATGAAAATAACAGCATTTCACAGGCTTTCAGGAATGCTTGGAATTGGAAAATGAGTGACTCCAAACTGATTTTGAGACTACAGTAATAAGGCCTTATAATTGCCAGAATTTTAATTTTTCTTGTCCAGCAGATCTGTGGAGCAATTTTGAAGCGCATCTGCACTAAGTCATGAGGTATTAAAAACTTTGGATTAAAGACATGGTTTGATTGAACAGTTCTGGTACCTGACCCTGTGTGTAGCAATTCATGTTTTTATTCTGTTGGATTATGTTCAACCTTTTCATAAGCTAAATAAAAATAGTAAATTCCCATTTACCTAACTAGACTAAAAAAAAAATAAATAAAAATCTGCTATTCAGTATTGGTTGCAATTATCAGCTTTTCAACAAAACTTTTGTCTATAGATCTCAAGAATACAACTCCTGAACACAGTATTTACTGCAGTAGGAACTACTAGTCACTGACGTTTATCCTTAGTGTTATGATTTTAGGGAAATTTTCAAGCTTTATAGCCCTGTTAAATCTTTAGTTCAGAGTTACCGAGTGGGGTCTTAAGCAGTTGTGAAGATTGTCGTGTAATTCTTGGTCATTTCTCAGCCAAACACTCCTATTTAACAGCCTGAAATAGTGTGGCAAGGAAAGACTTCCATTAATCTCTCTCTTTTTTTTTTTTTTTTTCCTGGTTGAATGTTTTAATTAAGACTATTTCCCTTGTCTGGGATACCTTGTGTACACAGTGATGGACAGTGTAGATCTGATGTGGTGAGGTGCCAGGCTTCTACTGGGTGAGTTCTGTCTGAGGGCATAAAGAATATAATGCAGAGCTAAAAGAAAGGAGCAGATGGAGGCAGTCTTGATGCTATGAAATGGTTACCGAGGCCAAAACTATTCAGAACATATAGATCATAGAATATTGTAGCTGCTTTGTCTTGCTTTACATCAAGAAATTTGAAGGACTTTCTGAACTCCAGGTTTTGGATCAGTCTTTTGTTTTCTTTCATTAGACACCAGGTAATGGAGGGAGAATGACCAAGCAAATAAGGCATGCCAAGCAGGAACACAAATATTATCCAGCTATTGCTCTGCAGGTGAATATTCCCAACTTTGATAGTGTGGTTTTGCTTACAAACAGTGAAGCATCTGAAATGATCTTAGCTCTTGACAGAGTTTGCTCAAAGTTTGCTCCTCATTGCATGGAAATAAATAGGAAAATGAAGCAAAACCAATTTGCACAGGCCACCAGGAAGCAAAGATGTGCCAAAAGCTTTGGCAGAAAGTGTTCTGCGGGACTGAAACAACAGCAGAACTGAGTGCAGGACGTGGCTGTGAGCATGCTCTGCCAATACAAATACTCAGGAAGACATTTTTGGGACTGTGTGCTATTGCTGTGTATTGCAAGCGTGGAAATACTTCGGTCATTTGCCACAACTGCTTCTCCCACTTCCTGAATGTTATAGGCAAGGGTTTTGTGCACAACACTTTTCCTGCATACCTGCAGCGTAACGGTGTGTGTGCCAATCTGAAGCTGCTCCTTCAGTGGGCAGTGGTACAGCATCAAGCCTTGAAACAAAGAAATAATTCTTAAAAAAAAAAAAAAAAAAAAAGTCTTCTGCATGTTTTGAAAATGATATCCAATTAACCATGTCTCCTGGGCAGCAAAATCCCGGTGGAGGGGAGTTGCCGGGTGCTACCAATCTTCAGATTTTCTAAAGCAGTGATCAGTGTTTTTTATTAAGCAATTGAGTGTGTATCCACTTCTAGTCCAGCAGCCTCGGTGTTTTGTCTCTCCCCACCCCTCCCCCCTTTTGGCAGGCTCTAAGCATCTTTTAGGCATTGAAAAACAGGAAATGAGAGAAAAAACCTCAAGCCAGATGTTGGAGCTTAGGTGTGTAAACATGTAAAGCCGTATTTTGGCAACTAAATGTGTGCCCTAGTCTTTGAGCTGCTGACTTACTGAAGTCAGGCAAACTCAGCTGCATGTGCTCAGTGTCTCTGAAGTCAGGCCAACTACTTCGCTGCAGAGATAGATTAAGTAGGTATTAAGTCATGCATAAGTGACCCAAATTAGTGTTTTATTAGTAATGGGGCCGAGTAAGGCTATTTATGTCCTTTCCTTATTTTGTGCACGCAGTTTACATTTCAGAGGGTTTTTATTGTTTAAATTGTGTTGCGCTGGAAGTTAACGTCCATGGCGTCCAATCACAGTCACTATTTTTCTCACCTCAGGGATCTTGTCTGATTTTGAGATTAGAAAGGTAAGCAGAAGTATGAGAGTTTTCCCTCCTACCTGAATTCACTGTAAAAAAAAAAATAAATAAAATATCTATCTTCTGTGCAGAACAGCTGATTGTGATGAGAAAAAAAAAAGTTCTTTTTGAAATGAGGGTAATTGAAATTCTTTGAAATACCCATGTCCCATTGCTGTTTCTCTGGGGATATTGTTTTTTACACAACTGTGGCCAGATTGTACCACGAAACAGATCTTGTGGAAAGAGATGGCTAGGGAGTGACAGATATGCAAAACTTAACATTCCTCCAAAAATTAGCTCTTGCCAGTGCCTCTAAAATTTGATAAATTGAGTTAACTGTAATATTTGTCTCTTTTTGAAATGCATTCATAGTAACTTCTTGAGAAAGTGTGCTTTCGTACTTGGAAACTGCATAGCTTTTGAGTTATCATAGGGAGAAATTTTCTCTCTGCTTTACATGGTGCCATAAACTTTTCTGGCCAGCTTTACTTTTCACATCTGGAACAATTTTGCCCTAATCTGTTACAAAGCAGCTTGTAATAAACTGCAGTTCCTTGAATGCAACTCTTATTATTGTCAGTGGCTTAATCCCCTACACAGCCCGCTATTGGTACCAAGGAAAATTGACACTGAAATTAACATACAAAACAAGAACACTTTAAAGATCAGCTGCTGGATACTCCAGCACTTGTAACTTACCAGAGAAGTCTGTCTCCCTGATTTCTCTTCTTATAAATTCTTCAACATGCACATGACATTCTCCCAGCAGTTTGTTTGCCTGGAACATGTCTTACTGATGGTGAAACATTCTTATGCTTATTTTAAGCACCAAGAAATGGCTTTTCCACTGAGTCACTGTGGAGGTTATTCAGCGTTCTAACACACTGGAGTTTCATTGCTGATGAACGATGTCTTGTACCAGTTTGGCCCTAGAGAGAAAATGGAATACTTTAGCATTGTGTCTTATCCCCATTTTACAGATCGGAAAGGTGGCCCAAGGTTACAGACTCTGCCAGAAGTGATGCCACCCAGTGACTGAACTGGAATTAGGAGAAAGTAAGAATGCATGCATCTAATCCACCACTTTAGGTATTGATGGCAGTGCTTGTTCTTAACCTGGCTTTGTTTCCGTATACCACAGGCCACTCTAACCTCTGTTAGGCACATAACCTTGTGCACAAAGGAAAACAAGAAATTAAAAGCATCTGTCTGTAGAAATTCAGATAGGTGGTATCATTTCTTTGGCATTGAGTGTTTGCTAGTGTTGGGTCTGCAAGAATGTGAGTTGCGTTTACAACTGTAATCCTGATAAAAGGAAAATCTCCCATGAAACAGCCTTAGTAGGATATACAAGGAAACTGCTTCTCTGTTTAAATCTATTCTATTAAACTCTCATTCTCACTGCTGAAATCCACTCCTAAAATCACACCAAGGATAAACCAGCTAAGAGAATTTAAACTTAACTTTGAAGGGTAATGTTGGGTTATGTGCTTAATCCCCCCTGGAGATTTATCTCAGACCTTTATCGTTTTGTTTCCCCTCATACTATAAAACGTTACTGGGCAGTGAAGTGTGCGTTCCTTCGCTTATCCATCTGCAGTGCTTTTGTTCTAATGCGATACCTGGGTGAGGAAAAGGTAATTTTCTGATCTTTGACATCTGGGTTTAGCAGAGCACCATAGCTGCAGTGTTATGTGGCAGAAGCAGCGGCCACTAGAGGGCAAATGTGCTTTAAAGTTGCTGTCAGTCGGCTGTTGATAATTGCCTGGACGTGCTCCTCTTATTTTGTCCAAGAAAAAAAATATTTTGTTCCGAGGAGCACTTGAATTACCTTCTTTGAAGCACAGCAAAAGCCATTAGTGGCTCTGGACAAAGAGTGGTTTTGTGACTGCCATTCCTCCAGCAGCGGCATGAAGAAATGCTTTTGCAACCTGAATTTTCGGGCCAGAAATGACATTACGCTGTGTGGCATGAGAAAGTTTCTGCAAACAAAGTTTTCTGTTGCAAATGAAAAACATTTTATAATTGATACTGGGCCAACGTTGTCAAGTTTTACATGGATTAGAGCGGGCGGCAATAAAGTTAACTTTTGACTAGTAAGATTTTGTATAGATACGTGACTGCGAACAGGAACCAGGCAATATTTTGTCCTTCTTTCGGTGGTACAGAGCAGCACGATGTAGGGATTTAGAATAAAAAAGCTACTTTTAGCATCGTGAGCTTCATCGTGCTAGCATGACTGAGTGGCTGGTGGCTGGGGTTTCTGGAACCGCCACGAGGCGTTGTCAGGTAGGTGAGCAGGAGGGAAGTTTCACAAGCAGCAGCCCGGGCTTGCATCATGCTTGGTGCACGCAGGATTACGGGGAGCTTGATTATGGGGAGCTTGATTACTGGGAGCTTGCTCACGTCCCCATCCATCACCACCAGGAAGGGTGGATGGCTGACTAACCCCCCTCAATCCCCACCAGGGCTTTACGTGGGGGCTGAGCGGGGCGGCAACCCCACGGTGCTTTCACACAGCAGCGACACCATGGCGAGGCACACTGCAGGAAGGCCCCCACATGAGGCCAAATTCCCCCATTCCCCCTTTTCCCCTCCTGTCCCCCCCCCGGCGCCATTTTGTCCCGGTTGCCACGGCGACGCCGCGCCCGGGCTGACGCGGGCCGTGACGAGAGGGGCGGGAGCGGGGCCGGGGGTTGAGGGGGGCGGGCCCGGGCGGGGCGGGGCCGCGGGGCCGCAGCCGGAGCCGGAGCCGGGCCGGAGCCGCCGCCGCCGCCGCTCCCAGCATGGTGATGGCCGAGCCCCGGCGGCCGCCCCCTGCGCTGCTGCCGCTGCCCCGCGGGGCCGTGGCCGGGGCCGGGGCAGTCCGAGTGGGCTTCTACGACATCGAGGGCACGCTGGGCAAAGGCAACTTCGCCGTGGTCAAGCTGGCGAGGCACCGCATCACGCGCAGCGAGGTGAGCGGAGATCCCCCCCCGGTGTCCCCCCGGTGCCCCTCTCGGTGTCCCCTCGGTCCCCTCACGGTGCTCCCGGTCCCCTCACGGTGCCCCACGGGGACGGGTCGCAGCCGTATCCCCCGCGGCCTGCAGCCCCGCGGCCTGGGGAGGGGGCTCCGGGTGGTCCCGGGCTCGGTGCCCCCCGGGCTCGGTGCCCCCCGTGGGGCTCGGTCCCCTCCGGTGCCGTTGTGCGACCCCCGGAGCCCGGGGGGGACACGAGGGGCAACGGCTGGGGTCGCCCCCCGGCCCCGGTGCTGTGCTGGGAAGGGCTGCCCGCAGTGCCCTGCACCGTGGGGAAGGGGTTGGGGAGCAAACAAAACCCCAAATCCCGTTTTTTTGAGGTCAATAATGGGAAAACACCCTTAACCAGCCGGTTACCGGGCGCTGAGGTGGTAAGCTCGCTCCTCGCAGCGATAAAAAAACGCCCCTGGTTTGGACTTCTAAAAAAAACAAACACGTTGTTCTCGCCCTGCCGCGGCGGCCGAGCCTCGCATCCCAAATATTGAGTTTCTCGTTCCTCCGCTTGCCCAACGCCGCGGTAATCGCCCCTAAATCCTTCCTCGGGAGTTGAGCAAAGACCTGGCGGCGTTGGGGCGCTCCGTGCCGAGTTGGCTGCCACATGCCCAACTTCCAAGGGCTTGGCTTGCAGGCTGGGGGTGGCTGTTTGCTCTGCGGCCCCCGGGCAGGCTGTGCGATGGGCATAAAAACTTCAATCCTGAGTCTGAGTTGTCATTTTAGAACATCTGCTTGTTGGCGATTAGCAGCTCCCCAGTCCAGTTTGACTTCCCCACCTGCACCTTAACAGACCACTAAATTCCCGTGCATCCTGATCAGTGCGAGCTTGAGTGTTGTCAACCAGCTTTCCTTTATTGAGGAGCCAGGGCTCTGGTCTGCGGCTTTTTCTGCACCGTTTTCACAGCAGGTTTGCCTGTGTTAGGGGTCTGCATCCAGGTCTTCTTTTCCTCAGTACAGCTACGTTGACTTTCTGCAGCCGGAGGTGCAAGCCTGGAGCTTAGCCGAGGTAGTTGCTGGAAGTATTCACACGGTCTTTGAGGAAGAGGAACCCTATCAAGAGCACTTCTGGTGATGTCAGGGGAAACTTATTCCAGCCAAGAACTACTTCAAATAAGTGCTTCAAGGTTGGGCCAACCTCACTTAATTTAGTGTTAGCTGACTGCACACGTAGGAAAGTACAAGTCCTGCTAATGCTGTTTTTGGTGGAAGACTGTTCTTATTCCAGGCTTGTTCTAAGCTGTAGTTTATGTTTCTTGAGTTGCTAACTTTTCAGTTCATCTGTGTGCAGAGTAGGACAGCCTCTATTAAAGTTCCAGTGGAATAATATGCAGCTGCTTAGGTTCTGGCACGAACTCACCCTCAGGTCTGTACTGCAGGAAGATCTGCAGTGTGCTGCTCTGAGACTTGCTCAGAGAGTCCTTAAAAGAAGCTCTTCCACTGTCTGAGGTCCTCCTGAATGTTCCTGTTTGAACTGCCCGAATCCCAAGCCTGTTTGTTGCTTGGCCTTTTTACTGTAGGTACTTGGAAACCGTGTTTAGGTGGCTTTGACATATGAAAATATATTTGCTTGTTTTTTTACATAACTCTGACTAGCCAGTAACTGTCAGATTAAAAGAAAAGATGGCATTTACTATCTTGAAAGATCATAATTTAGGCAGTGTGTAAAGAATCCATCCTCTTTATGGGAAATCTAAGCAAAACATAGGTCAAAATAAAAAGAAACCAGGCCTGAAGCAAAAGATACCCCATCTCCTACCCTGTCTTGTGTGCATACAATCTCAAAAACTGCAGGTTGAATCCTACATTAATGCAACAATGAAACTGCATGATTAAATAGTCAAACAGAAGGGTGAAAGTTGACAAAAGTGGGGGGATTGAATACATGTTTATAGTGACCCTCCTTAATGACAGACCATGCCGGGTGCTTCGGAGGGGACTGCGTGGCTGAATGTGACCTTTGCTTTGCTGCCTGTTTGTGTTTGTTGCCATTTAAGTTAATGACACGTGTTTTCCTGCCATGCTTATTTATCACGTTGCCAAGAAATCCTGTGATCTCAGAGTAACTTTTGTTAACGAAACATGCACAAATAAGCAACTTTTTTTTTTTTTTTTTCTTGGAAGGAGGAGAGGCTAAGAAAAGACAACATAAATGATCGGAAACATAAAGTTGAGGAAGGTTTGTGTTTGCTGCTAGTGAAATATGATGAGGTGTGAAATATGAATGGTAGCAAGAGACTTTTGCTTGCTGTTGCCAATAGGTGAAGGTAGCAAAAAGCAACGCACTTGAAAGATGATGGCAAGTCTTTGAGAATGATCTGCATGGGAGAACTACGTCACTTCCACCCCTGAGCTCTGCACTTAACATCCCCTGGGGTTTGTCACCCCCAGGAGAGTGCTGGCCGCTGCCTCTCAAATGAAAATTAAACCCTTCCGACTGATAGTTCCTCGCGGGGCACAGTGATGCTTTTAGCTATGTTACGTTACGGGTGATTCATGCTGTTCTCTGAGAAATCCCAGCTCCTGGTAGGAGACAGGAGGCTGGTTTACGTGCGAGTGCCTGCGCTGAGGAACGTGTAAAAGGGAGTGACAAAGTAGAGAGAGCAGCTCCCTGCGCTGTGCAGCCAGCGGTTTGGCTTAGTGGAGTAATTCGGTGGGAAAATGAAGCTATTGCCAAAAAAGACTCCGGGTGCGGATCTGTTTGCAGCCGTGGGCTCTGTGGATGTGTCGCAAGGGGCACAGGAGGAAAGCGTTTGTGCAGGCAGAGCAGAGCAGCCCTGCAGGTACACTGGGCTGCAGCTCCGGCAGGTAACGCTACACAAAGCCCTGGTAGCCAAACCCTTGGCTGTTGCAAACTGGAGTTGCTCCAGATTGCGGAAGGACACTTGCTAATTCCAATGCCTCTTACTTCTCTGATGCATTGGGTTAGCAACTCAAGTCTGAATTTCTCTAACCTGGGTGAACCTTGAAGCTTACACTGATGCGGACAAACTTTGTCTGTTAACTTGTCAGGCCACGTTAGGGGGATGTTCTTGGAAAGACTGGTTAGAGAGTTAAATGGATGATGTGAAACCAACGGAAATTGAAACCTGGAGCAGCTGAAGGACAGAGCAACTTTCTTCTAACAAGCCTTGCAGCTTTGCTGCTTGACAGTTTCAGTTCCCAGATGCCAGATGAGGGTTGAGCAAACTCCAGTTCGCTAGCTCTCTAGCAAAAGAGGGAAGGAAGTGTGTGCTATTCCTAATATTTTTTTTTTTCTAAATTAAAAATAAATAATGTTCAAGCATGTCTTTGCAGCGTTTGTAAGTTTTTAAGCAGCAAAAATGGGCAAGGGGGGAAGAGAAGGGAAGGAACAGCCTAGCAGAATTTCTGCTTTTCTCATTTTCTTTAGTGACCTTGAAGTTGTCTTGGAGTACATATTCATATGTCATGTTCGGTTGTACTTTCTTGTTTTCTTTTTAGGGGAAGTGATAACTTTCATTTAAAAAATAAATAAAAATAAATGCTAGAATCACAGAATCTGTGTAACTGTCCTTAATCTGGCATGTGCTAAGTTGGCTTATTCGTGTTGAGGTAATGATTGAGCATAGTAGAGAAATGAGAATTCATTGCTGTGTGCAGTCTCTGCTTTCAGAAGATCAAAGTGATGCCACAGCATCTCTAAGACGCTGGTAGTTGTTAGCAAGATGTATATTCAGGAAGAAAACACACTTTTCATTGAGGAAACTCTTCCCCATCCTGAAGCAGCTTCTCCACCTCTAAGAATTACTTCCCCTTTTCCTCTCATCGTGACACAGCTGAGATTACGGACAAAAATGAGCTGCTGCTGCTGAATGCACTGTTCCTTCCCGTGGCGTTGTGAAGAAGTGGCTGGATTTTAAGTATTTCCAAGTGCTTTTTCTCTAAACCTCCTAGGGACCTGACGAGATGCGTGAGAGCTGAAGATTGAGAATAGGCTGAGATATCTCATCTGCATTTGACTGCAGAAGCAGCGGTGCCAGCTGCTCCTGTGCTTCTTTTCACATAGAAGCCTGCTGCTGTGTGCATGTACATAATATGCACATTGAGAGTTGTACCAGGATTGCAAATACCTTTTTTTTCCTTCAAGTAGCCACACGCTTTTACTGTGTGTTCAAAAAACAACTGCTTAATAGTACCAAATAATTCCACGTTATAAGGCAAAATGCGGTTTGCTCTAATGTGTTTTTTGTTTTAATTAAAACCCTATTTCAAGTGCAAGTATGGCTTACTCTTCATTATTTTGCTTGACTTCCTCTTGCATCTCAAATAACGTATTCCTGATTAGTGGAGAACTGTGCTTGGGATTATTTCAGATACTTGAGGTTGAACTAAGGTGGATAAACAACACATCTAAGCCTTTATGTATAGAGAGCCGTCCAGTGGAAGTATTCAATCTTTAAAAGTGAAGAAGGAGAAGTGAGTTTTATCTATTTTTTTTCTGGGGCAATAGATACTTCTGTAATCTGGGCCAGCAAAGTTAAAAGCTGCTTGGAACTCCTTGCGGACGTTAGGAGCTGGGAGCTGCAGCGCTCCGAGTTGTGCGTGGTATCTGGAGAAAGCTGGCAACAGCCATCGGGAGACCGGCTTGGAAGTGGTAACAGGCTGTATTTGAAATATTTATACTTTCAGTAAAAGGAATACTTAAAATTTAAGAGCAAACTGTGGAAGTGCCAAACTATACTGGAAGAAACGCCAAGAGTCTGTGTACTTGCAAAGCTAGATTGCTTCAATAGGGTGAGGTGATGGGAGTCGAGCTTCGATGGAAAAAGTGGCAACAGCAAGCCTTAAGCTGCACAGCCCCCCACAGCCTCCTCTGTTCAGCAAGAGCCACAGAGGGTGGGCTGCTGTTACTTGCTTCAAATTGCCCAAAAAACTCTTTAATTTATTACTTTGCAGTCTCGCTGTTGTTTTTTTTTTCTCTTCCACGGTAGACCAAGCCCCTTTTATTTGAAGTTCTGTATAGGTTTGCTTTTAGTAGCTTCTCTGCACTGCATGCATTCCGATGTGCAAGAAGAGTAAATAAGAGAAAGTTACTCTAAGTTACTCTTTTTTTTTTTTTTTTTTTGCTTGCTTTTTAAGAGAGTTTCATAAATGAAAATGCTCAGTGACAAGAAGGAGAAATTAAATGGACCGGAGCCGGGAGAGTCCAGAAATTAAGTGCTGTGGGTTTTAGGAGAGGTTTCTGCACTGTGCTGTCTGTGTGAAGAATCATAGGAACAGAATATCCGAGCTGGAAGGGATCACAAGGATCATCGAGTCCAGCTCCTGGAGGTGAAGAAAGAAGCTGCTGTGAATGCCTCAAGTTAGCAAGACTGACGCTGTGTAAATCACTAATTAGGGTGCCAGTAAAGTTTAAATACAGAACAAGGCAGCAAGATTTTATTGCATTACACTAGGTCGATGAAGAAGGCGTTTGGACTGTCCAGAACACCAGATCTACCCAAGATGGGAGAGAGCTTGTTGCTTGACTGAAAGATGCGTTACTGGTTTGTGATGGGAATGCAAGATTGCCCCAGATTGATCTTTTCATTGGTTTGTAAATGAGAAAGAGTGGTTTCCATTTCTTTTAATTTTGGAGGTCACCCAAATAACAGGTGTAAACCAGGGCAGATGTGGAGAAGGAATAAGAAACTGTCTTGTGTCTCTGGTTGTTTCCAGAGAGGCAGCAGAAAATAAATTAGAGGAAGTGGGGAAATGAGACACGTGGTTTGTTTTTTAATAAATATTTCCTGATGTATGTTTAAGAACTTGGTCTGGCTTCAGTGGTTTGCTTTGATTTCTTTGATATTTTGCAACTTTCTAGCAAAGGGATTTCTTCGAGCTAATAAATTCTGCCCGGAAAAAAACAGTCAGTTTATTAGGTGTGATCTTACGTTAGGCTAGGGAGATTTAAAGAGGGGGGGGTGTGGTGGGTTTTCTGTAAGCTGTAGGAACGAGGCTTTGCATCCTCTGCTGCCACACGGCATGAAGTCAGGCCAAAAAAGGAAGCAGTTTGCTGCTCTGCCTGGGCCAGCGCAGGGACCTGCAGGGAGAGGAGCTGCTGGGGAGCAGGCTCAGCGCGAGCCTGGAGCTGTGTTGGGACAGCCCCGTCTGATGCACCCTGTTCTGCTTCCTCTCCTGTCCTGTTTCTTTGCAGGGGTGAAGTCAGGCATTTATTATCCAGATTTATGCGTGCACTGAGCATCAGACAGCAAATAGGTGGTGTAGCTGGAAGGAAGGGGAGCAGGACGGGAGGGTAACGGGTCAGAACAGAAGCAGGTTATCTGTGTTTACCTGCGTGCTTTAAAGGTGTTCTCTTCTGAGTGAAAAGACCAACTTCGAACAGGAGATGCAAAATCTCTTAGGACCTGTTGTGGGCAATACAGTTCCTGAGCAGTTCTCAGTGCACACTGTAACAGCATGTGGGAACAGGCAGGGGAGGTGCTGCAAATACAGGTAGCTGGCAGGAGCATGTTTTGAAAGAAGACAAAGACATTTCCGAGACATTTTTTGAAGGGAAAACGTGTTTTGACAAGATCAGGCATCAGGATCCTCTAAGTTGGCGCATGTCATGCGGGGATGGAAGGTGAGAGCTGGGGAGGTGGAGGTCAGTAGGGAGTGTTTGAAAAGCATTTTCAGTGCTTTCTTCGCAGGTGTCCACTGCTAAACTTTGATAAATAAAGGCCCTGGAGGTAGTTGAGTGTTTAATGATGAGGGATATGGAACTTTAGGTTTCTTTGCTTTATCTTTAATGCGTCATTAAAAAGCATATTGTTTTTGATGAAAAAGTTCACTGAGTGGCAGTGAGTTCTGCATTAATCAAACATCGTTTAAAAACAAATCCATTAAAAATATTTGATTTGAAAAGCTGAACCTTGTGCTGTCTCATCTAAGTAGGAGTGCATCCTGCATCTTAAAACCAAGCATTCTTCATTGACTATAAGGCTAGATCAGTTTACTTGCTCATAGCAGAATCTTATTTTTCTGGTGGTTTGGTTAGACAAGTAGACCTCTGAGGAGGCTGTCAAGGAAAAGCATACTGAAATGAAGTCAGTAAACAGTTAATTCTGAATTCAGGTGGGTCCATAATCAGCCTTGCTGGAGATAATGAGGTTCACCTCCTGTGGATTTTGTCTCCTGCATAACAGCTGTCTCCTATAGTTCAATACCTTGTGAAATGCAGTTATAATTGGAAGCATTTGTGTGATTTGCATTGTTTGCTCCTGCTTCAGCATTAATAATATGATATTCAGGGTGAATAAACACTATTTTATATTTAATACTTAGTATTGTAATCCTTTGTGTGATTTTTAGCAGCTATATTTTTGCTCCTTCTTGGTGTAAAAAAAACGTTTAGTTTCTTACTTTTTCCTGTTTAAAATGTTTGGTCTCCTAACCAGCTGTCACTCTCTGCAATTCACTTTGCAGATATTGACTAAAAATAGTCAGTAGGACCCTGATCTGTTCCTGAACTAATTGAGACGAGGTTTGACTGACAGACATATCCGTAGAGGTTTTTCCCTGAATGGATGAATTGCAGTTGTCCCTTTATAATAGCATATTAATTGAAATTAAAACAAGCATATAACAGTTGAAAATACCCGGATCCGCTATGTTTTGATTCTTTGTGTTGAGCCATCAGTTTTTCTTTTCAAATACCACTTTTGCATCTGTGGAATTCAAATGGACTACCTTGGCCCCAGAAATGGATATCATTAGGTTTCCTATAAAGTTTTTTGTTTTTTTAAAACACTTCTGTGTGTCCTCAGTTGTTCCCACCTGCTGCTGATAAATTTTGGGGAGAGTTTTAATTTCACTTTTGCTATTTGGCTGCAGGTGGCAATAAAAATCATTGACAAATCTCAGCTGGATGCTGTGAATCTGGAGAAGATCTACCGAGAGGTGCAGATAATGAAGATGCTCGATCACCCACACATTATAAAGCTCTACCAGGTACGGTTAGCAGTGTCTTTTCCTTTCTTGTCCTCTCTGCTCCTGTTTGAAGAGTTTGCACTGTTGTCTTCTTGTAGATTAGCAGTCCAAGACAAGCTCAGCTATTCTGGAATTGATTTGCGTTGGATGGGTGTTTAACATTTTTGAAAGCACATCGGTTGTGGTCTTGTTCATTCTACTGTAGCAACTAGGCTGCCCTTGTTAGATGCTGAAAAGTATCTGAAATCTGCATGAAATACACAGAAAGTAAATGTGATGTTAGTGAAAGAGCTGAGTTTGAGATACCTGGTGATGAAACTTTGATGTGTGTAATTAGAATAGGTACGATGTAAGCTAGAGCAGGGTGGGAATATTCAATGTGATGTCTACAACGAGCACGAGCTAGAAGGATCGCTGCGGAGGATGTCATGGTTTTCTTCGGTCGAGCCTTGGCTGAGAGAGCAAGCTGAGAAGTACTTGTAGCTTTTCTTATCTTTGGATAAGATATGAGGATATGTCAATCCAGACTCTGCAAATGTGTTCGTGGTGTAAATGCACGTACCAAGCAAGAGGTACCCAAAGACTTTATCTTGAAGTACATTTACTAGAAGACAGATAACTAGTTGTTCAGTAGGTTTGTTTCTGCTGTGTGAACATTCCCCTTGAAATTGCTGAGGTAACTTGCAGAAACAAATTGAAAAATTGTGATGATTGGATGTCCAAGACAGACTTTCACCTCTTTACCAAGAGAATACTATGAGAATAAGTAGTCTTGTGGCTTTGTTTGCTTTTTGCTCTTCCTACAACTTACTTAACGTACAATTTCTCCATCAACAGGTGATGGAGACCAAAAGCATGCTGTACCTTGTGACAGAATTTGCCAAAAATGGAGAAATTTTTGGTAAGCAAGAGAATGTTTCAAATGTTAAGTTCAGTGCTTTAACTTCAGCAATTTGAAAACTGTATTTATTTTGCCCAAGAATTCATTTTTATTTTAGCATGTAATTTTCTTTTCTCTGTCTAGAAAAACGCGTGATAACTGGCACTGCTGCTCTTTCTAGTTCTAAAAACTTTAGGAAAAACCATTACAGTTTGAGTTTCCAACATAAATTTTTGCTGTAAGGCAACTTAGCTGCTGTACAGTTGGAATTAATATGCTCTTGATCTGGAACATATATTGTTGTGTCTCACCTTCAAAATGTGAGTTGAAAAATGACAAAAGGGATGATGAAATATGAATTTGCATGGGGAGAGATGGAGTTAAAACGGCTGTTAGTCAGGTTTTGTTGGACACCTACTGAGTGGAGTGACCTGTCTTTTGTGGTGCTAGATAGAAGTGTTAAAGTACTATTTAATAGCAAGAAGTATGTTTCCAGGAGTGATGCAAAGGTAAAGTGACTGGGGTAGTAAGTTACTACAGTGAGACAGTGGGTTTTGACCTGAGTTTGTTGGAACTGGAAAAAAAACTCATGGATTTTTATTTCACAATGCAACATAGCATGTGCACAGTACAGTTGACTCACTTTTTCCTGTCTTTCTTAACACTGAGTTAATTTTTCATCCAAGATGGAAACAAGATGGATATTTGTCATGTGAGCCTATTTAGGCTTAGCATAATTTAACAAAACGTAGCAATATGCAAATAGATTTATCATATCAGCGCAGTGGGAGACTAACGACCGTGTATGATCATCTATTGATGACCAAACTCCATCGTGCCGTTACCAGCTGAGGGTTTAACAAAGCAATGAAGGGATTATACTCGGAGAGAGAGGAGCTGGAGACTGGTGACCCTTGGGCTTGTGTGAACGAGGCGGTGAGACCTGTCTGTAGAAATAGTGCTTCCAGGTATGTCTTCTTGCTTGGACAACGTAATACCAGCACAACTCATCCTGAAAATGTTGGTCCCGTTCTGTTAGAGCTTGTTTGGCCACGTTATTTGTTAGCAATATTTGAGTGTAGGTCTAGGAAAGCTGGAAGTTGGAAAGAGCACTGTTAAGATGCATGCTGCTCATGAACTGTTATGTGTTGTTTGTAGAGTAAACCTACAGGAATCTAAAGAGATTCCTGGAGGAACTCAGATGTCTGAGGCAGTACTAATGTTCTTGTTGATTTGGAAAAATTGTGCAGTTACTGTTACGGAAAGGCAATCATGCTGATGTGTGATTCAGACTTCATGTAGCATCTTCCCGTAACTTGTGAGAGGTGGAGATAATATGCAATGAAAACAGGATAAGAGATTGAAATACCGGTGTGTTGTTTGCCTTACAAATGCCGCCAGGGCCCCCTGGAGGGCCCTAGTGATTGGAGAGCAGAAGAGGTGGAGCGTGACTGATTTTCATTTTTTGCACTGGGGGACGGGGGTGGATTTCATGGAAACAAATAAAATGTTCAAAGTCCCTTCTTTGTTTTCTGGGTTATCTCTTTTTTTTTTTTTTTTTCCCCACCTTTAGGTCCTTATCTTTGGACTGTTTGTAATATGCAGGATATCACGTCCGCGGCAATTTCAACATAACTTGGAAGTAGAGAAAATCTGGGGTAGTATTTATAAAAAAAATATAAATATTTAAATAAATAATTATAAACAGAAGTAGAAAGGAGACTCAAGCTGCACCATGTTTTCCTTTTTTCCATCTTGATCATTCATTGGGTGTGCTGAATTTGTCACTTCCAGACTAATGGGGTATGAAATAGTCTCACTTTTCCACCATTAGTTTTCAAACAGCGCAGACAGTGGGATGGTCCTCTGCAGTTCTGTACCCAAGTGTCTTTGAAGTTTTTAACGTTTTGCTGTGTGTCTTTGTGGTCTGGAAGTTTTTACTTTTTCTCTCCTAAAGCAAGATGATTAGAAACCTGTGGAACCTGCTGTTACTTCAGTTAATCGGCCTCCTGGCATCATTTAACTATTGTGCTCAGGTTTGTTCTTTGACTGACCTGTGACTGCACTGGAGGGGGATTTAAAACAACAACAACAACAAAATCTCTAGGTTTGTGACAAGATTTAAGTTTTTACCTGAAAAGCTGATGCCTCTGTTACCCGCTGGGAGTGAGAGGCCTCTCGGGGGTGTGGTTCGGAGCAAGGCCTTACAGAGCTTCGACTCTCCCTCCACAGGAGCCTCTCCTTTTCTGACTGCAGAAGGAGCTGAGAGAGAGTAGACCCAGTAAGTTGAAGTTGGCCTTTGTGGTCAGTCCTCCGAGAAACTCAATGATTTAGAAATTTTTTGAGAGTATAAAGTTGTCCCTTCCGACCTTCCCCTTGCAGGAGGTGCTGTAAAGGGCACAGCGTGCTCTTCAGGATGGGTCTCGGGAGATTGTGACTGGCGAATGTTCCCTTAATGCCTTGTCACACTTTCAGGATCACTCTGAGTAGCCTGGTGCTAACCTCACTGAGGCTTTTCAGTTCTGCTAACCCATCAGTTCATAGTGCTGACTGGTGGTTCCTGGACAGGATTACTTTTATCCCCTACACCGATATTCTTTGCTGTCTTCATAGCTACAGTAACGTTTTCTGCACTCAGCAGCTGTGAATTTTACCTTTTGCCAGCTAATATTGTTGCAGTAAATATTGTTTTTAGTCTAGGCACTTCAAATGTGGTTACATTTTTCTTTTCTTTTTTTTTTAAAAAAAAGAACAAGTCCTTGGACTTAATAAAATATTTGAAAAAAGGTTTCAGTTGTGCTTATTCTACTTTACAGATCTACAAAGTTTTAAACTCGCTGTTTCTGCTGTTTTTTTTTTTTTTTTTTTTTTTTTTAAAGTATCTTTACAGCCACCACCTTGTAACCTTCAACATCACTCACCTGAAGCCTCTTAAACAGCTGAGACACAGATTAACTGTTAGCTAAACTAATTACAGTCAACCTATTCTGAAGGGCTAATTCTCTATTTTTTCATTAGTGACCATTGGGTTTCTTTATATTACAAAAATCCAGACTGTGGAGGGTGAAGCTGACTATTAAGCCTAAAAATAACCCAACTGTTCAGCAAGGGGAAAATGAATATCCAAGGCTTCGGTTAGTTTTTTTCCCTACTACTGTGAAAGTAGTTCACCCACTCTTGCCTGCTGTCTGGCATGCTCACTACAGGTGTATTTTTAAAGCAGTAAACATGACCAAAACCCAAAAGAGTTCAAGACTAACAGCTTGTGTGACTTTTGTCTGGTTTACCTTTTAACTATTTAAAGGAATTTGCTACTTTTGGCTGACATTTAAGAAAAATTCATTTGATCTTGTCCTTCAGTTTTCTGAGGGTGACTGTACCCATGTATGTACTTTTCTGGTACACTTTTTTTATACTACATCCTGGAAATGTGAAGGAGAAAGAGACTAAAGCATAAGTAAGAGGCATTTCAATTACCAGCTATGGTCCCTGGAAGAACAGCTTAACTATATTTGCCTACTCACTTCTGTTATCTTTCATCTCACAGCTGACTTTCCTAATGTGTTTAGGTGTTCCTTACAACCTTCAGCTTGTTTTGCAACTGGGCAGTAGATACTGAGGACCTTGCAGCCTTTTAGAGAAGCTGCAGGGAACAGAGGGCTAGTGCCAGGCTGTACTCTTGTGCCCATAGTACAGAGAGATAATGATTCCCCTTGTAACTAGTACTTTACAATATTGCAGTATCCTTGCTCAGTAGATAAAGACAACAGCGTCTTCCAACTACTCTAGACTATTTCAGCATAAATATTAATCCTTAGGGAGGCATTTGAGACTATAAACCTCTGTACTTACATTTTCAGCTTCTCAGAATCTTGTTCCTGTTTCAGTGAACAATAACCTTGCAGTCTCTCCAGAAACACTTCTCCATAAAGGAGACATTCAGGCATGTCTTTCATTTGTTACAGTATTAATAATTATGTCTGTATCTGTAAGATCCTAGCCTTACCTAGCGGTTTGTCCTGGACAATTTCATTTGTTTTTGGGCAGAGTTGGAAAGCTGGACTGGAATAGGCTTGAGCAGCTCTCAGTTTTGTCCTAGCCTTGGCACAGGATCATCTGTCTCTAGAAAGAGGGATATTGTAACATTGTTAGACAAGAATATACAGGATCTGATTTTTTTTTTTAGTTTAATAATTATTCTTCCTCGTGGATCATCTGGATTTCCTTGCTTGAAGTTTTAACCCATTATTATCACTCGTGTTAATAGGCATTCATAAGACTGGAAATGCAGTGTGTCCCCCTAATATGCAAATAGTCATTCTTTTACTAAGCTTGAACTGTGTGAGTGATGTCTTGCCTGTCTTACGCTGAACCCAAATCACCAAATAGTTGAGGCTGGAAGGGATGTGTAAGGAATGTCTAGTCCAGCCCTGTGGCTCAGAGCAGGGTCAACCAGAGCAGGTTGCGCAGGATCACGGGTGAATACTCTACAGTCTCTGTGGCCAACCTGTTCTAGCATTTGACAACATGCACAGAGGGAAGAAAAAAAATATGTTTAAATGGGATTACCTTGTTTCAGTTTGTTCCTCTTGTCCTTTCACTGGTTATTGGTAATAAAAGTGACTTTTTTTTCCTCCTGTCAAGTATTTATACACAGCTATACAATTCCCTTCTGAACGTGGTCTTCAGGCTGACTGCCCTCCGCTCTCTCAGCCTCCCATCGTGTGATGGGCACTCCAGTCCTTTACCCATCCTCATTGTGCTTCACTGTGCTCTCTCCAGCCTGTCCCTGTCTCCCTAGCAGAGAGAACATAGTAAAAAAACATACGCAGTTGTTCACCTAGCTGAAGGACAGTAATTTGAGTGAAAAGCACTGGCCAGTGCTTGACAATGGCTCTGAGTCATGTTTTGAAGTGGATGCCATCTTCATGTTTCACTTACCCAGTAAACAGATGTACTCTGTGGTACTGAAAAGGTCGGACAGGAAGCTGCTTTTGAGCAAAAGTCCTGCTTCTGCCTGCTGTGGATCCAGCTGAATCTAAGATGACTTCTGGTTTCTATCTCACTACAGAAAAATGGACGAAAAAAACAACTTAAAGCTTGTAGATGAAGGGTATGAAGTGAGGATGAGACTCACCAAACTATGTTTATAAAGGCACATAAAGGCTTTGTCATTTCTATAGTTGCAAATGACAAGGGGGTGCTTTGCTCTTCACCTAAGTTACTCCTGGGTGCTAGCTCCAGAACTACACATGAGTGTGCAACCAGCATCCAGCCTTGAGCTGTCATGGCAGGATGTCTCGAGCAAATTTCAGCTGCCTTAAAGTCCTTGCTGAAAGCCAGGAGCTGGCACCATGCGTATGTCCCAGCCTGTCCTATTTGAAACTAGTTAATGTACAAACAGTATCCTTGCGTGCACCAGCTTCACCTGTTTAGAGAGATCATGGCGTATTCTACTTCACCAGGAGATAAAGTAGCGTATTTCAGAATAAATTACCCATTCCACGCAGGCTGCTAGACTTGGTGGAAAGTGCAAGGCCAAGACTACTGTTAAAGGCAGTTTGGAAGCTCTAAATGAGCCCTGACAGGCTAAAGCTGTGAAAGCAAATGACAGTTTAGGTCCATTAACCTATTTGCTGCATTGCTAACAAAGGATGGATTAACAGCTTACAGGGCTGGCTTGCATTCAGTGTGATTTAGTTTGTGTCTTTGATATCTGACTTCACCTTGCCATCATGTGATTTGTCAGTCACTCTGTGACTGAGTGATATTTTGCTTGCAAATATTATGATCTCCCCTTGCTGCCAGGCTTTTGTTTGTTCTCGTGCTTTGCCAAGTTAAACCAGCTGAAAAGGCATTAAGACCCAAGCAGGTTAGAAGCTCTGAGGAGAGTTTTTAGATCTGCAGCTTTTGTAGATCAGATCGAACAAAGTGCTTAAAAATGTTTGTGAGGGTTGCTGAAATGATTGTACTGCAGCTGAAGTCTCTCTTGTTGCACTCCAACTGAGATCCCCCAAGAAAACATCTTTGAAACAAGCCTGTTTTACTGAGCATATTAACAGGATGGTGAATGATTGCAATGGTTATTTAAACCATATGAGTGACAATGTAATTCAGAACTATCAATTCTTCAATTATCAATACTCCACGCAGTAGCAGCATTGCCTCGTTGCCCAAGTAGCAGCAAAGAACTTGTCATGTACAAGAGCACGAGGTCAGTGAGGTTGCTGGTCTTACATGATCCAACGACAATATTTTTTTCATGTTTTTATTAATTTCTGCAAGAATTCTCCTGGTTTGTGCTCCCTTCCCCTGAGCAGCATATTTCTTCCTTTGTCTTTTCTTCTAGTAACGTCAAAGCTGACGTTCACCTTCTGTGAAGTTTTACTGGAAATTTACTTTCTGGTTTTAGTGTGCTTGATACGAGCTGTGTATCACAGAGAAAGCACAACAGCTTAAATGAAAACATCACGAGCACCTATAACGCCCATAAACAATATGATGTTAGTTTAAAAAAACAAGCAAACAAACCACACAACCTAACAAAAACAGGTATTCTGTGTTACCTTGCTGCTTTGGCATTGTGTTGGGCACGATGATCCTTTTTGGGTCATTGAGGTTACGTAACTAGCTTGGAAGAGCTGATTAATCATTTACTTAGGGATTTTGTCACATATCCTTGTAAGTAAACAGAGGTAGACCGAAAACCTCCGTTCCGTTGTGTTCTTTTTCCTGCTTGCAGAAGCAGCTGTTTTAACCTGCTAACTGAATTCAGACTGAAATGGTTGTGCCAGCTGGTCTCTAAATGATGAGTCTTGTTCGTGGGACCTTTGCGTAAATGATAATTAGAAGGGACTGGTGGCAGCTCAAACAGTTATTTTAAGACTTATTTCATAAATTTCCTAGTTTTGCGTCATTGAATTTGAACATATTAAGCAGTGGGTTTTTTTTGTTGCTGTTTGTTTTAGTTTTTTCCTCACGTATTCCTTAGCTTTGAAAGAGCATTTCAAGACAGGACTCCATGCTGATGGAAGGCAGTGAGAGACCAGGGACTTGAGCTGTAGTCTTCCACATTTTCAGGGTACTGCCTTCATCCTGCGTGTACCTGCAGGCTGGTGAAATCTTCCAGTGATCTGGCTGGTAATGCCAGTAGGGAAGGACAGTGTTTCTTGCCTCCACTAGCTGTATTCAAGTGGAATTTGTTAGCTGGTGTTCTGTGATGCAGTGAGATACGATCTTCAAGTCATCACTGCATCGCTATGTTTTATTCTGTATCTCCTAGATATTGCAATCAATTTTTTTTAATGTTAAATTATTAGCTCTAGCTTCACTGCTGATATATTTTTTCATGTTGCCCAGATGCCATTAGTGTATTCTTAAACTAATGATAAGCTGGTTTTAAATTGTTACTGTAAATAAAAAAAATATAAAAAAAGTTTTGCTTGCCTAATCTGAAAGGCTTTGGCTTTGCCAAAACAAATCAAACAGCTCAGCGCTCTGATGTAGAGCTGAAATGGCACAGGAGAACTGCTGACAGCACAGTGAAATTGCTGAAACAAAAGATACACAGTTGTTTGTTTTTTTAAATCCCCAATTTAAAATTGTTAGGTAGTTGAGTATCGCTCGGTGGCACTCCGTTGCACGTCCTGTTGCAGTGTGCACAACAGCCCAGCTTCCCCGTGGGTGCTTTCCGTGGTGTGCCGTACAGCATCGGGGTATTCAGGGGGTCACGTAAGCATTTGTGGCAGAACTGAGGAATCCAGAGCTGATGAGGAAACCTTCTCCTGATGGCACTGCCGTGATGCAGTTTCTACACATCTTCGTACTGCTGTTCCTCTGCATTTTTTCTAGTTTGTGCTGAATGTTGATGTCTTTGCGGTATGCTAAGGCCAGTCGTCTTGCACAAACATGAGTCCAAAGTAGTTCTGCTACATTTGGCTAATTTTCCGTAGCTTTACAGGTAACTGAAAGCACAACTCTGGTTGTCTCACATTCCTGTTGGTCCTTTGCCCGCTTATTTGCCAAATATCAGTAAAGCACCTTCTTTAGTGTTTTGGAAGGTTAATATTCATACAGTAACTCATAAGGCTGTACTTCATCACCTCACTGTGAGTACAGAGTAAGCTTACCTGCCATGGAAATGAAACGTGGGACTGCAAGTTAATGTAACAACATTATAATGTTATTAGGAACCAAAGTACCAACTTATTTTAGGAACATTAGATTATATAAATTTAATTTTGTCTTTTCTGATTTATCCGAGCAGAAATCAACAGTCCATAGGCAAGCTTTTCCAAAAGCTTATTGGGTCATTGATCATCATATGTGTGACTTAAGTGCATTATATTGTAGATCATGGGTAGCTGTTACTGCCCTGTCCAGCTAGTCTGTTCCCAACTGCATTTCTTTTCCTCCTAGCCCCTCTGATAGATGTGGGGAGAGGGATGAAAATCCATGCACAGGTTGTGTTACGTGACTGGACATTCTACGTGATTAGCACATTCAGAACACCTCTGTATGTGATGCCTGATAACATCACGTTACGTACACGAGTAAATAGTCCTCACAATTAAAAGCTGAGCTTGTATCAACTTGTACAAGGGGAGGTGTGTTTGTGTGATGCAGGAGGCCATGGCATAGCCTCACATCCCTCTGTCATCTCACAGAAAGAAAGGGGCACCGATTGTGCATCTTGTAAACAAAATCTGCTTTTTTCAATCTTGGAAAAAAATAACCAAGCTCTTCTAATTCATCCCATAAGCTCATTTCTTGCTCTCTGTTTTGCTGTTTAATTTCAGTGTTAGTTGTGCTGCAGCAATTGGCTGGAGATTGGTTAGTGTTAGGTCAGAGGTTGGACTCAATGATCTTGAGGTCTCTTCTAAGCTAGACAATTCTGTGAGATACACCCAGCCTTTGCCCGTCATCCCTGCCCAGCACACCTATGTGCATTTTCTGCACCTTGGCCATTAACCACGTTCTTTGTGGGATGTAGGAGGCAATTCTGAACCCATCCTAATGGCTGGTTCTTTGCTTTTTCTGCATTGTAAGAGCAAGAAAAGAACTGGCTGTAGAAGCTGTTTCTGTCAAGACTCGCACAGCTGCTGCTTCGCTTGTTTTTGTTCTTGGGGATAAATGACGTCGTCAGCTTCAGAGCTATCATTTGTTTCAGGGCTAACATTAGTTTTACAACATAATCAAATATGAAAACAAAATGTTCTTTCTGCTTGTGATGCAACGAAGACGAGAGAGGTCAGGATGGGTACCTTATGGTTATTTGTTTTAATTTCCAAAGGAAAAATGCTTTTAGCCACCACATAGCGTGCTGAGGCTGGGCAGGAAGGTGTGTGGCGTGAAGCTGCTGGGAATTGATGAGAAGCTGAAAAGCACCTGGTGATGGGGAAGCAAGATATTCCAAGTATTCCTCATTCCACAGGAGTTATATGAAAATATTTATCAGAATAGTCAGCCATAAAAGAAGGAATAAAAGGTTGAGTTTCACAGTTCCACTAGGCAGCAGCTTTTTTGTCCCTACTCTTTAGGAGAGGAGAATGCAAGAATAATGTGTTAGAAGCTGGGATCGGCTGAAATTTTGAGTAGTTGATGCATTTGAGTATATTTGACAGAAATCACTTAATTTCCAGGGTTACTGCTTGCTGTCTAATCTGTTTAAACCAACTTTATTTTAACAGATTACCTCGCCAGCCATGGCCGTCTGAGTGAGTCTGAGGCCAGGCGCAAATTCTGGCAGATCCTCTCGGCAGTGGAGTATTGCCATGGCCGAAAGATTGTGCACCGTGACCTGAAGGCTGAAAATCTTCTGCTCGACAACAACATGAACATCAAAATAGCAGGTACCCAGAATGCAGATGCTATGCAGTCACACCTGATTTTTGTGAAGGTTGTTCCAGCAGTTCCCTTGCTGCTGCCCAAGAAATCCTGCTGTGCTTAAGGCAGAGAAAATCAGAGTGGTAATGCATACAATATCTTTGCACGATGGATATCACAGTGCACATAGCTCAAAGAAATCCTAGATTAGCTCTATTATACTTTCAGGAAAAAGGAAATAATTTTTAGAGTTATGGTTGTTTTTTTGTGGGTGTCATAACATGCCTATAATGCTGCCAGATGTTCAGGTTAAAACAGAGTTAATCAAATAACTTCTTTCAACGTTAGAAAAACTCAAAATGGAAGCTTATTGATTTTTTTCTTTTTGCATGCATGATTTCATTTTAATTATAAATTTAGACACAGCAGATGTTGCTAGCAATGGAAATCATTTTGTCGGTTGTCAACTCATTACAATTCCACGAATCCTTCCATACTGACTTTAGCCTGGAGACACTTGAAACGGCAAGGCTAGATAACATCTTGATTTGGAGGACTGTTGAACTTCAATCATCAATAATACAGGAGCAGGAAAGGAAGACTAACTGCTGGAAGAAGCTGGTTTGTATTGGTGTAAGCTTGTGAGTTGTGAGAAGGAAGTGTGAATAGACTTCCAATTGGCTGAGAAGGATGAAGTGATGAAACATTTCTGAGTTATAGATCATGGCTGGATTATTTTACCCTTAAATTTCCTCTCTGGCATTTCTGAAATGGATGAACTGAAAATATATCTAGATCTCTAATGTCTTCTGTAAGGGTGAGGCTTCAGAAAAGTGTTACATGTACCAGCAGATCTCTAAAACATGTGCTCCTTTTTATCTATGGAGTATGAAGACAGCATCCCGAAAGATTTTGAAGGAAATTTAGCATCTGTTTAATTGGTTAGCATCTGTCATGAAGATTCACCCCTTTCTCAGTGATACTACAGAAGATGTTGGGAAGACTAAGCATTCAATCTATTTCTGGGGATTAACTTCCTCCTTAGGAAAAATCTTTTAAATTCTTTCAAGTCACCTTTATCAGAATGGGAAATCAACACAATCTTTTACAATGAGCACTTCACCTTTGAGATCAAAACTATTGCTCGAGCAAGAAATTTTATCCTTCTCTTAACCTGTAGCCATTGCTCACAAAACAGGTTATCGTTGGATATAATATGTGGTGTTTCTGATGGACTAAGAAGGATTTCTTACCAGCGTGTGTATCAAAGGGGCAGCTTTCCCAGTTCCTGGATGTGTTTGTTGCTTTTGTATTGACCTTTACTTTTGTCTGTACATTGGAAACATTCCGTTCTCCATTCCTGTACCCCCACCTTCCCACCTCTAGCATGTTTTCCTAATGGCTGAAGAGTTTACAGAAAGGTTAAGTAAGGGAAAGGTTACGGAAAATTGTGATGTGCGTTGGAGAACTGTGATTTGAATAGATTATTAGACTAATTTTTGTTAGTCAAATCTGAACGTCAGGCGTTTTGTTTTGGCAGAAGGAATGGTGCATAAAACAGATTCTCTGAAGCTAAAAAGGGAAGCCTAGTAATCTGCTCTTTGATGACAAGTGCTCTGTATTTCATGGCTCTTTAGCATGTCAGAATGGGAATTCTACAGAAGGTTCATGAAAGCAGTAAAAATGGTTTTGTTGTTTAATGCTTCATATAAATAGCGGAGGTTTTGCAGCAGCCTCTATTTGATTTTATATTAAGCTATTTAAGGCTAACTTTTAATTTTCTCTATACTCTATTGTTGGGTTTCATATTACTGTTGGAATGTAATGATATTAAAAGTTACTATTATGAATCAATATATATGAAGCAAAAGGATTTTACAACTGTTGTAGCAGGAAGGTGCAGTTCTGGTATGAGTTTGAGTTCTGACTTAGGGCCTTTGATGCCTGAAGAAAACAAAAGAAACCGTGTAGGATAGAGATGATATCTGGACTTGATGCCAAAGTGGCCCAAGTATAAGTCACGGAGCGGGGCCCTCATCAATGGTCTCTCTTCGTTAGCACTGTAGGCAAGCACATTCCCTGCCTCCATGAACACTGCAGTGCGAGCATAACACAGGCTCCCAAAAATACTTCCTCAAAGGCATCTCAGGAGACCTGTTACCCAGGGAAAGGCTAGAGACGTTGACTGCTCTGTCACAGGGAATTTCGATGTACAGGTTCTCCAGAGACTCGGTAATAACCGAAAGCACTGATAAATGGTTGTTACCAGATTCCATCAGCTGCTGCTGTCTCTTCTCTCCTCTTGGCTGCTCTTGTGCTCTACCTCTGTATTGCAGAAAGCTAATTACAGATGGTCTGTATGTAAATGATTACATTAACTAGTGGTGATTCACATGGTCTGTTTCTTTGGCGTAGCTTTGTTGAGCTTTATCAGATTGATAGCACTTCCCGTGTCCAGCTGCAGTGATAAAGTAACTGGAGAAAAGTTAAGCTTGCCAGAAACCGTGTCGTGATTTGTCCCAAACCAGTTATTTTATTTTTCTCTGCAAAGGAGATAGATGATAAACCATTCTGTGCAATTCATCTGAGATTTTGGAGTTAGCCAGCACTGCACAGATCCCCGAGAACAGTCTCTTCCAGTGGCTCATATTCTTCATGGTTCATTTATCAAATTGTGCAAGAACAAAGGGCAGCCAGGATCCCAACTCTGATAGCTAGAATTACTCTCTAATTAGAATTAATCTGGCAATTTAAAAACAGCACAGTAACTGATGAATTATTTTGATAGAAAGCTCTGCAGCATCGGTGTCTGCATTGGGCCCAGCGCTTAGTGTGGGGCTGGACCTTGCTGAACACTCCAAGCAGCTACGAAATCCACATAGATACTCGTGGCCATTCCAGGCTCCTCTTAACTTCCACAGGATCTCTTGATTTATTCTGATGGCTTCTAAGTCTTTTACTGAAGCTTTTAATCTTTAAGAATACAACTTTTTCAGTTAAATACTGAAACATGCGTAAAGTTATCTCTGTATTTCAGCTAGTAGGAGAATCAGCTAAGACTCGAAAGTAAGCATTCCTAAAACTATAAGCTGATGAGACTGCCACCTTTTATGTTGAAACAAGTAAGCTGGATTGAGATGTAATGCTTTTGTGTTAATACTGCTCTAAAAGAAAGAGGATAGATCGAATTCCAAGGATCTTTCATTTCTACCCTAGTAACTGGGCAAGAAGCAGGGGATGCATTAAGGAATTGAGATGAGAGCTTTGATACTGTTATTTTCTGGAAGATATTAGGGAGTTGGGAGCAAAAGCCTCAAACTTAAATTTGAGCATATTTAACGTAAAAAATAGTCTTAATCGGATAAAATGGCCAGTGAGAAAATTACAGCTGAAGACTTCCAAACCAGGCATTCTCCATAAAATTTGGTTTTAGTACTGGCAAGGTAAAGCTCCTTTGTTCTTCTCAAAGTTATTGCCTGTAGGCAGCCAGTTTGTTCGTGTACCTTTTGCATTTTGCTGGTTTCTGAAGGGATCGCAGGGGCTGGATTTCAGTGGCTGATTGCTGATAAGCTGTGCTGCCATCAGATAAAACTTGTTCATTTTCTATGCAGAGAGATGCCTCTGCAGCTGTGAGCAGAAAGTGCAGCTTAGAATTGAGGATGGAATAGTGAGGTTCTCTCCGTGTCCTTCCAGCCCCACAGAACCGCCAGATTAAGATGCTTTCTAAATGTGTCTGCAGAAATCATTGCATCCTGGTGGTAAAGCTGCTGCGTGCGAAGCCGATCAGGTAGGAGACTGTTATTTTGAAGGAGGTTGTAGTGCTGGCTCGTCTTGCTGGTGGACAGTAAAATATGCATTGACGTCAGAACTGGCTGATCAGCATTCAGTTCATGAAGTGGGTCAGGTTTGTTTCTAACACACTCATACCTTTCCTTTATCAGTACCTCTCCTCCCGATTATCTCCTCTGCTCGCTCCTATTGCTGTTGTAACAAAAGATCCATGTGGCTCTGTGAAGCCAGGCTGATTGAATCCTTTTGGCAATTTAAGAAGAGTGGATTAATTAGAGCTCGGAGGCTAGAATCCCTTCTGAAGGGTTTTTAGAGGTACAAATTAAAGACCACCTCATATTGCTAGATGCACAGCAGAAGTTGCAGTGGCTCTGGCAGGGAGCTTCTGTTTCTCAAATTGCAAACTGGTCTGAAATCTTACTCTGTTTCCATTTTTAACGGGAAAACAGATTCCATTTGAATGATGTATGTGCAAAAAATTATACCTTCTAAATTCAAGATTATTCTAAAGAGGGTAATGAGATTGAGAAACAAAATGCCCCAAATGTTGAGAGGCAGTATTTGCAGATTGCACAAACACGGAGTTTATTCAGCTGAACACAATGCCATAAATGACTGTATTTTTTTAACGTGCAGATTCAGGCAAATGTTAAGAAGATAAAGATCACTCCATTATATAATCTCAGTCCTCTGGTAACAAGTCCAATTTCGGTCCTTTTAGATTTCCGTGGTTGGGATGTGTTTTGTGGAGGGCTGGCACATGTTCCTTTAAATGACAGTAATGTTCTTAAAATTCGTTTCTCTGTTATGAGAAACCGTAACACCGTGCTTAGGTTAAAAATGGTTACCTTTGATCCAGAATGATAGCGGTAGATCAGCAATTGCAAAGCAGAAACAAAGTAGGGGGGAGAGAAAGAGAGGCTAATGATTGTTTTGTGCTTAATTGAATCCTGGCTACTCTTAACACTTCAAAAAGTGGGACAACCACTCCGACAGTGCAGTAATTAAACACTGAGGAAGCCCAATGGATCGAGCATCCAGTGTGCTATCTAGACCTTTAACTTCTTCTTTGAAATGGCTTTAATGGATCCTATTAATTCTTGAGGTCCTAAAAAAAAAGGTTTAGCATAATTGGAAGAAACAAGTGTGGAAAGTATGATGGAAACACAAGGAGGTAACTGTAATAATTTATGTACCCTAGCAAATAATGGTGATCTCCCTGCACAGGTAATTATTTTGTCTAACAATAGAATGTAATTGGATTTCTAAAGATAAGAGCAAATTGCTGAAATAGGCATCACTGTGTTTTTAAGTTTTATGTCATGTGAAAAAGTACAGCACAAATTAATAGATACCTGGCTTTTACTGTACTTTTAATTGTTGATGCATGCTATTTCTTCAGCAAAAACTTCAAACGGAAGGATAGTAGTATTCTTTGCCCTTGAAAAAGGGGAAGAAATTGAAGTTACAGAGCTGCAGATCAAAGACAGCGTAAAGGAACCGTTTGCCAGGTTGTAAGACATACACTTCTAGGCAAGGTGCACAGACTGGTGAGGAAATTCCCTACTGGCTCAGATCCATCTGGCAGTGACTGGGACAGTACACAAAGCTGGCCACTTTTTGCAGCCTGCTGCCCTTGTACTCATTTCCCTGAACCCCAGCAGCCAGTATTGTTTTATTGGAGCCTGTATAGAGCGCACCCTTGCCTTTTCTAGTATCAATTTATAGACCTTTCATTCATGGATTTGGCTAATAAAACTTAATCATCTCTGCCATCACAAGACCATCAGATGGAAGCAGACTGCTGCTGTTGCACTAGTCAAGCGCTGTCTTTATGGCATTAAATTCTGTGATTTGTGGCTCAGGAAGGGAGCAGAAGGTCGCAGCCTTGCAAGGACAGTGCCAGTAAGTTGTAAGATGTCCCTGCTCTTGAGCTACTTACGGTAATTGTAAAGAAAACTATCGTGTTATGAAATTAAGCATGTAAAGATAACAGCAAAAAGCAAAAATCCCAGTTATAACATAAACCTGCAGCTCCTCTAATACTGACCAGTCATACTTGAAGGCTTTGTTCTGTCTTTCGCTGTTTGGATTTGTTTATTTTTCTTCCTGAATTGGCTTCAACATGTTCACATTTACCAGAAACCTAACATTAAATCCAGTCTGGATAGGCAAAAAGTTTCCCTTTCTTAGGAGCTGAAATTTAATGTGTTTCCAGGCAGGTCATGCTTCCCATAGCTGTGTTTACAAAT
The DNA here is from genome assembly GCF_009819795.1 of Aythya fuligula. Classification (NCBI taxonomy): domain Eukaryota; kingdom Metazoa; phylum Chordata; class Aves; order Anseriformes; family Anatidae; genus Aythya; species Aythya fuligula. The sequence continues at coordinate 3,516,031 of NC_045580.1, read as the reverse complement.
ATACCTACACCTACTTGTGAAGCTGGTACAAAGACTGAGGAGGGTGGCACCTGAGTAGGAGCTGCAGTTCAGAGATAAAGATTGATATTTATCTGCAGTGCTTAGAGGATGTTGAAAACCTGACAAACTCGAGATAAGTGAAAGGAGAGATCAAATCTAATGACACCTATACAGACAGCAAAACGCTTCTGAGAGAAGAAATTGCTTCATGTCTCCCAAGTATTGTCAAGGTTGCTAAGCCAATGATGTGTGAAGAAAAGTTTCCTCAAAGAAAATAAAAAAAACTCACAACAAAAGTCTGGCTGTGATAAGAAGAAGGCAGGTGACACACAATTGGGGGATTTTATCTGTTTTAGGAGATTCTGTTGTTGCTCCCTCTGTTACTGCGCTGTTATGGATCTCCTGTGTGGTCTGACCTTCAGACGGCTTCTGGCATCGGAGCCTTCTCACGGATAGGCACTGGGGCTCTCTGATGATGACCAGGTCGTAAAAGTTCACTGCTGTGACGCTGGGTATCTGATTTTCAGGCTTTGAGCCAGTACAGTGACCTTGGACTGACGCTGGAGATTGTACTTTCTTGAGAGTTTCACCTGGAACAGGTCTTTGCAGTAGTGTAAGATGGTCTCTTGTAAGAAATGTTAATTTTCTGGAACACTATTTTATGTTAAGGTTAAGTGTAGTGTTAATTTTAATTTAACATTGGGTTACATGGGAGTTTGGAGCTTAAATATTTGTCTTTTAAATGTCCAGTCTGATTGTTAGCAGTGCAAAGATGGTTGAGGGATGGGAGTGTCCCACGTCATCGCAAAAATAATGATCATTAACAGTCAGCACGCAGATACACAAATCCTAAATCCCTAAGGAGCTGGTGTGACTGTGGATCTGATTGAATCAATTGATTCAATTGATTGAATTGAATCGATCACTGCGGCCAGCAAGCTCAATGATCTGTATTTGAGCGAGCGTTTGCTTTATAGAAATCCTTCAAATTTTTATTTAGACTTTTAAAGTAATCAATCCACCCAATGCTGCTCTGCTGACCTAGGAGATGATACTAAGTCAAACAGGGTAAGATAAATCATTAAGTCTAACAGTTTCAAAGTTATGTATGCCCCAGAGTCCCTTTATCCAAGCAGTTTGCTTAGGTCTGAAGACTCTACTCATCATCTTCCTTCCAGCAGATTCTCATGATTTGTTTCTTCCAAACTAAAGCTTTGGGCTGCAGCTCCTTAGTTGTCCCTAGGACTGCTTGAGCAGGTCTGGTGTCGGATCAGACTTACTGCTCTAGTCTTGAATGGAGGTTGACAGGGCTATCTGATGATGTTCTGATCACCTGTTGCAGAACGTTTTTGAAGATGCACTTACTGTGGAAGAACAACGCTGACAAGTGGTGTTGGTGAGGTTAGATGGCATTGCTGTATCGAGCTGTTCCTTCAGGATTACTACAAGTGAGCTTTAGAAAGAGGAGAAACACAAGGAGGACAGAAAGACATGAATTATGCATGTGTAGCTGTGGCTGATCTGCAGTTCCCAGCTGCTTACCTAAATCAAATGGATCACCAGCACAAGGTGTGTAGAGGAGGCTGGTTTGTATTCCGCGTGCCCCCAGGAATATAACTGTTAAATGCAATAGTTATCTTTTACCTTATGGTGTGTGTTACCCACTGTAGAGATTTCCATCCTGAGAGCTGGTTGGTTGCATAGTCTTGGCTCTCCATAATTCCTCTATTCTTCCTAATTAGTGCATTTCATTAGAGACAACTAAAAATATCCTACTTAGATTAGTGGTTCTTTGCAACACAATGGAGACTTGCAGTGCGATGCGGTAAGGAAGCAGAGGTGAGGAAGGCATTAAAGGGGAAGTCTTTGTCATAAGAATGAGCCTATGGTACAAAAAGACTTGGGATCTCCTTCCAAGTCGTGTAGATGTCTTGCTGAAATCATTAGTGAACTCATAGTTCAAAGAATTAATGACAACAGCCAAAAGGCCTGTGAGGTCATGCTTTTTTTTTTATGGGACTCAGATAACTTTTGAACCTGTTGCTTGGCTGTAACCAAATTCGACAGAGAGTAAAAGTCTCAAAGGGCAAAAACATTCCTGCAGCTCGTGTGTAGGTGCTGTGGCAGTAGGTGATAAGTCTTGCCCATGGATGCAGTTGCAAAAGGAGCCTATACCGTGGTACACGCTAAGGAAAATTGCTCTTAAAGGCAGTTTTGGTGTTCCTGAAGCTGCCTCTTCTGCCTGTGTTCACTTTTTGATGTACGCTGCAGGAGTTCTGTTCAATGAACTGCTGGAGCTCGTGTCCTTCTGTTAGGAAAAAGCAGCCAAATACCTTTGTGAAGTTAAACAGAAGGTACAATTCCCTTTCCACACTGCTCCTCCACAACAATAACAGGTTAGCTTTATCTAAGCCTAGAAAGTTTTTCTGTTTAATATCTCTGTGTTGCTTTGATTCCGAGGGCTGTCTCATGGTTTATAGCTCAGGACATAAAACAGGAGCCAGGCCCTTCCCTCTGCATAACACAGCCCGTGCAAACAGCAGTAAAAGAGGTTGGACCAGCAGCGCCTCTACGGTGTCTGGTAACCACAGCGGTTATCAGCGCTGCTATCTGCTGATCAGCATTGTAATAACATACCTCTGAGGTATTCGGGGGTTGATAGCACTAAATCAACAGCCTGATTGCTGTACATCAGCACTGCCGAATTTCACAGGATTCCTCGAGTCACACCAGCATTACTCCGCAGGAGCCTGGTGAGCTCCAAGGGTAAAAGCATGATCACTTCAGAAAAGAAACACAAAGCAACTTGTAACCAGCTGCATGCTTTGCTCCAGCGTGCAAAAAGTAGCAGGGAACAGCTAAAGCTCCTTCACCCAGGAGCAAACCAGCCTTGAACAGCAGCAGTGTCACTGTGCTTGGGGGTCTCTGCATGTCACACGCTGATGCTCCGCTCTGTAGTTCCCTTGGAGATGCAGCTGACTTGTCAGTGCATTGAAGCAAGTTTGCCTGAAAGTCTTAAATCCAAAAATCATTTGTCCTTGTTATCAGATCTGTTTCCTTAGTATTAACAGTGTTTGTTGTCACAGAGAGCACAGAGAGTGGGCCACAGCAGAAGTGGAACAGAGGGCTCAGCAGTGCTGCTGGGAGCAACAGGGAGAGGTGCTGGCTTTGCTGAAATCCATGAGAAAACTGCTAGGCTTGAGCAGAGCCAGGATTTTGGTTCATGGCGTGAACAGGTCTCCCCTAATGTAGTACTTCAGTGGCTTTTATTACAGAAGACTGATGAATAAGTGGAGCCATGTATGAAAATTCTGAGTTGTGTTACTGAAGGAGCACGTTCAGGATGTGTATCTGCAAGGGATGTACAAGAGACCATTAGGAGACAGTAAGAATAAAGAATGCTGAAGCAAATGATGTGTGAACAAAGCAAAGGGAGCAAGAGGGATAGGATATAAGAACTGGAAGGTCTGGGCTGTGAAGATCTCTAAAACACAGATAAAGGTGAAGTGAATGGCAAGACAGCTACAGGTTGGCCACCAGGGCATGGTAATGCCTACCTGGAATCCTGCAGTTTGAAAACGATCAGCTTTAGATAAGCCAGTTTCCTCAGTATTGTTGTTGTTGCTGTTTTGTTGTGGTAAAAAAAAAAAAAAAAACAACACAAAAAACATGCAGTGAAGCTGAAAAAATTGCATCAGACTCTTTTCTGAATTCACCTCTCTATTCAGTAGTGGCTGTCATTTCGCTTTTCACTATTGGATTATTACCCATTGTGACTAATACCGAAGTCCCAAAGCCTGGTTCCATGTTAAGCCATAAAAAGCCATTTAAAAGAGCGGCTCAGTTGTAAAATGGCAAGTTTCACTTGGAGAATGAAGGGGCTGTAGACAATCCAAGGAGCAGAGCTTCCTCCCTAGCAGAAGGCTGCGTGTTTTCCCATGCCTGTTGCTTTTGGCAGAGTACCCTCCTCCCTTCTCCAGGATTGATGCTTTTGTTGTCAATATTTGTTGTTGGTTCAAGGCTAGAGAGCACCTAAAGAAAACTCAAGAAGTCTCAGATGCAGTGCTGAATCTCAGATATCTCTTGGCAAGTAAATAAGCTCATATGTATGCGATGTGATTGTCAGCTCGTTGAATTTTAGTGATAGCTGTTTCTAAACTGGGATTTAGCAAACTGGTAGAAGTTTACTCGAAGTTCCTACAGGTTGTGAAGTTTTGCAGAGTATTTTAATAATCACGAAGTTGTGAAAATAGCTGTATAGGGCATTCAGCATCCTAATAAATGCTTTCAGTGGGCGTAATGATAAAAAGGTCTGTGATAGAGCCTTTTGTGAATGACGGTGAATTTCCACGTCCAGCCTATGCATATAATTATTAGGTTTGTTGTGCAACTGGAGATGGGAGTGACTGTCCCCTTAATTTCTTCACAGATTTTGGATTTGGAAATTTCTATAAGAGTGGCGAGCCTCTGACAACATGGTGTGGAAGCCCACCATACGCAGCCCCAGAAGTCTTTGAAGGACAGCAATATGAGGGACCCCAGCTGGATATTTGGGTATTGTTTTTCTTTTTTTTTATATGGATTCAAGTCAACTTCAGGAAAGTTGGAACAAAGTTTTACCTTTGAGTTTTCTTAAGCTGCAGACAAGCTGTTCTTCTTTGGCTTCATTTCTTGACTGTCATAAAATGCTTCGTAACACTAAATGAAATTGAAGTTACCCATCCAAGTGGCTATTAAATGTACGTTGTAGGTCTACGTAAGCACAGCAGAGGAAAAACTGTACCTCCTCCAAAAGCTGTCTGGACTGAATGCATGCACTTTGCTATTTCAGTGCATTTAGTATCTTCTGTATTAAGTTTGAATTGAACCTGTAAGGCTGGTAAGTTCTTGACTCTGAGCAACTGAAACATGGTAGAGATGATGAGTGTTTTCCTCAGCCACAGTTGTGCCACAAACATTTGTAGTGCAGGCAGCTGCACAGTTTTGAATCTGTGTGCGTTCATGGGTTCTCTGTGGAAGAGGACAGAGAGAGCAACCACATTCCTGTGCAATGGAAAAGGGACTGAAAGGAACTGAAGAGGTTCTCTGTACCCTTCGTGCATTGTCAGAGTTTGCTTTGCATTCCTTTTTTTTAAATTTATTTCAGTATTCTGGTACTTACAGTGACAGATTCGTATTCTGAAACAAGCAGAGACAGTGCAAGTTGGCAGTCTCTGATCTGGCATTAGGCTTGCAGTGATAACGTTATACATTTCACAACACGCATGCTGACATTTTCATCAGAGCCTGGTACGCAACAGGACAGTGCACGATAAGTCACCTTTCAGCTGCTAACCTCATTTAAGTTATTCTAGTCAACAAATAAACACTGTGCTTTTATGGGCATATGTGTTTATGCATCTGTCTATCGTACATCACACACATATATATGTAAAACCTGTAGTAACTGGCACATAAACCTACAGCAGACCTCAGCTCCATTATTCTTCTAAGCAGCACAGGCACTGTTTGAATGGCAAAAATGAACCTCCAAGCTTTGGTAAATATTTCTTTAAATGCATTACATCCTAAATCATGAACTGAATAAAAGTGCTACAAAGAGAAGCACATGTGCATTTATAGGTGAGATAAAACCCATTATCTTCTTCACTTATCTTCTGAGATAAGGACTCTCTATTTCTTTTGCGACATCCAGTTGCAGAATAGGTCTGCTGCAAGTGCTAAGCTGGCAGGAGGAATGCAGCAATCCCCAGTTCAAATTTTGTCAGGGCAAGGAAGGAAATGACTTTTTAAAATACATATTTGATTTTAAAATCTCTGTGTACTTAAAAGGTTTTAAGGTGAATATTAAATACTTGCTTTTTTCCCTGGAGGAATCCAGTGCTGTGACTCTCTGTGCCAGCTGATGGCATGAGGGTTTGGTGTGGTTATTTCATCTGCTGTGGTTATTTCGTCTAGTGTGGTGCTGTATTTCTTTTGGCCTATACTGCAGGACTATTTCCACTTGCAGTGCCAATTAACTTGCATACTTTAAAAAATGAGTCTGGCAGTTGGATGAGGGCTATTGCCCAAATTGTCTCCTTTTGCTCATTTTACATAATCCCTCGTGCTCAGCACCGTATGCAGCAAGGCAGAGTCATTAGGTGGTGTTCCCCTGAAGCTCACTGTTGGTGAAGTTATTGGCGTGCCTCTTACCCAGGTTTTGCAAGCTGGTAAATGTGAAAAGTTGCAATTTCTAATTTTGGGTGGCTGTTTGAGGTTTGCTTTTGTTTGAACAAAGTTCAGATTAATAGCCTCTAATTGTCACCTGAAGTGGGGGCTCACTTTGCAGCTATCATTTAGTCACATGCGGCTCTAGCATCCTGCTAGAGCCACTCTCTGACCCATTACACTTCACCTTACCTGCTTATCAGCACGAGGTGCTGCCAGCCTTAGCTGTTTGAAGTGAGCTGACAGTTCCTAATGCCTAGGGATCTCCAGAAATGTAACTCCATTTTTGTATAAATTTCCTGTTTCTGCAGAACATAATTTAATTTTTTTCCTCTGATAGGATTTACCTAACCAACCCCAACAACCTTGCAGGTAGCTTGACAAATGAAACGAATATTCTCTTTTTTTTTTTTTTTTTTTTTTTTTTTACAGAGCATGGGTGTAGTTCTTTATGTTTTGGTCTGTGGAGCATTACCTTTTGATGGGCCAACACTCCCCATCCTGAGGCAACGAGTTCTGGAAGGAAGGTTCAGGATACCTTATTTTATGTCAGAAGGTAACCATTTGTCCTCTCCTACTCATATCAAAGTAAACCTTGAATAAATTCTAGAATAATCTCTGTTGTGATACAATGAAGGGTGGTGCACTTGGCCACCAGACTAGAGCATGGCAGACTGTTTTTCATTTTGCTAAGACACACAAGTAAGCCTAGGTGAGTTGTATACCTTTGCTGCTAGGTAGGGAAACCAGCCCATCTTTCCTAGAGACCACAGTGTGGCTTGCCCAAGGGCAAGGAGAGATCTGAAATGGAAGGTGAAGGACCTCTCATCCTACAGTGACCAGAAATATGGGGGTGCAGAGGGAGAGGCGCATTTGTGTAGCAATTCACTTTCATTCTGCAAGGCCATAAACATTTCAATTGGGATAGAAAATCCACTGGGAGCAGTGTGGCTGCCCTACTGAAGCTCTGCGTTGGGTGTCTGCTAAACAGAAGCAAAGAAGTGCGCAACCAATTCATGTGCCAGGCTCTCAGAGTCACGTATCTGGCACTCCCACACGTGACAAAGAGTCTATCAGATCTCTCCCTTGATTAATTGCTGGGTTTCACTCTCCCTCGTGTCTATTCAGACAAGAACAAATGGGGCCATTTTTGCACAGGGCTTGATGGTGTCCTTCAGCTTCCCTATACTAAAGGGTCTAAAACCTGAGTACTTGATACCAACTTTGCTGAATCAAATCCCCCTTTCAGTATACTACTTTCTATGAGATTATTTTTTTCTTTTTAAGGGAATTAAAAATAAGTTTTCAGCCCTGTTGTTCAGGATTCTGTGGTGCAAAACATTCTGTTCCTCCCCTTTTTCTTCCTGGCTGCGTCTCAAAATAGCCACTACAGAGTAGCTATAGCTCAGCTAGTTAGCTCAGCACTTGGTCGCTTTTAGCAGTGCAATTATGGCACCACAGCAAGCCTTCAGCTTCCTGGCACATTTTGCAGCCTGTGCTGAGCTGTGTTTGTGTCTGTGACTTTGCTGACATAAGTACACGAGCTCGATCCAGGTACCTTGGTGCAAGCTGCGGTCCTCGCTGTGCCTGCAGCGCAGATCTGCTCTTTCACTTCCAGCTTTGCTGCTCCCCTTGCTGCTCACCCGGCGCTGCAGGGAGTGGGGAAGGGTGTGCCTGGTAGCAAAACATTGAAACCGAAAGAGGTCAATGGGAATAAATAGCCAGAAATCTCTCTCTAAACTATTCGTCATAGCTACCTGAGTGGCCTGACTCATGGCAACTGCACTGAAGAGATGTTTTTAACCCTGTCTAATGTGTAGTAGTCAGAAAGCAGCAATGGCCTGGGATATTCAGAATTATTTGGCCACCTACAGCACCGATTGTGCTTTGGTCCTGGAATTAAAACAGATAAACCTGCTGTCATAGTCACCATCTGCTATTCAAAGCCACAGAGGTGTTACTTTCACCTTTGTTTCTGTGACTACTGGTGTGGAAATTTAAAACAAAATTAAAACAGAAGACAATAATAATCCAGATTTGAAGTGCAGCTTTGCCAATCCCTTCCTCCACGAGCCTGGACAAGCTATTTCAGACTGATAGGGGAGAGTGTGAATTAGTCCACACGCACAATTCACAGAGGATTTTTGAAGCTTTATCAGTCAATGTTGGCACTGTACTTAGAAAAGCACGAGTGGCTTCAAAGATGTATTAAATATTACCATTACCCTTGTGCAGGGGGCTGTGTAGGGGTAATCACTGGACCCTTCAGGTTGGAAAAGACTTCTAAGATACCTAGTCCCCCCTTTACCCTAGAACTGTTGAGTCCACCACCTAACCATGCTCCCAAGGTCTGCATCTACACGTTTCTTGAAGCCCTGCAGGGATTTTAAGTAGTTGAGTTTTTGTCCTTTTAGGTGTGACTTTTAATCTTGTTTTGAAAGATGGTTTTAGCCTCCAGGAAATGTTTTTAGCGCAGAAGCTCGGCAGCTTCCTGTTGTGCCCCGTACCGGTGGGTGTCAGGTGAAGCTCTGCAGGTGGGTAACGTGGTGTTCTGCCCAACAGAGTGCGAGCATCTCATCAGGCGAATGTTGGTCCTGGACCCATCCAAACGGCTGACGATTGCTCAGATTAAGGAGCACAAGTGGATGCTTGTCGAGGTTCCTGCCCAGAGACCCGTTCTTTACCCTCCAGGCCAGGAGAACGAGCCCTCCATCGGAGAGTACAACGAGCAAGTTCTGCGGCTCATGCACAGCCTGGGGATAGACCAGCAGAAAACCATCGAGGTAAAACACACTCCAAGGGTTAGCTGTCCCTGGCAGGAGGGCTCCTGCTCCATTTCAATGGCTGGAACCTATTACTTGAGTTCCTTACAGCATTCTTCATTTCAGCACTTGAAAAAATCAAAACTGGTGGTTTATTTTCTAGGTCAGACACCAGAAAAAGGAAGCATTTTATAAGGCTCTGCTGCTTTCTTCCTGTCCTGCTGATGTCTTGGTCTGTGCCAGCAGGCTGGTGAGGAAGAGGAGAGTCATCCCTCTAGAAAATTTCCTAAAGATCAGCCCTGGCAGGGCAAAGGTGTCTGTGTTATGCAGGCAAACCAGTTGTGTGATGGCCCCCCAGACAATTTCACCTGCGTGCCTCACTCTGGCTGGCCACAAACAGCCACAGTCCAGTCCAAGGCATTCTTTGCCCACCACAGGAAAGCATGCTGCTGAAAGGGCAGTACTGTGGGAGGCAAGATCCTCCTCTGTGTCAGGAATCCGAAGCAGAACCCATGGGAGAGAATAATGCGTTCTGCTTCCACATCCCAGGGCTCCGTACTGTTCTTTTAGATTTCCTGGGTGGGGATGGATAAACCAGAACTTGTCAAAGGGAGAGAGAGGAGGGAAAAACAGAAATCAAGTTAAATTCATCTTGAGCTTCTAAGAGGTTGGGAAATGAAATTCAAAAAGGAGCATAAAAGTACTGAGCAGTTCTATGTCTCCCTCCAATCCCAAATTGTGCTGCTTGCCCAATGTAAATGCTGAAAGACTCCCCGTGGAGTTAACAACCATTTCCTCTGGCCTGGCTGATATTTTTAACCAGCGTGGAGGTTACGTTTGAGCACTTCCTGCCAGCAGAGGCTGCTTTCTCTGCTTTGCAGAGGCTCAGTTCCCTGCTGCTTCGAGTGATTTGGAAAGGCCAGGTATATTCAGGAGGTCCCAGAGATCAGTCTCTTCTCCAGGTTCAGATTTAGGGGGCTCAGAACAGCACCTGAACGTGAAATACAAGCTCTGCTGACTTACAGGGGCCACTAAACTAAGGCTGATGCCTTTCGTTGCCTGGCACTCTGGATTGAAATTTCTCAATTCAGAACAATATTTGCCTACTTGGACACCTCTTAAATATCTTTTTTTTTCCTAGTTGACAACTCTTTCTTATTCCTGGTCTCACAGAACAGAAAAGGTAACACGCATTTGGCCACACACAAACTCTTGTGCTTTTCTTTTCCAGTCTCTGCAGAACAAGAGCTACAACCACTTTGCTGCTATCTATTACTTGTTGGTGGAGAGACTCAAATCCCATCGAAGTAGCTTCCCTGTGGAGCAGAGACTTGACGCTCGCCAGCGCCGCCCAAGCACCATTGCTGAGCAGACCGTAGCCAAGGTGAGGTCTCTTTCTGAGCAGAGGTGGGCTTAAGGCTGTGCAAGACATTATTTTCTCCCGAAATTGTTTCTATATTCACTTAGAAGTCACTGCTATTTTCTGATTTCTGTAGCATGTAGACTTGAGCATCATTTTGGAAAGATTTTTTTGCATTTGGTTCCTGTCAGACTTCAGTTTTTGAGAATTTCAAAACTTTTGCTGGGAAGTCAGTGGTTGAAGTGTTAGAGAAATACAGGTTCTGGAGGCTGCACAACACTTGGACTATCTTTAATGTGATCGACAAACAAGATGTTGAATTTATGGAGAGCTCTGCTAGCATGGGGCTAGGAGCATGCAGGCTCGATTCAGTGTTATTAAACATAGGTACCCTAAAGGGACCTGTTGAAAATAAAATCACTTTCTCCCCTGCTGTTCTCTAGATACACTTTCTATCTCCCTTGAAATGAAGCATGGCAAGGAATAGGAAAGAGGTACCCAAGAGAAAATATTAGGATCAATCTATCAGGTTAAGATGCCATATCACTGCGATATCTGTGTAGGAAATATGAGTATCGCTGCTGTGAGACTCCGAGTCACTCAAGATTTATAGACATGTCCCTAAATAATGTCATTTCTGCCAAAACTTGCACCACTTTTTACTCCTGCTGCCCAGCAAGAGCCCGATTTTGCAGGAGATCTCACAGCATGGCTGCAGAACCTCCGTGTGCATCGACCACGGAGCCATCGCGACGACTAATTGATTTAGGTCTTAAGGATGTCATGTGTGTTTTATCAAGAGCAATTCTGGGTGCTCCTTACATCTGGTGCCAGCCCATCCATTGCAGCAGGCTGTCCACTTAGCATCCTCTCTAATTATCCTGACTGATTCAGCACAGGCTCTACGGCTATTCAGCCAGCTTCTTCCCTAGTAATTTCCATCAGAAAGAAAGGTCACGTACAGTTTATTGTGTCTTATTCCAATAATTCTCAGATTTTTTTTTTTTTTTTTTACGTTCTTTTGTTTCATTAAGATACACAGACGTTGTACAGCTTTTGATTCCTTTTAATGCCTAACTGGAAACATGAAAGACTCGACCTCTTCAAAAGACTTGGCCTAAGATGACTCAGATTATCGTGGGCTCAAGTAAATATTCTCCCGAGTTCACAGCCTCTTAGGTACTGTATTGCTGCCGCATGGAACAAGGGCCTGGATTCTGCTTCCAGGAGAAATCACAACCATGCTGCTCCTTTTTCGCTTAAGGCAGCAAGGCATTATTTGGTTTCGCATTCTGCTGAAATGGAAGCCAAACCACTTCAACTGCAAAAAGCTAAGTCCAGGAACAATCCGGCTGGCAAAGATTTAAACCAGCTATTTTCTTAGATAGTAGTTCTAATGGCACAAAGACACAGGACAAAAAAAAAAAATCAGATTATTAATTACAGTATTAAAAGCAGGTGAATAGAGATAAGGAGCAAGGAAGAAGAGAAAAGGTCCAGAAGGTGGGCCTTTAGTGTACTAAGATCGGGTTCTGTGTGGGAAAAACATCTGGTTTCTGATGGGATGGGTATTGTCTTATTTGTGACTTTGCATGCTGTTTTCTACCTAAAATTGTTCAGTTTTTGGAGTTTTTCATCTTTTAGGCACAAACTGTGGTGCCGCCAGTGAACCTGCGCTCACAAAATGCGAGGTTGCTGCGGTCTCCAGGACTTGCCCCAGCTTCGGGAGCAGAAACCTTCTCGTTCCCTCCCTCCAACTGCCAGACAGAGACAGCGTTTATGGAAGAAGAAAGAGTTGAGACGCCAAAGGTACACAAAAGCATAAAATCACCCAACTGTTGTGTGAAAATTTAGTCAAACTACAACAAGATTGCTGCTTGTTGAATTACTGCCTAGCAAAAGCCCAGCCAGCGGTGATACCTCTGGGTTAACACCTAAAGGAAGATCGCTTCCTTTGCTGACAGGGAAGGATGACGTTGGTCATCCTGACACAAAGCTGGAATCAAGGCCAGAACCTTTACTAATCCAAACTCATGTCACTTCCTTCACCTCAGTACCTCAGTATGCCTCCTGTGTCTTTTAACCATAGGTTTGGGTGGAAGGCACCTCCCGAGGGACCTTGTAGTCCACCATCCCATGGGCAGGGATGTCTTTCAGAGGATCTGGTTGCTGAAACCCCCATCCAGCCTGCCCCTGAACACCTCCAAAGAGCCACGATTTCCCTGGGCAGCCTGTTCCACTGCCTCACTATCCTCAACATAAAAAAAATTCCTTTTTATACCCAATCTAAGTCTACCCTCCTTCAACTTAAAACTGCTTCTAATCCTCCAAAACTGACGGCTGGTCTCTGCTCTAACTCCCTCAGCACTCTTCATGCTCAAAATCGAGAGGAACCTGCCCAGCTCCTCCTCCTAAAACTCAGAAAAATGAGAACAGGGGGGATGCAATGGAACACGCGCTGCCCTTGCCAGCTAAAGCTATTAAAATACCACACTTAAAAGTCATTATCTACCAATTTCATAATAAGCCAGCCAAAGGAGTTACATTTTATTAATTTTTGTGTTGAATGGTAAATAGCCTGCAGGACCTGCGGGCTGTCAGAAACTATCAGAGCTGCAGCATCTCAAGCAGGCGGTGGCGGTTCGCAGCTCGGCCGTTCCTGTAACTAGGACTGCCTGTAAAGTCTCCTCTGGAGACCCGTCAGATTGCAGTCCCATCTAATGGGTTTTGTTTCCTGTAATCAGATGGGAAGACTTGGTGTAGGCTTCCCACACCTCCCAGCTACCAGCCCGAGCTGAGCTCACCTAATGGGACGTGACGGCTCCGCAGCCGTACAAATGTAGGGTTACAGCCGCGGCTCCCCGAAGGGAGCTTCGGGCTGATGCTTTTTGCCATCCAGCTCTGAGCTCGGTGACAACTCTCTGCAGGGCAGCAGAGACCGAGTGAAATGCGTGGGAGTTGGCAGCGGGGATAAAACTCGGGAGCATTTGTGAGGAAGGGGAAATTGCTTACGAGAACTATTTTTATGAAATGTATTATTCCCGTGAAACTTTTATTGTTCTCTATCACATCATATTATAACTTTAATTTTAGCATGTTGTATTCTGCCTGCTGCCAGACAGGGTTTTGATTTCATGCTTGCCGTTTTGAAAGTTTTATTTGTCATTTACTGGTTAGTTTCTGACACTAAGAGCATGGCCCTGGATCTCATCACTGTTGTAAGTAACAACTTGTGTGGTCCCTTGCAGCTGGAAAGCAAAAAGTGGTTCAAAGAGATTTGGAACTTAACATTTCAAACTTTATTTCCTATTCTCCTTTGCTTTCATGCTTTTATAGATTCAGTTTGTCCAGAGTAAAATCAATAAGTGGTGACTACAGCGAGGTGTCAAATCAGAATTGACTAGGGAACATTTCAGTGTCTGAGTATTACAGACCATAGCTGCTAAAACTTCCAAGCTCTGGTCCGTGTGCCATGGTAAACTGTAAAAAGCTGGCTGCACGCGTGCCCGGCTTTCCCTTTTAGCAGTTCACTAAATATTCTTTCCAGTGCTTTTGCTGCTATATGAACAGGAGGCATTTGAATGGGAAAGTCACAAATGGAAAAGGACAGTGTGCAAGAAATTAAGCTGAAAGATAAAATACATTAATTTTAAAATAGAGACACCAGATCCAGAATTTTCCTGTGCAAGTATCATCGTTGTACTGAAGCTCAGAATTTCTCAATACTGCTTTAAATACTTTCCCAGAATAGGAATTCTTCAATATAGGCTGCTGCTAGGATCCTTTGTTAACAGCCACTGTTAATGCAGTGAACCTTCTTGTCCAAATACACCAGTCTTGGAAACACCAGAGCTCTTGGCTGAAGAAAATCCAGGAATGGTTCATGAACAGTTTTACATAAGATCACCTGGAGCAGTGTAGTTTTATGCTAAATCAGGAGTATAAAAACAGAGTAAATAGAGAAATAAAATTTTTGGAATATTTCAGATAGCAAAGGTTCGTCTAAAGGCCATCTCATCCAACCTCTTGCTAAACACAGGGCTTCAAAACTAGGTGACGTTGCTCAGAATTGAGTGAATCCAAGGAAGGGGATTCCACAGCCTCTCTCTGTTTGTAGAAGAGCAGTTAAAGTCCAAAGGACTTTTGCTGGAAAGGGTGCGCGTATTGTATTATTCTTGAGCACATCTCTACAGTTCTGCAAGAACGCTAGCAAATTAAATACAAGACAACTTTTTTCCATACTCATTTGAGCAAGATAAACGAGGAAGGTAAGTATAGTAAGCGGAAATAATAATGTTGTACATTCTGTAAATATTCGTATTTGTGACTGAGCTGGCAAAGTTGGTTTGTTGTTTTGTTTTCAACAAGAAAGAGAAGCCCTGGAGAACACAGCTACTGGGCAAATGAGAGTGTTTAGAGGTAGGGAATCAAGTACCAAGAGAATGTCAGTGGTAATACCACCTGAAGGATTCATTTGTCTTGTGCAATTCTTAGCAAGTCCTACTTAACTCAGCAGGTTACGGGGAAGTGTTCATGCATTTAAATGACCAGGCTGCCTTCAGCCTACCTGGGGGTGATGCTGTGTGCAAGCAATTGAAAGCTGTCCGTCTTCTCCTCGTGACATTTAGGTAAATGGCTGCCTGCTAGATCCTGTACCTCCCGTGGTGATGAGGAAGGGCTGCCAGTCACTGCCTACCAGCATGATGGAAACGTCGATTGACGAAGGGATAGAGACAGAAGGCGAGTCAGAGGATGACCCTGCACAGGCATTTGCAGCCCTCCAAGCAGCTCGCTGTGGGAAGAGACGTCACACTCTGGCAGAAGTTACCAACCAGCTGGTGATGGTGCCAGGCACAGGTACGGAAGTTAGCACGGACGTCTCAAAGCCCATTTCCTGCTCTCACTACTCAATCTAATAAATTAGCCCAGGAGGAAAAACACTGGGTTTTAAAAGTGACAAGGACAAGACAGAGTCTCTTGGGTTTTTCACTTTGTATTAGAAAGGAGAAAAAACACAAATGCAAATGTGCTGTACAGATAGTGTAAAATTAAAGCTGCAATTAGACAGCTGGCTATGGCCATGTATCAACAGCAACTGGTGAGGTCTTTCAAGCTGGGGACATTTAGTTATGTGAGAAAGAACAAGACAAACTCTTCATCCCCTAAAGACATGCTGGGAGAGAACGGGGGGGAAACAAAAACCTCTGGATTCTTGTGTATCCCAAAACCAGCAAGGTGACCCAGCCTTGCAGCTCAAGCTATAATGTTGTCAAGATCACCTACAAAAAATACTGAATGGGCTCCTAACTCCAGTAAACATCACCTGCATGGTGTCTTTATGCTGCAATAGTGTAAAAACATAAAATTCAAAAAAAATAATCCAGTGCAGCATGTGTTAAATGACAATTATTTTATGAAACTTGATTTTTTTTGTTTCATTTCTTCCAAGACAGTCACTGGAGACACTATTGGCAGGAGTAGCTCAAGTCTGTGTCACTTCTGCCTTGCTAAAGCACTGCTGCACTCTCCTATTCTGCCTTTTGTGCTTTTTTTGTCACAGGGAAAGTCTACTCGTTGGATGAGAACTCATCTCTGGGCAGCATTGATGCAGAGTATGACATGGGCTCCATTCAGAGAGACGTCAGCTTCCTGGAGGACACCCCTTCCCTGAAGGAAATGGTGCTCACCACCCAGCCAGCACCCAGGATGACGCCACCGTTCATCGGCCTGAGACCTGCCAACCCGGCCATGCAGGCCCTCACCTCCCAAAAGCGAGAGACCCACAACCGCTCTCCCATCAGCTTCCGAGAGGGGCGCAGGGCTTCCGACACGTCCCTCACCCAAGGTAACAAACGTGCTGCGTGCATGGAGGCACCGAGGCACCCTGGCTGTTGTGCAGCTCATCTCGCGTTAACCGATTTTCTGACGAGGAGTTTTGCTCTACTCTGGTACAGGAATTGTAGCATTCAGACAGCACCTCCAGAACCTGGCACGAACCAAAGGAATCCTGGAACTGAACAAAGTCCAGCTGCTGTACGAGCAGATGGGATCGGAAGAAGAACCTTCCCTGACATCAACTGCCACCCAGCTTCAGGACCTCGTCAACAGTCCTCCGCAGGTACTGAAACCACAAAGAAATCAGCTCAGTCTTTCAGGTGCTAATGCTCTGGGACAGACAAAGAGAGGATAAAGTGTTCTGGAGATCTGAGGAGAGCTATTTTACAGATCAAGTTCCCTCCTCTCCTTTCTGGCTCCTGCAGAATGGAGACTGGGCATTTGCAGGTTAGCCTTTGTACCCTCATAGAAAGCTAACAAGGCTATCTCGTGGACCTGGAGTCCAATGGTCTGTTATTGCTTCTAATTGAATGTTGTTTTAGATTTAACAAAGCCAAACTAACACCTTTCTGTGTTGGAATCAGCCTGCCGTAACTAAGAAGTGCAAAAGCTGAGAGATAACAGTTAGCTTGATTTGTATAGTGAAATGCTAAATAGCTTCTACCATTTCCCTAATTACTTGTTTGGAATGGAGCAGGTTGCAGGAAGCAGGAATAATGCCTTTGTTAGACCCCATGAATAAAATGAGTAAGCAGCACGCAGGCACTGTAAGCACCTCATGTTCCAGATTAAGGCTGCTGTCCTTACAGCTCCAGCTCCATTTCTGTCTGCCTGTTTGCTGGAAAACTTCACCCTGACAGCCACGAAGTTGTGATGTTTTCACAAGAGTCTCCCACTTGCCATAAACATCCTGAAGTGCTCGTGGTATCCTCTCAACAACAGTTGACTCCCCTCCCATTTCAGCACTCCTCCTTGCTGGAGAAGCTGCTCTGTGCTTATCCTTTCCACCACTGGAAAGCTTTTCACAGCTTCTAAACTGAATGCAAAGCCACAGCGGCACAAAAGCACATGCAGAGGTTGGCCAGTGCTAACTCAGTACTGGTGGTTTTTCAGAGGGAAGCGAGTCACAAAATACATTATAAATATAATGTTTTGCTTACAGATGTAAACCCGTAGCGTTATGCAGCACAGATAGTTCAAAGCTTTGTAATTTAGGCTCCGCACCATGGAGGGAAAGCGGTGAGTGACGCCACAGCCCCACTTCACACGGCAGCTGTGGAACCTCTGGCAGGGGAAAATCCTTAAAGAAAGGCTTGAGGCAGAAAAGCTTTTTCTGGGGATGAAAATTCTTCCTCTTCTCTCTGCAGGAGGAAACATCTCAGCAGCAGGAGGCTGCATCTGCTTTCCCTAGTGGTGCACATCCCCCATTATTATCCAGACGGCAGAGCTTAGAAACCCAGTTCTTACAGCACAGGCTCCAGGTACCATGCCTCCCCTCCGCTGCATTAAGCCAGACGCTGCTGCTACATGGCAGCCCAGCCCTTCAGCTCCTGTTATTCTCCTCGAGAAAAAAATAATCAGTCAAAGGCTAAATTAGCAGAACTGCTGAATTTGAAATTATGCTGCGTTTGTCTTTTGTCAGATGCTGACCCTAATTATACAAAAAGCATACTGTATCGCTGCTGTTTTCCTACTCTGTTACTCTACAGTGCTATTAAAGCAATTTGAGGTAACTGCTAGTGAATACATATTATCTGTGTTGCACCCCATAAGGGGCATACATCAGGATCTGAGGAGCATCTGCCCAATTCTGACCCCCTGGGGCTTACTGTTTCTCTTCCCTCTTCTCTCCTCACTACTCCCACCTCTTTTTTTATAAATCATTTTTCACATAGCTTGAGTTTATTAAAAACAAACTTTTTTCCTGTACAGCTTCTCTTTCACTTGGGAAGAAACCTTACCAAAGATTGTATTGTGCAAGTCCCTCATGTAAAGATCCTCTTCAACTAAGGAGTAGAAGTCAGTAAGCAGTAGGGACTGTGATTTTAGACAGCTCTAGTGACAGCTTCTGAAAGTGGAGGTGGTCACTTAAACCATCATAAGGGGAGGCAACTGTCATTCACTTGCTTTCTGGATCGACGCATTAAGACAAATAAAATTTAAAACAATACCACTTTTCTTGCAGAAACCCACTCTGCTATCAAAAGCTCAGAATACTTGCGAGCTGTACTGCAAAGAACTACCCCGGAGTCTGGAACAGCAGTTACAGGAGCACAGGTAAGAACCACTCAAACTCTGCAGCTGAGTAATGGAAGAGCTGAGACAGTCTTGATTTAGGAAGTCTTTGAGAAGGAAAGCTTCGCTTTGGAAGTTGTAATGTCACTGTTCTTTTCTTAAAGAGGGACAACAACCCTGCCACAAGTTTACAAAGTGCTGTGCAACAGGCTCTTTGTCAGCTAATGCTGCTACAGTGCAGGTAGACTGCAGCTGCCTGCATGCTTTGTTTACTGCTAATGGACAAATGGAGGCATAGGAGAAAGCTACTGTACTTATACTGTTGTATTCATTTTCCGCCTCATCCCAACTACTCATTACATGTTGCAGTATTAATGCTAAGTCAGAACGTGGCTCATGGTTTTCCACCTGCGCTCATTTAGGAATTTCCTGTCTTGTTCCCGTGATCCATCAATTTTGCTGTCAAGAACACAAAAAGTGAATCAAACTTTTCTTATCCCTGAAAGATCAGAAATGATGCTTCTTTGAAAAATACACAGTAAAATAACTTAAGGCAGCAGATAGATTGCAAGTGTACCTTCATACCTGTCTGTATTACAGCAGACTAGATCTTAATTGCCAAGTTAAAGGGCGGTTGGCTCCTTATGAATGCATCATTTAGTAATCATTAAACAAGCAAGCAAGATAGATACTAAACACAGTTACTATCCCTGATTTTTGCAGAAGAATCGCAGAAAGAGATAGGAAAATAACAACCCGGTTACATGCTCTATAAGACTAAAAGACTGAGGACTTGACTGTAATCTAGAATTACTCTTTGATTTACGGCCACTCCTGACAACTGATTAATTCTAATCAGGACCTTAACTGATACAATTGACAGCATTCAGAGCAGCTTGGTATAGTCCTGCAAGAAGAGGAGGTCTGCACAGAGAAATAAGCTGAGAAAGAACAGATTCCTTTTGTGAATGGTGTCAGCATGCAGCAGTACTCGGTTTCCTATTTCTACATGCTTTGGGAACTGGCTGGTGGGAGACCTCCCCTTTGTCATATCGCAGGAATTTGTTAAAGGTAGCTGTGTAACCGGGCATTGTGTTGGAAATCCTCCCTTTGTAAAGGGTCAAAACCATGGAGCGTCATAAAGCTTCACAGGGAGGAGAAAAGGAGTATGGGGGAAGGAGGCTTCGCTTGCTTCCTTTCCTAGCCACAGACACTCAACTCTTCAGGTTCCCAGAGTAAATTTCAATAAACAAGCAAGGCTGCCCAGGAATTTTCCTGCTGGAACCATTTGAGTGACTAGCATGCAGCACTCGTGCTAGTGCCTTAACACTTCAAAGGGCAAAAATAATTGCTGTTCGTGTCCTTGATTCAGGTTGCATCAGAAGCGGCTCTTTCTGCATAAGCAGTCCCAGCTGCAGGCCTATTTCAACCAGATGCAGATAGCCGAGAGCTCCTACCCACGGGCAAGCCAAATGCCACTGTCGTGCCAGGAGGAGCAGCAGCCACCGCCGCCAGCCCAGCAGCAGCAACCGGCCCCGTTCAGCTTGCAGCAGCCCCTGAGCCCCGTGCTGGAGCCTTCCTCGGAAGGAATGCAATACGACCCCTTCCTCAGCCACTACCCGAAGGTGCAGCTGGAGCCGCTGCCGCCCTCCCAGATCACCAGCTCGTCGCGCTTGTCGGCACCCATCCAGGTGCAGCAGCCGCCCCAGCCCTTACCGTATTCCTACCAGACTTGTGAGCTGCCCGTTGTCACCTCCTCTGAGCCAGACTTCCCCGAGCAGTGCCAGTATTCCCTGGAGCCAGCACAGCAGAGCAGCGCGGCGCTGCCCGACAGCCCGAGCAGCTCCGCGTCTCACGAGCCCCAGACAAACTACGACCCGTTAACCCTCTCAGAATTACCCGGGCTCTTTGACTGCGAAATGATGGAGACTGTAGACCCCCAGCACAGCGGCTACGTCCTGGTGAATTAGTACCCCAGGGTGTCTAACATCGGAGTGGAAGATGGGACAAATGGAGAAGCATGTGAATTTTTGTTTTTGTTCCAACCCAAAAGTTTTCAACCCTTGAAGCACCAGGGGAATTAAAAGTCCTCCTGACTGGGAAAAAAAAAAAAAGCAGGAGATGGCTAGAAGGGTTTGGCCACTAGCTCCTCTTGCTAGTGGTTGGAGCTAGAGAACAGGCAGTGCAGTTTGGTCCCATAAAGAACCAGTTTGCATAGAAGGAGAGAGGAAAAAAAGTGAGTTTTAAAGGAAGGAAATGGTCCCTTCCAAAAGGAAAAAATAAAAAGGATAGTCTGGCAGCATTCACTAGGAGGAAGGAGAAGGAATGCATATTGCATTCTACTTTTTGGCAATAAAAGCAATAGTTTTCATTGAAATTCAGACTAGCTTTGGGTCTGAGCTGATGGCAACTGTCATACCCTTGAAACAGTAGCGTAAGGTGGATTTCAAGGGAAGTTGCACTTCAGCATCCAATTGCTGGTTGAGCTCCTGAGCTGCGACTCCTCCACGGTAAATTGGAGAGCAGCAGGCATCGCAGGAGCCTGCGCTTCCTCCGGCCAGCCAGTGAGCAGTTATTTCCCAAGCCCGACAAGGAAATTTTAATTGTTCACTAAGGGAAGCTTCTGCATCTTTGCTAAGTGACGTACTGACTTTGTCAAAAGATACCTGGAACTGACACAGGGCACCACGGTGATTTGTAGAGACCTCGGGGTGGGGCTCAGGAAACTGAAAGATAAAGGATTAGCTAACAGAGAAGGGGGGGAGAGAGAAGTACCATGAGAAAATCAACAGCTGTAGCCAGTGACATCAAAAAAAAAAAGCCACCGGGGTGGCGTTTGCAATCAACCCATTTTGCAGACCGGCCTTCGTGGAGGGCTTGGTCTGGGAGAAGTTCTGATCACTGGAGAGGATCCATCTGTCCTGCGGCATTTGAAAAACAAGCAAACAAACTGTGTTTTGAGTTTGCAGTATGTGTTGCTGGTGGTTTATTGAGCTTTGTATATTTGGACAATTATTTAGGGTTTTAGAACTTAAGGATAAAAACAATGAGCTTAAACAAACCCCTGTGAAGTGATAGTGCTGTGCCTTTTTCGGTTCTTTATCAGACTATATGCTTTTTTTCTGAAGAAAGTAGACAATACCCCATTTATATCCTTGCTACAGCCAAAGTCCCTTCAGAGCACACGTTCCACCGTGTGGAACATAATGTTTAACTTCGTTAGTGTTTTGATTGTTTGTGTATATATAACATTGAAAGTATTACAGCAATATTTAGCATCACGAACTGTTGATGTATCAACCATTTCACCAACTACGAAACCCAACACGCAGTTGTGTCCCCAGAGCTTTCCATCGTGAAGCGTTAGGCATAGGAGGATTGTTCAGGAATCTGCAGAAAGCTTAGATCTCTAATTAGGGTTTTGTCTCAGGTCTTGAGATCTTGTGGGCTGTTGTCTATCAGCCTGTAAGATGAGGCTCCCAGCTAGACAGTTCAACCCTTTTCTGAGCAAACTTAAAGCACAATTACAGAGTCATTAAAGCACAAAGAATGGTGGAGAAACCGTGCTGATAGCATACACAGAAAACACCACTATTTGCTGGAAAATTTCTCTAGTATTAAGTTTGGGGAGTTAAGGTCCTGGACACTACAAATAAAGAAAGAGTAGTCACCAAACACAAAGTTTGGGTGTTCAGGACACGTAGTCACTTAAAATGGATAGACAAATATTGTAGTGTTCTGGATGCCATAGCAAAGCACTGGGTTGAGCAGGTAGCAGAATAGGGGGGGGGGGGAAGGTACTTCTGATCCATTGGGTCTTCTGTGCATGTGTCAAATCAGAGATCTTACCTAGCTAAAGGAGTTCTCAAAGCTGCTCTCTTTTCCCTCGGCAGAAAGGTGAAAAATCAGCCAGCATTTACAGCAATAAGACCCCAGTTAAATGGAGGACAGGAGGACTTGAGGAGCATTGCAGGCTCTGGTCCAGTTGTGCAGCTGGATTCAGTCCAGGAGTGCCCAGCTTCTACCTCGGCTAGCGGAGCGATTCCCAAGGCATCAGCAAAGAGGAATTTTAAGAGCAGGGATCCCAGCCACACACTGATTGCTTATTAGATGCAAGATAAAGAAGGCTGGAAAGCTCTAGTTTAAAGAGCTGATGTAGACCAATTTCCTTTTGAAGGGAATTCCCACAATAATCCCCTTTTCTGGCAGTGTCAATAGCTGTGGCACAGACACCCCCACCCCAGGTGCCTACCAAAGGGCCGGGGACTAGCTGAAGCACACGGCAGCATCACAGACCAGGCATTTCACTACTGCACAAGAGCAAAGGAGGCAACCACAAGCCCTGTCCTTTCACTTCCTTGTCCACAGGATAACACAATTTACCCTTTCTGTGATTCTAAGATCAGACGAGTGCTCGAGGAACTACAAAGCCAAAACGCGACCGGGACGCAGCTGCAGCGCCGGGCTCAGCTCTGCACCAGGAGCTGGGTTACTGCCCTGACCACCTCCCTCCCCATCCAGCCCCACCATCACCTACATTTCAGGACACAACGAGAACTAATTCTGAGTTAACTGATTCTTTAATCAGAACGTGCCAACTCGTCTCAGCTCCTCTGAGCTTGGCAGTGCTGGGAAGGGGGAAGCGACATTTTTTGAATGTAGTCTAGGCTCTTGCCCTCAACCAACAGCCTCTGTCACATCACACGTAATTTCCTTTAAGACAATTAGAATAAAAGGCTTCTAATGCCTTCTGATAGAGCAGAGGATCCACTGGGCACCACTTCACGTTCACGCTACTTGGAAGTGGCTCTTTTGTTCCAGTCTGTTACGTCTAACATTAGAGGACCGCGTACACTACTGTTAGAGGAATTCTTAGCTTTATTATCTCCTATTACAGGCTCCTTTGAAGAGACTTTGGTGTGATGTATTTGGGGTAAAAAAATTTCATATGGAGAAAAGTGCAATATATGTGTGTGTGTGGTACGTTCTTTAATGTATTTTTTTAAGGAGTTAGAGGGTTTAGTCTCTGCTTTGGGATAAATGCACTAGTATTGTGAGCTCCAGTTTGGCAAGTTCATCTGTAGTATTTACATGCAACTGATACGCTGGACTCTGTAAAGCAATTACAGTGTATTAATACAAAATAAAGAATATGTACATTTCATTTTTAAATACGTAGTGAGCTAACACAGCCTCCACAGCTCTGTGTTCTTCAGCAGCCTCTTTGTGCGTTCCTCTCTGGCACACCGAGCTGCAAATCACAAAGAGAAAATTCTGCCAAGGCTGGCTTCTCTACGCTGAAGTTGGCTTCCTATCACTGTAATGCACACAGGGCAGTTGACACCACAAATTTCTCAAGGCAAATGGAGGAAGCTTTCTAATAGCTTCACCAAAAATAACCGCATGTCTTTACTGCCTGCGCTGCCATGAAATCTGTCTCGTGTTTTCGGAGTACGCCTCCACTCTGAGAATCCAAGACAGCTCTTTATGAGTTGCATCCTGTTTGCTACTTTCCTTGAAGCCTTTCACCTTGATCTAAGGTGTAAGAGGCTTACTTTGACTTAGCCTAGGACAATCTGGGACTTTCCTCTTAGAAAAGTTTTTTTTTTACTCCAGAACTATCAGCAACAGCCGTGAAAAAATCATCTTTTTCTTTTGCTTGAAGCACTACACCACTGTTGAGGTAAAACAAAACATGGAACCACATCAGTTCTCTGATAATTTAGGTAGAGAGGTCACATTTACAGAAAGAATGGGCAGCTCCCAAAGAGGCTGTGGGGGAAAGCAAAATGCCAGGCTCTCTATAGGAGGGAGCATCAGAAACAGGAAAGTACCTGAAGCAGGCAAAACATTCCATCACAGCTTCTGCTGTAGGACTGCAACAAGAGCTACATGCCAGGAAAGGTCATACAAGCGTGGATACGTGAAAAAATCTCAATAACTCTGTCCTTTACAACTCTAACATCACTCTTGTGACCCCCAGGCTTTCCTCAGTCAGAAATGCACGTTGCTCAGAGGAACTTTGAGCAGAATTAGCGTAGAGCCGAGCACATTGACCTAGCTCCCCACAAACCCCGCTGTCCCCGTTGCCTTTGTGCAGCGACCTCAACTGCAATCGGCCATGAACAGCTGCAGCTGAGGGCAGCAGTTCTTGGTGTGACGCACGGGGACACAAAACACTTGGCACCAGCTCTGGGGTTTTTGTTTGTATGGGTTCTGACCGACCGACTGATCGGCCTCCACGCTGCCACCAAACACCAGTGCCAAGGAGCCCTGAGGCTACAGCTTCGAGCTACCAGAACGCGGTGCCTTAACCCTACCCAAGGTTGATTAGTGCGGTGCATCCCTTGTGGCTGCTTTCCCACCTACTCTGCTCCCCTGCTGTCTCCTAAATCTCCTGAGAGTGTCTGGGGTGATGATCCAAGCCAGAAGGGTGAAGCGTGGTGCCCGCATGCCCCACTTATCCAGAGACATCAGCCAGAGACAGGAGGAGGACTCAAGCTGCAGGGACCAGGGCTGTTAGGCACTCCTCCAGCAGCACAGAACTAGGATGTGCTTTCCGTACACACTCATTTGCTGCTAGCACTCAAGGCAAAACCAGAGAAGGTGACACCTCGAGGGGTTACCTCAGCCAACCTTACGAGCTGCCTGGAAGCCCCTCTCCCCCCGAAACGCAAAGGCTAAGCCCTCCTTATCCCAGCAGAGCCAGGAGGAAGCCCTCCCCCTCGCCGGGATCAGTTCTGACTTACAGACTAGGTCACAGCCTTTAAACCCCGTGCGAAGTTGCAGAGCACAGCATTTCTCTGCCGGGCTGCGGGCCAGCAGCGCTCTCCTTTTCAGCGCTGCCTGGCTGACACCGCTCAGTTCAGTCCCTGGCAGATGGACCAGGGGCAGCCGGGGGAAACACAACACGCACGGGGCAGCAGCCGACCACGGCACAGCTTACGCACGGGGCATGAGCAGAATGCACACACGTCACTCCTGCTGTTTGGGTTTTGGCAATCTGAACAGTGAGGTGTATCTTCAGAGCTCTTTGTCTGAAGGTCGTGCCTAAGACTTGTGTGGGTGCAAGCTTCAGCTGCTTCTTACCTTCCCCCAGTGTCCTGAACATATTTAAGATAAGCTTTGGAAAGCTTCCCTGAGTCCTTTGGTAGAGAGCAAAGCAGCAGCGAGGGAGATAAGCTGGTGAACGAGTGGAGAGCCTATGGAAGAACGGCTGCACGAGGGAGAGACAAAGGGAGATGTCCAGGAGACGGCAGCAGGAGCTGACAGCCCCAGATCAATAGCCCCAGACAGTAAATACTCTAAAGAAAGACACAGACAAAACCCACACGTGCTGCAAAACAGATCCTCTGTGCATAGAGAGCAGGAAAGGCTCCCGCAGCCCAGAGCACAGACACGGAGCCAGCAAAGCTCGAGGAGCGATACAGCTGCAGCTGGAAGCTTTGGTCCTGCAAGGCAGAAGCCAAATCTTGGTTCCTCGAGGTGCAGGCAGGTCTGCCACTTGGGCCAAACAAGAACGGGGCTGCTTGCAGTGACCTGGGGCTGTACTGACGCAGGCACTGCAAGGACCAGGGGCCCCTGCCCAGCTGCAGGACAGAGCTGGCCAATTCCCCACAGGTTGGTCAGCTCAAGGTTAAATCTGTCCCCAGCTCTGCTCTTGGACACCAACCCAGGGTTATCTGGCACAGCGCAGGCAGGCTGCAGAGCTCAGCACAGCCCGAGTACACAGCGGTGCCCAGTCCTTGCCACCCAGCACGTCACAGCCCTGCTTCTGCCCAGCTTGAGTCCAGCACCACCTGCATGCAGTGCCTGCACACAACACTGATCCGCCTTTCAGTCACGTCAGGGGGATGTGGGACTGGGAACAGCACTGAGAGGAGTCCCTGCCTTGCTGGGAAGAACAGCCCAGGAGATGTGTGCAGGACACCACAGCCTTCGCCCCATCTTCCACCTCTGCCACTGCAAGGAATCCCAACCACACCACACGGATACACGCGTCTGGTGCTGTGAGCACACGGGCACGAGTGCAAGTCAGAGCCATTTTATTCTAAATTTAAACTCCTTTTCCTCCCCTGTGAGATCTCACATCGTCACACCAGCGTTTTCCACACTAACCCAAGAAGGTGCAGGCGTGCTATCTCCTGACTTAATTTCTGGACAACACGAAAAGGAAACACGTTTGCTATGCTTTATGCTAGGGATGTTTTGGGATATTTAAGGAAAAAAAACAACAATCAATCAGTCTTATCCTTAGAGATTAATGGCTGGTATTTCAAGTAAGACTGGAGCAATGCTATGTGGCAAGCAGCAGACAGGACTACATTATCACCTTTGTGTATTTTCTAATAAGGGAGCAGAGAATGACTGCCCAGCCATTGCTAAGAGCACCTTAAACATGAAATTGAAACAGATTTGAGACTGAATATAAGATTATAGCAGAAATTATTCCCCCCCCACACGCACTGTTTGACATTCAAAGTGCGTCAATGGAAAATGCTAAGTGGGTTCTGCAGTCATGACCCTGCCAGGGACAAAGTACAAGGAACATTGCCAAGCAGGTCAGCCCAGCGTGGACAATAGCACGTTAGGACAACAGAAGTGCTGTGATTTGCACGGATTCAGGTTGTTTTCTGATGGGAATATTACATCGCGTGGTTGAAGTGGAGGTCAGACAGCAGAAAGCTCGTTTTAAATACGAGGAAAAGAAATGTCTAATTGGGTGAATCTCACAGGGAATCAGCTGTGAATCAGGTACAGAAAACCTCAGAGGAATACTAAGCAGAGAAATTGCAGATTTAGCTACTCCAGCAGCAGCCAGCCTGGGGTGCACAGAGCAAATAGCAATGGCAGCTAGTTCAGCACAATGGCACCAAGGCAGAAAGGAAGAGGGGAAATTCATAAATTGATGTTGGAACATTTTACCTGGAAACAGAGACACACTAAATAATGGCGTGGGACGGTGCAGAAACAGGTGTCAAAAGACTGGATCCAGAACTGAGATGTGCATGATGTGGTGTGTGAAAACCAGCCCATGCTAATGCACACTGTCTGGTGATTCCCTGCTTAGAGGGTTCAGAGCCTTCCAGCACCTGTGTATGAGAAGGAGGAGACTTAAATATTCAAAATTGACACCCTAAAAGATACAATTTGCCAGCTACAAATACCACGGCTAAAGTCAAACAGAAGAAAGGAACTGGAGCGGGATGATCAGTAGAGAGATAAAAAATGCAGGGAGGGAAAAGGGAAGAGAAGGGAAAGAAAAAAAAAAAGGATTATCCAATTTGAAAGCTTTGCCAAGCAAAAGAAACTCTCATTGGAGACAGACATGCCTCCTACTGTTAATGGCAATGGCAAAATTAGAGGGTTATAGGAAGTGATTGCCAAAGTGTGTTCTTACACCTCAGGATGCAAAGAATAGCACTGTGCCACTGACTGGGATTTCCAAGTCTGCAGGAATATACATGTACTCCGTGAGGACTAGTAGCAGTATTGACCTGATTGGGACAGGTTATTCTGATCCTCGGTGGTTGAAAATTAGTGTGACGTGGTAATTATAACGGAGCATAGGCATCCAGACAGACCGGGAACTTTAAGGTTAAGCCAAATGAGAAATCCCAGGACTGCACAAAACCTGAAACCAGGAACGGGACACGTCTAGCCCACCATAACATCTAATTTAAATTAAAGACACCTAATGAGAAATCAAAGCCACCATTTTAGCAACAGAGGAGACCATTCAGTACCATAATTTACTATCCATAAGCAGACATAAACCAACAAAACTATGTATTACGTTAAGAAACCAACAAATACTACACAGGACAGTAAGTTAATCCTGGTGGCTCACATAGGAACCAGAGGGGCAGGGAGTGGGGGGGCAAAATTCAGAGGCTAAGCCTTGTCAGCTCCTAAAGGGGTTGGGAAGGTGTATCCAAACCTACATGCCACCACCAATCTCTGAACAGCAAAGGAGCTGCACGCAGGATGCCTGTCTTCAGCATCACTGCAGGGAAACCCAGACAAACCTCATGGATACGCACATCATGGCACCGTGCTCGTGAGCGTGTGGGTACAAGGCTGTAAGCAACCCAAGTCGGGCTTGTTCCACACTGAAATCACTTTCCCCTCCTGTAACATCTCACTCTGTGGTTTGCTACTGCCACAACTCTTTCTAAACAGCTCAGCCTGCGTGGGCGATCTTCCCTCTTCCCCCAGCAGCAGAGCACAGGAGCACACACCAGGAACCTCTCTTGCCTCCCTCGTGGCCATGCAGAGCTAGAGGCGAGGAGGACAGCTCAGCACGTAGCTCAGCACCATGCTCCAAAGCCATCTGCAAACCCAGGCAGACAGCTCTGCTGCAGTGACACTCAGCTCACATGAGAGCAGCTTTCTCTACCCTGAACTGCTAGAACCAAATGTTTTTCATCAAAGCTGAGTCTGAAATGCACACTAGCAGCGCCGCATGGCAGCACTGGGGTGCCCAAAACATTCTGTCTGAGCTCAACCTGCAGCTAAAAACCAAACAGAACCACACCATGAGACAATCATTTTTGTTCCCGTACGGGCATCGGTATCAATTAATGTTATTCAGGGAAATCGAGACTCACACACCAGATATTACCTTCCCAGTTTATTTCTAAAGCTTTACCTGCCCATTTTTTCAGGTCTTTCAAGCAAGGATTCAATACATTACCCCTAAAGGGAGGGCTCCATTTCCCATACAGCTGCCACTCAGCGTTAGGGAACTTGAAATATGGTGGTTTTGAGAAGAGATCTCAGTGCTCAAAAAGGTACATTAATGGGGTAATTTTCTGCAAGGAAAATGCCATAATACAGTTTTATATAACAGTGCCTGCTGAACTGACTTATCAGCAAATAAAGGCTACAGTGTTTTGATAAGAAGCCATGCGGTGTTGGTTTGCAGAATAGGAGCAAAATGAGTTAACGCTTTGGAAAGCTAATAGGAGGTTTGATCCTAAAATACTCACAAATGGACATTTACTTAGCCGAGAATTATATGCTGAGTTCTGGAAAGGTTAGGCGCATTTAGGGAGTTCATAAGCTGTCTGCAGCTCGTCTCCTGCAGGCTGCTATAGTGGAGAGAAGCCGAGAGCATGCAGCTGCTGACGTCAATAGGGTAAATAATACTGTGCACTGAAATCACCTGGGTATGCATTACCCTTTCAACAGAGCCTGCTGAGCTGCAAAGCGCTCTGGGAAGCCCAGGTGTCTGCTTGCATGGAAAATACCACAGCAGATCCAGTAAATATTCTTCAAGACCACCACCCCCCCACGGGAAAAAAAAAAAAAAAAAAAAGGAAAAAAAAAAAAAAAAGGTAATTTCAGCACCTCAGACCTTGTTATCTCTCCCTTTGCAAGCACAGTTATCATCCACATGCTGTGACACGCACACCAAGTGCCAAAACCCCATAGAAGAGAGGGCCGCTCCAGAACAGGCTGTTCTGTTTGCAATTAACAGCTTCCATTTTAATCACTCGGTGAGGCCACTTCGCTGCTGCTCCGGGGAGCTGCCACACACACACCCTGGGGTGCTGAACTCCATCCTAGGGCCGTGCAGGCACATTGAGCTCACTGCCCAGGGCTGGCACCACGACACCCCAACAATCACACTAACAGCAGATAACCACAAGCAATTAATTACCTGTTTTAACACGTATGGGAGCAGATTGCCCCCTCTGCTCGCAGCAGCAGTGCCAGAGCTGAGCACTGCGCTCGCAGCATCCCCCAAAGCCCAGCCTGGTGCCCTAGCCACTAGGCCACATGGTTTCTCCAGCAAGCAAGGTCTGCTGCCTTCCAAACAGGCTGAAAAGGAGCCGAAGGCTCAGGTCCTGCTTGGCAGCTCCCAACCCAGCTTCCCATCTCTGCAAGATCCAAGCTCTGAGCACCTCAGCCCCTCTGGGACAGAGAGGGGAGCAGGGATCAGACCCACCGAGCAGCCAGCCTGCCTTTAACCTCCCTCCCTGTCACATCTGCTGCGAACAGAAGCAGGAGGACGTTGTTATTAACGCAGCAAATTAGCAGCCGGGTCCCGTTAGAGCTGTTCACGTCACGGCAGCTGCATTAGAGGCTGCTCGGGAGACGGATGAATTATTCACAGGGATTGGGGCGCCCAACAGCGAGCTTGGGGGGCACGGCCGGGGCAGGCCTGCGGCACCTCGCCGTGACGGAGGCCAGCTGCTCCCCGCTCCTGACAAGTGTTTCCTTGGAGCCGTTGCCATGTCGACACATCTGTCTAGGCCATCCTACTTGGAGAAAGTTGAAGGTAATTTAGCACAGAAAGCCAAGGAAGGTTCTCAAGCGCTTTAACCCTTCGGAGGCACTGAGCGAGCTCTTCCCCAGAAGAGTGGCTGCGAGCCGGTTTGCAGAGCTCCTGGAGGAAACAGGCAGGACGAGCTGCCACATTTCCCCTCCCGAGGGAACGACTGACTTCTCAAGATGCTGCAAGGTCAAGGGAAAAGGAAGACAAAAAAAAAATGAGGAAAAAAAAAAAAAAAAAAAAAAGAAAGAAAGAACATGACCTCTGTGACCACATTACCCCTGAAGGAAGAGCTAGGGCCGGCTCTGAGGGGTTCAGGCTCCTGCAAAGCCTACCCCGTTCCCATACAGAACAGCCAAAACCACGTACTGTTTCCTCAGCAAGCCTGTAACAGGAGCAAGCAAAACTCAACCACGGTATCACGAGGCCCGAAGGCTGTTTCTCCCCCGGTACCTCAGCTTGCCACATACTCACTCGGGTGCCAAGTTGCAGCTAAATAAGCAGGGCCATGACCTCCTCCTGGAGCCACACAGCTCTAACCTTTAGCCCTTCTGGTTTCAGCCAGGCCCTTAACCTCAAGCTCCACAGACACTCTTGTGGTCCCAAGCACTTCACCTTGCTTTATTAATGTTTATTTAAAGTAATCACATGTTTGGGGAGAGGCCAGAGCTCTGGTTCAGTGCTGCTGGCCTAAAAAGATCAGATGTTTGTCAGATCCCCAGCACAACTGGGCCCAAATGCCGATGAATGACAATTAATTAATGCTTTATACACCAAGGTGGACTTGGAAGGTAAACTCTTAGAGTGCCATTTGCTTCTTTTCAGCAGAAGCTGTCACAATGACAAGAGGAATTTTGGGGAAGCCACCACGAGGAAAGGCCACACAACATGCTACAAAGAACCCCTGAAGAGTGTCTGCCCCTTGAGAAACCACTCATGGAGCCCAGAGGAGCCCTGCTAGCTCCCTGCTTACCTGCTCAGATAACAAAATCAGATCAAGATAAACACAGAAGCACAGCACGAGCGTAAAATGGGGCTCATAAGCACCTCACTGATCTGTTGTCACCCCACCTCAGAACTGGGGCCTGACTTCGGTAACAAAACCCCATCCAGTGTTAAGGCCTACCCAGGCATTTTTGCTTTATTTTGAACATGTTGCCTAGAGCCTTGGCACGACATACCCAGATTTTTTGTCTTTCCCTGGGGTATTTGTCCCAGAATACCAGTCTTTAAAAGGGCTGATTTTTATATCAACAGTTTCTTAGAAACCACAACAGCATTTTTTTTTTTTTTTCCCTGCAAGAGAATTAATTGTAAATTGCCTAAAAATAAGCCTGGAAAAACTCAGAGGGGAAAGCAACGTCAGCTCCTGGCAGCTTTATTGCAGCAGTCTTGGTGCCGTGTGGCCTCCATTGTTCCCAGCTGGGTCACTGGGGGATGGGGGAAACCTCTGAGGCGAGCCAAGGGACCTCCTGCGGTCACAGTGCAGCTCGGACATGGAGATTCAGAGCAAAGGGGAAGAGCTACACCATGCCAATGGCCACCAGAAAAACCATATTTAGCAGCCCCTTTTCCACAGCAACCCTCACCTCTGAAATCCAACCATACGCATGAACAAGGGCAGCCTGTCTGCCCTGAGCATGGAGCAGTGGCTATGGTGGCTGACCAGGAATTACGTGCTAGGACAGACTGGAAGCCACTGAGGGCAGGGACCCCACAGCCTGTGCAGTGCCCAATAGAGATAGCTATAGAGAGGACGCAGGAACACAGCACCAGAGCCCCAGTCTGGGGTTGCACAGAGCCACCAGTGTGGTGCCACCCCACTTCCAAGCCCCCCTCACTCCTCCAGTCTTACCTCCAGCTATCCACGAGCTCCACACACCCTGCCTGCCTTAGGAAGGACTACAGAGAAGCTTTGAGTGCCCTCAGTGGCACCTAGGTGGTGGCAATTTGAGTGCCCTCCTGGCACCCAGGTGGTGGCAATTTGAGTGCCTTTGGTGGCATCCAGGTGGTGGCAATCAGGGCTCCGTGCAGCAGCCCAGTAGGCAGAGGAGCTCCAGGAGCACAGAGCTGGTGCTGTGATGCCCCACAGGGCAGGGAACTGTGTCTGGGGACTGTGCATGCTCCGGCTGCTGCACTTCTGCCCTGAGGTGTGTGTCCTAACGGGCTTCATGGTGCAAAAGCCACTGGTGTGAGGCTGATGTGATCCAAATGTCACCTCTGGAAAGCACAAAGCTGCAGGACGAGCTGCTGTAATGCACATAAAGGGCTCTCTCTTACGACCAAATGTCCTAGTCTGTGGCGAGCATCCCTTGGTGGGGATGCTCTTGCTAGCATCTAGGGTTTGGTTCACAAAAGAGAAACATGTCAGGGTGTTGCCCTCACAGGTGCTGATCCTAGGCAGGGACCTTCCCATACCAGCAAGGAGCCCAGGAGCTGGCTCCTGCCGGGTGTCACCCACCCGCAGCGCAGAGCATCCCCCTCTACCTTCCAGGAACATGGAGCTGGGGCAGGAGGGGAGGCAGCAGGTGAGGGGTTAAGGGAGCAGCACACCCATTCGGGCTGTATCTAAACAGAAAGGAGAACGGCCAAAGCATTTCTTAAGAGGAGAGGCAGCTGACGCCAGTAGCATCTGATCTCCTGCTGCCAACAGGCAGTTCAGGCACCCGGGGGGGTTGCAGCCAGGATCAGCTGCTGCGCTTTGTTGTCAGTTGTGCCCTTCTCCCTCTTTCCGAAGTAGGTCTCAGTCACACGGCAGGCGAGGCTAAAACATTTGCTGGGAGGGATTTGTCTTGTCAGAGGGGATTTTGGAAACAGTGCTACCAAGTCCGCTGTCTGCAAGGGTTAGAAAGGCTCAGGAAGGTAATTTTTTTTTAAGACAAAAGTGACACTCCCTATTTTATAACAGAGAACATCCAAAAAACTCAGCACCGGCTCTTGAGTGGTTTTAAAAATCCAAGTGGGAATAATCTGACTTTTCTAACCAGATCATGAAGATAAGGCATTAGTTGTTAGCAACGAGCTTACCACCAGGCACAACGGGTATTTCCAAGGTCACCCAAAAATACCCAGCAAGTGAGCCTGTGGGTAAATTTAGCCGAGTCAGATCCCCGGTGCTGCACAGCACCTCGCTGTGACGTACCCACACATCTCTGAGGGTTCCCCTGGAGCAGGTCCAGCAGTCGCCCCGTTTATTGGAGAAGCAAGGTGAAGGTCAGACGGAGCAGGGAGAGCCACGTAGTTGGCCATGCTGGCTCTAGCAGTGATCCAGCTCTGTGGGGCTGCTGCTGGGGCCGTGAAGGATGAACTCAGCTCCCTGCAGAAGCTGCTGCTAGCTGAAGGCACATCACCTGCTGTACCCCATGCTGAATGGCTCACTTGAGAATTATCTTGGGACTCCAGCCTTCCCTGGGCACACAGGTGATACCTTTTGGCTTGCTGAACCACGGTTTCCTCTCTGCAGGGGTCTAAAAACATTGCCCCACCTGCAAAAGGGAGCTGTAGGATCACTAGAGTCAGGCAACCCAAAAGGATAACCCTTCTAAGCCACATTTTCCAGTTCTGGAAAGCAAGTTCCCTGCCTGCTCTGCCCAAAGACAGGGAGAAGCTTACAATTTCTCAGCCACGATTAATTTCATTTTAACGTATTGCTTGCAAGGAATGTCCGTTCCCATCCTTGTTTCAGCAGCACTTGCTGGGTGAATGATGTCAGTGCCAACAGCACTCACCGACGGCAGCTCTGTAACAACCCCGCTGCGTTTCCCCGTCACACTGACCAACCTGTGCCTGTTGTACCTTCCAGGTACAAATCTCTGAGTGCCTAATACAAATTTTCATCTAAATCAGCGATCACAGCAGCTCAAGAGGCAGAACAAAAGCTCAAGCCCTCAGCAGTGGAGCAGTCCACTGAAGCCAGACCATTTCGCTGCAGTTTTCAAGGATTTTGTGCTTTGTCTTCAGGGAAGTACACACTTTGGAAGCGGAGCTGTTTCATCAGCACAGTCTTTCCCTGATGTTACTTCTTGTTAGAGGAAGCGTCCTTGAAAGCATGCAGAACTGCTGCTGGAGGTAGAGCTCCTGCCCTTTTCACTTGTGTAAGCAGGTCACGGTAAGCACTGCTGGGAGGTTTACATCACCCTGCTGGCGTCTGCAAATCCTGCGAGCACCTCTTCCAGGCTAGGTCTTTCCCAAACAGTTTTCCCTCATAGTATGCAAAACCCGAGCATCTGCCCTATAATAATTCCTCATGTGGCAGTAACAGTAATCAAATAAGCACCTTTTTCATTTCTCTCTGCCCAGCAAATTAAGGGAGGATGCACTAGAGCAAACAGAAAACCTCCCGGGAGCTGTGGGGCAGGCCCAGTGCTAACAGGGCACCACCAAAATCACGTCTTGGCTGGTTCAGCCTGGTCCTTCATGCCGTCAGATTCCTCAGGAATGAGTTTGCCATTCCTTACAAACTCATACATCGACCTTTAAGTCAACTTTGGGAGCTGCTTTGCGAGGGAAGAGAGAAAACACGCCAGTCACTCAACCCTCCCTTCCCTGCTTGCTTGCCTAATCCTTCAGAATGTAATTTTTGACTATAAAAAGCTGGAAAAAAAGTCCGAGGAACATCTGATGGGGCCCAGCAGCATGTTTGCTGTGTTACTTTGTGGACTGTGGTTACTGAACACAGCAGCCTTTCCTTACAGCAGGGAGCCGGCTTGCTCTGCCCTTACCCCTGGTAACTTCCCTGCCTGAGAGGCTGCTGTTGGGTAAGTTATTGCTGCAGTAAAACACCACCACCAAAGACACTGGTAATGAAAATGTTCGGTAAGACTGGCCCCAGTGCTGACCCCTGAGCACTCCTCTCATTGCTGGCACCCAGCCCTTTGTAGTGCTGCTGCCCTGATCGCAGCACACCGTACAAACACAGCCTGGCACCTAAGCTGGTGGGGTCAGGAAGGTGACTCCTGAGCAAGCTCTCAGCCCCCTTGCTGCCACTCGTCTGCAAGGCAGGATTCACCGTGGCCTCGTCCAAGAAAGCCCCGAGCTGGGGCTCAGGAGACTGCACTTGATTTCTCAGCTTTGCCACTACCTTTCCTGGAGGCTGCAGCCTTTCATGGCTCAGCTTCCCTCCTCCAGCCAGCATCAGCCTCTCCTCACGCTGGTTCCTGACCCGTTCTCCCCTCTGGATTAGGCAATTACCTGCTGCTTTTATCCGTAACAAGTTTTTAAGTGTCTGGGGGGGCCCAGCTGCTGAAGGAAGCACCTGGCTGAAAGCTGCTCCTCTGCACGTCTCCAGTGCTGCGTCTCGTACAAAGTGCGCTGCTGGCGGGGCTCCCAGAGGCAGGAGCTGCCAGGAGCTCTCAGTAGGTACACGCCAGCATTTGGGGGCAGATCTCACAAAGCCCGGCTCCATTTACTCTGATTTGGCCCCATCTGAGCTGTGTTTTTCTGCTGATGTTGAAGTAGCAGATGCCTCCCCTCTAGGCAGCGTGCTGGAAACCACCTCTGAAAAGGAGCTGGTGGTAGAAACTGAACCCCTGCTCTCTAGCTGACAGCGCAAAGAGCTCTGCAAACAAGAACAAATCCTACTTCACCCTTCCTTGCAAAGGGAGCATTTCCTCCGTTTGACACGGCTCTCCCACTTCTGTCAGCAATAGGATTTGGAACGAGATCTTGAGATGCAAAGACACAGGTTTAAGTGCAAGCCCCATCCTTCCTGGCACACGAAATGAGCAATTTAGCAGGGTTAGAAGTTCCTGAGCTCTTCTCTCCACCTGGAGCTAAAAGAACAAACAACCTGAATTCACAGAGCCTGAATAAAACACCCCACACTGGACAGCCTGCACTTACTAACCAGATCTGCTCCCCGCCAGGAATATCAGCCAAGTCCCAAAGAATGACATAGCAACCTTTGCCATTTGTAATTTAAAATGAATAGATACTCCGAGAGTTTTTAATTATAGCATCTATACATACTATATTATTTCTGCTATTATTTCTATGTGCTCACAACTGCTCATTAACCACACGTCAGCCAAAAAT
The DNA here is from genome assembly GCF_009819795.1 of Aythya fuligula. Taxonomy (NCBI): domain Eukaryota; kingdom Metazoa; phylum Chordata; class Aves; order Anseriformes; family Anatidae; genus Aythya; species Aythya fuligula. The sequence continues at coordinate 3,479,316 of NC_045580.1, read as the reverse complement.
CACCTGAAAAATTCCACGTACTCCCTGTAAACTGTCAGCCAAAGGAATGCAACCACCCCAAAGCAAAACCTGCCATGTTTGTGACTTTCTGCCTTACGCTGTACACCTGCAAGAGCTGGAGAATCCATTCCCCTGCAACCAAACCGATCTGCCCCATGTTGCTGGGGAAGCAAGCTTTGGAAGTTGATTTTCTAACTTGTGAAACTGTTCCCGGTGCTGTGTTATAGAAGCTCTCCGGAATAAAGGATTCAAAGCAGCAGTGGTTGTGCAAGAGGAGAGCTGTGTACTCCGCAGCTGCCCCAGCAATGGCTGTTTCACTTTGCCCCACAGCTGCTGCAAACGTTCCTCCTCCAGTTCTGAAATTTCAGGCTAACTGGGGCCATAATATTCTGACGGGTTTAGGGAAAGATATTCCCCATTTCTCTACTGAGAGACCAAACCACGACAGCCTGTCTTTGGGGATGGATGAGCTTTAAGCCCCTCTCTCCCCTGCAAGGGAGTAAACAGTACCTGAAAAGGCTCCGTGCTCTAATAATTATCAAACTGGGATTTTGAATAAACTTCTCACAATGGTTACAGGTGGAAAGAAGAGAAGAGCAGAGGCCAGCTAACTCAAACTAGTGTGAATGGAGCAAATGACCACCAAGAGAGACTAATGTAGCAGGTGAACACCTTTGCCATGAATTCCTTCTTTCCCAGGACTGGGGCAGGGCCACCCCAGGACTGGAAGCCCCAAATTAAGGCACAGCCATCCTGAGCTCATGCTCTGAGGCCAGGGACTGTGGCTGGGGACCGATAACAAGGCTGGGCAAAGGACAAGGAGCTCCTGGAGGCTGGCAGAAACCTGGGGGCTCCAGACAAAAGGAAGGCAATGATGTTGATACTTAAAACCAGTATCACAGGAGGAAAGTCACATCATAAGCTCTAGACCTGAGTGAGCTCGCTGCCTTTAATCACAAGCCAGGGACCTGTACGTAGCCAACTCCACGGACGTGCAGGCCAGCAAGAGACAGTTTGGAGAACAGCCCAGGGTAGAGGCTTCCCTTCTCCCTTTCCAGTCTTGTCTGCCTGGACTCTAAACCAAGAAAACCAGCACAAATCACCTTTCAACCCAATGCAGGGCTGACAAACAAGAGCTTTAAATGTTCCCTCTCGAGCCAACCACCCCCTGGTTATAAATCCCGGGAGGGACGAGCTCTTGGAAGCAGGCTCACTCGGTCAGGAGCTGCAAAGCACGAGGGACCAGCGGGGGTATGGTTTTGGCTTCAGCTCCGAGGGCATAAAGATAGATTTCACTTGGCTACATTGCAGAACGCAATTAAGGACCGTGCTGCCTTCCCCTGCTAGCAGAGGAGAGAAGTTTCTTAATGGAGCCAAATGCTTTGACAAAGTAATTTGCACAGTGAAGATCTTTGGGCTTCTTGTTAGAGAACCAGAAAAGCAACAACAAGTGTACAGAGAGGTATGGCAGCAACAGTCATCCTTCTTTAAAAAAAAAATGATTGGTATTATAGGAAATTGTAATAATGAGGAAACTGAAATAATTGAAAATAAAGAGAGAGGACTGCTAGGCCAAGGACTTGCAGTGGCAAAGCTCCAGCTTACGTTACATGCAAGCTGTATCCAAGTGATGCACACACAAAATCAATGAGGACTGGGCTTTGGGCAAGGTTTTCTATCAGGATTCCCCAAAAGCTATTGCTAGAGAGCATCATCGATGCCTTTACGCTGCAAGTACGTAATGCAGGCATGGATTGTCCTCACCAGAGCCCAGCACATGCAGAGGACAGAGCAACGCAGCCAGAAGTGCCCCCGTTGTACACGTGCCGAGCTGCCTGGTCCTGATTTGCCCTGACCCCTCTGTCTCAGCAAACTGCACCCTGGGGTGCAAGCCGCTCACATTCCAGCATCCCTGGAAGCAAAGGGCAGAGGTGACCAGGCTGCCGGGTGCCCCTGACACCGGCTGAGCCCATGTTTTCTCCAGATGCCGTCTCACTTTTTCTTGTACGTCCACTTACTGTTACAGGGCGCTTCCCTGGAGGCACAGGGAACACCAGGACTGCAGGCGTAGGACGCAGGGATGGAGCACAGAAAGGCAGACAGGAACCTGGGGAGGTGATGATGGCCCCAGGAGGCTGGGATGCCCTTATCCCGGGAACACAGGGTGCAAAGAAACTCATGAGAGACACGAGGAGTCTTCGCATGAATCTTACTGGAACCAAGACTTCACCTTAGGGCTGAATAAATGCTCCTGTGGCTTTCTCTTCCCAAACTCCAGCCTTTCTTGAAGCAGATGGGCTGAGACACACTCCTTACAAGACAGAAAATGACAACGTGACCTGGCAGCCGCTGGGAGCTCCCCCAGCCTCGCCTCCCACGAACGCCCACGTGTCACTGCTACACGAACAGGCTGCCAACGTGGGAGACTCTGGGGCAGTATTCCAGCAAGACAGGAGAAACAAACACCAAAACAAGAGAGCAGCAACGTTTTAACAGCTTGTGTGGAAGAACAAATATTGACTGGTTGACTGGGAAAAGTCGGCGCATTCTCCCTGTTGCTGGAGGCGGATCTGGCACAGAGGAGGTGCCCTCAAAAGCCAGCAGGCACAGAGGGCTGACTAAATACTGCAAGACCTTTTGTAACAGATGTTTTTGGAAGGTGCTGCTGGACGTCTGAGCTGCTCAAGGGCTCTGCTCATGACCAAAAGCATCCCAAAGACTGTCTGCAACTTCTAAAGGGTAAGCTGAAACATTCAGGCAATTCATCTGGGTTAAGAGGCTGGGTTCCCTGCACACCTCGCTGCCCCAGCCAACAAGGGTGGCTGCAGGATTTGAGCAGAAGGCCAGAAGCTGCAAGTGCCCCAGCTGAGCTGCAAACTGAACCCAGCTCCTCCAGCAAGATGCTGGCCACTGGTCTGCCTTCTTCTGCAAGGAGTTCCTTCCTTCAAGAGGTTCAACCACTCTGTTTTTGCCTGCACCAGCTTCCCACGGCGGTAGTTACTGCCCGAGCACCACCACCATCTCAGCCAGCTGATGGAGAACTGCCCAAAGCTATTTGGGGCATGAAGACCAAGCACAAACACACATCAGTGATTTTCATCAGCCCTCTGCTAGGTACAAAGCCCACAGAAACGCATCTGTGAGCCCACCAGCAAGCTACACTGAAATGCACAGCCTTTTACTGGTGTAACTGGAGTGCCCTACGGGGTGACTGTCGGAGAAACAGAGTAAAAAGGTGGCTTTTGGGGGTTGTAACACAGCTCTAGTGCCATCCCACTCTCACAGACATCAGAGCTGCTCTCACACCGAAAGCTCAGACACACACACGCTGCTATTCCCATAAATCATACATGCAGCAGGCATGTCAGACCACAGCTGACATTTAAGAGGCAGCCCTATTAATGCTCAGCCCATTGGCACACACCTTGTCTTCTTTTCTTTGCCTGTGTTCAGAAGAAAATACCTCCCTGCCCAAGTACTATGAAATATAGGCTGTGGCCAAAATCCCAGGGAGTTTCCATGATGTCAAAAAAAAAAAAAAAGAAAAAGAAAAAAGAAGTAAATAAATGAAAAGCCCTCCAGCTAGCAGCTCTGCCTTGCTCTCCCCATTCTCACAGAATGTAAAAATCCAATTGCCCGCATCCCTGCCTACAGCACCCCAAGAAATGGCCCCAAAAGTGGATGAGGACGCTACTTCTTCCTGCCCAGGGGCTCCCACCTCCAGGCCTGCTCTTGCTGGGAAAGACCAGGACAGCCTTGGATCCTGCGCCAGCCCTGTACAAGGCTAACTGTTTGTTTTGGACCCCCAGAAAGAATGGGTTTGTCAGCAAATTCTACAAGATAGAAGACAGGGAGCCTAACTGAAAGGAAGCAATTAATCATTCATTTTCCTTACCGACACGGATTGCCTGTCAATGTGCATAAACTCTCTAGGGAAACTTAGATCCAGAAATAATCCCAATTAGGCAGGACAGCTTCCTGGGTTGCTGTAGGAATAGAGAGCCTTGCTTTGCCAGAAGGCCCTGGGTCTGCTTCGCATCTCTTGTGCAAGGAAGTAAAGGGATGATCGGCAGTCCCCGAGCAGGAAAGCTCTCGGCACGGTGTGGCAGCATCAAGAATTTCCTCACTCCCTGCCCATTCACAGCACCTCCACCTCCCACACTCACACACGTGCTCCAAACTTCTCCACCGATGGCAGATTTCAGTGCTGAAGCACTGACCCGAGGGAGACGAGCCCAAGGATGCAGAGGGAAGGAGCCAGCTCCAGCCACGAGCCCTCCTGCACCCCTTGAAGCATCACCTGAGCATCCCACCAGCAAGCCCAGCCCTGCCGCACCGCCCTGAAACCCAACTTGGATCCCACTTTGGGGTACGAGCTCCCCTCAGCACAGACAGAGCCTGGGAGGCTGGAACAGGGAGGAGGATGAGCTCAGGTAGGAAGGAGCAACAACAGCAGGGGCAGGCAGACTCCAGAGAAGCCAAGCTCCCCTTTTTCTTGCCAGCTTCCTTAGCAAAGAGCCGGTGAGAAAATAATGGGTATTTATAAGCAAACCTGTCTCTAAGGCAGCGTTTTCCAAAGTCTAATAATAGGGTTTGGACTTGCTTATCGTGTGATTCAGTCGGTGTTGCATAAAGCTGCTGGAAAGCTCCTGAATGTCCCCTGAGCATGTTCCTGGGAAGCAGGGGCAGGGTGGGCTGTGGAAAACAAGCTCCAAAGTCTCCTCCCAGGGAAAGCCAACCACACAGCCTGTCCTGAAGCAAGGTAAGAAGCTGAGGACACTGATGGCTGTCCCTGATGCTTCCACCTTTGGTTTCTCGCACGCAGCAGCACCGAGCAGAGCCCAGGTTGTAGTGCAACAAAACAAACGCACAACCTACAGGTCGATACCTCCTGTGGGATGTGAGCTAGGCTCGAATGCCAAGCCGGTCCTTACTTCTGAACTTAGTCCAGGTAAAAAGGAAAGAGCTTTTACCAGCTGGGCCTCAGCAAAGAAGCATCAGGTTCACTAGAGACAAGGCAAGGAAGTAAGGGGCAAGAAGGGCAATTAGCATTTGAAGCTGATTGTCACTGTTGCAGGTGCCAAATTTTGTTCCTGTCCCTTCAATATCCCTCAGAGGGGACACAGCCTGCTCTGGAAACAAACATCCTCACCCTGCCTTACAGAAACGTCCTGTGTGCTGGCAGTGCCATGCAGCCTTCGACCCTACTTCTTCACCCAGACACAGCCCCACAGCTCTGGGAGCACAGTATTTCACATCATCTTCCTATGGAAAGAAGCCAAGGAAAGTTTAAGCATCACCTCTGTGGAGATGCGTTGTCCTTTTGGATTTCCTTTCAAAAAAAAAAACAAAAAAACAGTAAATTTGCTTTGAACCAGCTCAGCGTCATGTTGAAGTGCAGGAGTGCCCTCTTCTGATGTGGCGGGGCCCTAGCTGGATGTGAGCAGCTTCCATGGCTGCCTGCCCTTGGAGCAGTTTGCAGCTGAACCCCCAGAACAGGCAGAAAAAGCAGGAGCAAAGCTGAAACAGACCTTAAATCCTGCTGCAGGCGACAGGCAGGGGAAAAAAAATAGTTGTGTGGTGAATCGTGGCTTCCCTTGGCCTGCTTCTGAGCGTCAGTCTGTCTCACTGCTGCCTTCCTCGGGGACTCCCCAGCCAGTGTCAGTGTCAGACACCAGAAGCAGTGCAGAAACCCACCTCGATTTTACTTTGCCACCACAAAAAGCCCTTTGTCCCAGCACGGAAAAAGACAAAGGTGGGAAAAATCAAACCATGACTGCCTGCACAACGCAGATGTGCCACCCAGCAGGTCTGGCCGCAGCTCTCCTCCCTGCCCGAGGCAGCTGGAGGCAGGGAATACAGCCGTGGCAGGCCAGCAGCGTGCGGTTTGACCCTTTACCCACGAGGTCGCAAGCCACAAGATTTCATTCTTTTAATAGGGATCATAAATTAGCTGTCCCAAACCTGCCTCCTCGCAGTGAGATCATAAATTTGCTTTAATGGGGGTCAAAGACAAAGAAAAAATTGAAGTCTCTCCCCACAAGCTTGCTAACCAAACACCTTTAAATTGTATTTCGGGAGGTGGGAGGGGGCTGCGATCCACCTTTGGGCACAAAGCGCTTTGAAGCTGAACATCATTGTTGCAGGTGCCAAATTTTGGCCCAGCCCCTTTAATATCCCTCAGAGGGGACACAAACTCCTCTGGAACCAAATATCCTCACCCTGCCTTACAGAAATGTCCCACCTGAACTCTCCTGGGGAGCCTTTAGAGAGAGCAAAGAGTCTTTGCTCTTTCCAAACAACCCTAAACGTAACCCTACCCGGAGAAATGAGCCAAACCCCAAGTGGGACCCTAGAAAACACGTACGACGACACTTCTCCCATCAAAAAGTGCCCCCAGTGGAAGCCTTTGGGTACACCTTAATTCCCCAGGGGAGACTTTATGCAACCCCACATGCAACTGGACTCTGTGTTCACACTTTCTGAACAACCGTAAATGTAACCCTACCGGAACACTGAGATGAATTTTAAGTAGGACCTAAGAAAACACGTACAGAGCCACTTTCTCCCATCAAAAAGGCCTCCCAACAGAAGCCTTTGGTTAAACCTGGACTCTCTCGGGCAGCCTTTACGTAACCGCACATGCACATGGGATCTGTACATTTACTCTTTCCAAACAACCCTATATGTAACACTAAAGATTCACCTAACCCTATCCCCTAACCCTACCCCAACCATAACCCTAACCCTAACCCCAACCCCAACCCCAATCCTAACCTTAACCCCTAACCCTAACCCTAAAAACCTACCCCTAACCGTAACCCTAACCTTGGCACCCTAACCATTTGCATGATTGTTCCGACTGCACGAGAAGGGTTTTGCTGCACTCGTGCACTGCTTACCTCTGGGGCAGCTGAGTGGTTCCACGGTGGCAGCACTGCTGCAGGCCATACCAGCTGGGCAGGGGAGGCAGACACTCGCCCCAGGCATAGGGCTGAAAAAGCCAGGCTCACAGGGCAGTAGAAGCCACTGGGACATCTGTATCCATGAATCCCATCCGAAGGGCAGGGAGCAGAGCTTCCTTCCAGGCAAACGTACCTACAAGGAGAGAATTCAGTCCTGAAACAACAGGCTCACAGCCCTGCTCATAGATCATAGATGTGGGAGGCACTAACCAAAAACCAAGGGTCTGCAACGCTAAGAAACATCCCTTTAAAAATACATTTTATTTCAGTTTGGCTAACAACTGTTCCTCCCCTACCCCAACCCTGCAGCTGGAATTTACTGCCCACCTGAAAAGCCTAGTAAAAAGGTTTTGTTTGTTTGGTTGGTTTTGGTTTTCTTTCTAAGCTGTCTGGAAAGTCTTCTAATTCTGGAAGAAAAAGACTTTAAAAATCAAGGTTTCTATTTTATTTCAAAACACAGGGCCCAAGTGTTCAGTTCTCGCTGTTTTTCCTTAGTCTCCTCTTATCTTTGATCTTCTTGTAGGTCTCTGCCTTAATGTCATCTATTTCTGCATTGACTCTTCCCTTTACCACTCCTCTGCCACATGCTCACAATAAGTAAAGATGAGGAAATATTTAAAAAATATTATGGCTTCCAGAAGTTAAGCTACAAGAAAATGAGAGCCATGGTCCTACTGTATGCTGCAGATGCAATTTCTAAAGAAGAAACAATTCCTAGTCCTTAAGACAATGACTGAGTGTAAAAGGAACAGCGTTAAGCAGAACAGCAGAGCTGCCTGTCAGTTGTTTCCCCACAAGCAAGACCCACTAGACTGAGGAGCAGGCTATGAGAGCTGATGGACTCTACATGATAGATGTGTTGGAAAGAGGCCTGAACAAAACACAAATTGTACCCAGTTGGCGGACAAGAGCTTCAAAGATTTTGTAAGCCAAAGGTCGTTTATAATCACTTAATGTTCATTACAACCCAGGCCAGAAAACCTTCCCCAGTACTGTTGCAGCCAGGAGGTGACATCTTCCTAAAGTTAAAGGAATTCCCAGGAAGGCTTAAAATTTAACCAGGATGTGGTAAACACCACTTTTTCCCAGGAAGTTTGTTCCTGTGGCTAATTATTTCAGTTCTTCCAAATGTAGCCCTTACTTCTAATCTGAGTTTAGTTTCAGCTTCTATCTATATTAAAACTGCATTATGATTTTCTCTAGTAGATCGAAGGGCTGTCTGCTATCACAAACCTTTTCCTACTAAATCCCGTTACACCACGCTGAAATCATTTCTAAGCTTCTCTTTCGCAGATTAAATGAACCGAGCTTCTGCAGCCCCCTGCTCCAAGGCGTACTGGTGAGATGGACAAATGTTGCTAACAGCACTTTTCTGCTTGCATTACGCAGGCCAGGACTGCTGGCTTGCCAATGGTTATTGCACCACCTCGTGGGAAAAGAGAGAAAACACAGAACAGGGAAAAGGATGCCCAGCTCAAATGCTCATCGAGTGTAATTATGAGGCTAAATAAGGGTTTCGTAATAAACTGAACCTATGGGAAAAAACAGTAAAAGACCATGTATAAGGCTGGGACAGAATGTGAGGCAAACGTAGAGGGAGAAGGAATAGCTTTGAAGCCATTCAGTGAGATCACAAGCAGATGCTGTATGGCCAACCTGGAGGGCTAAGAACAAAGTCTTTGCAGTTAATTAATCTTGAGTATAAATATTTGCACACAAGAGACTGCTTTATCCTACAGTAATTCCATCAGCTGCATTTTCCCACTAACAAGGGACTTTCTCACCGCACCCTGCGTTACACAGCGACGTCTGAGCCAGATCAAACAATCCTGCCCCACTGCAATACCGTCCTGCTGGGCAGGGCTGGCACTGCTCTTCTGCCTCCAGGCCTGTGACAGCAGAGAAGGATCCAGGAGGACAGGGCAGGGGATACCCTGTACCACTGGGGCAGAAATGCCCGACAGGACAGATGTCATTACTAGGCACACCTAGGCCAGCAGATTCTACCTGTGTAAGAAAAAAAAGAGAAAACAGAGAAAGAAAGAAAGAATATTTTTGAAACTAAAATTGGCACCAAGTACTACAGAGATAGGTTCTGGAAAGGTTGTGTATGAGCTGAGTCCCGCAAGCTTTCTGCCATTGAAACTTCATGAAGACACAGCTGGCATAAAAAGGTCTCTCAAAGTGTTGGCTGCTGAGCCATGGCTATCTGATCACCGATGCCATCGTTTGGAAGAGACCTTTGCACACTCCAGTACAATCTACAGAAATGGAGGTCTGGCCAGAAGTTGTTAGCAGGCAGCTCCATGTTCCAGCAGATGTTAAGAGCATTAGGCTACCTGGGGAGCTCTCAAGGGCAGCAGTAGCAGGCAAGAGTAACTCTAGAGAGCAGTAATACTTGGAAAACATTACACTAGAAGCTATGAGATTGTGACAGTCCAGTCCTTGTCCCCAGGAAGCTAGGCTTACTGTGCTGCTGCCCAGCACTCACTCACCCTGTGTTTGAAGGGCGCTGGGCTGGTGGCTCCGCTGGCACAGTGATAACCTGAGTAGCACAATCCAGAAGGCTGGGACAGACCTGGTGCTGAGCAATACATGCCTAAAACGAACAGAAAGGCAATCTCCATGAGATGGCCTGCACAGAAGACTGGTGGAGTAGTCATTAACATGAAGGGAGAAGACACACTTTACTGAACTATTCCATGTATTCCATGTATGCCCCCTGAGTTTCTCTTGCCATGTCCCTGCTTACCTGCTGGGCAGGGCTTGCAGTCAGAGGTACTAGTGGCACCAGCCCTGGGGCCGAAGGTTCCCTTCGTACATGGATGCTGTGCACTGAAGTTGGTACCTGGCAGACAGAAGTACCCAGCAGGGCACAGCTCAGGAGCACGTGCTCCAGAACCTACGACACAAAGGAGAGCATCTTGCTCAGGAAATATTACAAGACATGACAGGCAATGTCGTTCTCTATCAACATATTCAGTCTTCCTCCTCCTATCTTAGTACAGCCAGACCCAGGACACGGGATTCATCATGTGTATTCTGATGTAGTTGTTCAGATTCCTGTTGCGGTAATTGGAGAGAAACAGCACTTACAGAGGAACTGCGCTTCAAGTGCGATTCATCTCACCCTAAGGCAGACATCTAAAATAAGAAGGCTGAATTGCACCCCAGATGTGCCTCTTTCTTTTCACTGACTACAGAGGGAGGACAAAAATCTAGCTCAGATTCAGATGTCTACAAAGGAGTGGTCTTAAGTTTTATTGGAGTAATCCCATCTAGGGGGTAGAACCATGCCCGTGCAGTTATATTTCTTGTGTTTTTTGTTGCATGCTTGAGCTGCCAGACAGGAATAGCTTCATTGTATTTTCCTGGGCACTGAGTTTCTCTCCCCACAGAGAACAGAAGGATTTGGCTTCAGCTTACTCTTTCAACAACAGCCTCAGAGTCTTAGAAATCTGTTTTGGCTTCCGTCCTTGGCAGAATCTGATGTATCTGCCTGCCCAGTCCAATCCACCTAACACTCAGCAGAACCTTAACAGAAGTAAGGAAGCTACGGCACTCAAAATCCTTTTTGTCCCATTAAGTCTCACAGGAAGACTCAGCCCTTAGTGCCATGGGATCCCTTTTTATCGCAACACTCAGCCCCCTCACATTTGTTAGGCTGTTCACAGAAGAGTCCAGCTGGGCAGAGTTTGTGCAAGTCCTTCCCCTCTCCTGTAACTGATTGAACCTGTGGCCACATGGTACAGGAAAGGCAGATGTTGTGGGGCAATAAAAGTCTCATGGGCAGCAACGGGGAATGGAATTAGTAGCCAGGTGGACGGTAGTAGCCCACAGAATATGGTCATTTGGAAGTGATTTTTCCTAGTCCTACAACCAGAAAAGCAAAGTCTTTAACCATCCTTTACTGATCAAAGACAACAGGAAACCTTCATCTCCTGAGAGAACAACCTCCTTCAGCATACACCCTTAACAGGCATCAGAAAGCAAGAATGCTCTGAAGTTCAGCCTCAGACAAAGAACATCTTAGCAGACAGGAAAGTCAATTCTGATTTATATGCCTGCAAGAAATTATATGTATGCAGGAAACATGGGCTTCCAGTTAAAATGCTCAATCTTAATTTTGGAAATCTCAGTTGTGGTTCCAGCTCTGCTATAAACTTGTATAAGCTCGGTCGAGCCATTTCCTCTCTATTGCTTTTGCTTCCCACCTGAAAAAGGAAAAGCCTCTCTGTCTCATGGAAGGGGCAGGTGAACTTAAACTACCAGAGTGACCTCAAATAAACATATTGCACAGACAGATTGGGAGAACCTCTGAGAAGGAGCAGCTGTCTCAGAGCAGAGCCCCTGGCTGTTAGCCAGTACCAAGGACCTGCCTGCCTGGTTATTTTCTTTCCCTGAGGGGATGAGTATATATAAGACATCTAGGAAGGGTGTCTGAGCCAAGGAACAAAGAAGGTGTAAAATAGCACAAAGTGGTCTGGGTGACCTGAGACTGCTATGGAGAACCCAACAGAAAAGTTGTAAGAGAATGGTTTAGGACATTTATACCTGGTGCACGTCCTGCAGAAGCCTTCATTAACCTGAGAAAATATTGTAAGCGATAAATTTGTAGTGGGTACTTAACTCATCTCACTACGTTGTGTAACCCCAGGTCTTAAATACACCAGCAGACACTCACCACTATAGAAATACCCAGCAGGGCAGAGCTGGCAGTCTCTTGACTGCCATTTTCCACTGTCAGCGTTGAAGTGCCCAGGGCTGCAAGGGACAGGGGATTCAGAGCCTTCAGGACAGTAGGAGCCAGGGGGGCACTGCTTATGATCCGGCTGTGTGGACCCAGTATCACAGAAATAGCCAGCATAACACAATCCTGCAAGAAAGCAAAGATTCAGCATTAGGGTTAAGCATAATATTAAAACCAAAATGGTGTTAGGTACACGTGATACACACCAGAAACACTGGTCAGGCCCTCTCCTCGGCAGAACTTCCCCCCAGGGCAGGGCAGGCAGGCGTTAGGGTAAACCATTCCAGACAGAGGCAGAAACGTGCCAGTGGGACACTGCTCTGGCTTGCTGCTGCTCGGTGGAAGTGGCTATGGAGAGAAGTACAGGTTCTTCATGCATCAGCTTTCCAGCTACACTAGCCCCAGCCACCTCTCATGTAAGATGCCAAAAAGATGCTGGCTAGGAAGGAAATCTGATCATCCTGCACTCCCCTAAGAGACAAGGCAACGGTGTACAGCTGTAGGTAGATGGCAGTGTTCCTATGAGAAAAGGTTGTGAGAGGTTGGTCATGGGTGCTGGCTGAGGTCAACTCCCATTTATTCCTGGTCCAGGCACAGCAGAACAGTCACTTGCTTAATATAACTATAGATTTAACCAAGGAAGAAACAAACATCTAAGTCTTTCTCATTCAATTTAATTGGCAGTCTCATTAAAGGTGATGCTGGAGGACAGCTCTCACTGTGCAGGGAGAGCAGCAGAGACTTACATGTGCTCAGCTCTCCGTGGCTCTGTGACCTTTCCTTCAGGATGGCTCAGGAATGAGCTTCCCCCCCACCGCTGCACAGCAGCACTTAAGGCCACAGACTGAGGCTGTTGTGTAATTACTGTCTGAATGCACATTTAGGGCTGATGCTTCCAATACAACAGCACCGGATTAGAGGCTAAGCTCTCGTGCTGACAGAAGCTGCCCCTTGGGCAACATAAAGGCATGCTTCAGTGCAAAATAACAAGGGGCTGCAAAACAATGGCACAGCCTCAGATGAGCTCAGCAGCTCACCCAGCACTGGGAAGAGAAATGCTGGTATGCAACAGCTGCTGGCAGACCTACCTGTGGGACATGGAGATGTAAAGGAACTTCCTGCAGGAAAGAAGTGACCTCGAGGACACTTGATGATTATTATTGAGGTGGTGATACTACAGAATCACTTAAAGAACCCGCCCATTTCAGGATGACCTTCATACCAGAGTGATTTCCAGGAAACATCGTCTTGCTTGACTGGATCCAGGTGGACAAAACCATCCAGGTGTGCACAGTCCATCTGGTCTCTGTAGGCCTGGCTTGGAACAGACCCTTCCAGGAGGACACAGCTGGCACTTGGAAGCATCCCAGATATTTAAAGCTTCGCTGTAGGTTCCAGGAGGACAAGGATACTGCGAGGCAAATTCTGTATTCCTGGGGCAGTAGTGACCTAGGAAAGAAAAGTTGGGTTTCATAAAAGCTGACAGATGCTGGTAATAGCCTGGAAAGGACCCCCAGCTTGTACACACAGCTTTCTCCATTTCTTTCTGAGAAGGACTGAAACCAAGCTATGATGGTGGGGCCATCTCGCAATTTATCATAACTGGGTGACGCCTTCATCACATCAGCACCATAAAATGAAGCTGATCGGTGCTGATAATTAGCAACAGTTTTAACAGCAACCAGTTTTTTAATAACATCTCGAAGTATGTTATAAATGTCTACTGCCAAAACTCTCTGCTATGTTATACTTACGTTATACTTCTTTTTTTCACATTCAGACAGAGGAACTGAACCATGAAGAGGTTGTAAGTTTTGGCCAAGGTCACTGATTTGTCCATTGGAAGAGACTCATGATCCATGCAACATGGTCCAATAACAAATCCGCTATTAGAGCATCTGTTAATCCTTTAAATGAAATTTCTCTGAATGAGTGGGTAGGTGCAATCAGACCCACCTGCAGGGCAATCTGTGTAGTTTGTGGAAGCAGTCTTACAGTAAAAACCTTCTGGGCACTCCAAACATTGTGCCATACTCCAGGATGGGTTATAACTTCCTGCAGTGCAAGGCTGGGCTCTGCTGCTCCCCACCACGCAGTAATGTCCAGGTGGACACGTTTCTCCACTGATTGTTATCTTTGAAGAAAAAATGCCATTGTTACAAAGAAAAAAAATCCATACCATTTACAAACTCAGAGGACAGCTTTGCAAAATAACTATGTTGGATTCAAATAGTGTGAAGGTCTGCATTCATCGCTTAGTCTTTATGGCTGCACACTTATCCTTTCCCAAGACAAGGGATCAGAATTTTGCACACAACAAATCTCATTGGGCTGCCCATTTAGAAACTGGCACCACTTTTTCCTTTCACAAGCACAGCTTACCCTGGGAGGTTTAGGAGAAATGGCTCCTCTACACTACAGTAGAATCCAACTTCGCATAATCCAGTTGGAGATAAAAGTCCAGTCCCATTGCAGAAATACCCTGAAAAAGGGACCCAAAAGCACCATCATGACATTGGCCAGGCAAGAGAGACAACAGCAAGTATGTAACTAGGAAACAATCACTCAGCCATCATGTTTGATGTCACCCACTTCTGTTCTCCTGAAGATGCTTTCACTGAGAACAGCTGCAGTTCAGAGTTTACATGCCTGAACAAACTGCTCTCTGCATCATCTCAGTGTATGACAGCATATAGAGAAAGAGTGGAAAATGAAAATCATAGCAGAAGTTTGCACCTCACTGTGAGTATCCTCTTACATAGGAAAGTGGCAGATTTAGTCTTTCTATACTCTATTTAACATCTCTCACCAAGACCACTGTTGTTCACGATTACCTGCTCTACAGTCACAAAGCTTCTCAGGAGCCCTGTAAACACTGGAACCTCATTAGTCCTTTCAGTATCGTACCTGCATCGCACAGGAGACAGTCCTCGATCCCAGTATTCCCAGCTGAGTTGCTGTAGTAACCAGGAGGACATGGCTGTGGAAAGGCAGTCCCCGCAGGGCAGTAAGCTCCCTTGGGGCATGTGTTCCCCAGGAGACCATCCACAGGGGTTGGACTAGAAGCGCCTCCACTGCAGTAGAACCCAGCCCAGCAGGCTCCTGTAACGTGTGACTGCCCCGGCAGTGCGCAGTAGCGCCCTGAGAAAGCAATGCACTGGCATCAGTACTGGCAGAAAACATCAGAAAGCTACTGCAGAGAACAAGCTACATGCCTACACAATCATGAAAACATGTACAGTGAAGTGCAAAAGGGTATTCATTTCCATGATTCAGGAAAACAAACCAAACAGCAGGTGATGTCTAGCGACAGCAGGCTTAATGAAAACTAGGGTATTTCTTCCTTTTTTTTGTACCTCTAAGTTTGGCATGCAGCCTAAATTAATCACGTCCTCGTCAATCAGATGTCTATACTAGAAGAATAATCCCACCTCTCTCTCTTTTTGCCTGACCAGACGGCCTACCTGATGGGATTCACCTAGATTCCCAACTTAAAAGTGGCAAAAATCTCATGCTAAAATAGTATTTGCATTGAACAATACAGTGCTGCATACAAACACTGTCTCAAAGGCTGCAGATAGTATAATCAATTTATAAGATCTTTTGCCCAAGGTAATTTAAGCTAATTCTTAGCAGGGCATGACGTTGTGGTCATATTGCTTCTGGTTTTCATCTCACTTGAGTATATCTGCACAGTGTGAAATTTTGCCTCCTAAGTTTCTTTTCCACAGATCACCTTATTTAAGTTTATAAAGCATTACATAAGGTACCTGTGGAAACATGGGGATGACAGTCTCCTGGACAAGTACTTTTCTCCCACATTTTTCCATATAACATCTCTTTAAGGTACATTTTAGATTCAAGGAGTAACTCATTTTCTGCTTGTTCTCTGAAGTGCTTGACTCCAGTCATACCAAGGAAAAAAGCAAGACAATTGCCAAGTGTTTCCAACTCCAGTTCAGTGTATGCCTTTAGAACCCCTAAGGATCAACAGGCAGCTGAATATTTCTCTGTCTTCATTTCCACATAACACACTGGGTGTGAGACACTGTAGCCTGTCATTCATCCACTGAACCATGAAAATGCTACCAGTGAAGCTCAAGAACATACAAAATGAATTTTCGTAAGTTGTCCTACCCTGAGATACGTTTACACGCCGTTTACCTGGGTCACAGGGGGTACAGTGAGACAGGAGGCTGCTTCCATTTTGTGGGTTGTAAGTTCCCTGGGGACATGGAAACTGAGTGGCAGCAGCAGTACCGGTAGGGCAGTAGTGGCCAGCTGAACACTCATTCTCCAAAAATGAAGAGGAATTTTTGGGGCAGAAGAACCTAGTCCAAAAATGAAAAAAAAAAAAAAAAAAAAGGAGGTCCAATTAAAAAAAGGAGGGAGGGGGAGGAATTTCTAGCACTATTCTATCCACAGACACCTGAATAATGAGTTAATGGTGGCAGAAGGTAGTCTAATATGGCTGCTGCACTGTGCTGTACTGACCACAAAAGAATCCTACTTAGGTATATTGCCACATTCTTAGTTGTTTCCTCGTATGCCAAATTGATGGCATAATTGCAAAAGCCACAGAGACATAATTTTCTTAACTTGAGTCATAACACATCTAGGCTGCGAATCATCAACTTGTAAAAGTTAATCAAGGTCAAATCCAGTTAGTAATTGGAGATGAATCCCCTAAGGGAACGCCAGCCTCAGCATCAGGTGATACACAAGACCTTCTTCCCCTGTATCACAGCTATGCCAGCCTGTTGCCAGGGGAACCATTTATTACTTCAGACATGAAAGAGGTTTATGGTGCCAATAGTTCCCTTGCTTTAAATAGACTTCTGATCTAAATCCTCTTCCACAGTAGTTGTACCTGGGTTTAGGACTTTGCCTGGTGCCACAATCAATTTTCTAGTGTTGTTAACAGCATTCAATAGTTGTCCTGCTTCCTGTCAGGTCTAAGTGCTTTCCAGTGGTAAGGTCAGTCATTTTTCCACTGCACAGTGCTCCAAGGTGGTGTGATAAACCATTATTTCCCATAGTCCTTTACTCATATATGCAACACTCAGGTCACGGACTCACTCTTACCCTTCAGGACAGGGGAGGCAGCCGGATTGCCTTTGTGAGGGGTTATATGACCCTGCTGGACAAGCCACTGGAAGAGCTGTGCCCTTGGGACAGAAGTGCCCTGGAAAAGAAAGAGCAGGTCAGCATTAGCAGTCTTCAGAAAATCTACAGCAAACCAGGCGTGTAAGGGGAATCCTAACTCACCCTGGGGACATGGCTCTGGCTTCTCCCCAGGGGCACAGTATTCACCCTCTGGGCAAGCATGGCACTTCTCTCCATGGGTCTGTGGCATGTAGGAGCCAGCAGGATATGGTGCTGGACTCCTGGATCCAAGAGGACAAAAGTGATTGACTGGACATGGAGCTCCTGAGAGGCCGTCTGTGGGTGCTGGGGTCCGGGCCCTGGTGACACAGTAATACCTGCAGCAGCGAGTATAGGAGCATACTGTCATTATATCAAGATAGTGAAGAAGACCACTTGGAGAACACCTTTCCTTACAAAGAGTACATAAATGTGTTCAATCTTCTCTTACCCTGGGCTGCAGGGTCCTGTGGGAGCCCTCTGTCCAGAGCTATTGCAGAAGTATCCCCCAGGGCAAGGCAGGCATTGCTGCAAACTGCTGCTGCCTTCACTGCCAGACCAAGTGCCAGGAGGGCACTCTAGGGGAAGTGGTGCACCTGGGAAAACGAATGACACCAGAGGGAGGAAATGCCACCTTGTGCTTTACATGAAATAAGAAAAAATGTGCTTTAGCAAAGCACCCTACCTTTTGGACAGTAACGACCAGGTGGACAAGGAAGTCCTGATTCTCCATCTTGAGGATTTCTTACTCGGGCACCACTTTTGCACCAGAATCCCTCAGCACAGTCTCCTATAAAACAGAACAACATACAAAAAGCACACAACTGTATTAAAAAAATAGGCATGAAGATAGAGGTTTCAGCATACATACTGAAATACAATCATTTGTTATAGCGTGGTGCAGAGCCACCGCTGGTCTAGAAATAAATGATGGCCATCAAGTGGAGAAGTTGCTTGTAACCGTGGGGAAGTGGCGAATTGGTAGCAGATGACAGCTTGCAGCTTGTCTGCAAAAAGCATGCAGCTTGTCTGGTGAGGTTGTTGTAAGTCCCTGCAAGGCACGCTAAGGGAAAGCTGGTTCCTTCGTGACAGAAGTGGCTCACAGGACAAGGGCCTCCTTTCTCCCACACACCTAGGACACAAAAAGCAGAAGACAAAGCCAACAAAGGCAGCTTATGAGGGAGGGTCAGTGCCCACAAAGGGAGTGAACTGATGAGGATCTCTTCTTAATTATGTTTTCTGGGATCCCAGAAGACAGGTCATGAGGAGGCACAACACAGTATCTAAAATGACTATCGTCTCAGCTTTGGAGTTATTCAACACCATGTCACCGTGTCTTTTTCCTCCTAGCTTCACATGCAAAGCCACACCGAACATGTTTTTCTCCTATCAGCTTTCTAAATACTCTGCTTCATATGTAACAAGAATTTTGGAGAATATTTAAATGTCCACAGGAATTCTCCCCTGGAAGTTATTCTTTCTGGTACACAGTAAAATGATAAGGGGGAATCAGGCTACTTCCATTACAGGCTGGTACTCACAACTTTCCAGCATTCAGTGCAAGCATCTCATTCAGTAACACAGATGGGGGACTGCCTGCTTTTTCATCCTTGTTATGTATGCAGACGTATGAATACCCCAAACAAAATTAATACAGGGTTTAATTATATTAAAATTTAAACGACTGAGAAGAGGCAGGGACAGGAGGACTGGGGGAAGAACTGCCATTTTTCAAAGCTCTCTGTTGTCAAGACCCTTAATTATCGGACACAACTAAGAGGAGACACTGACATTCACCCAGGGCAGCTCACCAGGTGGCGATGGCAAGGAAGCTCCAGAGAGGCAGTAGTACCCAGCTGAGCAGGGTCCTGAGGGTGCCGTGAGGCCAGCAGAGCGGCAGTAATAGCCAGATGGGCACGCTGTGCAGCTGGACTCCTGCCCGATGTACAGCCTGTAGAGAGGCAGAAGCAAGCTTTCTGTTGGCAAGTGTGCAAGTTCAGCAGGAGGTCCCTGATGCCTACACCCCTGGCCAAGGGCAAACAACCATGAGGCTTTTATAATAAATCCAGAGATGTGTCTAATGAGCCATACTGGGCTGCAGCTTAAGGACGTTGTAGGGAAGCAAAGCAGGTAGTAGATAGAAGTTGAAGAGAAAGATAAAAAGGAAAGGAAAATACAGATTAGCACCATCAGAACCAAGAAGCTCACCTGTCTGAGTAAGTGCCCACAGGGCACTGCTGAGGGATAGCTGTGCCAGATGGGCAGAAGTGGCCAGGTGGGCATGGGCAACCAGTGCTCATGTTTGTGGCTCCATTAGGGTTTGGGACACTTGCTCCTACACCGGGAAGAAAGACCAAAGGTTTCCTTAATGATATAGGACAGTCTGTCACCCTCCCATGCCTACAGAGTAATTTCAATAGCAGGAAGCTTTTTTCTTTATGTGAGAATATGGGAAGCAAGCATGAAGTTAGTTCAAAGGGCTCTCACTCACACTGCCAAGCATGGATCTCAGTGCAGATCACAGCACACTTGATAGATCTGTTTCAGAGCAGTCTCCAGGCTTACATATTAGTTGGCAAACAGAAAGTTAGAAACAAAAAGGCCTCTTTTTAATGCAAGTTCTCCCTGCACTGGTGTGGCAAACAACACAAAGTTGCCTGGAAGCATTTCCTTTAAATTGGACTGCATCCAATGGTATCTTAAATTTGGACTTGTTCTCATTACAGCAGTCAGGACAACTGCCATGCAGAGAGCACAGAAACTGGTAAGGACCTGAAAGAAAACTCAACTATTATACACGGTGGTCCTAGATCCAAACTCTAGCTCAAAATGTTCTTGAATTGCTGATAGCTGATATTGGAAGAACACAGCAGGACTCCTTGAGTCCACTTTTTGTGTATTTTCTTAAGTCCTTCTACTGGCCTCAGAAAGCATGTTTTGACTAGAAAAAAAAACTATTGTGACCA
Source organism: Aythya fuligula (assembly GCF_009819795.1). Lineage (NCBI taxonomy): Eukaryota > Metazoa > Chordata > Aves > Anseriformes > Anatidae > Aythya > Aythya fuligula. Next base: position 3,459,490 of record NC_045580.1, on the reverse strand, counting down.
AGTATAACCTTATTACAGAGCTTCATTCCTCAGGGTTGTCCTGGCACGCCCTCCAGTAAAATCCAGGGAGAGACTGCACAGAGAATGTGTAAGAAAATCCTCGAGACCACAGCTTTCTAATTTTCCACTTCTCTTCTGTCCTTGTGAATGCTCCATTCAATACCTGCTGTGCAGAAGAATCCTGGCCAGCAGGGACCACTTGGAGAGGAAATAAAGTTATTCTGCAAGCCCTCCTGGAATGACTGGTCTTCAAATATGTACATTCTCCCAAGAGCATCTGATTCAGTAAGCTTCACAAACCCGCTCCAACCTCAGAGTCACAGTAACCTCCACATCTCACCGGTAGGTGGCAGGAAGAACTGTAAGGAAATGAGGTTAACTGCTTACTAGCTTTCTGTGCACTGTCACTGCTGCAATCCTACTATTTGACCTGCTGCAGGGGTGAAAGAATCCCTTTTCCCCCCACCATGTGACATCAGGAAAAACAAAACAAAACAAAAAACACAAAAAAAGTATGAAAACAAAACCAACCAACCAAACAAAAAATCAAAAGAAAACAAAAAAAGAAAACCCCTTCTCTGTCCCAAGCAAAATACTGAGCAACTCATAGCAGTCAGCAGCTATTGAGACATTCTTGGACATAGACAGGAGATACAATCCACATCTAGCTTTCCCAAGTCACACTGAAGCTGCAGAGATCCAGTTCCTGACCTGTTGCATTACTGTATTCTCCACTGGGGCAGGGAGAAGGTGCTGCTGAGCCTGCAGGGCAGAAATATCCTTGAGGACAGATATTTCCAGTGACACCATCCTCTGGCTTTGCAGTCTTTGTCCTTCCCGTGCAGTAATAGCCTTAAAGCAGAAAGCATTTGAGTTCTCTGTGTCATGCAAAAAAGAAAAAACATTTTTGAGCAGCTAAAGAACTTCTGGTTTTGTTTCTCCTTGTGCACAAGGTCCTCCAGGAGCATCTTGGCCAGACATACTGCAGAAAAATCCAGGGGCACAAGGAAGACACCAAGTGGCATCCTGGGCTCCCCTCTGTCCATTCCAGGTGCCAGCAGGGCACAGCATCTCTTTTGGGTGCGTCGTGCCAGCAGGGCAATAATGTCCTGGTGGGCAAAGATCTCCAAAGGAAAGCCCCACCTGAAGCAAGGGAAATAAGATGAGTATGGTTTATGAAAGCTTTTGTAGTGCTGAATGGGCTGCAGCAATGCACGATGCTCAGTACTCACAGGTGAGGAGCTGTTGGACCCCTGGGTGCAGAAATGTCCTGGCTGGCAACGTCCTTCTGGCTCTGTCAGCCCAGCCATGCTGCAGTACGTGCCTGCTGGGCAGGGCTTGCATGAACTGGCCCGGGGTACATCCGTGTATATTCCCTGCACAAAGACAGAGAAGTAGTGAATGCCCTTCACCAAGAGACTGGAAACTACTGAAAAGTGCTACTTGAAAAACAGAGCCGTAAAGGATTCTTACCACTGGACATGGGAGAGGCAGGGAACTTCCAGCCAAGCAGAAATGCCCTTTGGGACAAGGCTGGGCTTCAGCCAGGCCTGTCTCATTGCAGAATGTACCTGCTGGGCTTTCCCTGCAAACAGACTGCCCACGGCCCTAAAAAAGGGACATAACGAAGAACTTGGCAGATGCGCAGTGTTGCTGCACAATTAATTCACCTGTGCTAGGCTAAAGCCTCTTCAGGCCACTAATAAATGTGCACTATGCAAAATTTAGGGAAAACTGCCAGATTAGCAACGGAGGAGTGCCAGACTGATAGATCTGGTATCCTGTCCCAAACCTTTCTGGTTCTGCCAAGAGTTCTTCCACTGCAGGGTGGAAGCAAAGACAGTGGCGGTGATTACTCCGCTTACTAGAAAACCCAAGTCCCTCTTTTTTTAAGCTGTCTGCTTACAGACGCTCCACAAATGACTATTTACACACTCGTACAGTTGCCAATGGCTGTGATGACCCCACAAGCATCTTACAGTGAATTCTAATGTACTTACAGGCTGGAAGCTGCCAAGGGGACATGGCTCTGGCCTGAAAGCTCCTGTTAAGGAATAATGCCCCTCCATGACCATCTGCTGAAGAGCATTTTTGGCACCTTCTGTACAGAAGTAGCCAGGTTCACATGGTCCTGAGGGAGCTTGGCTGTTTGTCCCATCACAATAAAGGCTATATGTAGGGGAGAAAAAGATAAAAATCTTGGGTAGTTTGTTTTGTCACTGGATAGTGTGGTTACAATACAAAAAATTCCCTGCAGTCTACCTGGGATCTCACTGAGACCTAGTTCCTGTTTGCTTACAGGCCTTGAAAGGAGGTTAAAAAGTACACATATCATGTCACACATGCTTTTTAAAGACCATAACCCCTCAGATTCAGTAGTTTTGTCCTGGAAAGAATACCCTCCTCTATAAAAACAGAGTAGCATCTGCATATAGATCACACAAACACCCAAACGGTGTTTTTCTTTAAGCCTTTTCTGCTTCTTTGGACTAGAAATATAAAGGAATAAAAAGGAGCTTTTGAGGGCATTCCCTTCATCTTCTGGACAGAACATGAATTCCAGTGCTGTCTCTTGCTCTGTTTTTCTGCCTACCTCTCCAGGGAAATCAGGGAGTGAACAAAAAAAAATCAGGTTCTTTCCCACAGAGACATACAACTCCATCCTAAATAGCATCCTCTTTCACAGTGAACCACAGAAATCAAAGACTTTGTGCCACCAATCCTGAGATGATCTTTCATGCTCCATTTGTCACTGCAGCATGAAGACATAACCACCTGAAAGGCAGCCTGTCCATCACTAGCCTTAACAACCTGCACTTATTCAGTGCACACTCATGGAGAGGTAAAAGCCTATGCTAGATCCCTACCTTTTTCTTCAGACTCAGATGTGTAACTCTGGCATCATTAAAAGGGATGCAACACAATCTGGTAATATAAAAAGGACTACCCAATTAGTATTAACAAGAATGTTTAAGCAAGAGCTGCTAGGTCAAGCCATCTAGCACTACAGACATAATGAGTCTTGACAGATGCTAGGGAGCAGTAAAAGCTGAGATACAACTCACACAGTTCAAGTTCCCTGTTTCAAATCTACTGATACAGGTATATAGCAATGGAGAATGCAAGAACATTTGTACTGGAGCCCTGGGACCAGAGGGGACTCCTCTGCAAAAGGGCTGAAGGTAAGGACGGGCTGCTGTGGAAGGAAATTGGAGGGTTAAATAATCCCTTTGCGATGGGACAGAACTGAGCCGTGTTCAGCAAATATCACACTCACCCGGGCCAAGCACTGACGGAGGCTTCTCAACCCACTCCTGTTGCTGTAGGTTCCTGGAGGACAGCGGACAGGTAAGGGGGACCCAGGTGGGCAGTATGCACCAGGGGGACACATGTTTCCCATCACACCATCTGTGGGCACCTGAAATTGGAAAAGGCAGCATGTAAAAAAGGAGCAAACTTGGTTAAAATGTTAAAGGCATCATACTGGTTTGGGCTCAAGATGACCAAGAAGAAAAACAGAGACATACTCTGCTGTACAGAGGACAGATAACGCCTCTTTAAGGCAAATATAGCAAACTCAGAAAGAAGAAATACGGATGGCCTTTTCAAACTAGCAATCCTATTGTGATTCACACCCACTGAACGTTGCATCTGGATATAAACCTAGCTACAGTTTTAGTTAAGGGGATGTTCGTGTAGAGAGGGAAAACTATGAAATGGTTGCACAGCCTTTGAGGATCCTCACACTATAACCCTGAATGTGTGCAGTGCAAAATTGTGGCTCTTGAAAGTCACTGGGTTAATAAAAAACACCATGGTGGAAGACAATTAGAAAATGAGAAAAGCTTGTCGTGAGACTTACTGGAGTCAGAGCCCTGCCCTGGCAGTAGAAACCAGCCTGGCAGGGACTGCTTGGCTCAGTCTGTCCTGGAGCAGCACAGTAGAAACCATGGCCACACGGGCTGCACTCTGATGGCCCAGACAGCCCCTTCGTGTTACTGTAGGTGCCCTCTGGGCAGGGCTCAGGTTTAGAGCTGCCTTCGCCACAGTGAAAGCCCTGCAGAACAAAGCCAGCTGAATATAGCATTTAAGAATCTTCTGATAAATAAACCTCCACATTCAGCTTCTTGCATTAGAGGACTGCAGGAGAAAAACTCACTGCTGGGCAAGCTTTGGGCTCTGACATGGCAGGAGAGTCACAGTAGGAGCCAGCTGGACATGGTGTGCATCTGTCTTCACCCTCTGCACTGGAATTATCCCAGAAGAAGCCTGGTGCACAGGGGAAGGAGAAAGGGAATCCAGTCCCTGGAGGGCAGTTATAGCCAGGTGGGCAATCCCCAGTCTAGAAAGCAAAAAAGGCAGTCAGGGTGGCTTTGGGTAGGGAAGAACAATCTGTTAAGATTCAACACAGAACGAGCAAAGCTTCATCTGCAATTTGTATAACCTAGAATTTTTGCTGCAAGAAAATGGGGGAGAAAAGCAGGGGGAGGAAGGGAATTCATAATCCCTTTACAATTACAGACCTGTAAAATTCTGACCGTGTAGGATAATCACTTTAGGTGAGAATTTCTTAAGGGAAAATCTTGTCATTAAGACAGCCCCTATCCTTCGCCTGTGCAGTCATGGCAAAGATGCTCTTCTTATGTACCTGGAAAGTAGCTGTAATTGGTAAGAGTTGTCACCTCACTCTTACATAAGACCATGGATTCATCCACATTGAAGAAACTTGACTGCTCTTTTTCCTCTTAATAGCTTTTTTTTTTTTTTTTTTTTTTTTTTTTAAACTGCTATTAATGCTTGAAGAATTCACTCTTTCAAGGGACAAGACAATGACAAGGAAAGATCCCCAAATTCATTAGAGACAAAGCAACACCAACTCCTGACATTTGAACTCTCTTTCATAACCTGCATTGGCAGGCAGAAGGCAAAGGAAAGACAGGTTTTAATTAGGCTCCATTTAGAGCTGCAGCCTCTAGAAAAGAAAGGCTGGGAGAAGCTGGGCTGTGCTTACAGGGTGGGGAATTCCCGGAGGCTCCATCCCAGCTCTGTAGCAGTACTTCCCTGCAGGGCACAGCAAGCATTCCTCAGCACTGCTTAGTCCCTTCTGCTCACCGTAGGTCCCATTGGGGCAAGGTTTAGCAGGCAAGTCCTTGAAATAAAACAGAAAAATGGGTCTTTAAGATGCTAACATGACTGCTGCATACCATAATGCAAACACACAGCAGCTGAAACTGAAAAATATTTCTTTCCAGTTACTGGGAACAAACACTGAAAAGCAACACTAGGCAGCAGGTATGAATGCTGGAGAGAGGCTGTAACAAAATGGGGATCCAAACAGCAGTGTTGTTTTTATACAGCAGCTCAGAAAACGTTACCCTGGTATTATTAAGTTTTACGTTGGGCAAATACCAGCACCAAAAGAGTACAGAAATCAGTAAAAGAAAAAATTAGGAAAGGTTCCCACAGCAAGATTCCAGTGCAGCCTGTAACTGTACAACCAACACAATGAGAGAAGAGAAAATCCAAAGGACTAAAGCAGAAGCACTTACAGCACCTCCCTGGGGACAGTAGTATCCTCTTGGGCAGGCATTTTTACTGGTATCTGGAGCGACTGCCTGTCCTTCTGGGCACAGGAGACCTGCTGGGCAAATCATGGCACGCAGCATCACCTCCCGGCTGGTGTGCTCACTAGCACAGTAATGTCCAACAACACACGGCAAGCAGGAGGCTGAACCTTGGTCCTACAACAGGAAAGGCACATAGTTCCCATTTGTAGAGGGGAAAAGAATCCCTGCACGTTTGACATGCTGAGGCACATACAGAGGAAATAAATGCAACCAACACTGCAATGGAGCCCACCAGTAAATAAAAGTCTGCAAAAATAAAGCCACTGAGCAAAGACATCGCCCTTGGGAACTGATGACAGGACCCTGTTCATACAAACCATTCCCTGTTATGCTCAGCAACATTACTGGAAACAGAAAGGTTTCCCCTTAAAAATTCCACCTAACCTAACAACAAACAGTATGTAATTCAGTGTATTCACCCTGCAGGCAAGAGAGCCTGTGCTTCACAAACAAGAAGCAGGTCCTGTCGCTTCCCGTGGATTATCCATGCAGAAGGACCCCCACAACAGTCAATCCAACATCTTTTGCCAGCAGGAGTAGAAAAAAACAAACACATTCCCTCATCTTTCTTTGTCACGCTGAACTACAAAGTGCAAAAGAGAGATAATCAAGATAATCAAGGTCCATTTGTCACACTTACATCCCCATTCATCATTTATCTCCCCTCTTATCTTAATGAATCATCCAGTGATAACTACAAAATTTGTGCACAGTGATAGAAAACCAGCTTGAATAGAACTACTGGGCTCATTTGACAGCAGTGACATGCCATTTTCCCCTCAATAGTGAAATCTGGCACATATTGCTAGAATTATTCACTACAGTTTTGGGGCAGATAAATACGAAATAAGTCTCAGAACCCTGTTGTGAGAGTCGATGTGCCATCCACTGCTCCTTTCTATGCCTCTCTCTCATTGTTTGACTTTCCACAGCCAAACAATTATTTAACTGCATTGCAATCCAATACATCCTTTGAGGCAGGAACTAAATACAGGTGCCTGCTCTGCTCTTCCCCTGCAGTACTTACACTAACAATGCAAGACCAAATATTGAATTTTGAATAACCAAAATTCAAAGCAAGCATCTACCCAACTACCCACTGCTGGGTGCACGACATGAACTTACTGCTACTGCAAGCCTCAGGCACGTGATGCACTTTTGGCATCATGTCTGGAGCAGCTCCAAGCCTGACCATGCAGGAACATTCCCAGTGCTTTCTCTAGGCTAGCACTTTCTCTCATTACTTACAGGCTCAGCACAGGTGGGCACTACTGTTTAAAACACCACACACAATCATCCCAAATAAGCAGACTCATAATGCAAGGAGATGGGCTCGTTCCAGTGCCTCCCTTGAGGGGTATATCTTGCAGCTCCTCTTTCTGCCAAAATTGAGTCCTTATGCTGAACAGATGCCAAGATAAAACTACTGCTACTTACTGAAAAGTTGCCAGCACCACATGTTCGAGGAGTAACAGTGCCAAGCTCAGGGCAGTAGTACCCTCCAGGACAAGGGACACAATCTGCAGCCACTTTTGCACCATGTTCCATGCGATAGGTTCCTCTGCAGGAGAAAACGGAACAGAGGGAGTCATCAACTGCAGCAAAGTAACTAAGAAAAGGACAGTGCATCTCTGCTCTGCATTTCTTAGCCTCTTGTACAGAGGATATCTGCCACTTCTGGAAGCAAGAAACAGGCCAGTTCAGAAAAAACCTGCCCAGACTGCCCAAGAACATACAAGGTGAAATGATTTTACAAACATTTTTGGAGCAGAATGTGACCTCTTTTTATAAGAAGTGTTCTGAAATGCTACATACAAGTCCTTTTGTGTGCACAGAGACCCACAGCTATGACAGCATGTGTAGTGTACTTACACTGGGCAAGGAACTGGCTTGGAGGTTCCCCTGGTGCAGAAAGCCCCTGCAGGGCAGGCTACACAGTCTTCCACTCTGTCATTTCCCAGCCTGGTACTGTAAGTTCCAGCAGGGCAGGGGTACTGTGTGCTTCTCCTTGTACCTTTCCAAAGAGAACCATCCCAATTCTAATTAAAGCCTTGAAGAGAGAAGGCAGTAATGCCCTTTGTTCTTCATTGCTATTAAGTATTTACACGAGCTACATGTTAAGTATGTATTTATATATGTTTAAATCACTGCCCCCAACTCTGAACACAAACCAACCAACCAAAAAAAGTCACCACTTAGTAAATACTGTCGAAACTTGGCAGGAAGTTTCAAATTATAATTGTGTTTGTACTGGACACTTGACTGTGCATTTTAATTCTTTGCAAATTAAAGGAAAGAAAATAATGCTATCAACATGCTCATTTCAAGCAGTGAAGGTTAAAAGTATTCATCATTTGGAATAGACAGTTTGCTATCCAACTCCACACTGAAATGCTCTGGTGCAAAAAAAGTATGCTGATAAACTCAGCAAATGACTCAGAGCCCACAGAATTCCTAAAGACAGAAATAAACTAAATTTCTTTCATTTCTGGATAAAACTGCCTACCTTGAGGGCAGTAATGCCCTGAGCTGCACATGCCAGAAGGGACATGAACTCCTCCTACACAAAACCAGCCTGCAGGGCACAGCAAGCACTCATCTTCTGATGTCAGCCTTGTCCTATTGCTCCCGGTGCCTGGGGCACACTTGTGCTGCGTTGAGTGCTTTGTGCCTGGTGGGCAGTAGTGACCAGCTGGGCATGGAGCAGGAGGCTTCTGTCTTCCCCCTGTTCCTGTAAAAACAAACCCAAATTTTTAACAGAAGCAATGAAGTTCTTGCACCTTTCATCCATTTAAAATGAGACAATAATTATCTCATCTGTTGATGACAGGTTCTGTCACATAACTGGTTACTAAAGTAATTATTTCTGAACTTGAGAATTCTGCGAAGTGCCTGTGTCCAAAAATGGCCACCAACTTTGTGTCCAAGTTTAAGAAGCCACCAACAGGCAAAAAAATGTGGAAACTGTAAAAACTGGCTGCTTCCAGATCATGAAGTTAAACAGTCACTATGGATAGCATAAGGGAAAAACCTCACAGTAAAATTAAAATCAACCCTTCCAGTGAGCAGAACAGTCTGTGCAGTAACACTAAACCCTACACAGACACCATTTTCCCCATTTACCAGCATTGTGATACCTCAGCGATCTGCTCTGGTACTTACTGGGGAGCTTCACGGTACGAGGTACAGAGTAGAGTTCACTTTGTCATAAAGCCACCTACCTCTAACACAGAAAAATCCAGCAGGGCATGTTTCACACTGGGACTTATCAAAGAGGTTGAAGTCATTGCCAACTGTTCCTGGAGGACAGGCGTTGCTGGGAAAATGAGGGCTGGATGACCCCTCTGAGCACACGAACCTAATAAAACACAGCAGGCTACTTGGGGCAAACACTTTGATGCAACAGGGAGACAAATTCTGTGCCCTCCCAACATATCAGGAAGAAAGCTGCAACTGGAAAAAAAAGCTGAAGCACTTGGTACTGCAGCTGTCAGAAATGTTACTGACAACTGATAACACAGACTGAGAAGAAAACACTGTGAATGGATTGGTTTTGCTAAACATTTTGCACCAACAGAATGGGGGGTTATTCAGCCAGGTTGTGTTGTTCATAACCATGGATCTGTGGCTGGGCTTCACTCGTGCCTGTTTCACTATTTCTCACCACTTTTTCTGTGGCAATAGAAGGCAGCAAAATCTGTTGTGTTTAAGACAATTCCTCTACCCATACAGCCTACATCACGCTGAGTTGCCAGAAAATGTCATCAACTCTCAACACTGCAGGAAATGCCACTGCATGTCCCTGTGCACAACACCCCAAGAGTGGAGGCAAACTGTATGTGTAGACTTAAAGAGAAGCACAGAAAACAAGCAAAGCTCACCCTGGTAGGCACTCCGAGTCAGGCTGCACTAATCCAGCCTGAGTGCAAGCTCTCCCTCCCGGGCAGGCTCTGCAGTCAGTGGCTTCGTCCTGTCCTTGGAGAGGATTGTATGTGCCTGGCTGGCACGGCATTGGGTCATTCGCTCCAGCAGGACAGAAATAGCCAGCAGGGCACTTCAAACACAACCCAGTTCCTAAAGAGAAAGAAGACATTTAGGGTCCCAAAGGGAGCATGACCTGCTGATAAAACAGAGGGTCCTCCAAACTTGATCCCGTTGCTTTCACCTACAGTAAGAAAGTATGATGGAGGTTCGGTCATAATAGCAAGGAAGTTACTGCAAAGCCAGAAGGTGGTGGTGTTGGATTAGCTGATTATTACTGCAATTGAGTGGCTCCTGGAAGCAGCAGAACCACATGGACTGCGTTCTGAGCTGATAATATGAGAAGATGCATTAAAAAATACACACATCAGCCTGAAAACACACTGACGCAGGTAGATTTAACAACCAGAATGCCTGGACCTCAGTTGTAGAAGAGCCTGGTGTTCCCACGGAAGCTGGGCCGTTTCCATATTTGCATTCTGAATACCAAGAGCTGAACAGATTTTGCAGACTGGAGATGTACTGAACACAAACACAGAGATACCTGCTGGAATGACAACCATTTGAGCTGTGATCACCTCGAAAATCTCATGTGTTAACAGGTGCTCTAACTGTACATTAAAGGAAACACTGGCAAGATCAATAGGTAATAAAACAATTATTTGTGTTGTCACATTCAGAAAGTGCATTTAATTATAAGATGTCCCCAGATGCTTAACTCAGTGATAAGGAAACACAAATTTAGCACAGGAGTAGCTGCAGTCCTCCTGAGTCAGGACTTTCAACAGCACAAAGAGAATAGAGCAATTTGGGCTGTGCAGGGAAAACACTGGCTCGGTGTTATCATGGCTCCCTGGAATAGGTCCAGGCTGAGCCCCAGCTGCCTCCCAAGTGCTTATCACAGCAAGGCTCAAGCCTACACCAGTGTGTGTGGTATATACAAGGCGCTGCAAGGCTGGAGAAGAACCTTACAGCATGCCCAAGATGATCAGGACGCATTAAAATCTCCCTCTCTGCAGACTCAAGGCTCCCATGCAGACAGGTTAGGATGCCAGGATGCCTCAGGTGGCAAAGCCAGATCAAGGGGCACCTCTCCCCTGGCATTCTGCCCACCTCCTCATTCCTACCCCTCAGAAACATGAACTACATGACACACAAGGTTCAAAAACCTCAGTAGCATAAGACTGGGATTTCTCCAGGCTGCCTCATTCCCCAGCTCTAAGAGCTGGAATCCACACACCTGAAGGGGGCTGTAATCCCACACAGCTGTAGGGTTCCCCTATAGGGAACTTTTAAAAATTGCCTCAGCTGACAACAGCTTCGTGATGTGGATCTGCACGCGTAGCAAACCCAGCAGGACTGCCGTTTTACATAACCAGAAGCCATGCCACTTGACTCTGCTTGTGTAAAATTTAAGTTTTCTGCCCAACTTTCTGTAGGTAGTGCTTCCCGTACTGTGGAGCTCAGAATAGACATGAAGAGCATGGTTACCTGGACCATAGAAAACCAAGCAGGGCACGGATTTACAGCATATTATCTATTTTGTAGGACCAGGCTAGCCCACATACCTGCCAGACCATGAATGTGATGCAGATAAACTTGGTTTCACTGAGGGTTAAGTACATCACACTCACTGTGTGACACAGATGGAAGAGACAGGCTCAGACCATCATCTACCCCATGGCAGTACGACTTGAAATATTCTCTGCCTTGTCAGAGTTTATTCTTGTGTCCCCTGCCTATTTTTCAGCGAGCATTGTCCTAGCTCTGCCACGTTTTCCTTCGGAGAGTTGACAACATCATTATATAAGGTAGTACAGGCATAGGATAACAGCTTACATTATTAAACTGAAAGTGTTTTTGAACTCTCATTTCCTCTGCAGCTTCTTCAGTGTTTGTTCAGGTGCCACTGGCCCTGTCTGCCGAATTTTGCTGTCTTGATGAGATGTGAGGTTTCTTCCTTGCTGCACCATGTAAATGCAATTCTGGTTTTAATTTCAGAAGTGGGCGGAAAGCAGCAATTTCCTAGTCTTAGCTGGTGAGCAAAAAATCATTCAACAGTCAAGATGCTTTAGCAGCTGAGTCATTCGCTAAAAAAGAAATGATCAAATAGAAAAATACATGGCTCGATTTGAAGGAGATAATTATTTTCTTAGTGCATGTACCTCTCTGAGGCAAAGAGCACAGCAGATGTGAAGGGAGACTGAGCAACTGAACTTTGGGTTTCTGCTCCTAACAGTGATCTGTGACCCTGGAGAAAACACTCTGGACTTGGGCCAAAGCTTAGTGAATGGAGTTCATCCCCTGAATCTCTTTCTGGCTCTATTTTCCAATTTGTACAGCATCATTAAGAAGAGAGTGGCATATTTTATATCATTGTGAGAGACAGTGAGGTACCTGAAATGTTGACAGCCAGGCAGGTTTAGCCCGAGCAACGTGTGATTGTCACAGCAGAAAGTCAGGTCTCCCTTTCTACATTTTACCAAAGACTTAGTAGCAAGGAAGACTTCAGCTAAGCTCTCTATTACTTCACATAAATGCCTTCACCAAACAAAGTACATTTCAGCCACCTCTGAACTTCAAAGAGTAAAAATCAGACAATTAAAAATTAATCAGTTTCCCACGCATTATGCTGTCCTTTTAAATTAATTAACCCACTGCTGAGCTGCGAAGTCTAGCCATTTTTAACACATTTCTCAATCATCAGCATGACACTTAGTCCTACTGGATACAAAATGAATTTCTGCTCATTTAGAAAACCAAACCAAAGCAAAAATGCTTAGAAAAAATGCCACAGAAAACAGGGCTGGAAGACTGTGCAAGCCTTGTGTTTATAACCTTGCAAGCGTAACCTGTGCCTTCATCTAACCAGCACTTTAGAAGTTCTTAAGGGCAGGGCTTCTACAGCTTCTGAAGCCATAAATGACAGTGCTTATTTACTGTTGTAATAAAAAAAAGCTTAGACTAATCTGTAACCTAATTTCACCTCACTGCAAAAACGGGTTTGCAACTACTGTGATTGATTCATAAACACACAGAAAGAAAATCCCTTTCTCAAAGGGAAAGCATACAGTCAAGTTACGTTATTATGTTATTCTGTGACTGACCTGTTGGATTATCTTGGGCAGATCATTTCAATTATACTTTATTTCTTTCTATTGAAAGCACAATAATCACCTTTTGCCTTTGGTGAAACCTCTTAGAAATCTCTGCGTGGGGTAGACACGTAAATAGTAAGGTCCACATCCATCAGGATACAGGCAATTCCAATGAAAGAAGTGGCTAGTAAGCACCTCTGGATGTAGACCTACACTTAGTATTTGTACTGCTAATAATAGGACTCTTCAAGGTCATGTTTTAATATGGGATGGATTTCTATTTGAGACAAGTCCATCTGGTTGCTGGTTCTGCCAGCTGTGTCTTTTACAGAATGGAAAGCTGTGTGGTATCCTTCAGGCTCAGCAGCAAAAGGAAAACACAGTTGCACAAAGAATCTGCTCCTAAAAATTCCTGCTAACATAAAAGTCAATTGATGGCCTTACCCTAAACTTTCCAGTGGTGCCCCAAGAGGTGTTCCAGGCCTGGTACTCCAGCCCTATCAGCTTGAAATATTTTACTGAGATAGTGAAAAGCTTTCACCTATGCTTCATAAACTGAGGGTCAGCAATGGTTCCCTGGATTGAACGCTCACTTCTACTGCTGCATATATATTCATGGAAGTGTCCTTTCTTTCAGAGGTAGCTGCGCATGCAGTCCATTCCACTAAAAATAGGGTTTATTTCACTGAAGGTGTCATTCGCTAGGACAGTTGTCGTGACAGAGACTGCTGGCTGAATCACTGATCTCCTGTCCTACCAGATGTCACTAGTGAGTAAAATAAACTCGTTTTATAATGGAATAGACGGCAGGAATGACCTTAGCACACCAAGAGCATCCCTGCAGAAATACTCACAGTGCTCTGCATGCATCGCCACCTGACACCAGGGAGACCCAGCCAGCTGAGTGACAGCTGTGGACCCTCTCCTTGCATTCACACAATTGGGAAAAGGAACTCTAACTGTGCCCTGCTTTCTGGAGGGGCTGATTTTGACACAGTAGATGAAATCAAGCTAACCATCTAACACCAATTTGACATACAACACTGTACACCCACTGACTTGTGCACACTGTTGGGTGCAACCACCCAGCAGACAAGGTGCATAGGAAGCCCATTCTCCCCTTTACTGCACTATTTTAAAAGGCATCTTATGTCAAGCATTGCATTTTTGTAAGCCCCCTGCACCAGCATGAATTATTCTACAGTGGCCTAGAGCATCACGGCCCAATTACTACCTGAGTGCACACCCAGCAGGAGGAATGTTGGTAATTACCAAGACACATTGTTCTACCTTTCCCTTCCTCACTCCAAGTGTCTGCCTTTACCTCACCTTAAATCTTCAGTGGTATGAGAAATTTCCCTCCAGGACCTCACTAAATAGGCAGTCTCCGAAACTCCTTTTATCTCTAAGTAGCTTAAATAAAGCTGGAAAGGAGGATGCTGTAAACCTTGCTGTCATTGTCCTGTATGTGAAAGGTTAATTTTACAGCCTGGATAGTTCTAGACTAACTGCCTTTAGTATTGATGAATGTGGTAGCCCCGGGGACTCGCTCACCTTGTTTAAAAAGTAGATGAGGGCAGTGCTTGCACAGTGCCAGTTGAGCTCCAAAGGCAACACGATTGACAATAAACTGCTTAAAAATACAGGAGGCACTTTATTTGCAGCCCCCTCTCAACAGGTTCCCAATCTGTAAACTGGTATTTAACTGATGCAAGCACCTTGCATTGATAAACCAGTTGTTTCTTGAACAGATTCTTTGGCTGAGAGCATTTTAGGGAAGTGGGCAGCCATTCCTCTAAAGCTCTAACAGCGCAGGCAGTCTGAGGCCCTCTAGCCCCAGGAAGTTGCACTTCAAACATAACCACCTGAATTGGCACTAATATTAGGAAGGCTTCTCAGCCTACCGTACCACGAACTTCAGACAAGGATACTGACTGCTTGTATCAGGGGGGTCTTGTCTCTTGTCCTTAGGGTAAAAGGGGCAGTTGCACACAAGCAGACTCTGTGGCCCAAGTCCTGTTAACATTTACACTGTTCTGATGCAGTGATCGAGCAGTTCAGCAAAAACAGCAACCCCCAAGACTTAACAGATGGAGTTTTAGTCAATGTCTCTGCTAATTCTCATCATTCATCCCTTCCAGAAAATTTATAACCTGAGTATATTTTATTTTGTAAAATGCTCATAATTACTGAATGCTTCACTACAAATCTGGTGATTTGTAGGAGATTCCATGGGTGTTCCCAGCTCTAGTAATGCCTTAGACAGAGCCAAGTAAATAAGTACTCTAACTGGCAACCACCTCCATAAGCATGTACTTCCTAGTGTGATTTAGAGCAAGAATTACTATTCCCAGTGCACAAAATCAAGATTTTTTACGATACAGACCAGGCAAGCATGAGGAACTGCTGCTGGCTGTGTGAAGTCCCTCTCTGGGCTTGAAACTCCCTGCTGCGCATGGAGGAGTGACTGTAAGGCCGTCCACACAGAAGTGACCTGCAGGGAAGAATACAAGACATAGTTAAGAAACAACTTTCTAGACACCTCACTTAAAATCCTTCTGCCAGTTGTACATTACTGATGAAATGCTCGTGTCCAGCTAGAATGAAGTACTTTTTCCAAGTAAGATTTTGTAAGACTTAATATGAAATGCTTTGGTAAAGTCCAGATGGATTATCTGAAGAGTGTTAAAAGAATATATGGATTTAACTGTGGCATAAAAATGCCACTGCTGTGTTGAAATATACTGCTATGTATCAGCATAGCGATGATATTTCATTCACATGCACGCAGTACTAAGTACACAGATTATATATAATTAAAGTCAGTCAAACTGTGGAAAAGAACACTGAGGATCCTCAAGCCTCTCCTGCTCGTGATGGTATTGAAACTCCTTACCATCTAACATCTTTTCAATTGGGCTGGATGACTTATTCAGCTTTATGAGAACTGATGGAGAACATGCATCCTACCCATTAGAACACAAGAGGGACTAATTTTAACAGTGAAACATTCAATTTCAGCCTGGAATGCTCTATATATTTAACCCATTGATCATCTACTGAGAGACTTTCACTTGCTCTCTCCAGGTTTTGTGATTGATAGACTGGAGTTGAAATCTGACTGCAGCTTAGGGTGATCTCGTGCTCTAAACAATCATACAGTAGCAAATCTGTCACTGTAAAATCCATGCACTACCATACATCTGTTCACTTGTTTAAACTTTTAATAAGCAGAGTTTATAAATGCTTCCTAAGTCCAAAGAAGCCAGTGTTTCCTGGGCTATTATTATTTTTAATGGAGCCAAAATTAGCTCATTGGCTCTCTCCAGAGCACTGTGAACAATTCAGTGCAATATGATATGTGATACACAACCACAAAGCCACCATCACTTCCCACAGATGATTTATGTATGAGAGATGGCTTACTATTCACACCTAATTCCAGGCACAGGAAATATGGGAACTCATCTGTTTTTTCATCTGTGTATTATAGCTGGATCTAAACTCCTGAGGCTTTGGTCTAGCACGATCTCTGTAGCTACTCCATTTCTCCTTCTACTAGGAGGTAACGTACCCAAAGCACAGGAACCCTTCATTATTTAATAAAAAGGATTCTAATTACAGATGTAAGAATTAAGTTGCTGGGTTCAGTGACTCCGCAGGAGGCACCTGGAGCTGCTCATTAAATACTTCATCTTCACATGCAGTACGGGGCTCGTAGGAGAGAGGAGAGCTTGGTAGGACTGCAGATTGTGAACTGCATCCCTGTAGTGACATTAAATATTCCTTTGCAAAACCACAGCTACACCCTGTCAGGCCATTTTGCTTGGGTTCTGTAGGGCCAGGAAATGTGAATTGAAGTCTGCTGATACGTGGAGGGAATTATCAGCAACACTGCTGCTACCTGCAGCACCACACTCGTACTGTTACCGAGTGCTGTACAAATGAGCCGAACAGAACTTCTGTGGAAGGCCTCAGAGGAACACCAAAGAACCCACCTTTCACAGGAAAACCGCCCAACAGAAAGCTAACCTTGGGCTACCAAATTCTCAGAAGGCTTGTAAGCATTCTCTAGGATGTAGGAAGGACGTGCCAGGATTTTAACATAGAAAACTCTTCTTCCCCCCTGCTGTACCAAGCAGCCGTTCACTACAGGAATGGCTGAACCTGTACTCTCAGTGAAGACTGGCAGGCCACCAGCCTGGGCAAGTGCAAGGTTTGTTTTTTGTACCAGGCGTCTTCCCAAACAGCAAACACCCACAGCATGCAACCTAAGGAAGCTTCCCAACTTACTCCATCATTTCCCCTGAAGGATGTTTCTGGCTAATTGACCATGCGAAACGACATCTTACGCCTTTCATAATTTTGGAAGAGAATTGTTTTGCAACAAAAGCGTGGTCCCTCCTACCCTGTTTTCCTTGTTGCTTGATTCTGCATCAGTGGTGGATTTGTGACACACCCAACAGTGATGCACTGCAAGTTCCTAAACATGGGATTATTTGGATTTTATTGAGTGTCAAGCAGAACCAGAAATTACATACAAGAACCATGTTGTACCCATATCTGATCCCTAACACCTAAACAGTTTTCACCTGGGTAATAGAGCACCCACCACAAAGTTGCCATGGCCAACAAACTGAGGTCCTGAAGTGGTGAAAGCTCTGTGTGCGTAGCAAGTTTACAGCTGACAAGCTAAAATCACAGAGAGCGAGCTGCTTTCTGTTTGGGAAGGGAAAGCAAAAGTTTCCCTCATTGCTGAGCAACACCTGCACATTCAGATCTGTTACTTTATGTCCCAAGGCTACCTCAGCTGGACCTCTTGGCTGGACCTCAGACATACGGTTTAATTCTAGGTAGTTCTGTGTAGAGCTAGGAGTTGGACTCAGTGATCCTTGTGGACTCCTTCCAATGTGGGATGTCCTATGATTCTCCCATAAACCCAGCAAGTGTGATGACTACCAAACCAGCTGCGATTCTCAGTGTTCTCTCAGCTTCGTTCTTTGTTTTTCATGAGCACTTCGGAACAGCACCCTGCTTTATCTCAGGAATTACTTCTTAACCTCACGAATTCTGCTGTAACCAGAAGGAACCAAGCTCTGTTCTAATACTGCAGGCTAAATTTCACCAGAGCCAAGTGTCATTACAGTCTCCTTCAAGTTCTACATCTTAATGACTAAATAAGATGCACAGGAGATGCACTTACCTGCTGGGCAGGGCTGGCTTATCCCAGTGTCTTCAGTTGAGAAAGAACCAAGAGTGCAGGTAACACAACGAGTGCGGCTTGGATCTGGCTCCTGCCCGACCAAACAACGCTACGGGGAAAAAAGACAAAATCATCCCAATGGGCCCAAAAGGCCACTTCTGCCCAAACCTATGTCCCAGGGACACCTGGGGCAGGACATCAGCCAGTACTGCATTCTGTCTTGTGCTTCCTCCTTCTCTGTCCTCTCTTCCTTCCCAGCACCGTTTCAGGGATATTCTTCGGGGCTAATTTCTAGAAGCAAAAATGATGCTTCGAACTCCAAGCTCCTCTGGGGCCTCAGCGAGGGTTTTAGTGGTAGGAAGACGATGTGAGCGCTAACACTCTCAGATTTTAGATGAGAAATATTTATTCCTCTTAATACAGGTCATTTGTGGGAAGTCCTACATCTACTACACCACCGAACTGTTTCAGATTCTTCTTTGCTGGACAAAGTTCAGCAATATCCTCCTATTAAACCAGAGGGCTGTCCTCTCCTGACAATACAATCACATGCAGGCCCTGCCTGTCAGAAAGAATGAAAATTTGCCATTGAAAAGTAACATGCCCATTCTCTACCTATTTCGTCCATCTAGGCAGATGTAATTATCTGGGCATTCCAGGCACTCCAACTCTCCCTCTGGAGAATACTGACGAGGACTGCAGCTCCTCTGCACACCACTGTGTGGATCACAGGAATAGCCATCTGGACACGCATGGCACCCAGCTCCATTCTCTAGGCTGAGATAGCCATCGGGACAAACCTGCAGTAAGATCACAAACAGTGTCAGATCCACAACAACATATTCTTTGCATGAATAACGTACAAGAGGAAAGTTTCAAACATCCTTAGCTCAAGTGTTAAAAAGAGAGCATTTCAAAATCTGGCCTATGAACTCTTGAGAATTCCCAACATATACTTTTTACTGTCAAAAGAATGTAGTGCAAAGAATTAATAGAGAAAGTGCTGCTCACTGTTTACCTGGATAGACAACCAGATTGCTCTGAGCCAAATCAAAGACAAATATCAAGAAGAAAGTTCCTGAAAAATTTCAAACTAGTCTGCAAAATATATAAAGAAGTTTAAAATCAAATGATTCAAAACACATGCCAGTAGAGGTAGAAAATACTACTTCCACCTGTTTGTTCTTCTTCCCCAGCTTACCTGGCAGGCTGTGATGTCCACCTGAGCTGTAAGTTCATTCGCTGTTCCCAGCGGGCATTTCCTTGGAGCTGCTCGACCCCCTGGACAACTGGAACAAAAAGAATTACAGTTTTAAAACTAAATGCTTCCACTTCTTTGGAATTCCATCCCCTAAAAGCCAGTATGGGTGTTTGGTAGCTACAGAACCACGCCCATTACCAACTGCTCAAAAAGCTTCTTCAGCCATGGAAGGGTGAATTCAAGTCAGATCACTCCAGAACCTCAGAGGAAGCTAACATTTATTGTCTTCCGGGAGGTCAAGGTGCACTGCTTGGACCGCATGTCCACAGACATGGAGAATTTGCAGTAGGAGACCTGGCAACCTGAACTTAGGCTCAAGATGGTCTGTGCAAAGCCTGTCTTTCACAGTCTTGGTTTGGTATTGTGTCTGAGAACTCCCGAGATGACCATTACCTCTCGCATTTGAAGTGCACTGGCTGTGGTAGATAAAGCAGCCTGAATGGTTTTCTCCTGAGGAAGGCAAAAGCATCCAGGGTTCAGCACCTCTAGAAATCAGCCACCAGCCCCCTGCAACTCGTTGCTCTTTGTACCCAGACGTCCTTGTTTTCAGGCTACTGTTCTGTGCTCAGCTAACATCACATGCTCTGACTGGCATACCAGTAAATAAGCAACCTGGACACACAATAAATACGCCAAGATAGGTTTCCCTGGACCAAGTGCCAGACACCTTGTGCTCCTTTTAAGCTGAAACTCAGCTTAGACTTTGTTGCCACTACAAATACAGACAGTACTCCTACCCTGCTCCTCCTAAATACGCAACACAGAATACACAGAAGATGTCCTAAGCAATCTCAGAGGGAATTTGGTTTCATGAAGCTTACACTTCCTAGGAACACACCAGCTCCCTACCTTTTTTATGGGACTATAGCACTATTGTGTTGCAGAACAATCACTTCCATTGTTTCAAGGGGAACTGTGAATGTGCCAATCACTGCAGAAAGTCCCCAGAAGCCTAATTACCTGAAGGTAGTGGTTTTCCTAGTCAGCTGATTATTCATCTATGAGGAACTAGCAGCACACTTTGTGCCCCACCTCCTGGTCTTCATTACAAGACAGCTCTCAGAATTTTCTCAACGTAAGAGGACATTGCAAACGCCCCAGTGTTTAACTTCTTATTGCAGGAGTAGAAACACTGAGCGAGAGGGAAGGAAGGAGACTTACTAGGAGCCCGTTGGGCATTCCAAGCAGTTGCCAGCCGTGTAGTAATGGCCCTGCCTGCAGTCGATCAAACACTGGGTCTGGCAGTCTACGTTGCACTCTGCTGAGAGGGAGGTTGTCCCTGTAAGAAAGCAGAAGAAAGAAATTTAAGGTGGCAAAGAACAAACACTGAAACCTCCAAGCTAAACTACCAGTTATTATTACACCATAATGTATCTGCACAATTCTATCACTGGTGTTATTAGCAGCAGCACTACTAATACGATTATTTTAGCATTAACAATGCTGCTTTGCCTTTATAGAGAAGTGGAGTTAATGAATGGGACGCAGGATCCCAGCAGTGTAATGACTAAAAAACAAACTGGAAATATTCTAAGCATCTCGTTAGTAGAAAACGAAATCAGGAAATCTCATGTTCCGCTGTTAAACAAGTGCCTCATTATTATTACTGTTACACCTACATGAATTACCTGACTTCCCAAAGCCACCCAGAGAGTACCAAAACTGGAAATAAACCTAAACTGTTGGCTTTTCAGCAACATTATATTCCATTATGTCCATTAGCACACTCACTCTGAAGATTTGGTGGTTAAAATTAGGAAAAGGTTTCTTTTCCAGCATGAAAATCTGTTTCTGTAAGACTTGTGGGTAAATACTCTAACCACAAAATTCTGAGGGAAATCCCAACAGACTTTAGATCAGCACTCCAGTTTCAGATGCTTTATCAAACTAAATCAAACTGCTCTCTGTAGGCAGAGATACCTTTATAATTCTCCAAAAAAAAGTCATGTTTTGTTTGCCAGAAAGCTGGAAACCTAAGTTCTCATCAGAGTGCACACAACACAGTCTGGCGGAAAGAGCCAAAAGATGACAGAGGTACTGCAGTGCTGGGTGATCTCAACCAAGTCACTTCATCTTTCTCTACCTTAGTTATCTAGTTTACTCAGCGAAGACAATTTTAACCATCCCTTTAGAGGAAGTCACTCAACATCATGTTCTGCCAGAGAAAGGTAATAAAAGATCAATAAGGAGTAAGGTATGCGAAACCTGACCTCCAGAGCATGGAATCAACACAGTTACTAGCTCCCTTCTTGCATTTCTTAGCTTAATTTTGCAGGTCTATTAGATTTAGATTCTGGTGACAATGTCCTAATACAGTTGTCTGTTTTGAAAAGTCAACTTTGCTATAGTAACAGGAAGGACTATACATGAAGTTCTGCACAAAGGGCTTCTCTGTGTGCCTGTACCTGAGCACCAAAAATGAGTGTGCAGATGTGCAGAAAAGTTCTCATTTCAGATTTTCTAAAATACCTAGTTTGTTCTGATTTTTTTTTCATTTTCAGACTAAGCCATCTGTTCCACACTCGAACATCTTAGTGTTATCGTTACCCCAAAACATGGCCACATGAGCTCTTTTCTGTCTTTTAAAAGATTAACACTTGAAGCAACCCCCTTTCTCTGCCTGTTTTCTCCCTGACTGAATTGAAAAAAAAAATTATGCTTTTGAATGAACTGCAACCAGACTTATCAGTTTATATCCAGAATGAGCTGAACAACTGTCAGGTCTAATTCCTTATGGCTCTCAGAAGGTAACAGTGTCAGCACCAATACAACAGCAGCAACAAGAAGTTTGCCTGAATAAAAAAGTTATCCACTCACCTGTCAGCAAGATCCTGAAGCTACAGAATAAAATCAACCAACTCAAAGCATTAGCCATGGGGGCCAGTAAACAGTTCTTAAGAAAATGCTCGGAGGCTCTGTTGAAAACATTTCTTGAACATCTGGTGTCGCTTTTGCTGAAGCCCAATGTAACAAAATCCCTCCCACGTAATTACTTTCCAGTACAGCCTGAAGTGAAACGAACACCAAGCAGCAGAAAGAAAGGATGGCCAAAGAGCTAATCCCGTGTAAACTCCCCTCTAGCATTAGTGGTGCTAAAAAGTGAGAGAAGTTCTTCAAACATGAGATAGAGCTTACTTTCCAAGTGTCCTGTGGGCAGGGAGCTTTCACATTTACTTGTCATTAACTTGCAGATCCGTCTGGCTGCTCAGAAAGATAACCATATGAAAAGGACACCACAGGGTCAAAAATTTATTCTTCTTCAGCCTCTATGTGAAATATTTTTGCAGTCTGTTTGTTCTGCAGTTTCAGGTTCTTCCTGGAATTTGAAAACCCAGGTGAATTCTTCATAAAATTAGGAGACATTACAGGGGAGAATCTATCTTCTAGCTAAGTTTTCCTGTTATAAGAAATACCCTTTGCTGATGCACAAGGCTAAACTTCATGAAAGCTATGGCAGCACTGAGGAGCAAACAGAACTTTGGGTTCTTCTGCAAGCACAAAACAAGCAGAATATATCCTGAAGCACTTTCATGCACGTCCTACTTCAGAGCAGGCTTCTGTTTAAAAAAGAATTCTTCTACTTTTAGAAGTAGAATGAAAAATTCAGGATTCAGCACCTGCTCCAACGAAGACTGCAGAGAGATCCTTTTTTTTTTTTTTTTTTTCCCCTGGAAGTTGCAATATCCTCTCTTCGTTTAACTTTCTGTAGAACCTCCTGGAAGCCAGAGGCTACTTAGGGCTCTGGAAACCTATCGGTTACCAGCAACAGAAACAAAAACGTCTTCCAACTTTCACAGACACAATTCCACTTGGACACATGAGCCAGGCCAAGAATGCCCACTGGCTCACATGGAGTTACTGGGGAGAACTTCTATCCAAATAAATAAGTAAATAAATCTTCCATCCTCTGTACTACTGGGGTTTGTATTAAGAAATCTGTATGGCCACTCGTGTGTCTTCTCATTTCTGCAAGCCTTTAAGAGGGCAGTTGAGGAGGACAACCGGAGAGTTCAGTGAAAGCAAAGCTCACTGAGAAGAGCAGTCCTTCCACATGCCCAAGAGATTTCACTCTGTGACTGTTTAATTTTCCTTTTCAGAACAGGATCCCTATACAGCTTGGACCAGAATATGAAGTGCCTTGAGTCCTCTGATGACAAATTGTGTCAGAGCATCTCCGGCCAGGAGGGCGCAGAAGCCCTAACCACGGTGGCAGTGCCTACAAACAGGCCTGATGCCCATCTTCCTAACTAGCAAAGCACCATCTGTTGCACTTTATAAAGTCTTTAATTAAACTCCTCCAGTAGAACTCAGATATATCTGTTTCTTCCTCTTCTGCACACAATTCCTGGAAATCTCTGCAATTATCTTATATTACAGACAAGAATTGCCAATTAAAACCTAATCAGCGCAGTGTAAAGGCAGGCACCAGGCCAATTGCTTCTAATTTTCTTCCCATTTTCGACCCACTTGCCCCTTGTACTTCCAAAAGTTCAGAAAACGCAGGAGATGCAATAGAAGGCAGAAGAGGCAAGAAAAATGGCTAGAGTCGCATTGCCTCATTTCCATTTTATTAATAAACTGTGAAATTATCAGATTTATGAGATAACGCGCAGGTCAAACCCACCCCTGTGGCATGTGCTAGAGTAAGACAAAGAAAGCATCTGCCACGTGTCTGGGGACTCGTTTGGGGAATGAAATACTGATTTGGTGCACAGAAATGGTCAGTCCTCCCTCCGACCAGCCGAGCTGGAGCTCCGGGCGGGTCGGTGGCTCACGGCAGGTCACCCACCCTGCTGGCACAGCGTGAAGCATTATCTGGTCACAGAGGTTGCCTGGTTCGGGACTCTGAACGTCTCAGTGCAGATTCTGACATCCAGGGGGTCCACAGCAGTTTGGGATCTGCCCACTTCGTCCCTCTCTGCGTTAGCAAGAAGCTGAATCTGGCCTGATGCACCTCTCTGTGCTGCCACAGGAATGAGCTGCTGGGAGACCAGCACAATAACCTGGGACTCGATCCAGGACGCTGCAATTTACTTTCACAGAGCAGCAGCAGCAGCATCCATCTGAAACATCACAAAGCCCTGTGCAGTTTGCACCGGCTGGTAAGCTGTAGCTATCCATTCCTGACTATAAAGAAAACAGTTTTGTTATTATTTTTTCCTCTTCTGTCAAAAAACAAATAGATGCAGATTGAATTCTAAATCTGGGCTGATAGAAGTAATGTACAGATACATGAAGAAGACTCCAGCATGGAAAATAAATAGGTGTGTCCTCTTCTCGGCTGCAGGCATTGCAGACTGTATGGCTGGCAAGTATCAGCATATTGACTCCTTTGGAAAAAAAGAACAAAACAGTTTGTTTTCCATAATTGACATATTCATCTTCCCTCCATCAGTGACTTGCCTACTACTTCAGCAGACCTGGCTGTATATTAAAAGGGTTCCCATCTTTCTTGATCTATTTGCTCAGTCCCAAAATTATGCTAGTGGTCCCTCACAAAATAAAGAGGTACTATTTTCCTTGATTTGAACACCAAAATTCATTCGGTTCAGCTCACTGCCGATAGCAATAAACCAATGGAAGTCTGAGAAGCATCACTACCTACCCCGTAGCAGAAAAGTACCTTCTTGTGGTCCCTGCTCTTCACCTGTAGTGCCAGGGAATACATCTCACCTTGCAGAAAGCTGCAATCAGTCACGCTGAAATTAGTTCACATTTCTGTGTAGGCAATTTTCCTCACCCATCAAACCTCATAAAAAGTCCATTTTCTAAATGAAAAGTATGCAAATACGCAAATTTGCAAATCTCATTTTACCCACAGCAAGTCTTTTGGGGAGAAAGGAGCAGGGAGGGAAAAGGAGGCACAATGGGCTGAAAACTGTGCAGAGAGGCAGGAAGTAGAAATCACACTGAGAATAGTTTCATTACTTATATTTGCGCAGATTGAAGTTCTTCAACAGCTTTTAGAAATTTCTCATTAACACAGAAGGAAAAGATCTGTGAGTTTGAATCAAAACCATGCTTTGTTCCTGTACATAAACAAGTACATTCCAACGTTATTCCCCCACTTATCTCATAAAATGGCAGGAATTATGCAAACAGCTAAGGGTGGAGTCTCCTCCCATCCACTTCCCTCTCTCTTTTTTTCCTTATTATTGTGCAGACAGCGCTGCTCACATACCTAAGGATTAATGCATTAATATTCCACCTTCAGAGCTGCAAAGTCAGGGCCACATCTTTCTTGCATGAACGCATGCATATATTTACACACACACAAAAAAAACCAACATCAAAAATAACTGCAAGCCCCTGCTATTGACACCTGTAAGCCACATGCATAATTCACATCTGCTTAGGGGCTGCTGCAGTGCCCCACCATGCACACAGCCCATATGTTCATTAATACCCCTTAACACGGGGCTGGATGTCACGAGACAGCAATACCTCCCAAGACAGAGCCTGCAGATACTCAGCGATGCTGCAGTGATACAGAGGTTATTTTCCTGTTATACAGTCCCAGAACACATCGAGTGCTGCAGAAAAAAAAGCTGTGAGGTTTAAACAAGGTACAGCAAAGTTCAGTGACACGTTAGATACAAGCAGGCACCATCACAGTCAGGGTGCCAACACATGCCCAACGCTCAGCTATCCTTCACGGATAAATTAAAGTTTTTCTCCTTATGTGAGCAACAACAGCAGTAAAATAGCAGCGTAAAATCATCTCATAGCTTTATTTTGCATGCTGTTTTGCATGCTAAACTTTATCCCTACCGAACTAACAAAATTAAATGGTAAATTTATAAAGGCAATAAACTTTGGAGAGAGAGTGAAGTTAAATGGGTATAACATAGAATAACACAAAGATCTTCATGCAAATGTAGATTAAGATGCAGAACAGCTTTCCCAAATCACCACCAATAGACCCAACGTAGGTGGCCAACAGATTAGAGCAGCTTAATAGCAGCGGTAGGGAAAGGTGAGGAGGCAGAAAATAAGGGAGGAAATCCCAGCTCTGGAGAAATCAACAGCAAAATACTCTTGGATTTCTACAC
Organism: Aythya fuligula; assembly: GCF_009819795.1. NCBI lineage: Eukaryota > Metazoa > Chordata > Aves > Anseriformes > Anatidae > Aythya > Aythya fuligula. The sequence continues at coordinate 3,433,268 of NC_045580.1, read as the reverse complement.
GGCTAAGATTTCACCCAACAGTGTGCACACCTAATACCAAAACTGCTCATCAACTTCGAAAGTGTTAGGACCAACAAGAAATAACCCAGATTTGCTGTATTAGCAAAGCCTTGTAGCATTCACATACACACAGCATCAGGGGCAGCAAAGGTAGGCAAAGACATGCAAAGGGGCTCAGCTGGGAGCAGCTGTCTTAACAATGGGTGCTCCTATAGTTTAAGCAAAAAGTAACGACAAAAAATGTCATCTACTTCTCTCAAAGGGGTAAGATGTGCTTGGTCTGCTCAGTACCCATACCCACGGAGCAGACAACCCTGCCTCCTGTCCCACACCACATCAATCTCACAGCGCCTGGCCTATTCCTGTTCCAGCTCAGAGCTGTTGTCTCTCGACAGCATTGCAGGGTAGGCAAGACTTCCAAAATTTCATAGAGCCTGCTTCACCACCACACATACTTCTATCGGTACCTTCTTGGATAGCTGCACTCTGAGTGGATTCAGGCAGCACTTGTTAACATATTACATAATTACATTGCAATTTATGAGAATTATACTCTGGTAAGACAATGCTCAAAGCCTTGTATTTCTTTGCACTGCCCTTAGTAACAGGGCCTGAGAAGGCCCCTTTTGCCTTTTAACCCCCATTACCTCCTGTTGTCCCCCATTGCTCCTGTTGTGCCCAGCAGCAAGGATGACTCCTGCTGCCTTCCTCTTCTTGAGCCTGGTTAACATCCTGCACAGATTTGGTGTCAAAAAGGAGCTCCAAAATCACACTGAACAGCTAACGCTGTCTTCTCAAGTTTCCACTGCTGCAATATTAAACATGGTCTGGAAGGTGTAGGGAGGGATAGGTTAACAAATGCATTTTGTTCGTTGCTCTGAAGTAAGTGAATAGACAGAAATGTAATCAGTGATGCTGACTTGGTGCTGCTGCCTGTTCCTTAAGCAGGAGGACTGGACTGTAAGCTCAGTGAATCAGAGCTGACTCTTCAGAAAATGAAATGAGAGGAAGCGGGCCAGTGCCTAGCTACCAAAGCAACCTGATGCTGAAATTACCTACAGGAAAAAGCAGGACAAACATACAGAGGGCTTGTTAAAGGGAACACGGGGAATATTTCTGAGCCTACAGAATAATAAACAGGGTTGGCTACACCTCCATTGTGTGCTGGTGAAATCTTAGCCTTGAACGGGACCAGCAAAGAAGAAAATATTTTGGAAAAGCAACACTGGGATTCTAGGATTTTGCCACAAAGCAGGCAAAAATATTTCTGCTCAGACTTCGTGGTCTAGAAGAGATCTTTGGCTACTCTCTGAGCATGTTTCAAGGATCTCAATGCTTTGTCATCTCTTGGCCCAGCTCAGAAAAATCACTCTAGCTTAGAATCAGAAAAGGGCTGAACTAAAACAGTGCTATCAGGTGTGAATTTTATGTCCATAGCTGAATTTCATCTCCAATTTTATCAGACTGGGGTAATAAAACAGTTGGTGCTATTAAAGTGATGCCCACATGTACTGCAGTAGATCTTCATTTAATATTTTTAATAAAATACACCATGTTTGTGATTAATAAAAAGTACCACTAAACAGCTGCAGCCTTGTTAATTTTATCTCCCATAATTGAAATCAGAGCAGTGTTTTCTGACTCTGAAAACAGCAAAAGCCCCCCAGTGTTAGATCAGTCCGGCTGTAAAGCCAGTACCTGGAGAGGGTATGATGGGTAAACAGGGGCTAAGTGCTGCTAGGGTGTAACAGTACAGCAGTATTGAAGAAGGAATGTTCTCTCTTACAGGTTAGAGGCCATTTTATAGTAGCCCTGTTACAGAATGCTGCAGTTGGGTGGTTGGCAGTGCCATTATTTACATATTTTCTATGAAACAGGAGTAGAAAACTGTTTGTTATTTTTACAGCAGAAGATAGGGCAAACATGGTCATTTAATGCAAATCTCCACAGAATGGAAACCCAACTGCGCGTTGACTGTGCCAGCTGCAGCTGTTTATTCCCCTCCTCTCTGCGTGGATGTGAATGAGGTGCTGTAATAGCATGGTCTCCTCCAGTAAATACAGCTATGGAAAGGTGTTGGATTCAAAAGTACAAAGCAAACTGCAGAAGAACAAAGCAGAGGTTTAAAAAAAAAAACACAAAACAACAGATTCCCACTCCTGTAACATGCATGAAGTGGTGTGCAGTCCAGGAAGGATCTTAACTTCAAAGGCTCCTTGCAGCACCAGAGCTTTCCTTGGTAAGACACTGTCGTGCATTTTATTAGAAAATGCTACTGAAACAGAAAAGCAGCATTAGCTGCTGACCTGGAAAAGTTTGCAACATGTTATTTGAAATTGCCCCCTCCACTTCCATTAGATATTCTTTTTGACTGAATTCTTAATTAGTACAATCATCATTCTGCTCTAAGTACTAAAAGACCACAATATGATCACTGTTGACTTACACTCAAGAGAATGGGGCAAGTGGCCCTTAGGAAAAAAGGAGTCTTACTTCTTCCAGATGAGAATAAGCTTAAAGCCTATTGCATCCTCTAGAAATCTGGATCCTGTCACACAGGAGCTGAAGTAACTCCCTTTTTAAAGCCTGCTCAGACCTTGCAAAAAGGTTTTAGCTTGGGAAATTGGACTGTCAGAAGTCTCCAAGGCCAAAGCAGCTGCTCAAGTGTCAAAGCCTAGAAAAAAAGAAGACTGAAGTGAGTGCCAGCAGCAGCATACAGAGTGACTGAAAAGATATTTCAAGAAAAAACTAGCCTTTCAAAAACATCAGGCTAGTAATTTATCAAAGGCTGCAAGTGTTATATTAAGGGACCTCACATAACCCATCAGAGGCACTCAATGATTTCTCAGTCTCTTCATCCTGAAGTATTGAAAAATTAGATGCTCGCTATCTGAATCTGAGAATTCCATTAAAGTGACAAATGGCTTCTAACAGGACAGACGAAGCCACTGTGTCTGTCCAGCCAGGAAGAAAACTTCAGGCTAGTCATATCCCATCAGGAATTTAATTGAAAGGCAAAACCATTAAATATTAAATAGTGCAGCTAGCTGAATGCAGAGATACTGAACACGCTACCACCTTCCAGGCAGCACAAGATTTGTCAGAGATGGTCATAGCACTACCATCACACACCTCCAGGGTGCCTGGGAAGGTTGGATTTTATGCATGCTAAAGAAACCACTCCAAGTGCTGCATGGCTTTGTAGGCACCTCTGCAGAGAGGAGAGCAGAGCCTGGCCTTCTAGCACACACGCATCGACAAGCAGGGATGCAGTCAGCTGAACCTGTTGTTCCTTGCAACTCTGCTGCCTCATATCGCAGGTTGTTACAGCAAGAGCAGTCTGAAAGCAGTTAGCAAAGCAAGGATATGAGCTCTAACGAGTTATCTAACGACTTAGCTACCCCATTAGCTTGGTTCTGCATTCATGCCTTTCCCCATCTCACCTGAGATGAGGGGAAGCAGACATTTAAATACCGCCTTTAGCTTCCTGAAGCTAGTAAACAACCACAGGATCCTGATTTCAGGGTCTTTTCAGCATATGACTCATTTTGCCACTCACAGGTGGCTGGGTGCCTGTTTATTCCTGGGAGGTTTATACAGCCTGTATCATATAACTACAGGTGGAGTTCAAGAGATGCCTTGCAGCAGGTAGAAATGTTAAGAACACAGAAGAAATAAAACTAAGCTTTATATGCAATACTGATGTACCCTCCAGAATAGCATCTGAAATAGTTCAGAATCATCATTTCTAACAGGCTAAAATATCTCAATAGCTACTTCATTTTTTTTTTCTACTTTTACTTTCTGTAGAGGTGTCACACAACTTTACCTATTGAAGAAAAAGTATTTTAAGATGTTAAGATCATTCCAGTTGTGTAGACTCCTTTCATTCAAGTGCTTGAATTCAACCCTCTTCTCCCTTTCAATAGCTTCAGCTAGCTTTTGCCACCGCCTTTCTGAATCGCAATCGTATTATTAAGAAGAACATAGCACAGCCTCCAGAGCTATCTCCAGTCTGGTTATGATGAGTTGAAGAGTTCTTCACTTGCCTTAGCTCCACAATTGTTAGAATAACCTATTTCTTTCAATAACAGCTACACTGCATGTACTGGTGTTTATTCTGTTCTGTGGCTCATTCAGGAAGCAGCACTGCAAAGTACACACTTTCTCCTGGAAGATCCTTTCTGTGGCTCTGGAAGATCCTTCAAAGTGACACATGAAAAAAATTGTTCAATGGGAACTTCCAGTTTTAGACACAAGTTTTTAATAGAAGCAGAGATCAAGATCATTTGGCAGGGAACAGCGTTCCCAATATAATGTGAGAGCTATTACATTTGTTTGCAAACTCTTTACCTAGCATACTCTCCCACATGAATGTCATGAGGCAGGGCAGCAATTACATCCTGTACTTGAGATACTGAGGCACACGATGCAAACACCAAGAGGAATTTTCAGGGCTTCTATGCCATCATATGCTAACCATACATCTAACCCTTTAGGCATTTACAATGTGCTGTTGTAGCCTTACACGTTTTCTACCAAGCTGATTTCTTACATCTGTAAAGGACTTGCCCTGAAGCGCAGAAGGCAGCTGTCTGGAGCTGTGGCTCCTGCTCCATTACATGGCCATGAACCTTCTCCAAGTGGCAGTGTTATAGGACAACAGTAAAAGCAGCCATTTATCTTCCTTGTAGTGCCTTGTCTAAGACCACAAAGGACACACACAGCACAGCAGGAACTGAACTCAAGTCTAAGTCACTGAACTCCTTAGCTTCAGGACCTCCTCCTGGTTCAACATGAACCAGGTTCCTCTGCACACAAGCAGTTTCAGCCGCTACCCACTTTACCATAGCACCTGACTGAATGCATTAGACTAATACCTCAAAAAAAAAGAAAAGAGGAAAAAAAAAAAAGCTTTTTAGATCCAGCAAGCATCAGAGCACCAGAGTATTGACTTTGGGGCTATTATCTGTGAGCTTTTGATCCACAGAAGTGATGCATTTCAAAGTTTCTTCCATCTGTGTAGTCCTCTAGCTAATAGAGCTTATTATACAGAAAAATCTGTCACAGGCTAAAATGCTCTGCACAGCCCTTCAGAGACTAGCAGATAAACTCATTTGTAGATAAACTGATTTTAAATATTTGGGTGTACGCTTGGACCTTTTGTGTTGCATCCTAAACCTGCAAGGTGCTAATGTGTCCTCCCATTCGCTCTTAATACAATTATCCCTCCTTCCCCATGGCTTAAGCTGTGTATTTACCTAGGCAATTATTGCAGGAAGTTAAGTACTTTACAAAACTATGATCAGTTGGCAAGTGTCCCACTGATCTTTACCTCGCCCCCAAAACATCATCTGTGGAGCAGATGTGCAGCCACACTTTGAGGTACCCATCTTTCCTTTTTTTTTCCATTTGTTCCTGAAAGCCAAGGCTTGGGTTGTGAGCCAGCACATGATTTTTGTTTAATTTTTTTTTAAATTCCTGTTTACCCTAGCATGAAATTGTTTTCTAGGTAGTGATTAATTCTGCTGAAACGTTTCCCACTCATTGAGTAATGTGCTGTTTGAGAAGACTATGCTGAACCACAGCTTCCCTGTTATCAGCAGTGTCATTACAGCTGTGTCAAACAAGCCCTTTAGCATCTCCCATCACTTACAGCATCTCTTACTCGCTCGTGTGTGGTCTGGAGGTAGTATGTTAGCTTAGCTTCTTAAACAAAATGGACAGAGTAGCATACAGCATAAAGAAAAAATTGCAAGCTCACTGATAGCTTCTTTCATACTGATTGCAAAAGCTTGTTTCATACTTAGAGTACACTACGTCTTACACTACATTTATAGGGCAAATGGTCCACCCTGAATGCAGGGTAGGTGTCACCAGGCCATAAAGTGCTCAGCAAGTGGGACACGAGGGCCTGCCTTCACATCTCATGCCAGATGCCTTTCTCAGTTTTCTGTCGACATTCACTAAGAGTCCAACGTCCTTCAGTTTTGGGGCTGATGACAGACCTGCACATACACAATTAGGAAAGAATAACAGCACTGAACTAAACACCAGCTTCTAATGAGAGATGGTGGCACCAGAACACTGCACAAGATGGTTATTTTTCCAGGGGGAGAATAGACTTTAGAGAAAGGCTGAGGAAATTTAGTAATCTTCAACAGTAGGACAAAGTCACTTGAGCACCCTATTAGTTTCATGGGGAGAAGCCATATGGTACTAACAGAATTTTAACCTAAGACATAACAAGAATTGATAACCTTTAAATCAAACTCGCCCAAACTGGCGAGTTTGGTCACTCTCCTGGGCTACAGATGTTTCCAGAACTCTCACTTCATGAACTCAGGGTAACACACCCATTCCTCAGACTTAAGAACCAAAGCCAAGGAAGCATTTGTGGCATAGAAAGAGATCTGATGTTCTCATGCAGCACTTCACGTGAGAAGGATCAGCAGACACCAAGAAAAATGGAATGTGGGGCAATTGACAATAGCAAAATTTTCTCCTACTCCAACAGACCAGGCTTGGTATCCAATCCTATCACTAAGATGCACTAGTAACAGAATCCTACAGATTGTCCAGGTCATTTTTCCCTTCATCTACAGTGGGGCTACTAACACTACTTATCTCCTGCTTGCTAGAGAGCTCGGCAGCAGAAGTGTATGTGGATGCTGTTGTTCTACTGCCCGAGTTTTTCAGCATCAAGAGGAAAACTATATGCATGTACACATCATTAGGAATTAAAAGGGTGTGAACCCAAGCAAAACAAGGTAATTTGTCACATCTTATGAGTTCTGCTGAAACGGTCAGTGCTTTGATTTCATTCTTTATAATCTCACGTCTGTAGTAGAAAGCATACTAACAACCTGTCTCTCCCTAGTTTGCATTCCTTCCATTTTTCACTGCATTTTCCTGAGAATCCTCTCTGCAGGAGGATTCCTTTTGTTTAAAAAGGGGCCAAATTGTGGTTTTCATTGGCACAGCGCAGGGATTGCATTTAGTTTTCTAACTTTCAGTGTTGTGACAGTTTAACCCAGGGGTTAGTTTAGTTGCCTGGTTATTGCTGTCACGTTTTAATTAGCCAGCTTCTCTCCTTTCAGCTCCTTCCCATTTATCTTGCACTGGCCTCCTCCTGTTACAGCATTACCTTCCCTGTCTCACTGCTTTCCTCATAGAAAAGAGGGTGGCTGAAAGGAGCTGGAACAAGAGCCAAAGCAGCTTGTTTTCATTTTTCTATTATGCCGGCACAACTGGAAAAATCCAAGATTGTCTGAGCTGGGGGAGTACAGCCTTACCTGAGCAAGAACTTCTCCTTTCTAGGAAGTCATGCCAAGGCCAGGTTGCATGGGGCTTTGAGCACCCCGGTTTAATGTGAGGGGTCTTTGCCTGCAGCAGAGGGGCAGCAAGTAGCAGATCTTTAAGGTCCCTTCCAATCCAAATCCTTCTGTGACTCTGTACAGCTGACTTCCAAATTATGCACCATTGCTTCTGTGGAACCAAGGTAGCAAAGAATGCCTTTCCCATGCTTCACCATCACTTTCAACTGCTTTTAGCCAAGGCAGCACACCTGGACATTCCTCATCAATTAAACTGCTTCGGGCAAGAAGCCACTTTGTACTTTTAGCTATTTTTACCCACTTGAATAAGAATGGCAGAATTTGGGCCCTTATTAAAATCTCTTCATTAGAATATTTAGTCAAGGACAGAATTGAAGCGGACTTTCCCCAACCCTCCACCTGCTCCTTAACCAGCACGTATTTGCAACACTTGGCACTGAATGACTTGTGTTACTGTTCCAAGAGATCCCAGCAGCCAGTCTCTTACAGGAAATACCCATCGCTCACAGTTGGACTTGTTCTAAATCACCAGCTTACCTAGAAAGCCTGTACGACCAATTTCCAAGAACACAATCATGTGCTAGATTCTCTTACTGGAAATTCAAGGAGGAAAGGGATTACTTAATTTCACTGGGTCAAAAATACCTAGTAGAAAAAAAACAACAAAACACAACATAACCTACAAAGCCCAAATCCTTGTTTTCCCTGTGTTATGACACGTTCTATTTACATTTGAAAAATGAGTGTCAGAACTCCAAAAAGCATTGTTTAGATTTTTGGATGGTCAGTTTTCCTTTAGAAAGCCACAACATCACTCACACAGCATTTGCTATGAAGATTGTTTTAATTGTTCTCCTTTCCCCATCCCTATTTCAGGGGAAAAATAATTTAAATGCCAGCTCTGAACAGATTTATATTCAGAATGGTTATTGCTTTAATTATTGTTTGTCTATGAAATTTCTAAGAGCATCCCTCTTAGGGGACATCTGCAGCTTGCCAGCTGAGCAGCTGCCTGAGAGATAAGGCTCACGGGTTCTTTCTTCCACTTACTCAGTACAAGTTCCTACCTGATGCTCAGGCAACTAAAACCTGAAATCAGGACTGAGGCTCATCTTGCTGCCCCCAGGACACAGTGGACATGCCTATCCTGCACAAAGGGGAGTTCAGTTTCCCGCTTTACAAACCTGATCTCCTTCTATGACAAAGTGACACGCTTGGTGGATGAGGGAAAGGCTGTGGATGTGGTATATCTTGACTTCAGCAAGGCTTTTGACACCGTCTCCCACAGCATTCTCCTCAAGAAACTGGCTGCTCTTGGCTTGGACTGGCGTACGCTTTGTTGGGTTAGAAACTGGCTGGATAGCTGGGCCCAAAGAGTCGTGGTGAATGGAGTCAAGTCCAGTTGGAGGCCAGTCACTAGTGGCGTCCCCCAGGGCTCGGTGCTGGGGCCGGTCCTCTTTAATATCTTCATCGATGATCTGAACGAGGGGATCGAGTGCACCCTCAGTAAGTTCGCAGATGACACCAAGTTAGGGTAGGAAGGCTCTGCAGGAGGATCTGGATAGGCTGGACCCACTGGCTGAGACCAACTGTATGAAGTTCAACAAGGCCAAGTGCCGGGTCCTGCACATGGGGCACAACAACCCCAAGCAGAGCTACAGGCTGGGAGATGAGTGGTTGGAAAGCTGCCTGGCAGAGAAGGACCTGGGAGTATTGGTTGATAGTCGGCTGAATATGAGCCAGCAGTGTGCTCAGGTGGCCAAGAAGGCCAACGGCATCCTGGCTTGTATCAGAAGCAGCATGGCCAACAGGGCTAGGGAGGTGATCATCCCCCTGTACTCAGCTCTGGTGAGGCTGCACCTCGAGTACTGTGTTCAGTTTTGGGCCCCTCACTACAAGAAGGACATCGAGGTGCTCGAGCGAGTCCAGAGAAGGGCGACGAAGCTGGTGAGGGGCCTGGAGAACAAGTCCTACGAGGAGCGGCTGAGGGAGCTGGGCTTGTTCAGCCTGGAGAAAAGGAGGCTCAAGGGGGACCTTATCGCTCTTTATAAGTACATCAATTGGACTGTGCACTTGGTCACATGTTATAAACATTTCGGTAGACTTGTGCGGTGCCAGGAGTTGGACTTGATGATCCTTATGGGTCCCTTCCAACTCATGATATTCTGTGACTCAGATATACAGGGAAGCATAACATTGGGTAGACAACCCAAGTCTCAGCAGAACAACAATGCTTCTGTAGCATACAAATATTTGATCTAGCCAACCTACATAATACCATCAGTTGCTTCTTTTATCAACGGTTGAAGACCTTAGCAATACACTGCTCTGTACAGTGGCAACAGCACCAGCATAAGCCTGCAACCTCATCTCTTGGGTTTAGGTTCCCTTCACATTTAATAGGATAATACAAGCACACAATGATGTAGATCAGGTGACACAAACATTAGGAACGTACCATTCCAGTCCTAACAAAGTCATTCAATTTATTAAGCCTGTACAAGTAATTTAACATGATTTTGAAAAGCTGTATTAGATCAAAGTCAGATGACAGCCAAAATGTTTTGTTATGCCACCAAATGGTGTGGCTTTTGTTGTGAAAACCCATTTGGCTTTGAACCTAGTTTCCCTTTCATGATCTATTTAGATGCACAGCAGACTACAGCTGGCGTTTCACGACACCATCAAAACTTCAAACCAGCACTGCCTTCCAACATTTTGCAAGCCAGAAGAAAGTGCCACTTAGCCTGCAACACCTCGAACCATCGCACTTACTGTTGGTGCTGGTAGGGATGGTGACATTGGCTGGGCAGCAGAAGTGGCATGCATGCGTTCTGTTGAAGACACAGCTTCACAAACTCAGGAGAGTGACACTAAGAAATGATTCCTAGAAGCATATGGTCATAGTATGAAACTAGCCCACAGCAGTAGTGACGAGAAGGTTTACCATATGATAGCTATTCAGTGGATGAAGTTGTATGCAACTTCACAATTAAAAAAAGCTTCTATTGCCTTCCCCAAAACAGGCAATCAGCGGTTTTATTGGTAAACAGACGCCAAGGACTAAATGAGCCAGTGAACATTAATGCTTATTACAGGTCAAAGTTGAGTACTTGAAACATTGTCTAATCTGTAGTGATCTGACTGATAGATGCAATGAGTAGACAGAAAAAAAACAGCACATCCATCATCCCAGCACCTTTTATGCATGCACACAACTGTTTTGCCCTGATTCAAGTCAAAGGTAAAATTCAGTGGATAGAAACGTGCATCCATTTACAACAGTCATGTAAAATGGAAACTCTGCAAGGCCAATCACACTACCCATCCTTATCACTGCTAGCATGCTTGAAAACATGAAGCAGTCCATCTTGCTAGCTTCTATTAGTACTCACCTATGGAGACAAAATCCATCTCTGGTTGTGGGAGTACAGGGAGACAGAATTGATTTTTCAGCCCCCAGCTGATGATCTGTGAAGTTGGAAGCATCATTCTAACATGCCAAGTAAACACAAAGAAAATTGGGCTGGACTGCACAGGATGGGGGCACTGAATATTATTTCACAAAGGGATTGGAGCGCCCTTGAGTAAGTTGCTTTATGCTCTGTGTTCACTCAGTAGAATAGAAATACTGATAGTTGTCCTAAAAGAAACACATGAGGAGCAAAAGACACTTCACATACCACAATTAGGTTCAGAGGTAAGCTTCCTTAATGTGCGTTACGTTTTCATAGCTGTACAGAAGCCACAGAAGAGAATCTAATAGAAGGTGGCAACAGTTACTGCTCTATGAAGAGTAAGCAAAAGCCTAAGCTGACATTTTGTATTACATATATAACATCAGCATCAGTCCAGGTACTGCTTCTCTACTGAATGAGTGAATTTTTGAAGACTCACACACGAACGCCCCCAGTCAGGACACATTTACTAAGCTACATCTTCCATAGAGAACTCACTGCAAGATGCCACTCCTCAAAGCCTGCCTTCCCCCCCCCAGAAGAGATTGGAATCAGCAGTGCAAAGGTAGAGCTCCGTGAAAAAGCAACCTTTCCCCAAAGGTTAGTGACAGAGCCCAGGGACCTTCAAAAACACCAGCTGTTCCAAGACAACAATTGAGCTCCTCAGAGAAGAATGCACTGCAGTATTTTTAAAGTTGTCAAATACCATGAGGCATTCCTGTAGTGCCTTGCAGAATTTAATGGAAAATGCCAGTCTTGCTATAAGACTTTCAAATTTAATACAGAGCAAACCCCTGCTGCAGAAATTCCAGGAGTGTATCAGTAAGGCCTGTAGAGAACTATGTTTTCCATTAAACTCTACAAGGCTTTATTTAAACAAATAATTTAGACAACTTGATTACATCTTTATAAAAATTGCATGAGTCTCAATTCCTATTAAATTCCAGTCCTTTTCCTTTTCGGCCCAGCACCACAGACTTCAATGACATCTGGAATCTCAATACACAGCAGTTATAAAGAAAAGTCATCCCAGAGGTGTGTATCTACAGAAGGTAAAGAGACTTGCCACAGTAACATTCTGGTTTTATCTTCCCTCAAATATTATGATATCCTTCCACTGAATCCATGAATTTTTTTTAGCTTTATTATGAATTTGCTTTAAACATTGCAGCATCAACAGCTGCAATGCCCAGTCCTCCACTTACAAAAGCTGAGCTGATTTAGCCATCAGTGGACAGCTTTTTGTCATCATCCCAGGCAAGCTGAGCTGCCAAGCTAGGAAACTGCTTCAGTTGAGAGTTTACAAGGCACCCACTTGCCACCACTCCACTTTTAACCATCTTCTATCCCCAGGAACTCAAATGAGCAAAAGCTTGACTGCACTTAGAAGCATAGAACTGTACATCATTCAGGTTGGGAAAGACCTCCAAGATCATCTAGTCCAACCTTTAACCTAGTACTCAAGTCCACCACCAAACCATGCCACTCAGTCCTACCTCTATGTATTTCCTCCATGGGTGGTGCCTCAACCCCTTCCCTGGGCGGCCTGTTCCTGTGCTGCACAACCCTTTTGGTAAAGATATTTTTCCAAATACCCAACCTAAACCTTCATGGCACAACTTGAGGCCATCTCCCCTCCCAAGCACCAAGTGATGAGAAGAGCCCAATCCCCACCCCACTACAACCCCCATTAAGGTAACTGTAAAGTACAATAAGGTTCCCCTGAGCCTTCTCTTCTCCTAAGCTAGCCCCAGCTCTCTCTGCTGCTCCTCACAAGACTTGTTCTCCAGGCCCTTCACCAGCTTCGTTGCCCTTCTCTGGGCACACTCCAGCACCTCGATGTCCTTCTTGTACTGAGGGGCCCAAAACTGAACATGGTACTGATATGTGGCCTCGCCAGAGGTGTTAAGGGCTCGGATTTAGTAGCTCTTGAGGAGCTTGAAGTCAGGTCCTTCCCTCGCTGTTCTGCAATGACATCAATTATGTCAGACAGGCTGTCTCCATTTCCCCAAGCTGAGAAGATGATACTAACTACACAACCCGCTGAGAACATCAGACAGAAGAACCATCCCTTGACATACAACTCCTACTAATGCTTCCACCTCTCTTCATATCCCCAAACTTTCCTAACTGCTTGCCTCACACAGCCTTGTTTTACAGGCACATCACTGCCATCGCTAAGATTTTAAACAAGCCCCACAGCAGTGAAAAAAGTTCCTAGCTTCCCCCACAGGCTCTTCTGATGGGCGAGCCCTCAAGAGCCTCAGGTCCATCACATCAATTTGTGCACACCATATGTGGCTCTGGGTCCCCACCTGCCCATCTGAAGCAATCACACCAGACACTTGCATGGCAGGCATTCACCTTCCTGCTGTTAACCTACCTCCCAAGCAAACCCACAAAGCTATCAGCTCCTCTTGTCTACTTAGGCTAATGCAAACAAAGAGCAATACCCCTCTGCTACAAATGGTCCCTGCTAATGGCTTTTCTTGTGTTGCAATCTAATTTAATAACCAACAAAAATGGCTGGTTCAGGAGAAGAGCTTATTTAATGCTTTAATTGGTACTTATTTTTAACAGTTCATTAGAAAGGCAGCACTTTCTGCCTGGTTTTACAGCCTACCTGACCTGACAAGCAGAAGGCCAGCCGCTCGGATCACACGGGGACACTAATTAACAAGCCCCAGGTCAGCAGTCTCTTTACAAATGCGTTAGGTGCTGCAGGGAGGTCACAGGGGGAAACAGGCAGCATGCTGAACAGTAAAAGCCTTTTGTTTCCTTGTTCCACTTCTCTAGCAATTCAGCCCACAGACAGATTACACAAGGCAACACCATTGCCGTACCAGCAAGGGGATTTGGGGAGCAGCAGCATCTGGCAAGAGGCTCTGAAAGTCCTGCAGGATGCTGTTACCACGTCACCTAGTTTCTGCAGGGGTACATCAATGCTCCAGGGCTACACTGCGGCAGGTAGGACACACATGCATGACCTCTTCTTCATGATGTATCTATCAGCTCCACCACAAATACATCTGTGGCACAAAGTCACCTTGGAGCAGCTCCACGTGCACTAGGGAGGTCTGGGGCACTCTGCTGCAACAGGACTGGCATCAGCTGGAACGTAAAGCCCCAGATATTTAGCAGCCTTCACCACAGTGAATTAGTGCCTGTGATTTTAGAGATCCAAAAGATCCAAATCCTACGCCCAGGTTCAATGTTCATCCCTTACACAGAGGCAAGACCAGGTCAAACAGAGTGAAGTCTAACTGCAGCTGCTTCAGCCTTCCATCGGTGGGGCTCAGTCACTCGGGTATGACACTTCGTGTGTTATCCCCAAGTATCTCAGGCTACACTGCCACCTGTGAGTGTTCATTAACCTGCAAAGATGCAGCTTTTCAGCAGGTTTATGTGGAATAAAAGCCCAATATAAAGCTCAAAGGAGCCTACAGTAAACACAGGCTCAGGGGCTTTGTAAGCCTTCCTCGTTTCAAATCAGGAAGCATGAAGGTTCATTAATAGAAAACAAACTGCTAACAAAACTCGAGTCTGAGGTAAAGGCAACTATATCAAAGTCTCTCAGAAAACCATGCTTCCTTAAGTGCTGCCTGGATGTTTCTTTCATAGGAATTGTTTACACTGTCAGGGGGAAAAACAAATCCATTCAGCTCTAATACTGCATTAAAAACACATTCAGACCCAACAAAGAAATAAGCTCAGCCCTTTTGTGTACTTTTTGGCATGCACCTGGATATCTTGTCCTTATTTATGTTTTTTACAGATTATTTTTTTTTTTTAACAGTTTTATTTCAAGTACCACAGTAACCTATCACATCCTTTGAAATGAAGTGCAATAATCCGGATGTTTTCACCCAATTGCCCCTTTCCTGAAAGGAGCCTTCCCTCCTTCTTCCATTAAAAAGATCTCATCAGCATGCATACACACAAACTCTTCCCATAGCCAACAGCATCATTTGATGCTCACTCTTGGCTCGATTACAGAGTGACACTGAAGAGGTCACAAACCTCAGTGGAAAAAGGTACAACACGCTCTGGGCATTTTAGTGCCCCATCTTAACGAAAATAGGGCTGGGGCTAGTAAGATGAAAGCTTGGCCCAAAGATGTCAGGTAACCCATAAATCTGCAGAAACCTGACTTAATTCAGCTGTGTCACTACTCCGATGTACATTGAATTTTTCTTCCTGGGAAAAAGCTCTATTACTTCTGTTGCTCTGTTCCATGTGGGATTTACCTCTCTTAATGCTCCCCAGCAGTTTCTTTCAACAGGGTGTCCAGTCTTCTCCCTGCATGAACAACCATTTTACCCTAGACTTGCAACAGCACTGCTTTTAAGCATGCTGCCCCAAAGCTAGTTGGTTTCCATCAGTAGATGGAGCAATATGCAGGCAGGATATCTATCCTGAACTATTAATATCAAGGCAGCAATAAATCTGACAAAGCACTCAATTTGCAAATGCAAAACAAGCGTGGAGAGTTAACCAAACTGCTTTGGAGTTATTTGCCTGTTCCACTCACTGCAGTTGGAGAAAGTGATGCTGTGCCTCAGGAAAGCACAGTAAGTTTAAAGGCACTCAGTATGGATGTAAGCAGCCAAATATCACTGGGAGAAAGGGAGAGCAGCTACAAGACTGAAAATGCACTAATTTTTGGAAAGGAAATCTATAGCTCCTTTTTGTATTTTCCATCTTTGTCCCTCCCTACCACATCTCCCCTTGCATCCAACTTGAACTGGCACATGCAGAAAAAAGTTATTAGCCAGTTTACTCAATTACAACATCCCTGGACTTGCAGGGATGAAAGTTCACTAACAGTGTAAAGTAAAACTGCAGCATCTCACTCTGAGGAATCAAGACAGTCCATTTCCTGTGATGCAAAAGGTGCTGGCCTGTATAACCCATCTCCTGGTTGCCCTGTTGCCCAGATGGGACCACACAGGAGAAGCTAGAAAGAAAACCTGGTGCTATATACAGATGGTTGCACCTGCAGTTTGACCTTTTTTTTTTTTTTTTTTTTAAGACTAGAACTGCAGTAAACCTTGTGCCTGGTCCTGAAGACCCATATATTCATATGAGTTGTATATATTAATGATATTATAGGGAGTTTTCTGAACTTTAATTGTTGAGTCTGTACAACTAGAGACCCCTCAAGGGTCAGATGAAAAATGAGGTGGTTGATAGAGCAACTGCATTACTTCCCATTAGTTTGCACATACCAGACTTTGCAGCTCTTCCGTTCTGTTAGATCAGCAGCTCCACGCTGACAAAAGCATCTGCAGATTCCACCTGCTCCTGAAGCAGCTCACAGAAAAGCCTGTTCACATACGTGAACTAGCATCACCATCTCTAACCCTGTCCTTATTTCAAGCTAATAAAAATGCAAGACAGCAGCAATATTGTGGTAAGTGGGATCAGAAAACATCTACACAATATTTTCCTGTTTAATCAATTAGAACCACTCACAAAAGCCGTTTTTCTATAGAAATGCGTAAACCCAAAAATTCCGTAAGCAGTCAGGCCATTTATTTGGCAATTTTAGTCTTCAGATATGTGCTTAAGGACTCCAAGTGATACTTCTAACTTAATCAGAAAAAAACCACTACGTGGAGTTTTATTGTCTAGCATGAATGCCTACAGAAGCCAGGCACTTGCAGGGTACTTTGCACTCTTTCATTAACTGGCTTTACTTGCGTCATCGCATTCATTGTGACAAACAGTCTGAACAGAAAGGCAAGCTGTGCAACGTATATACTAACACCAAGGCAAGGACGGCATTAACCATGAACAGCTTAACCACGGAGCTGGTACAACCTCAAGGGAATTTTGATGTTACTGGTACACAGCTACAAGGACATTCAGAAAAATGGAATAACGTCCTTTGAAGGTCATCACAACATTGTGATTAAAACCAAAGACAAACCTGGAGAAAACCAAGGTCAGAGGTACGGGAACTGAACTAGTGCTGCTACGTTTTCTTTGTCTTCCTTTCTTCTCCCTATGCCAATTCAGACAACAGTACCAGCATTCTCAGGGAGCAGAAAACCATCCCTAGTGGGGAGTTAAACCTTGCACTCTCTTCCACCAGCACCCCCACACCAGCCCAGTTGTCAGCCCTGGGAGGCTGAGAACCCTTCCACAGATGGGAAAACCAGACCTGGTCAAGTGAAGCAACACATGTAAGGCCACAGTGATACAGAAGCAGACGTGGGAACAGAACCTCAGCCTCCTTTTTTAGTCCTACGTCCTTATTGCCTTGGCTGAGCATTTTTCTGTAACCAAACAACACTACAAGGCCACTTTTATTCCCTTCCTGACTAGCTTATCTGGAAATACAATGCTTACTATTTTCCTCCCCAGCTAACAATACAAAAACTAAAATGGTTCTGATGCTTGCATGATGGAAACATTCCTACCCCAGGGATTAGCAAAGTACCACTACCCCCCACCACTCAACCAAACATGCCGTCTTACTTTTCAGAAGACTTATTCTTCCCATTTTGTGTTCATTTTATGCATGGACATAACACTCAATCCGTGACAGTCCCCATTTCAGAGGAGTGTGGATGCTGCATTTGTATGCAGGATCCTGCATATGTGTGTACGATAACAAGATTCAAGCTGGAAACAAATGCTCATTACCACACAAATAATAGTGACTGGGCTGAACCTGTCTGCTAATCCTCAAACTCCACCCAGCTCCTCAGTGACTCTGACTTCAGCAGCAACACACAACACTTCTGCTGGATCTCCAGAGGGCCAGACTAAACCCTCACCTAACTTTATCATACAAGAATTACAGCAGGACCAATTTCACACAGCCTAACAATACAAGCTGGAAGTAATCCTAAACATGATAGCTTCATTTCTGGGTGTCTCAATGAGCATTTGCTGAAGAATACTTTGCAAAGGATAAAAAGGAAAATGTTGCTTTATGAATAATGCAATTTTCACACAATGACATGTTGGAAATAAACCCAAGCCTTTGAGTATTTCAGTAAACACCTTTGTACCATGAAGAAGTAAGGGAAAACAACATGAGAAGCTGCAGGAACAACTCCTGAGCTACCACTGGTACTTTCATAGAAAAGTCCTCAGCTGGGCTGATGAAGATCAGAGCTGTCAAATAACTTAAATACGATCAATTACAACACCTAAGAGCAGATAGCTTACATTTCATTCAGGAGCCATCTTGAAGTTTCAAACTCAAAATCTTAAAAATGATACCACAGATAAAACCATGCTTTAGTGTATTTCCAGGACACTTAAGTTACCTAAGGAAGTTCTGGAAGGTATCTGACACCTGAGAATTTCACAAAAGCCTGGAGATGATTCTCAGGATTTTACATCCAGGTCTGGCTTACTAAAATTAAAAATACACCTTAATCATTCCTTGTTGAAAAAAATCAGTAAGAGAAAATCCGCTGTAAAACAATATCTACGTAGTTTTTCTTACAAATTTGAAGTTTTAGAAGATGTAGTTAAGCCTCTTTTCACTGAATCCTGTGCAGGTGCTGGAAACCAATGCAGGGTCATGGAAGAGGTTTAGACCTGCAAACAAAGCTTACAGCAAGGAAAAGCTTACTTTTACAACCCAGTATTTAGATCCAGTAGTAAAAGGAAAACTACCCGGCATCCTCTAAGATACATTTGGCACGCACAGTTGGACCCCATCAGGGCTATTACTAGGAAGTCCCTGGAATTTGCTGTAGTATTTCACCTGTTGTTTGCACTGAGTGTCTTAAACTGCCTTACAAGTGCTCTAAGCATCTGAAAAAGAATTCTGAAGTTTCACCAGAAATAATTTAGCACATGTCCTGAAGAAGCCATTTTCAGTATGCACAGAAGGCAGCCAGAGTTTAAGCATTGTGCTTGCTTCTAAGCTCAAGTTCTTTCAGAAAAACTCCAGGTTGCAGGAGGTAAAGTACAATAGCTGTACGGTTACACAGGTTTCTAATACAGGAATAATCAGATGAATTAATCTTATATCTTAAACATTTCTTGTATATACAGGAAATGCAATATTCATTTAAAATATTGTATAGCATGTAGGTTATAAACCACCATGGAAGGTGGAAGCCTTTGAAGGATGACTGCAGTAGTTCCTCCATATGCTGTACCATCTTTCTTCCTCACAGAGCACCTCTTCATTTCATTTTTTGTGCTTATACTTAGTATTCAGCCTGCATGGTAATTTCAGGAACTCTCCCCCCGATTAATAACATGCAGATTTATACAGTTCTCTATTTTGCATACCTAATTTCCCCACAGTTTGCCTGCTTTACTGTAATTCCTCTGATGTTTACTTTGTCTTAGCATTCTTGCTAAGTTAAAAAGGAACTCACTTGAACATTCATTATTAATTTCTCCTAAGTATCTCCAATTAATTTTCTGAATAGATTGGTACTTTATGACATTTGTTATTGATTGTTTGGAAGCAAACTTCCAATTACTAAAGCAGCACAATTTCCTAGTTCAGAACTGTAGTTTGAACATTTTTCTGCTAAGCAATGAAATCTTGAAGCAGCAGCATCCCTTTCACAGTCAAAATTGGAGCCCAAATGGCTACAACAGGCCATAAATCCACTCTTTGCATCTTAATGGGCACATACAAACAAATCACAAGACTGCTTTTAGCAAAGCAGGCTGAAGCCTACAGTTTTAGGAGTCTATAACATTGCAAGAAGATCCCATTACATGCATCTTCACCACTTTGTGGCTCATATCAAATGAAATCCAAAAATGCGAGCTCGCCATGAAACTTGTATAGCCCTTAATGAGACAGACAAAAACTGAGGAGCTGGAGCAATTTCACGTCCAACAGTCATTGGAGCCAAGTTAGTAAAAAGCCCAGGAATGCTACAAAAGTCTGAATTTTATCAACGCCATTTTCTTTTGCTCTATCATGAGGTATGAGCAGCACCCGAGTGTTAGCAGACAAGTGGAAGACCACAGTGGGTCATCTTAACTTTTAAATCCCCTTCTTAATTGAATGGTTTGTAAGGGGGTATTTAACTCAACCCCAGAAGCATCTGAAGCAAGGATAAGAACACCCAACTCCCTT
This sequence comes from Aythya fuligula, assembly GCF_009819795.1. Classification (NCBI taxonomy): domain Eukaryota; kingdom Metazoa; phylum Chordata; class Aves; order Anseriformes; family Anatidae; genus Aythya; species Aythya fuligula. The sequence goes on along the minus strand of NC_045580.1, from coordinate 3,413,400 downwards.
GCTCCCGCAATACAATATTTTGAAGAACATTACAAATCCTAATTTCCACAAGAACAAGTGAAAACGGGAAACATTCTGTAGTGATGCGTTCAGGGAGTCCATGCTTGTTATCAAAATCCAAAGTGATCATTACAAAGCACCAGGGCCGTTGTGGAAGAGAAGCCCAAGTCATATTCCTTTGATACAACCTTCAGCCAAACCAGCTCAGAGACAACAGGGTCTGGCAGTTCTTTGGCTATGATCTAATACCACTACTACTAAACCTGCACTTTCCTGTACAGGTTATCGGAGATCTATTCTACGTAGAGACATTCATCAGCAGATGTAATATAGTTATCTCTGCCAGGTACTGTCTCCTCGTAGATCAGGCATGTTCTAATACAAGTTGTTTTTTTTTTAAAGCATCGGTCCTGACACCAAGCAGCTCATTAGAAGATGCTGTCACTACAGAAACTCCCTCAAGGAGGGCAGTAGCTGTGCTCCTCTGACTGCCTCGCTGGATAGTCCAAAGAACATCTAGGTTAGGATCCACTTTTGGCTGGGAGCTCTGACAGGTGAATTTTTTAGGCACCGCTCAGACACTGTAAGCTTTAAAATCACAACAGCATCGCTGCACAAAGATGCTCATTCTTACCCTCCCATCTTCTGCTTGCAAATGTCTTCCAAACTACATTTGCGCTTTTTTTCCTACAAACTCAGGAAATAAAGGCCCAGTATTCGGCTTTTGCAGAGATTCTTGTAAGATCTCTTTCCATTGCTCAAGTCTTAATTTTTAGAGGCAAGAGATCAGCCTAGAAAACTTTACAAGACCTCAGGTCTGTACAATGCTCAAGCAGAAACGCATTGCTAAGCAACACAATCTAGCTGTGTCTGGGCTGTAGAGATATTCTGGCCAAGAACACAAAGAGGGGCTCATCAGAATTACAATTCCAAAGTGTATGCCTTTGCCACTGCCAGACAATAATATCCCCAAAGGGGACGCAGGGTCAGTATTCATGTCAGCCGGCTTTCATTCTGAGGCAGATGGATGTTATCTGTCTGCCTGCCTGAGTGGCCCAGGCTTATCTCAAGATTTTTGAGCCTGATAATGACTTTAAGTGTTTGAAACTATAGTAAAAGACTTGAATCCAAAAAGGGACAGGACTCATGTAAGAAAGTCTGCGCAGGAGGTTATCACCGTAAAAAGCAAGACAGTCAAGGCTTCAACAGCAACAGCTGACACATTCCTCTTATACTACAACTGCACTGTTGGACACGCAGTGTTTTTCACTTAGCATTTTAAATTAGTTGGCTGTAGACTGAAGTGATCAATTTCACCCAATCTCGCATACAGTACTAAAACCTCAAGTTTGCTTTTATTTCACTAGTTTTAAAAAAATGTCACTTTTTAAGTTTACATTTTTGTCTGTGCTAAAAAATAACCCGAGCCTTAGTCTCACCGAAACAGAGGAATTCAGTTCTTGAAGTGCAAAGTAAACTGTTTTACAATAACAGAAACATTACCCTGAAGATTAAGGCCGCCTTACTGCACACAAGAGAAAACCTTGAAAAAGTGTTTTTCATTAAACAAGAAATAAGCTGGAGATAAATAGACCCAGCTACAAGCAGAAGCAGATTTCATTTCTTCAGGTCCCTTGCCTCAGCCTGCATGCCCAAAACTAAACTTCAGTGGACAAATCTGCTGCTGTGGCACCTCAATGGCACGGGGACCGTGCCAACCCCGCAGCTTGCTGACAGCACGCTGGCACCTCTACCATAGTGAGTTCCCTTACCTACCAAAGGCAGCGTGGCAGTAGGGCTGATTCAACAAGACCTATTCCCTTTTTCTCAGTTTGCAGTTAAGGCAGGAAGAGCTCAGAGACAGAAAAGGGTTCTCAAGGACCTGCAGGAAAAGAGAATCACCTTCAAAGCATTTTCATCTCTCCACGGCCACTAAGTGCTATAAGATTGGGTAGGCATTCCACACAACACACAGGAAGTCAGAAGCTCAAAGGTCAGCAAACATGCCATTAGCCCCTCAAAAAGAAATCCAAACACTTCTGTCGAGTCATCACTTTGTGGACACTTAATGCACAGTAAGGATGCCAGGTATGTGGAAGACCACTGAATTAGAGCTATCGATCTTGGCACCCTACAGCGCCTTTTCAGAAAGGTAATTATTTGGTTCCACCCCAAACTCCCCTGGCTTCATCAATAAGTTGTCACTCCTCAAAGAGAGGAAGGTAAAATGAAAGAGTTCTTACTCTCATAAAGCAGCTTATGTCACTCAATAGCTGAAAGCTGCAAGGTTCTCCTAGACCTTCACTGGTTCTCCTCCCCTTTTATCACACCCTGTGTCCAAAAATGTTGGACTTTTTAATAAAAAGCTTCTTTTACCTATGGAGCTGTACGATTTACACTGACAGGAAGGAAGGAAAATGCAAATGGAAAGAAAATGCAAGTGTGGGAACCTGCTCAATTTAACTGAAAAATAACTCATTTAGCAGAAAGTGTTTAGTGAAATAAATGCCAACAGAGCCAGAAGTCAGACAGTAAATAAGCCTTACCCAATTTGAACATGTAGCTGCCTAAAAACATTCTTCACGGTAATGTGCAGTTTAAGCACTTAGGAAAATTGCCAAGAGGTGTCAAAATACTGAGAAGTCTGAAGATAAGATTGCAGGCAAGTAAATCCCCCTCAGCTCTTCCAGAGATCCCAGACCCGGTGACTATTACAAAACTATACTATATTCAAGAGAAAGTTACTTTCCACCCCATGTGGCTAGAGAGATCTCCTCTGCCATGCTGAAGCAAGCCACCAGCGTGGCCCACCTCATTCTGCATCCCCCTTACCCCAAAATTCCACCTCTAGTTTTATGGTTTGGTGTCGTGGTACCTTTGCCCTCACCAACCCTCCATCATGTACTCGGGATGCAAACAGGTGTGGTGTTCTGCACTCTTCATTTAAATGGTATCCTTGACTATGGGTCTGCCTCAGATGTACTGCTCAGCTCTCAACACTTTGCTGAAGTTGCACAAGGAAGTTACGGGAACACAAACTGAACCTCATTGGAAAAAGAATTTTTGAAAAGGGCTCTAACAGATTTGTTAAAATCTGAAGAGCTACATCCAATGCAATTCAGGAATTTAATTCCACTGTAACTGAAGGACGTAGCTCATTAAGACATCAGGTAGCAGACTGAAATCCAAGAAAAACATTACACGTCAGCACACACAAAGTTATTACCTATTACATGAGAACTGTGCATTACAGCCTGGCATATGCAAAGTTACACAGACACTTACAGCTGGGGCTGCCCTCTAATCACTTCACCTGGTTTCCATGTTAGAATAAATCCAGTCAGCTTCTACTAACAAGCCACAGGAAAAGGAAAGCCAGCCGTGAGACGTGCTAGCAGACATGGCAGCTCCCTATGACTCGCTATCCACCCTGCAAGAGGAAAGGGACTGCAGCCTGCTGAACTTCTGCCAGCAGGAAACACTCCCCCACACTCCTCATTACTAAAATTCACAGAACCAGGTGATTCTCTGCATATACTTAAAGGGAAGTTTGCAACTTTTATGCTCTTTGATACCCAAGTGTTTATACCAAGCACCAAAACACAATAAAAGCACTTTTCAAGCACAAATTAACCCGTTTTGGCCAGGAGTGCCAACTCACAAGCAACCAAACCCAGGAATATTGCTAGTTTCCCATTTCTCCTGCTCAGTCGTTCACTCAGAGAGTTTCTCTTGCTTTGCTCACAGGAGCTGATACGTATACTCTGCCTGGGTCCCAAAAGGCAGGCTCTTCACTTTGCTGAAGTGAGCAATAAATAGTAATCAGCTTAAGACCAACAGCCATATCTTCAAAATACTCCATTTCTTTTGCAAGTCTGTTATAAGACAAAGCAGTATCAAGATTGAAAAATCAAAGCAGCCATCTGCCTAGAGCACTGGGACTCGGATCTGATCTCAGAGTTACGCTGGATCAGTAACTTTAAAGGGAGACTTAAAACCCAAGTACCACAAAAAGCATTACTGGCAATAGAATTGGCTCATGTCCTCACGTAGTGCCTCGGGAGAGCATTTGCTGATATTCATTCCATCTTCCCTGCTCTGTGCCCTGCAGGTCACAACCCCGCTTTAACCACGTGTAAACAAGAGGGCTTTTTCCCTGGCTGGAGTCGAACGTTATTAACAATGACTTCCACACTGTCTGCTGCTGACCACACCGAGTACGGCTACAAACACACTGCATTTCCTTCAAGGCTTGTTTGAACACATCTGCTTTGGAGATCTACGTAGGATTACCAACCCTCATTTAAAGACATCATTCTACAACACAGGACAGGAACAGCTTCATTACAGGCCCACGTAAATAAACACAGGTCCCTGCTCAGCCACTGCCTTCCCAATGGCCTTTCATTTTCTGTAGTGCATCACTTTCTTCCACTGACTTGGCAACTTGGTTCATGTTAGATTTAAGTCATTCCTAGCAACCACATTGGAACTGAACAGATATAAGGCATTTCAAAATCCAGCACAAGTTCTAGTTTAATAATGGGTCTATTCCACACAAGACTAGCAAGGAAAAAATCTACTGACCTGCCCTGAGGTGGACTCCACGCCCATATTCTGGGCATCTTGAGACTGACAAAATCTACAACACTTTAAAGAGCTTTTTTGACCTTTGCAGGAGAATTGTCCCATGCATATCCATCTCAGGCCTGTCACTGTTCTGCACTACGTGATTTGCTATTCAAAGTTATTTCTCTAATATGCACTCCATTAACATTGCTAAAATAAAACTGCTGATACAGAATTACAAACTCCACTATCATAAACAGGTTTTACACCCTTGAAATTATAGCAAGCACAAGATACTATTCATTTTACTTCATAAAGAAAAAGATATCTCAGTTGATTTCCATCTCTTGATTGCTGAGAGCAATTCCCATAAAGAGCCTTGGTAGAAAAAAATATACTTCAAGCCCTACTTATTAATCAGTACCACTACACCTCCACAGAGGTCTGACTTTTAGAAGAGCAGGGAAGCAAGTTACATACCCGTGAGCCAGAACATCCACAGACATGAGGGTCAACTCTTGGGAAAGCACAGCAGCTGCAATGCAGGTGCCCCGTTAGCCCTTCAGATTGGGGAATGCAGCTTTTCAGAATGGCAAAGCTCTTGACTAACCATCCAGATAAGCCAAAGGGCAGCCAGAAAGGCTCACACATGTTTTACAGAAAGCTCAGCACACGTAGGTTAACACGTGAAGATTGCCCCAGTCCAGTCCCATGCATATTCAGTTCCCGGCCTGGCAAACAGAGGTCATGCAGCCAGCCTTGAAGAGCGAGAGGAGTATGTTACAACAGTAAACTGCAGAGTTAAGTGGCCTCTGTTTTAAAAGGCTATACGCCAGCAGGGACATCTGCCAGGTAAAGAACTGATGAAAAGCAGTAACAAAATGTAGTGCCTCCAACAGCTGAGCCTGCCCACAGACCTAGCAGCACACCTGCCTTTCAACTCCTGGTGTCAAACACTGCACTGGGGGTTACGTATACTCCTGATGGCTCTTCTAGAGAAGATTTGCATGATTTCCCAGCATATAATTCAGTGGAAACAACCTACAAAGATGGAATCCAATCTGGTTAGCCTCAGAGCTAACCAGAAGTTAAAGTACATTATCTAAGGGCATTATCCAAATGCCTCTTGAACACTGGCAGGCACTGGGCAGCCACCTCACTAGCAAGTGTCTTCCAGATGCTGAGGAACACTGAAATAGCAAGACAAAAAAGGAACCCCTCCTCCAGACTCAGCTCTTAAACACATACATAAGGACAGAGAGGAATAAAGTTAAACTTATCCCCCCAACCAAGTATTTTACCTCTTCACGTTTCTATTTAGCAGAAACAATGACTTTCTGCAAGAGCTAAAGTTATTTGAACATGCAATTGCCGCCAGCTACTTTCTAACTGAGGATGTATTTGTGCTGCGAGCTAGAGCACAAACAATACTTTGGAAGAGTTGCATACAATATGGGTATGTGATTAGCAGAGCATTGCCCCATGCCAGCTTTTAAAGACTGCACAGCCACGTGTCTGCAGTAAAATTTACTGTCTCCTAAGTTTCTGTTACTGGCCTTTCCTAGCCACCAGAGCAAATTGGCTCACTGCACACTTCCCACAGGTATCTCTCCTTACCAAGAGAGGAGTAATGATAATTTAAAGCTTAAGATACATATGTATAAGAGCACAACTAGTAGCCCTCATTGAAATGTCAAATGGGAGAGCTACTGATAATGTCAGACACTCATTTCACTCCTTGCAGCTCTATGCAGCATTATTTGCTGACAAGTAATGGACACGATCTAAATTACTTCTCCTCTGACCTCTTCAGATACAATCAGTTATCATTTCTGACAGTAATGAATCTGCCAGACTGGAAAATCCCTGAAGATCCTGATAGAATCAACTCCTTGACTTCCATTTAACCTCCTCTCACCCTTCAATAGTTAAAACTTCTGCAATATTCCATTACAGACATTCTCAGAGCAGTGCATGCAAATACCAGGACAGGGCCCGTCACGTTAGAGGCCATCTGCTGATAAATGCTGGCATGCTCGTACCCCGTGCATATAGCACAACACGTTTACAGCAAGGTAGAGAAGTATTTTCCCTTTATGCTTAGAAGGCAATGCACCTTCCCGTGGCTTTATCAGCCGTGGAGACTTGCTTAAACCTCCCCAAAGCACAGCATTACAAAGGATCTCACTCCTTATATGGTAGAGCCACCAGAGGTGGGAAAACACTGATAATTCAACTAGAAAACCAGAATTTTTGGTTTACAGCCACTTGCAGGTTACAACAGCTTTCGACATAAGGCACTGGGGTTCCTGCAGCCATTCAACACCTGGCCTGGATCAGACCTTGGCATTTGCCTGAAATGCAACACCATGGTCACCTAACAGTGCCTGACAGAAAGGCTTCAAATGATGCCCAAGAACCAACACCATGCTCTGTAACGCATTAAATACTTCACACCTACAGGTGTCTACAGCCTAAACAACCCACCAGAATGTCTGAGCCTTTTGCTGGATGGACACTGCTATTCCTGAGCACTGAGGCTGACCTGACAAAGAAGGAACACCAAGTCTCCAGATTAACTCTGTCTGAAAACAGTGCAACTTGTCCTCCAGTCATAGAATATCAACTATACCAAGTTATATATAAGAGCAGGACAGTTGTTTCTTCCCTCAGCACCAGCCAGCAGCGCTCTGCTCAGCGCACCCCAAGACAAAGCTGCTGATCCAAGCACTATTTGATTGTCTCAGCTCTCGTATTCTTCACTAACAGGCGTGATTTCAGAAAACAGTTTCTCAATTCAAACTGTAGCCCAACAAAATAGATTAGAGCAGAACAGTTGGCCTGGAAAAAACTATGCAGTAGAGGACAGTTGGAACATTCATTTTCTCTTATGTTCTTCTGCTGCTGACTAAACCCTAATTTAGTGTTGGTTTTGCTTTCTCTCTCATCTTTTTCCTTTTTCTAAGTGTGTTTAATCTGCTGTAAAATTGTTTTCATGGCTGCAGTGAATGTTATTGTAACTGTTTTACAATGTGCATTATCTGCACTGTGTAAAGGCTTTTGCTTTCTGTATGCAAATCACTACCTTGCCTGCTGTCATTCAAGGTGCATGCCCTAACACAGCCATAATACTAAGTAATGTTCCACATCACCGAAGGGCACAAATGCTATTTCCAGCAAAATAAATTAATGAAGCACTTTGGATCCAGCAGTACAGAACTGGAGCCCATTCTTAGAATGCAGCTGGACCTCAGCCCAAAGATAGGAGCTCAACTAGCTTCCTTCTGACCCATAGCTACTGCCAGAACAGCTGAGCCTTAGGAACTACCAGTCTGAGAGGGCCAACAAGAAGGACTACAGAAAGCATTCTCATTCTGTGGGCAGAAAACAATCCTAATTGTTTTATAACTAGAAGCAGCAAACTGAAATTCTGCAAGTTCCATCTGAATATGAGGGAAAACTTCACAGTGGGGTGATGGAAATGAACAGGTCAGCCAGGGAAGCTGTGGAAACTCCTCTGGAGATATGTAAAACCTGCCTGGAGTTGATGCTGTGCATCACACTCTAGGTGACCCTGCTTGTGCAGGGAGGTAGACTAGCTGGTCTCCAGAAGTCCCTTCCAACATCAACCATCCTGTGAATCCAATTATGACAACTTAGTTACCTATCAGGACAATTGGGGAAGCTTGGTATTTACCCTCCCTATCCTGTAACCTGTTAAAAGGAGTTAAGTTATTCAAGGTCCATCAGCACCACTGACATCAAACAAGCCTGCCAGGACAAATTCTATTTCAGCTTTTCCCAAGATTCCTGAACGAGTCGGTATCAAGTCATCAGGGCAGTTTGGCACCTGGTTCTTAGCCTCCTGCATCACAGCCTCACTTTATTTGTCCTGTGTCTAACATTTTACTGAATTGTTTGCATCCAAAAGTCAATTTGGAACCCAGTACAAGGGAAGAAACAGACCTTCCCAAAGATATTGCCACTGCGGAGCATGACATCATTAACAGCACCTGCATAAGACAGCTATTGAAAACTTGCCCCAAATCTATCATTCTACAAAACTATCAACTACAACACTGTCTTACCTCTAACACCAATTTCTATTGCATCCCTTTTGTTCTGCATCTCAACTGCTTCTAAAAAAGCAGCCTTACACCTCTACCCGTTCTGCTGGAACAATGCATCCATCTTTCCTGTCCTTCCTAACCCCAGGATTTACCAGCACCATCCCCAGCACATAGCCCTGAGCTGGCTTTCTGCATACAGGCTGTTTTTAACTCATCACTGCAGGACGTAGCCACTTCCAGGAAAAAAAGATTCCACTTCATAGCAAGCAACAGCAGTAATCAAAATCAATCTAGGAATAAGACAAGTGAGACAAACTACCTAGCTGCTCACAAATTTATGCCAGGTCAGCTGGCATTTGCAAGAGCTTCTATTCACTCATCCCCCTCGTACACTTGGATATAGTTTTCACCTCTGAAGCAAAACTATTTCATAATGGAATTACACTCAGTTATAAACCCAGAGTGACTGTATTTCATGGTTCTTTATAGTTTATGGCACACCAGTTGACAAAAGATAAGCCTATAGACTTATCAGGGCGATATGCACACAACCAGGATATAAAAACAAGGCAAGAGCTTCAGCGCTGCCTTTTAGTCCTGTGTTTTCTTCATTTCCAAGCTGAAAGAGGTCTCAGAACTTTAAACGCTGGGTCACGAGCCAAAGGGCCAAGCAGCCAACTTCTCTGAAGTAAAGCATTCACGCTCCACGGGGACTCTCTAGCCAGAGAACAAGCAGCTCATGCTCAAGATCACTTCTGAGATGCCAACTGGGCCTTCTGCCACCAGCTGGCTGATTAGGACATCAATCGTGTGATTATATTGCTCCCCAATTACCCTGCCCTGGCAAGAGCCTCAGCTTCATAACTCTACATTTGCTTAGATCTACAACTTCGCGACCGGTGGCAATTGCTTAAGAAACAAGCTAGGCACATCAATCCTTTTCTCAGACTGAAACAAAACAATCATCTCACCTGCACAGAGGAGTATGACAACAGTTAAAAGATGAGCCTACAGGAAGCCTAAGCTGTTCATCCTCTGCATTGCAGCCTGCAAAAGGCTTTGTGTATTTATATACAGCTATCTCTCCCAGCACAGCAACTCATTTACCAGTGTCTATAGGATCTACTACGTCCCGAACTTGCCAATTTGCCTCAGCAAGTAATCACGGCATCAGACTGCTCAGAGAAGACCATCCCTCAATCTGTCAATGCAAGGTCACATGATGAACCGAGAAAATCCATACAAAAGGAAAAACCTCCATACCCAATCCTCAGGCACTTAATCACAGCCACTCACACTATCAGCACCTGAAGCAACATTGCCATGACAACCACGGTACCTTTAGCCCCGCTGCCAGGGTAGCACAGAAGGAGACACTTGTCTCCAGTTTGTTAGCTGGGTAATTGGTCCTGCTGCGCAGGGTCAGCGTTAAGAAAGATGACAGCAGGCAGGGGCTGTCTGCTTAGGTATCAGGGCCACCTTATCCTTGGGATGGATCTTAGATTTATTAAACACTTACGAGGTTAGCGAGCTGTGAAAATCCTATTCACCACCGCTGCAGTCTGCTGCCTGGAAACTTCCTCCTGTGCTTTAACTTTTTCGGGAGGGGAGGAGCTTCAGGGATTTACATTGCTGTGATTTTCAGGTGAGAGAAGCCTTCCGAATCCCCATTCTGGGGGGCCGCTTTTTGTAGGAAAAGCAAATGGGCTGGAAACAATTCTTACGCTGAGCTCTTCAGGTGGCACACAGGGCAGACCAGGTTTTGCCAGAAATTTTCACTTAACTGTCCCTCAGCTTGCCTACAACTCTGTAAGTTGATTCTAAAGCTTTGTTTCCTGTACTTATTATTTCTATATTTGTCAGCTATTTACTCCTGTGAGGCAAAGAAAACAAGCCCCCAGCCTTGTTCTTAATCTGATACAAACTGCGGATCTTCAGATGAAAACGATGGATTTGCTGAATAATGTAGTTTTAATACAAACTCTGTCTCCATTATTCATGAATTTATTTCCTGCTATTCTACAGAGGCAGCCGAAGCCCCGTACACTGTCACTAATGCCGGAATGGATCAGAATTTCACCCTGCAAGTCTGTAGATAAATTTTTAAAACCTTTATCTATTACCTCTTGCATTCCACAAGCCTAGGCACAAGCATTATCTGATTATTCAGAAACGGTTGAGCCTCAGCTTCCACACAAGCAGCTCCAAGCTCTAAATGAAATACCAGGGGCAGGGCTAGTGAAGTTGCAACTCATTAGCCCACCTGCAACAAACAGGTGCCCCTTGCCAGCATCATTCAGCCACACAGAGGTACCTGGTGATCTGCTGCATAACACACTCAGAATTTTAGCTTTTAGAAAATAAACATCTTAAAAGGAAACTTCAGAGGGAGTGCTTTCTGTACCTTAGTTATGTGCCTTGGCAGACACCTTCCACCAATTCACAAGCCCATTTTGTGCATCCTGCAGAGAGAAGGCCTATGGTAGGTACAAAACAGCTCCTTCAATGGAGGAAGAATTTGTTTTGCTCTTGAATTTACAAAGCTTTCTTCCCTGAAGCATAACGGAACCTGAGCAAGTACTTTGCTGTCAGTCTTCCCCACACAGTTGGTTTTTATGAGGTGGGGGAGTCAGGAATAGCCAATTGAAAGGATTGTACTACATGAAGGCTGGGCAAAGACAAAGCGCCCAACAGAGGAAAGGACCTCGATAAAATATGCAATTGAGTGATGGGAAGTCTCACTGCAAAGAAATTTCTCATCAATTTCCATTCAAAGCTTTTCCTCGTAAGATAACCAGTTGTAGTAAATTCTTTACAGACCTTTGAGCAGGAGCTTGGACTCCAGACCTCTGGAGGTCCCCTCCAACCTGAATTACTCTACTACAGTCCAGCTCCAATCAAGTTAACCACCACATCATTCTCAGAAGACTGAGTCAAAGATGGAGATAACTGCAGATCACAGGCCACATAAAGAAGTTGTCAAAAAGTAAATATTTCAGCTATCAAAGGTACTTCTGTAAGAGCTGTTTACAGCCCAGCCGCATCTGAGACACTGATCCTGCCTGCCTGGGAGACAGAAGCTGATAAGGACCTAAAACATCAAATGGAGATGGTAAAAAAAATAAAAATTCACTGATATCCTGGATTGCAATAATACATAAGGTAACACTTAACAAGTAACACAAGAAACCATTTAAAACATTTTTAACAACAGTAGAAGAAAAACATGCTAATATTTTATATAAGATTTAACAAAACCAGATGAAAGAGCACATAGGGGCCTGTAGGAGCAGAACCCAGAAGCCATTAGCAGCAAAACCAAGCACAACTCCATGGCTGAAGCTGTCACCAAGTATGCTCTAGCAGCACTGTCTGCATTCTTAGATGATGGAACTCTTTTGTGCATGATGAATGACAAGTGCATGGAAAAAAAAGTCTTCCATCCCAAAATTATCATGATGGAACAGAAATGCATCTACGCCCAATAATCTTGGGCCAAGATGCAAGTGTTCGTGCCACTGGGGTAGAACAAGGATAGTACTGAATTAGGACATACTTTCTCCAGCACCAGCCTCTGTGAACTCACCCTACCATTTGTAAGGCCCCCAAACCAAAGTCATCTGCCCAGGGAGTTCTGGCCTACCTTGTGTCTTACTGTGCAGTTGACCAGTGAGGATGACATCACAGTAAAAAATAATTAGTATTAGCCATGCTATAAATACCCACTCACTCCTAGTTCAGCATGCAGATTATTATAATGACCGTACCTTTTAAGCTATGAAATTCTGTTTTACAAGCCTTCATCTCAGCATAATGTCCTCATAAAACACAACAGCAGTGCAGCAGAGAGGACTAAATTAAAAATTAATGAGCCCTGCCAGCACTAGGCTTTCTCAGAGCCAATAGAAAGTTGAAAGTCTTCTCCCCCAAGGAAGTGCCCAGGTTACATAAAGGCAGCAGACATACCCTTCCCTGTCCCAGGTTTAATAGCCACTGCAGTGCACTCATTTATATGCACGCAGAGGGTTGACATCACTGCACGATGATGTCAGGGGATGCAGGAGACAAACTCAGCTGGATGAACAGGAGCCACGAAACCTGACAGGACTGAACTCTGTCAGGTTTTCCCTTCCCCTCAGCAAGGATCACCGTTAGTAATCACTTCCAGATGAGGAATGGCTGCTTACAGAAACAAAAGCACTTCTTTGGAAGGATTTCATGGGAGATGAGACAAAAGGTTAGGCACCTTTCTGTCCCCACTGGCTGAACTGCTCAATGCAGAGTCAGAGCCCTTTCAGCATCTCCCAAGGCACTTAACGAGCATGGAAAAACACCATCTTAATCACCTCCCAGAGACAGCACCAACAAGGTTTTAGAGAGGTCCACACTGAACAGACCGAAGCGTTCCTTGTTATGGTTTTAGCAGTTATCGGTCAAGGAAGAAATGAGCAAGAGAAGGGCATTCAAATCACTCGTGAAAAATGTGATTACTTTCATAAAGGCAGCTTACTGCCCCACAGAAGGGCACCACAAGCAAGGTGCTCTCCTTCGATTCAGGTATTTTAGAGTATTTTAAGCCCATACTCTAGTCTGAGCCACAGAAGCTGTCGAACAGTTTCAGCTCTCCACTGGAAGCAGGCACCTTTCTCTGTTAACACCAGGAGTATCAAGCAGGATGTCTGTAGGCAGTGGTAAGGGACCGGGCTGAATACTCTGCATTTTCTGCTAGCTGAATAACTTCAGCTCCTAGCAATTAAGCACTTGACCAGAAGCTCTCTCCACTAAAATCCCACCCAGAAGCGACGTGGTTTAACTGCAGCCTTTTATAGAAAGCTCTTCACAGATGCCTAGAAAAGAAACTGATACGGAATTCAATAGGATTGCATACTGATTACTCTAAAGCAATATTCTTTAATGGAAACTGATCCTTCGTATGCATTTTGTGATCCTTTCTATGCATTTTAAAGCTCATCCACAGAATTTAGAAGACAAGTACTCCCACCTAATTCTATGCAATTTTCCCCTATTTTTAGTAACTGATTTCATTCTCTAAAGTACACACAACCTCTCCTTAACTGCCTTCCCTTTTCCCCTCCAAGTATTCTAATTTTTTGCAACTTCCAATCCAACTCCTTATCAGCTCAGTGGCACTGAACACTGCACTGAATATTCCCAGTCCATCAGTTCATACAATTAAGTAGAAATTCTGCTTATCAGGAGCTGGTGCACCATCTTCCACACAGCTATACGTGGTTTCTACACTTCATCCTGGTGGCAACAGGAGAAGTATTACAGCACGCAGCTTCAAGACAGTCGGTAGCCTGCAACATATTACAGCCACTGCTTGCTTTTGTTGCTAGGCTCATCTCCCAACAGGAAAGCCTCAGTCCTTGATCAGCAGACCATGAACACGCTGTGTTGAAGCATGCCCTTGCAAGACAGAAGTGACAGACCAGAACCCTCTTGCACTTTTCCAAGAGAAGGACTGACTACATGTAGTCATTAAAATAAAGGTCTCAGTCAGCTGAAGAACTTGAAATAATGTACTCTGACTCCCTAAGCTGCCATTTTACTGGAAAGAGGAGGATTTACCTGCTCCACACCAGTTTTATTGATTCCAAACATCCATTATTTATTCTACTGATACTGCATTTCAATACCACCCTGGTTTTGGCTGGGATACTGTTAATTTTCTTCCTAGTCTCTGCATGGTGCTGTGTTTTGGATTCACTACGAGAATAGTGCAGATAACTGATGTTTTAGTTGTTGCTGAGCAGTGCTTATGCAAAATCAATGACTTTGGGGCTTCTTACAGCACCCTGGCAGCAAGGAGAAGGCTGGAGTTGCACAAGAAGCTGGGAGGGGACAGAACCCTAGCACAAAAAGCTGCTTTGAAATTCAGCAGCACTATTAGCCATGCAATAAGGACAAACCCAGCTGGGCACCGCAGCTCATACAGAAATGCATAATTCCTGTACCCACTGCAGATCAACAGCTCCCACTTGGAACAATACCCCAGACTGGTACCTAGAGCCCCAGGATTTCACCTGGTACTCCATCACAAGCAAGAGGAGGTGCAGAAAGCACTGCTTAAGCATTGCTAACATGGCCATTCCTGTCCCAGCATGGAAAATGCAGTCACCTAGGAAACCGTTTTGGAGATCTGCTGGTGTCTGGGGGTAAGGTTCAGATGTGTGTAAATGCAACAATTACTCACAGGCATCCACAGCTTGTGCCCATCGGAGAACCTGCTGGAGAGCTGACAGTTTCCATAGAAACTGTCTGGAGGAGCTTACAGTGAGCTTCCTCCCAGCTGTTCCACCTCCAAGTGCAAACAAAGGCCCAGCAACAACAAATGGGAAGGACAACTCACCTGGAGTGCAACAGCTCGACAAAGAGCAGCAAGGCCAGAGGAGTGAAGCAGGTGAAGGTCAGCCTAAGGGGGAAACAGCAGAGTCTATCTTATAGCAACTTATTTTGCTACTAATCTGCTTATTTCTTAGCAGCTACTTCCTTTAAAAACCTTGTTTTGCTAGCTCAGAAAGAGTCCTACAGTGATCTAACCTGGGAAAGCAGCTGAAGGAGAAAGTTTGACAGCAAAGCCACCAGCCACATGTAGCCTCTGCTGAACAGCTATGCAATGGAGCTCCATGCTTCTGCAGAATAAAGCTCTGAGCTGTAAAACTGAGTTGTCCCTCAGAAGTATTAGTCAGCAGGGAACCTTGCAGGTTCATAAATGCATGCCTGTCCCATTTAAGAACAAGCAGCTGCCACGTTCCACTGCCTGCATTTTCACCTCAGATGTTTTCCAGCTCCCTAAGGCCAACAGGTGAGCAGGTCGAGAGCCACATGGGCTGCCAAGGAAACGCTACGAGAGGTCACATCACTCCATGCATGCCGCACAGCACATACTCAAACCTCTTGTCTAAAGTGAATTTCATCCTCAGAAAATGAAAGTTTTATCTTCTCAGACTCTTATGCTGTCTGGAGTTCCCCATTCATACCCAAAGTGGTTTCCACTCTAGAAAAACTAAGAGCTTCCCTGGAAGTCTTCACCTTCCATTTGCCTGGCCTCTCTGTGGTCTTTGCCACAGCATCTCCCACATCCTTTATTACCAAAAACCCCTCTTACCCCACATCACTCTAACACTCCATGTTATCATCTACACTTATTTTGCTACAACCAGCACACAAAAGAGCAGAATCTCTGAAGTCTTCAAAGCTTTTCCCCCCTTTAAGTCCAGGCAAACGCATTATCAATATTTTCTTCATAATTTCTTTTTAATTCCAGAAGCAGCCTCCCTTGTACTTCTGGAGGTAGTGACTTTTTGCTTTTAAAGGACATAGGAGGGGAATAAAACCGACCTTGGGAGTTGCACAGCTCTTATGCTTCAGCAACAGGACTATTTCTTGACACTGCTGCCAACCTTCCCTTACTAAAAGGACAGTGAGAAACATCAGCCAGTTCTGAGAATAAGTCTTCCCCTGCTCTGCTTCCTCTGCTGCTGGTGCTATCTATCAGCCCAGCCTGTGTAACAATGGGACTCATGACAATGAGCACAAGCACAGGTCTGTGGGCTCTGCCTCAACACAACACTGGTGCTGCTTTCTGTTGTCGGCCACGTTTATGACCTGGCAAGCAGCAATGACCAAACCCCCTAGCTCTGTTAGATACAGCTAGCTTCTTAGTGTCAGTACTTAATTAGAACAAGTCATGTTAACCACACAAAAAGAAGAATTCACAACGCAGTGACAGCTAATCATTTGCAAGGAACAACAGATGCACTCACAATGAAGATATATTTCACGGCTCCTTGCAAAGCACTTTTCTGATTGAATAATGCATTATAATGAAC
This sequence comes from Aythya fuligula, assembly GCF_009819795.1. Taxonomy (NCBI): domain Eukaryota; kingdom Metazoa; phylum Chordata; class Aves; order Anseriformes; family Anatidae; genus Aythya; species Aythya fuligula. The sequence continues at coordinate 3,396,905 of NC_045580.1, read as the reverse complement.
ATTTGGATAGTTCAAAAGTGTTTTAAAAATTTATAAAGCACTTTCTTCTCCATCCACTTCTGCACAAGTATTCCTTAGTTTGTGCCATAGTTGAAGGCTATGCAGGTGCTAGCTTTTATCCTAGATTTATGCTGGCAACACATAAAATAATTCAAGAGATGCCTTAAGCCAAAAAAAAGATAACCTAAGCAGAAGAGTCACAGGTGGACGTAACACTTCTTGGTACTTCTAGGGATGGATGTGCTTTTTTTTGCATCACTTCTCAGAAGCTTGGCAGGAGGTTTCAAATGAACTAAGGCTTATTTGAGCTAAGCCTTTGCCCAAAGTCAGAAACTACCAACTCATAACTATCTTTGGCTTTAAGAAAACCCAGGAACAGGCTGGATTTAGTTTTCCCCCAATTTTTGAGAGGTTTACTATAACTCACAATTCAAAACAGAGCAGAAGGAAAACTTCTTGTAACATGTTAAGCCATAGAAAATGCAGGTACCAAGTCTCATGAACCAAACCTACAGAGCTCCTCCTTATTTCTCATCTGGAATACAAGAAATTGGCTTAGCAGCAACCAACTGTCCTGAACATTGCTTCATCTAAGAATTCACAAGTCTGTAAAACTCTTTACCTGCCACATGTTAAGAGTACAAAACACAGTGCTGGAAACTCAGATCAATTGTACTCATTTGATATCCCCTAAATGGGTTCAGAGGATTTCCAAGCATCTCATTTTTCTCTAATTCTTTTGCTCCTTAATAGATATACTCACACATGCATTATTTTTATGTCAACTTGGTGTGAAGCAGAAGAAAAAAACATTTACAAGTTGTCCCATCCCTGCAGAAAGCAGGCTGCTAAGAGGCTGTTCTCTGCTTATCTATGGATCAGCTTATCCCTTCCCATCTGGTCACAGCAGAACTAAAAGAACTGTCCACATAGCAACTGGCTAGAATGCCTGAAAATGGTTTCTCTACAGTCTAAATAAAACCAAACTCATTCTTCTGCAGTTTGTTTCAGCCACGCAACGCATAAACTGGTACACTGATTAGGGTGAGAGCAGCATGCACATCACGGGGGTGAGATCAGCACTTCAGACCTGTGGTTCCTGAACAAAATCTCTGAAGTGGCAAGACCTCCTGCCAATCCTCATCTAAACCCTGCTTTTTTCAAAGTACTTTAAGTGTTTGACCAAAAGTAGACGTGAAAAGCCTCAAGTGTTCTGACAAACAGGCCAATCCTTGACCTCCCTCCCAAACCAGCGATAGCATCAGTGCTTTCAGCTTTACAACTACAAGCATGTTGCATTTGGTTCCTCAGCTAGCTATAAACAAGCTCATTAGCAATTCACCTTCAGATAACTTTTTACGATGCTTGGATAAAGATCAGTACTTCTAAGTGCTCAGATTAATTTCTATTCATGTTTCTGCACTGCTGCCAATATCGAACAATTCTTTCGCCTCCGTAGAAAAGAAATAAAACCGCATGAACTGCTACAAATCCTTACTCCTAAGGTTTGCTTTTTGAACAGGGCTTTTCCATTTCGGTTGTTCTGATCTCAAGCAGCAGGCTTCTCCGTTGCCACTAAAAGAGACTGAAACCAGGATCATCCATTCTGCATGAAAAACACCAGGTGCCTATTTCACCCTACCAAGAACACTGAGAAAGGCGTCCCTCTGGTATGCAAGTCAGGGACACCAACACATCTTTAGCTGTTTTTCACCACCATCCCTGTGAGAATTCTTCTATGAATTTAAAGCGTGTCTTGCATTTGTACTCATATCTTGCATCTGACATGGAGCAAATCCTTCAAGGTCCAATAAGCACATCAGCCAGCTCTGCTGAAAACTAAAAGCATGCTAATATGAGAGCAAGAGAGTGGGACAGGAGCCCTTGTCCCAGCTATTAATAGAAACACTTCAGCAGAGCAGAAAGAATTGAGGGCTAGGATGACTGAGCCTTCTTTCTAGGATGCTGCTGTCCTGCTTACTGGACCATTAAATGTTGAGCAGAAGGAAAGACAGGTTTGGGTGAATAATGGAAGCGTAGCATCTGCAGATTTCAATGTATGTCTAGAAAACGCTTGCAATCACAGACCTAGCTGGTAGACTGGCACTTTTGCTTTTGCAACATTTTGAGAGGGTGTTTCAGCAGGAAGGTGATGCTACCTGCTTCTGCAAGACCGCTCCTCACTCCAGTAAATGGCTCATCAATTCTTCCAGATCTAAAATGAACATATACAAAGCCCAAGTGAAGAATCTCTGGCTTAAGGCAGCTCTGCTCCAGAGAATAAGCATCTCAAAAACAGTGCCCTTACCTTTTTCAATCTGTGATCCTCCCAAAGACGATGTGAAGATTCCAGCACACACAAGGCCATACGTGATCCACAAAAAGCAGGCCACAGAGCACTTCTCTAGCAGCTTGTTTCAGTAGACTGAAACTTGAAGCTGCCAAGAATAATCACAGTATTAGCTAGAGTGTGCAGTGAGCTACACAAGTCCTCAAGAGTCTGATATCTGAAGTTTCAGATGTGTAAGGACTCAAATGCATCCCTTGGTTCAGAAACAGACTTCAGCAGCTGCACAAAGTATTTGGCACACAAAGACAAGGAAGACAAGGTGTGGGTACCTCTTGAGCCAGCAAGACAAACCTGTCTCATGCAGCATTTTTCCAGGCTGCCAGCAAACAAAGATTAACTGGCACCATCTGGCACAGACCACTTAGATCTTGGATAAGTCTTGTCATTGTTTTTGCCAGCAGGTCCAATGTTACCTAATCAATACTCTGCGCTGAACAAACTACTCGGAGAAGAAACAAGTAATTGTCCTACTTCCCTGTGCTTTCATAAACACATCTGCTATTTTAAGCTACCTGGCAGGTTTTCTACAGCCCATTAGAGCTGCACACCAGCTGCTTTCAGTGCTTTTGTAACTACTTCTGACCCTAGTCATCTATTACACCTACCTGTTCTGTTAGCAGCCTTCCTGGAACACAAGGATCTAGCGCACTACTCCTATTACAGGGGTACTGCAAGCTTAGTTATCCACACAATTCCATGCAAGACGTCAAAAAGCATTTAAAATAACTACAGAATTAGGTGCTACTCTCCAATCTGTTAAGCATGCATAGCCCTTCGAGGATGCTTATACATGATTGTTGCAGTGTTTGTTCACACAGCCCTAACTCTTGTTATAGAATTTTCTTGTAGCCTTAAGCAGAAGTTATTTACAAGTGTATCTTGCATATGGCAGCAGCTTGTACAGACATACTTTAAGTATTTCACAGTAACTGTATGGCACACCAGTGTAATAACAATGTTTGTGAGGAAGGCTCCCAGATCCTCATGAGGCAAGATTAAAGAACACTGGCACCTGCTTGCACATGTGGCCAGTGACACTTCCACACCGGGGGCAAAAGCACCAACTTCTATGCCCCACGTTTATTGTAGAAAATGTCTTCCTAGTTTAAAATCACAACCAGTCCTTACTCTAAGACTACAAACTAGAAAGCGACAAGTGCATTCTTACTCCTGGAACCCACCTACACAGCACAGCATCAGAAAACAACTTGTCCTTACTGAGATGTCCCACATTAACCATGAGGACATATGGCTGGTGCTGTCCATGACCACAGGTCATTTGTCAAAAGCAGTGAAGCTTCCTGCCCCTCATCCAGCCAGGCTAACAGGACAAATGCCTGACCTGTGGGAAGATGCTCCTTCCTCGTGCACTTGCTCTAAGGGCTGCATACTCCAGGAGTCAGCTTGTCCAATAGTTTTTTGTTTGTTTTAAAAACCATTCTCAGTAAGCTGCCTTAGAAGAGGCTTACCAAAGCCCCGTGTCTGTCATTATTGATTCTTTGCTTATACAAGGAATCTTGCTTATAAACTCTATGCTTATAAACTTACCTCTATCTCTCAGGCCACTTCCCCGTGAAATGGCTTGCCAGGGCCGACAGGCACCAGTCTACCCAGCTTTCCTTACCCCAGGAAACAAGTTTAAGCAGTTTCATCCTATGCAACTCCTTGCTAAAAGTTGCTATCATGAAACCAGGACAAAATGCATCTAGGTCACTACACCAAATTATACTGCAATTGGAGGAGAATCAAAGAGAAGAATCTCTTCCTTGTGAAAATAATGTAAGTAAAACCGACCTTGCACATTACAGGATAATTGCACAACACAAATTACAAAGCAGGGTAGGAAGGCAAGGTTCACGGCTCTGCTGTCCACTTGCAGAGTGATTGGCTTATTTAGGCAGTTGCCAGCTAGAATTTTTCTGTTTAGCCACTACACCATCTAACGCAGGCGTAAGCACCGTGCCAGCCTGACACCAGAAACCTATTTCAGGGATTGGCTGCTCTGTCAGCACTAGGTCTCCCAGCCAGTTTAACAGTAAGCCATAAATCCCAAGAAGGTAGAGGGGGGTGGCAGGCTCTCTGCTGGAGAGGTGTTAAAATGCCAGAGTTAAGTTTTCATCTGTAAGGAATCCAGCTGCATCAGTTCTGCCTTATCTTGAAATTTACATTCCAATTCACAGCAGTGCAAAGCTGATGTGGCAACAGCACTATTTTAACTTCCGTGGTCCTTCTACACACATCACAGCACAGGCTAAAACAAAGACAAATGATTTCTGCATAACATTACCCAGGTTATTTATTCATCTCTCAGCAGCAAATTCAGAGTTGTCAGCAACACCTTTCTGGCAGCCCTTCCACGCTCCCTTTGCCTTTTCCCAAGGAGGCAAGCGTTTGCTGCCCTTTGCAAGCAGCATTAGAGGCATTAACATGCATCGTGGCATGTACCAGCACCAGCAATGCAAGTTGTCTGGCAGGGTGTCACAGCTGGCAAGCAGCCATTAATGCCACTCCAGCAGAGCACAAATTGCAGAAGTACACTGCAATCCTGTTAGCTTTTGACCTGTACTAGCTTTAGCACCGCTGACAGTCCTAGCTTCCCCCCACACACACCTGTTTTGACAGCTTTTTTAGGACAGACGTACCTAAAGCTAACCAAACATTTCTGCTCTGAATGCCATGGTGCTCTTGAAGACGCGAAGATGCCAGGCCCATGCTTCAGCTACACACAACTTCACATCACTGTCAATAAAGCACAGGAACAGGAGCCTTCCAAGCAAACCTAGAGTTCCTATTGTAAGGCATTGTCACCATTTCTGCTTCTAGCAGCTCCTCAAGCAGGTCCCCATCCATGTTCAGCTTGTGGGGAAAGGTTTGACTGTAGCCTGCTACACTTCAGCTGGAACAAGTTATACTGGGTACTAATTTACACCAAGCAACAGAAAAAGCTAAAGCAACTAAGGTACTTCCCTCCCCCTCCACCACTGCTTTCTGAAAATGTAAGATGAGGGAGTTGCCCTCACCTACCTCCAGCTACTGGCTTTCCTGTTACCAAAATGGAAAGGATGGCAGTGAGGTAAGGTATTACATGTAACGAGCAGCTGTGATGTGATGAACTCAGTCACAAAGGTGCTGGAGCATTTGCTGAGGTGTTACACTCAATAATATTCAGAAAATAATCATCCTCATGGTTGAAATGAATACCTGCACAAAGAAATAGACCTCAAATCACATCAAATACTGTTTTTCCATGAGGCTAAAGCCATCTTGAGCAACTGTATGACATGACAAAACTCAGCACCAAGTTTTACCAATTTATGGTTAAAGGACACAGCTGAACTAGGAGTTTCACTGTCCCTGCTGAAGTACAAAGGACACTTCTTAGCGTTCATTTACTGCTTTGCCTAAACTTAACCGAAGTCTCCTTTTACTAATTGTCTTTCATTTGTAAGCTATCTTAGTTAGCAACATTTCTTCCCAAAGAGAGCTGCTTCTGTAGCAAATGCATACCAAAACCTGCAATTAGCAAATGAAAAAAACTGGTTTTTGTTTTGTTTTGTTTTCCAGGCAAAACATCTTCTGCACAAGCAAAGTTTCATGTAAATGCACACAGATGTGGCACCAATTAAAGCACACACGACAGCCACATAAACCTTTGAACCAGCCCCTCACCAGACCAGGCACCATTTCCTACCTCTGCCTGTACTCATACTAATTTACTGAATTGCCACAGCAACTTCCAGTCGCTAGCTAATGAGAGAAGTCATATTTCACCATGATGCTGCTGGATCAATACACTTTATAAACACGGGTAGCATAGCTCTAAAAGCGACTGTCTTTTTAAGGATGGAAAACTACCAAGTCACTTTATGCTCACACAGCACATTCCCCCAGGACACGCAGATGTACTAATGTCAACTTTATGACAACAATAATAATACTTTGCTTTCCAGCAGCATCTTTTACACAGGAACTTGGTATGCTTTACAAATGATGGACCAGACGCTCAGAGCTCCTCAGCGTACCTCTGGGAGCATTCATGGAGGCTAACTTCAGCTAAGGATGCCCATCGTTGCAGATCCTGCAGTTAAAGACAGAAGCTAAGTCAGGACTGATGCAAATCATTTTCCAGAGGATCTCTCCCCATCTGTACAGGGAGCCTTGGAAAATCTGCATTTGTAAATACCCTCCCCTCACTCTCTTCTGACTTTAAAATAAACTTGGGAGTACTCAAAAATAGCTGGGCCATGGTGCTTACATCAACATTTTAGGGGACAGGTAATGAAAAGTTTACAGCATCTCAAAGGTACTATGGACCAGTCACCAGGATATCATCCACAAGAACTGATGACACAGAAATCATAAAGAAAACTCTTGAGTTCAAGAGCAATCAGCATAGTCATCTTATCCCTGCCCCTCACTCCGCAAGAAGGCTCTTCCCAAAAGCACTTCCACTGTCAGTCCCATTCACCAAGCTGTACTGATACGTTCCGTGCTCATCTTTTTGGTAGTGCAACAGACGAGCTTATTCAGACAGCACAATTCCCTTTTTGCACCCAAACACAGCACATCTTGCTGCCGCCCATCTCAGCCTTGCTGTAAATGACAACCTTTGTGGTATTGCTATGCTGAAGTTAGACAGAACAAACAGGGAACCACGTGTAACTGTCTTGAATCTCAAACAGTTACAGTAATAAAGTTTGACACTGCTTCACAGTAGAACAAAAGCATCCACAGACTGTTCAGAACTCAAATCATTCAGCCAGGTACACAAGATTCCCTGGAAAGTGCTTCTTCATTGCTCTGCAGTAGAAGGAACACCTGCACCTGAGGAATTATACCACTAATGAGGCTCCTCAAACTATACAGTGAGGGAATTCTCATTGTGTTACAGTGAAAGCAGTGTATGCCCACTTTGGTAGGGAAAAAATAGAAGTTTTGTTTCCAAATGACAAAAGATACAAGGCAAAACAGTCCAAGGAAAACCTTACTTATTGAAAATAAGCCTGTGACTTCATAAATAAAGCTCTGGAACAAGATATACCCATCAGCCTCCTTCCTTAAGAAAAGGATCTGATCTTCTGTGGTGCCAGAACAAAACAGACTTCATCTATTGCAGATTTATGGCTGATCTTCCAGATTTCATTTGAAAGAACAGGCTCGGCATATGCATATACCAACTGTACGCACAAAGACCACCACCCATGCAAGATACAGTAGCCAACTGGTGCAGAAAGAAAATACAAGTGGAGCTAAGCACGGTTCCTTATTTTTTCCACCCTCTTACAGTGTGCAGGTCCCTTCCTACTAACCTTCATTACTTTCAGAGGAAATCAATATACGGTGTAGATTAGACTGAGCTTTCAGACACTGAATATTTGTTCTTCACTGGCATTTGAGATCTGCTTTTTGAAAAGACAACACTGAGTCCCTTAGAACTCAAATAATTTACTCAGGTGATGCAACTGAATCATTCCAGTTCCTCTTAGTAAATACTTAGGACATGGGTGGAAATAATGAATGCACGAGCATCAAGGAAACATGAAAGCCCAAATCATACCACGCTGCCAAGGCTCTACACTTGTCACACATTCCATGCTCATTACTAAATGCCTGGGCATCTTATTTCTGATTTGCCTTTCTGCTCTAACATTCCTGGCATCAGTTGAGATGTTTTGATGAACACCCCTGTGAAGCAGCAGCAAGCCTATGAGAGCTACAGAGTCCTTAGCCACTAAGTCCGGGCCAGGCTTGAAAGCTCTCAGGAATTATCAAAGCAGTGAGAAAACAGGCACCCAACTGACAGCAAACAAGTAAAAACTAATGTTGTGCCCAGAGAACGCATTGAACTTGTTAATAAAATTTTTCCTTCCCATCTGACAACATCAGAGTTTGGAAAACTCTGCATTTCCCAGCTATGCACCTGGGTTCCTTGCACCAGATCATCAGGATCTTCAGGAACAGAAGTGCCCAGTTCACTAAAGCCAGACTTAACATCCCTACCAAGCACTCACAAAGGAACTGAACCCCCGTTTTCCAAGGGAGAGGAGAAATAAAGGCCACTGTTGTTCTAAACAGCATTTTAAATGGCCTTTTACACCACTTTTCCCCCCATAATTTTCCTTCCCGTCAGACTTTCGCTATTTCAAAATATATCTCTAACATGCACAATACCAACCTCTTAATTTTTATTCCTTGCAAGACCATTTCCCTCACTATCATGTAAATGAGCCTCCCTGGAGCTCTTAAGCATTATTATACATCATGGCAGTTGTATTACTCTCTGCGCACTATAAAAGCAGTCCAAGACTCAATTACTATTCACAGATGAACAAAGTATACAGTGCATTTACTGAAGTTATGGCTGCTTAAGGTATATAGCCTCTACGTTGTACACGTTTACTTATGAAGTGCCTTGAAAGAGAAAAGCATGGCTGTTGAAGGACATTCCTATAGACAATTTAGGTTTGTCAATAAATGCCATGCTTCTATGCAACGTTCATTTCAATGAATTGATTCCATTCATAGCTGCAACCCTGACATAAGCCCTGTTCTTTCCTGTTGCTTAAAGAACTTCAGTGAGAGGTCTAAATTCAACTAAATTCTGACTCAAGGGACATCTGAAAGAAACTAATTTTAAGTCACAATCTAAAGCCTTTTGTTTGGAGGCTTCCAAAGGTAGTCTACTGGTTTTCTTCCCCAGTAAGAGCATCTATACTCACACAGGTACTACATGTTAAATGCTTTTAGTGTAGCTGAGAGGACTGAGGTACTTTCAGCCGTATTCATATGAAATATGATCATCTGCATCCTGCAAATTCCCCAAAACCTTCACCCCAGCCAAATAAAAATGTGCTGTCTAAAATTTCTCAGCCTAAGTACAGAGCTACTTTCATTATTATGCAGTCCAAGTGAGTAGCTTTGGCATCAAAAGGTGATGATATACAGCCTGTAACAAAAACCAGACCAGAGAAGTCTGCAGGTGTAAGCAGGAACTGTTATTTCTGAAAACACAGTGTAAATACAATAATCGGGACATCCTTACCCTATTAAAAATCCCCAAGGAACTGCTCCACAATTCAGTTGAATAAAAACAGAAGGTAAGAGGCAAGCCAAAGGTATACCAATGTCTTTGAATCTGCAGTCTGCACGAGGAAAAAAATCCATCAGCTTGAGACATTATTATCATAGCCAATAGTTCTTGGGTTTTACTTTACTCCTACAGCTAGCTGAAGCTAAACTCTTAGGGACCATTGCCTACCTTCCTCAGTACTATGGTATTCGTAATTGAAGCTACTAACATTGAGGAAAGAATTGTAATGAACCACAAAGAGTTCTATATTCCTAGCACTTAGGCTTGCAGTACTCTCCAAGCTTTCTCAGCAGACTGGCTCTGTCTTTATAAGCAGGAAGAAAAAGTATTGTACTAAGACAATATTTCTAAATAGTTCCAACTGCACTCCAGCGTATACTTCACCCAGTAATTGCCCTATTAAATGATCATCTGTGGCAAGATAAACATCATTTGTATAATGCCTCACCAGTTCTCCAAATATTTAGCAGTAGATATGCAGTTTTGTGGTCAGTCACCTCCCAGCCATGTACTTAAGGACCTCGTGCTAGCAGCAGTTCTGGTATTCAGTCATTTTTCTACAGCCTGGGGTACAGAACATATGGCACAACAACCGTGTCCTAGAAAAGGTTGCAACTCTCCAGCAAGAGCCACAGATCCTGCAAGCACCCGACTCATTAATCTGCAACAAAAACTAAATTACCTCACTGCAAGAAAGCAGCCCCAAGGCCATCTATTGGCCATTTCAGTCTGTTCTCTGAATCTGTGAAGACCTCCATTTCTTTGTTGTATTTTCATCCATGTAGAGGACTCACCTTGAACCTCATCCAACAGCTACAAAGATTCAGCTGTCAGGGGTTTAATATTCATTGCAAGTGCAGACAACATCTAAGAGCTCAGGTACCCTCTATCAGCCTACTGCTGCTGTAGAGCAACAGTTCTGCCCTGTAACACACTCCTAGGGCCCAGCCCTTCCAGCCAGAAGGCAGGGGTGTTCGTATTCAAAGCACTGAAGAACTGACAGACTTGAAGCTATGCTGTTGTTGGTTTTGTCTTAATTCCCAAGCTTACTACATGAAGGGGTAACTGTGGCACCAGTATTCAGCACCACCAACACGCAAAGCAAGGAATAAACCAGAAGCTAACTAGTTATGTTGCACTAAAAAGCAAGCCTTTGCTTTCATGGAGGCAAGACATAGACCAAGAAGCAGGAAACAGACAAGAGGAAATGAAAGAAAATTATCGATACTATTCCTATGCAAGGCTTGAACCAGTTTCACAGCTCTAAAATTGAATATTAAGCCCTACCCTTCAGTACCTCTCTGGAGTAAGGGTTACTAATAACCTAGAAACCCAAATATCCTGCCGTAGTCCAGAAAAATGCTTGTACACTGGATCCTGCTGACATTCTCTCCACTACTGCCACTGACTTTGAAGGACGAGAACTCACAGTACTTCTACAGGCATTGCGATGTTCAACGTGATGGCAGCAAGAAGGCCATTTCAGCTCCTCCAGCTCTCTTCTCCTTACCCCTAGAGAAGTAATGATGCAAGTGCTGCAGGCTAACCAACTGCTCAGTTCCCACAATAGCATCAAAAGCTAACTGCATCTGTGCTGAAGGGCTAACACCACCCAACAGCGGAACTTGCATATTAACATCACTGTCCTACCAGCCAACTTCTAAGGTCGCGCTCCTAATAATTAACTGCTACTTTTAAGACTTATTTCAGTCTATTTAGCTTTCCATTAAAAGCCTTATCCATCAGGACACATACAGAACTTCAGATCAGAAAGATCCACACCCCTGTACCAGTTTACAAAATACCCCTTAGTGAGCTTGGGCAGAACACCTCAAGTTCTTTACAGGATCAGGACTTCACTGCGTAAGTTCATAAAAGCTGACCAGTATTCAGACTAAATTCAGAAGGGCACAAGCTTATCAGGCAGAGAAGAATACATCATTAAGCCACACATTTAAGAAATCTCAATTTATGAATTCTGAAAACAAAGAATAAAGCCAATTGTTTGAATCGTTATAAGGAAATGCAGCTTCTGAGTTTGACTAAATTTGTGAAGCTCAGCTCTGTACTACCAAAAATCAGAAAGACAACAGAAATAGAGGGAAAAGCAACGGTACTGAACTCAGAGTCCTGAGTTCTAATGAAAGTAGCTCTGTCTCATTGGAGCAGACTAAGAACACTGCAGCTTGCTGAAAGAAAAGTTGCATGAATGGTAAGCTGCTTACGTGAACAAAAAGGTCAAGGAATCAAATCTGCCACTTGCAAAAAAACATCTACAGATTATCAGAAGTCTTGTTATATTCTCTCTCACCACTGCAACATACATTTCGGACAAAATGCTGTGTAATTTCCTCTATTTTCTGGAGATCAGAATGATCACTATACATCTTGATATTGTCCCATTTTTTATTTTTACCAGCCCAGCCTTTAAATGACAACTGTTACAACTGTGAGCCATAGTGTAACTTATGGAGTTTAAAACAGTTTCGCAGTTAACCATGACAGAAATAGTGCTGTTCAACTAACACATTCCTAAAAAGATAATTTAATTCCATGTGAGAGTTAACTAACTACTCACTAACACTTCTCCCTGAGCTCCACCTGCCAGTGCTGTTAGGAGCTAAATACTTGCAGGTGACATGTTTCATTAGTGGTGGGACTTCCCTCTGTGTTTCCATCAGCTCTGGGAACAAGATGAAAGCTGTGGGGAAATTGAAAAGTTCCTTTTACATACTTGCATGCATTACAGCACACCTTTTGTCTTCAGTGGTTAAAACAGCTTCACCGTTCGTGAAAGCAAAATACCTGTAATAAAGCACCTCATGACTCATTTCTTACCCATGTAGACAGCCATCCCTAGAAACCTCCAGCATCTCTTGTACCCAGCAGGGAGCCATCTCTCACTGCCACTCTTCTTGCAGGTCTGAACAAACCACCTCAGGATGGATAAAACACTCAAGAAGCTGGGCAATGTCAGTTTTGGCAGGTTTTCAAAGAAACCCCAGATCCTCCAGTGGCAGCTGCAAAAAAAGGGGAACAAATCAACATAGAACTCGTTTGTCCAGCAGAAAGTGAGCTCTCATTTACACCACTTTTAATCTATTCATGCATGTTAATAGTTCACTTGTTAATACCTTACAGCTGAAAGTGCACCTTCCAATGGAAACCATTTCTGCCTAGTAAAAGCATAAAGTATACATTTACTTACATTGCTGTAGTCACATATAACAAACAACCTTTAGATGAAGCACGATTTTCCTTGCCAGCTTAACTATACAACAGCACTACTGTTTTGTCCTGCAGGCTGTTATCGATTTTGCAAGTTGATGTATGGCTTGACCAGCATATGTTAATTAAATGCTGGATCCATTTTTAGAGACATCAATTGCTTCTTCTCTAAGAGAAGAACTGCATACACTGCATAACACTGTTTGTCTGCACAGAGTAGTTGCTTAGCACAAACACCTGAGGCTTATGGAATTACTAAGTTTCACATGGGTATACATTATTTTAACACTTGTTTCAAAATCAGAACAAAAGAAGCTTTCAGCTTCCACTGAATAAGCCTCAATTATGGACTATATCAAGAGCAAGAAGTGTTATTTTGTCATGGCAAAACCTTTGATTCCAATTCCTTACAGATCTACTTAATTACGTCTTAAGAAGCCATACACAGCAAGCTCACTTCATAAACTATTTTACAAAGGGACTCCACGATCTTGCAACTTCAAGAACCGACATAAAAGAAGCCATCTTCCAAGCTTTACACCTCAACCTCACTGCAAGTGAGGCTAAACCTGTTTCACAAGGCATATAAGTTTATGTAATGGCAGAAAACCAAGTTATAAATAGCTGCTATCTCAAGTAATGCTTAGTACACGCTTTCCCCACCATCTATATTCTGGCACCTCCCAATTTTGGTATCTGACCTTATCTTTTTTTTATGTTTAGTTCCAATCTGATTTCCATTCACTGTACTAAACCCCCTTAGCTTGTAAACAAGATAGTAAGTCACTTACCTTTCCTGGTCTGAGGAGCTTTTGTACTAATGAACCCATCCTTTCCCCAGCACTCTTTTCCAAGTTTTCATATCTAACTCAATCTGCAGCAACTCCGTAAATGAAAAAATCTTACAAGTATTTATTGTTGTTCTTTAGGGTTTTACTGTCCCTGCATTTATGCCAAGTTATTTTTGAAGTTGCACTGAGATGCAGGAAAATCACCTACAGAAGAAGGAAGACACTCTGAATTTTAACTGACAGAGCTGAAATAGTTCATTATTTTTATTTCCTGGACAGTTACGTCTTCTATCTTTCATTCATACGCCTGTCCAGAAGTTGATTCTGAATGGTATCACAAAACTATCACGTAAATACAATTAACACCTGTATCTGCATTTTCCCTTCTCGTTTGAGACACAGCTTACCTTGATGCATATACTTCTTCCATTTTGATAACTACTTCATCTACTAAATCTATTTCTACATAAAGTGACTAACATGGTACTAGTTAAAAATATAGAATTTTTATATGGATAAACTGCAGATATGCTGCTGGTTGTTTCTACATGCATAAGCCACTTCCCTACCCACCTGCTTGCTCTGTAGATTAACACACGGTTCCATTTTCAAGCAGGCAGGAGCTCAAGCACATACACCTCATTCCAGACCTGAAATGAAAACATAAATGTGAAAGCAGCCAGTAAACTAGAGCAACAAAGACACAAGCAGCTGTAAACAGAGGGGTTATTTTGTATCTGCCTCTAAAGGAAGCTGCAAGCTCTCAGCAAGTTCCCGAAGACATCCACCCTTGAGTTTATCCTGCAAAACCGCTGCAAATAGGCTAAAAATACGCACCTACCATCCTGCTGCTGCCCAGTTACCGCTTATTGCCCTAGCGAAGCAATCTACCCTTACAACCTCAGTCCTAAACACCCAGAAACCATACTGCAAATTCAAAAAGAGAAAAAAAAAACATTTTCTTAAAGCTGTTTTAGACACATGCGTGCCCCCAAAATGGCCGCCCCCACATGGCTGCCCCAAAATGGCTGCCCCCACAACATGGTGGCAGCAGTGGCTTGCCTGTCAGTGGGGTTTGGCCTGTGTGACGGGCTCTGAGCTGCCTGGCCAGGCATCTGCTGCGTTGCCCTCAGACTATTGAAGGAAACATCCCTGAGAACTAATTCAGTATTAGTGATTAAAGATCTGGGAGTGTGTCAAAATTTAGTGTTTTTTCTTCGAAGTTTACCAGCGTAATTCAGTTTGCTCTCTTGTTCTGTAAAGCTCGCTTTGGCCATCAATAATTTATGAGTTGCTGTGTACTTTGTGTAGTAATTGGGTAATGATTGTAGTTGGGGAAAAGCAAAACAACGCAAACAAAATCAGCGCTTGCTGCTCTTACAGCTCTATTCGATTAGGGACTACCTGAGAGTATGTTTAAATTGCTGCATTACTTGCTCATATAAAACAAATCTTTTGACGTTTAGCTGTTCTTTCTGCAGCTTCATAAGGTGGCTGCTGCCCTACTTTAGGTATGAAGTGTTTGTGTAAACTCCCGTACTTTAGGGAGTTCTCACCTGGGTGGTAGATGAGAAAGCGCTGGCAGGCTCCGACCTGATAGAAAGTGCAGGGTCTGAAACCTGGTTTAATGCATTTGAGCACTAAAGCTGGAGTCCTAAATCTGGTTATTTTTCCATCTAATAGTAGGGTGTTGTGGGCTTTATATTAAGGCATATTATTGGTACTGGAGTGCAGAGTACCTTTATGTTGATTAAGAATATTTTAGGATTCTTTATTCTCATCTGAAGTTGGAATGAAGTGGTTCAGTGAAAGACAGGTTTGCAGTAATCCATGAGGAAGGGATAGATCTGGTCAGGAACCTGCCTTCAATCAACACATACTTGGTCAAACAAAAGCCACTTCAGGAAGCCCTCTGGAAAGGCAGTGCTTGGTATGGGCACCATAATGATCAGGCACAGGAAAAGCAACAGGTTTGACTTTTCTGCAGGCAGCTGACCAGCTGTAGGATTTTCACAGCAGTATTCATTGCAAGGCAGAATTTTAACCTGGGCCTAGAGGCTTCAGGATGTTTAACAGAGTATTTAACCCTGTTCCTGGTGGGACATTTGGAACATTACATTAAAGTAACGTAAAAGCTTTTGCAGGGGAGTTATCTTAAAATGATGTGTTGCACGGTGTGAAATATATGTTTAACAGAGGATCAGTAGTCCTTTGAGGGGCAGGAATCACTTGCAGAGAAGAGGCATGTAATGGAAAGTGTAACTCATGTACCTGTCCTGGTCTTATTCATGGCATGCAAAGGCTGGCTCTGCAGCCCAGAGATGAAAGTAAGGTGATGGGGAGATTCTGCCTCCCTCACAAAGGAGTGCTCATACGGCCTTGTCACTGAAAGTCAATATCCCATCTAGGTTTCTTCTTCGGAAGAAAAAATGTGACTTTTCACCCCAAATCCAGAGATGTAAGCAATTATTTCCAAATGTCATTTTCATCAACATGCTAATCCTTGTCCAAGGTTTGTCATGTTAAAATGACTTGTCTTTCCACAAGCTACTTAAACTATCTGATAGAAACCACTTCTCTACAGCCCTTCTGGCTCTGCTACATGTGCAAGTGACACTTCACAGCTGTCAAAAGGAGGAAAGTTTAAAACTTGGGATAATGCTATTATCTGACATTGTACTGTGGCCAGCTTCTACCTCTGTGCCCTCTTAACAGTGCATTACCTCAGGAGCCCCTTTGTCCCCGAGAAAGTATCTCAAATTTAGGTCGCAGCACAGTGACCAACAGCAGAGCTGCTTAGCTGTGGTTATATCAATGTGGACAGTTTAAAGCTGTGTTGGAGTTTGAGAAGAGGTTAATGTGCTTTTAATCCAACTGTGAGCTTCTGCCTTGCTGAAAGCCTGAGTTTTCCCTATCTGGGAACGGTAGGGTTGAAGTTCAAATGAGTTTCAGTCTCCATAATTGTGCGTTGTGGTGAACATAAAGGAGCTAAACTGGTGTTACAGCCAGGATGTATCACTTACTGCCCCTGCACTCACATGGCAGTTGGCCTGGGATGCTGAACTGTATAGACAGATTATTTTATCTTCTAAATTAATAGCCTACTGTGATATACTGCTTGATTACAGATGCAGTTTTAGTGAGTTTGGAAACTAAGAGCAAGCTTGAGAGCCATAAGAAGCTAATGCATGTAACCATTCATGCTCTGTGCAAGAAATCATATTCAACATGAGCTCTATAACACAGGAATATTTTGAAGTCTGATTTGGCATCATGAAATGCTACAGTGAATGAACAAATGCTGATGGGCTGCCATCAGTGTTGCAATAAAATAACTGTAATTAGGGGGGAAACAAATAATAAAAAAGCCTAACTGTATTTAGCAGTTTCTTTATTGTCAGCAGTAGGATGTATATTCTCCTAACAGATTTAGAAACTGCAGTGATAGGTGGTGAATCGTGTTGCTGCCACCATCATTCACTTACATTAGGATGATCTTGATAGGTATTTGCAATTGTTCTCTAGAGAAGCTCTCAATTGTTGTAAGAGAAACTATCCTGCTATATTGAGTCAGCCATGTGCAATATAACCATTAGGATGGCATGGGATCTCCAGATAATTAGTGAATCAGATTTATTGCCCACTCTATTGCCATTCTTTTAAATGTCCACCCTGTTTTTTCCCATGGTGTCTTCTGTCTAGTGCAGTTAGAAAGTAATAGCTTCTTCACCAGCCTTTCCTCTGAGTGTTTGGCTATGGGGAAGGCATCTTCTGTACCCATACTAAAGGTTGAAAAAATAATGTGAACTTTATTGCTGCTTTCAGTTGGGAGCTCAGTCCTTTAGTTATTTGCAGGTGATGGTTCTTACATGAATTCAACCCCAGGAACAAGAAACAACAATGCATGGAATTCTTAGCCAGTTATGATCGCTTCAAATTTCGTATGAATTGGAGTCAGGCATCAGTCAGGAAAACCCCCTTTGTTTGCGTGCAGCACCCTGGCAGAATGTGAGTGCTTTGGCAGGTGTGAGAGGAGAGGCTGGGAATGGTCCAAGCTGACAAGAAGTGACTTCGAGCATGATTCTGGATTTCACAGCAACGTGACAGGAAAAACATCTCCTGTTTCCTGCTTTGAATTGAGAAGTAGATGGCTAAATTTTCTGTATAGGATTCTAAGGATAAATCCAGCTCTTTTCTTTGATTCTGCCTGGCTGTGCAATAGGTGCTGAAAGACTGAGTGCTGCCTTTCGCATCTAAGGAGCTTTGGAAAAGATGTTGTCACTTCTGATAAAAACATTTTTTAGCACAGCGAGCACTGCATTGTAAAAGGGTTGTGAGGATATGAGAGGAACAGTCGAGGTATCAACAAATGGTGACTTGGTCCTGTGAGAACCGGTGGTGATTTTTCACAAAAACTGTCAGGTAGCACAAAAATAGAGATGGTGTGTGTAGGTTTGTTTTCTCCCAGAAAAAGCAGGAGCAGCTGGTGAAGTAATGCTTTCTAAATCACTTGCCACATGTGAAAAAGATTTAAGAATGGTATTAATCCAGTTAATTGGTCATATAATGCTCTTAAGTTGGGTATAAATTAGTTTACTTCGAGTTTTTAAGGCTGGAGTGTGAGCCATCACTGTACTTGAATAGTTGTCTTAAGCCAGGTGGATTCCACCTCTGTTTTCAGAGGAAACCAATAACAGAAATGCAGCTCACTTTCCTGAAGTCCCTCTGTTCAGCACGTGCTGTTCCTTCTCCATGAACCAAGTGTTATCAGGGTGCTGTGCTGCTTTCCACCAGGCAACTGCTATTTGCCAGTGTTGGACTGAAATACTACATACACAGGATGAAGGGCTTAGCTCTGTCTGCTCCTGTAAGGCTCCAGTGGTGCAAAGTTGCATGCAAGTCCTTGATTTCCTACTCTAAGTATGCTAGAATGAATGCTGATATGAATTGTGTAGTGTTTAATGTATAAATAGGTTTGCAGGACCTACTGTTTAGCTACCAACACTTCACGTGAATGAACATAGTCATGCAGCGTTATGAACAAAAACTTCAAATTTCAAAGGGGCACAAGAATATAGAATGTGAGTAAAATATGCATAACTTATAAACATTGTTTGTAAGTAGCTTAATAAAGCATTTATATTTAGCTTCCATATGACATAACAGCAATGGCTTGAGGAGGAATAAAGCCTGAGGAACTGATGCTCAGGGACTTTGGGGAAGCAATTCTGTGCAACTCCTTGATTCTACATAAGACCAGCCAACCAGTAGTGCTTACAGCTGGGGGTGTGCTGCCTGTTGCAGGTTTACAGCAACTTTTTGCTGCCAGTCAGGTAAGTGTTCTTTAATGTCTTCCTGCTCTGGGCACCAGGTCTTACTAATTATTGCTCAGTAGTGCCTTATGATAAGGTTGTGTTATTTTGTTTGATAACGGGACATGATGGCTGGGAAACAGCTTGGAGCTCTAGTTACAGGGCAGACTTTGGGCAGTGATATGTAACTTGCTGATGCAACTTTGCTAGTAGATTACAAAGAGGAGAGTGTGGAAGTTGAAATATGCTGTGTTCCTGTAGGTACATCATTTGTGGGTTTGAAATTAATGGCAATAGATTCTGCTCTGTTTGCTCTAACTTGCTACAAATTGCACAGAACTATTTAGGTGAGATACCAGAATAAAACCCAAATAGCTGTGCTCAGAAAGCTAACTTTAAACACTAACCTTAAAGACACATTCTTGTTTCCCCAGAAACTATTTTTATGGACTTGCTAACAGCTCTATACTAGAAATCTTTTGCGTGACAGTAATAGAATTATGGAATGGTTTGTGTTGGAAGGGACCTTAAAGATCATTTAATTCCAACCCCTGTCATGGGCAGGGAGACCTCCCACCAACCCAGGCTGCCCAAAGCCCCATCCAGCCTGGCTTGAACACTTCCAGGGATGGGGCATCACCACCCTCATAGTAAAGTATTTCTTCATAAATTCTTCCGTACTTCAATGGCTTAGGCTAAAATAGAGTTAATTTGCTTCATAGTAGCTCTGGTGCTATGTTTTGGATTTGTGACAGCACTGATAACACTGTTTTAGTTAGTGTTGAATACTGCTTACACAGTGTCAAGGTTTTTTCCTGTTTCTCTTGCTGCTCTGCCAGTGAGTAGGCTGGGGGTGCACAAGTAGGAAGAGGACAGCCTGGACAGTTGAACCAACCTGACCAAAGGAATATTCCCCACGGGAGCAAGCTGTGCTCAGCAGTAAATGCTGGGGGAAGGAAAAAGGGAGGACACTCAGAGTTAGCTATTGGGCTTCCCAAGTAGCTGTTAGGTATGATGAAGCCCTGCTTTCCTGGAAATGGCTAATCACTGCCTGCTGGAGGGAAGTAGTGAATGGATTCTTTATTTTGCTTTGTGCACGCAGCTTTTTCTTTACCTTTTTGCTTTACTTTACCTTTTTGCTTTAACCGTTTATATCTAAGCCTGTGAATTTTCTTGCTCCTATGCTGTTTCACCCCTCCCTGCCACTGGGGGACAGTGAGTGAGAAGCTGTGTGGGGCTTAGAGCTAACCCACAACACCAAGATCCTTGAAACTTGAAAGGGAGTCAAAAATAATGATTATGTTAGATCTCTGCATTAAAAATATGGGTTCTTCTACTGAAATAGTGACTTGTAGCTATTAAGAATAAAGAGTTGCTCTTCTCACTTAGAATCTTTCAAAAACTTGGTCTTGCTGCTCCCCCTGCTATCTTTACTTTCTGGGTTATATGTGAAATCTTGAAGTATCTTTTTGTTTTAATGTGAAACTTTTTGTTTTGTTGAGTGGCACTACTTCAAGTGAGGTACTGAATTAACTTGCAGTCTGTCTTAGCTTGCTTCACAAGAGAAATGCTTTTAGGAATGGAAAAACTAAGGTGGAATAGCTAACACTTGTAAAAGTAACTAATGTCACTTACAACTAGTCTTTTACAGGCCTGCTGGGTGCTCTGGTAGCAGCAAGAAGGTTCCTACTGTTGGGCAGGAGACGTACATCACTTAAAACTTCCCTGGAAGGCATACCTGTGAACATGGGAGATAATCTCAGTAAGGAGCCCTTCAGTGTGGTTTACACAAAGCCAGTTGCCAAGAAGGTGGATCAAGTTCCAGACACAGCTTCAACACATCCTTACAAGCCTGAGGACTTCCAGGGTACAGCCAAAGAGCCGGCTAAGGGAACTTGTAAGGATTTTCAGGCTTCTGCAGATGCAATAAAAAGACTGTAGAAGTGATCAAGAGCATGTGCTGTAAAAACTGTTCTGTCAGCCTGAGACATGCAGGCTGTATTTGTCCTCTGTTTCCATTACAGGCCATGCAGGTGTGGAAGGCTGAGGCTTGTTTCAACTGCTTCCCATCCCTGCAGACTGAAGATGGGGGTTATATCACAGTCTCTCAGTATGCTTGTTTAATATCCTTTCTGGTTTTTCGAAGGGGGGGCCTTACAGCAACTGAATTCTTCTTTGGTGTCTAACAGGTTGATTTTTTTTCCTTAGAAGTATGTTGTCCTTCTGTATGGTGAAGAATGAATACCTAATGAACAATAGTTGGTGTTCATGTCTTTGGTAATGGCCTTGCTGATGTATTTTGGCTGTACTGAATGATTGATAGTGGCTAGAGATGCCTCTTCCTGGTAGATGTGCATCTTAACTGGACTGACTTGGGCCAGTCTGTGTATTTACGAGAGTAACTCTACCTTCTGGGAAATTTTATCAGTGTTAGAAGCTGTCTGTTATAATCTGAAGACATGACTGAGTTTAAAATGAATACTTTCTGTGCAATATTTCAAAGCATCAGTGAAGTTCCTTAATGTGTCAAGACCTGTACTACTGAGACTTGGCTGAAGACACTTAGATGATTCTAGAGATCTTGCAACTTTAATGTAAATGAAGTTGTTTGAAAGCTATGGATAGAGTCAGTATAATGAAGACAAATGCAGGACCCAAAGAAACCTGAGCTCTGTAGTGGGCATTCTGTAACTTGAGTGTTCTGCACCTGTCTGTCATCCAATTAGTACCAAAGTAATTTTTTTCTCTCATGTTTTAACTAGACTTCAGAGGCCTCATTGTGCTGGGGAAAACACCAGGCTAACAGCTGAGGCAATGTAGCTCTCCTGCAGTTACTGTGGTTGGAGTTTGTAGTGACTGAACAACGAAGTCCTTGGCCTGAGCTGTAATAAGGTGAAAAGAGGCCTTGCTTTCTAATTGAGGTTGTCACACTGATGTTTTGAAATTCTCCCTTAAAAAGGAAACTGAGATGTATGCAACACGATTCTTCAAAGCATTTCTAAACATGTGTGCTCTCCTCAGAAGTTTCACTTGGGTTGAAAGCAGCTTCATTATTTTTTAATCTTTTACTTACCATACTGTTGTCTCAAGCTGTTTGATCTTTTTGCTAGCCCTGTTTTTGCTCAGTCCAGTACTTATTTAGGTGGGGGATGTGCTTTAAGGTTCCTGGAACAAAACCATCTTCCACCCATGTCATTGCTCTAAACAGTTTGGCCCCTTCTGCTGCTTTTTCTTCTAATCTAGGTTTCACAGCATCTGGTGCTCAAGGTATCTGAGTTAAAGCCACATTCAGCTCTTTCTTGGGCCTGTATGGAATGTTCCTCTTCCAGTGCCTATTGCCAGAATGAGGAATATGGATGGCATGACTAATTATGTGCCTTATTAGTTCCTGGATCAGTCTCAAGTAAGCTAGCTTGGCTTACCTGTGTGAGAAACATCTGGAGATACTCTTCTTCATTAAAGAAGAGTGAGAACAGGGTTGATGTGAGCTACACTTGATATAAAACATGGAATCTTGTTCCCTATTAGGGTGTGAATAGAGAGCTCAAGTGCTAAGTCCATGCTGGGGAGGCAGGACAAGACTGGGCCTAGGTTAGCAGTGGGCCTTGCATTGCAGTTAAAGAAGTACCTTCATTTATTTGGAAGGCTCTGGAATATTGGTTATGACACTACATTCAGTACATGTGTACCAAAGGTGTGGGAATTGGGAGCTGATATTCTGCTGACGCGCTGCCTTCACTGTGCCCACGGCGGGGGTTCTGCTGCAGCGCACTGGTGGGTGACTAGGTGTGGGGACACCAAAACTGGTCTGAAGCCACAATGTGCTGGGGGAGCAGATCTTCTGCAGGTGGCAGTGGGCTTGAATTTTGACAGGCTTTGTCAGAAGTTGAAGAGGCTAAGTTCTGTTCAGCCATGTGCCTCCTTGTACCCCAGCTGGCCAAAGGGTTCGGCTGGATTTCTGCAGCCCTCTGAGCAGTTAGGGGCTGGGAAGGCTCTGACACGTGCATCCCCTTGAAGTTGGTCTGCCAAATCAATTCAACTTTTGCAAGGAAAGTGTAACAGTCTGTATCAGACAGTGTGTGCACACCTTTCCAATGCTGTAAATGCAAAAAATCCACAAAGGCTAAGGAAAGAAAATTAGACTTCTTGTTTATCGTCTTTCCTTTAACTGTTCTAACGTACTTTGTCAAGAGTCTTAAACCAATGTTATTTAAAATGTTACAAGCATACAGATCTAAAAACATTTTAAAATGGCATTAAGTAACACCTTGCGTGTGATACAATAGGGAACGGTGTGAGGAGGAACTGACTTAATGGAACTAATGTTCAGGGACACAAGAAGTGGAGCGTGGGGCATGGGGTTTGGAGCCTGTCTTGATGTGTGCTGAAATACCGAACAATGTAAGACTTAACTGCTTTGTGTTTAACTGTTAGGAGATGACATGGTGGAGTTGCTCTTTTTGATAGGTATGGGCTATGTTCCTGTACCACTTGCTCACAAAGCAATGAAGGGGGAATGTAATGCCTTGTGATATATAGCTGTAATTAAGCACCTGTCAAAATAAGTTGTCAAAGCATGTTAAAGTAATTTTGATGTATTATTGTTGGTGAGCTCTTGTGCTGGTATTTACCCTGCAAGGGGGAAGTCCATGCTTTATTTCAAAAGTACTTATGCTCTCCAGTCTTGTGTAACAGCCCATTAACTTGTAGAAGTACATAATCTTTCACATTAAATCAGGGATCTCAATACTATGGTTTTAAGTCTCTAGACATAAATGTAAGGCATTCTGTGACCACTGGAATGCTTTGCATACCCCATGGGGAATCTGCATACAATTTCCTTTGAGATTCTATGAAATGGATGACTTGCTTATTTAAGCCTAATGTATTTAACTCCATTCTTCCATCTCCAGATCAGTGGCTTGAGTGAAACAATATAAATTTTGACCAATTTTTCTGCCCTTTCCCCTTCCCCACAGGAACCAGTCAATTTCTGCTTTTTCAGGTGTGTGAATGTTAATGAAATTTTCTTCATCTGTGGGTGAAAATATTCTTGATTTCTTCAGAAGCTAATCTACCTCAGCTAAGAATCTGTCTCCTATATTAGTGCACTTAAAATATTTGCATAGTTAATTCACTATCTAGGTATGTTGCTGTTGTGATGCTGAAAGCATTGGGAACAATTATATACGGAAGATTTTTGTCTTCTGAGACATCTGATATTTTGTGTAAATAAAAAATAAACTGTATTGATTACTGCACTAAGCTGTCTCCTATGTGAATGAGACTACTTTTAAAATCAAAGTGAAGATGAACTTCCGACAGGCTGAGGAGGACACAAGTCCAGGATGCTGCAGGGAGCAAAGAAATGTGAAATTGAGCACTGGGACCACCCCCGCCTGAGGAAGAGCATGAACAAGGTGTGCTGTGGAACTGAAGATAGCACTCAGAAGCAGTCCAGTGTGATCAGAGTGAGCCTTAAACCTTGTTCTTTTTGTAGGAACACAAAGCCTGGCATGCTTTTGCCCTGAAAAATAACAGATGCCCAATGTGCTGTGGAAGTAAATGAAGTGTATGTGGAAAATTCTACGGTATTCAGCAGTCAGCAAGGAAATAAAAACACTGTGATGAAACTCAGACAGCTGTGTATCTTTGCACATGTATTACAAGACATGTAATTTTCAGGTTACTAGATGTGTAACCATACTTCACATACATACTTGCATATTTCTCAGTCATACGGCACGTGTCCTATTGATGTTTCCATTCACAACCAAAGTGTTTGCCCTAACTTCCAGGTCAAATGACATCAGTGCTTTAGCTAGTTGCCCTAGCTTTACCAGAATATAATGTTTTAGACTAGTTTTTACATTTGAGTACAATGTTATTTAGCTTTCCCCATGTATACTTGTCCTCTGCCTGTGACAGCTAATACTCCCTTCCAGATAGGTGATATCTCTGGCCCAAAAGACTTTTTTTTTTTCTCCCCAACAGTGTAATAAAAGCGCTCTCATGCTGTTTTAGTTATACACATATTTACATTGCTGCTCAATCTTAACTGTAGATCATATTGAAACAGCACAGTAAAAAAGTGTTTTGTTCCTATTTTGTATTAGATAAGCAAACTACACATCAAACACTCAGCCAATAGCACAGCTTGTGTCAGGTGGGGCAAGATGTAAGCTGTCATCACCAGGCATGTGCTGCAATTGGTGATGTTTTTGCAAGGTGACTTACCCCTCTAAAGGCAAATAAGGAGAACAGGCTTTTATCTCAGATTTTGTAGCTTGTTCGCACAGTTATGACAGTATTTTTTCAGACTGGGCCTGATAAAGCAGGTTGTGCTAAGAGACTGAGCCAAACACCTACTGTCATGCTTACAGGTGGTAAAGGTCATGAGAAAATTATTGAAAGCAGACTAAGGTAAGGGTTCCCTTAGAGGCAGTAAAAACTAAAATAATTAGAAATTGTCAAACTTCTGAAAAATCTTAGCTTCTTTCTCTATTTAATTAATATGCACCAGTTCTCTTGAGGTTGACGATGAGCCATAAATAGAAAGCCACCTTTTATTTCCATTATTTTAGTTGCTACTTGGTGTTCACGGGATGTGTAGCATAAACACATCAACACACTGACTTAAATTATCAAAGCAGTAACAGTAATATTCTATACCCTGGGCTGACACTGACCTGGGCAATGCCTGCTCCTTCAGAAATGGCATCAGTGTCACCTTACGGAGGTAGAAAAAAGTATGTTGTGAGAGGAGACAGAATTTCTGCCCATGCTAATGAAATCTATAATAGTTTGAATGACAGTCGGGTAAACCCAGAAAAGAGAGGCTGTTCTGAGAAACAAGGAGGAAGAAGAAAGAAGCAACTCTGTACTTTTCAGAGACTGATCAGGTTCACTCTTGGGGTGTTTATATTCTTCAACACACAAATGAACTAAAAAAACATGGAAGTATGTTAGGAAGAGTAATACACAAGCCTCAGGAGTGCCCTCTGCCCACTTACTGAAGATATGCTATTCAGCTAGGTTCTCCAAGGATGTGACTAATACTAAAGACGCAGATTTGATCTTTTTGTGGTTTTCTTTTTTGGTTTTGCTTCCAGGTTTTTGTTTTGTCTTAGGGAAGCTTCCAAGCTGACTTTGAAAATGCAGTTATAATGCATGGAGCTGTGACGGGAGGTTCAGACTGGATATCAGGAAAAGGTTCTTCACCAAGAGCATGGCTGGGTACTGAAATGGGCTCCCCAAGGGCAGTGGTCATGGCATCGAGCTGCTGGGGTTCAAGAAGCATTTAGACAATGCTCTCAGACACATGGCCTGATTCTTGTGTGGTTGTGCACAGACTAAGAAGTTGGACTCAATGATCCCTATGGGTCTCTTCTAACAGTATATTCTATGATTTTATGATTCTAACACCCCTAATTTCAAGCTTTCTGAGCACTGAGGTGAAGAGAAGCCCTCAAATGACTTACATGTGTCTGCACTCACAACCAGTGGAGTCACAAAACACACAGACCTCTTTAGGAAAACTACCAGAAAAAAAAAATATATATATATTCCTCCCACATCACGTGCTGGGTCTTGAGTATAATGAGGACTCCCACCACTCTTGTGTCTGTTTCTGTCATTCAAAAGGGCTGGCCCTTCCATTTCGTACAGACATCACCTTTGTACTGATACTTCTGAGCCTACTACCAATGCAAGTGAGAAGACCAGCCTAAAGGATGCCCAACCCCATTTCCCCTGCAGCAAAGCCAGCAAGCCTGCTAACTCACCCTCTCCAAAGAAGGCAGGGCAGATGGAGCTGAGGCAAAGCCCAAGCTGCCTGACAGTCTGCTCTTGGAAAACCACTCAAGTCTGCCTCTTCCTCTCCTGCTTTACGACAGAGTGTTGTTACAGCACACTGCCAGTGATCGCTCATTTGCAATAAACAGAAGCTGCATTTTATTTTTACTTTACCCTCTGATAAAAACCACAGAATTGCCAATAAAACACCTTCAGCTGTAAAATAAAGGAGGTAGCCGTAACAGCTGTTCCCAGAAGGGAATGAGAATGGAAAGGAACTAAATATTCAGGGAATCGCTGCCCAAGGAGCAGGGGGAAGCGGTTTTGTGGGGCCCCTCAGTACTATATAAGTTGAGCTTGAGGTCTAAAGGACAACTGGGAGGTTTCTGTTGCTTTTATTTGTCATAGGCTGGTAAGTTTTTCCAACTCTATAGATTTACAGAAGCTAATTATGGTGTCTGCTGTTGGAAGAAGTGTACTGGGGAAACAAGGAAATTGGAAGAGACTGAGATCACCCTGTGTGGCTTGTAGATAACTACGGGTCCTAAAATTGTTGTATGCAGGTCGTTTGTTTGTTTGTTTATTTTCAAAGGCTTAAAGCATTATTGAAAGCTAAGGCTCCTAATATATTCACTACTTTAATTTCTAATTAGAGTTTATACTTCTGCATCGAAAAGACTATCTGGTCTGATTTTTTTTCTTTATTTTTAAACAAGTATAAATACAGAAACCTAGAAGAAACCATGTGACTATTGGGAATATTAGATTTTTAAGAAAAATGTGGCTGGCTTCAGTGGGAAGCCAAAAAATATGTTTGTGTTTCAGAAGCCTTTTAGTGCTTGAGGGTACTTTGCTCAACTTAATGTTCTGCAGTTTCTTATTTTTCTAATGTATCTTGTAAATATGATACCGTGCTTCTGGTGGAAAGGGTGGATGCCTGCTTAAAGAAGCTGCAAAGCATAGTGCTCTGAAATACATTGGTCTTGGTGCTAGATGCTAATGGCTTACAGCGTGGCTGTGCTGTCTTGGTTAGCCCCCAGTCTGACACTTCCTCTGCAATGGCCATGGAAAGAAAACAAGCCCATGTGGCTTCAACCTGGAAAAAAAAAAAATAATCCTTTGGCGAGATTAACTACGCAAAGTTAGTCTTTCAAACTCAACAAAGACTATTTCCTTGGTTAGTTATCTTCCCTTTACTGGTACTCTAGCTGAAAGTCCAAGCTCAGTTTCCTTCTTCAAGCTGAAAGAGTTCCTGCTGCAAACAAACTGCATCTGAACTGTGTTACTCAGTGGGATTAACACCAGGTGTTACTTAGTGTTGACTGCAACCTTGCAATTAATAAATGTGCCTGGCTGGCTGATGGGAATCCTTGATTAAGAGCAGAGAGATGATGCACTTGAACTGCATTAGTACTGCAGATTTCTTACCATTAAGTTCATCATGACTGTTCAGTGGTACACTTGTCACTTCTCTTGTAATGATACTTACCCGAAGTGTGCTAGGAAGATGTCCTCTGGCGTACAGAAACTGTTCAGCTTCTGGTGTAAAGGGAGGTCTGCCCTGTCATGTGGGGCCTTACAGTCTCTCTGCTGCATGTGTACAAGTGCAGGAGCTAAGCCAACAAGCCTTTGGTGTACAAAGCACTGTTGTGAAACAGTTAAGATAAATAGTCCTTGTTTCTTGCAGGTTCTGTCAAGTGACAACATGGGGAGCAATTTCAGCATGCAGATCTGCTGTGGGACTTGTGGGAGATGTAAGAAGGAAGAGGAAGTAAACGAAGAGACCAGTGAGACCAAGCCGATTTTGCAGACCTCAAGGGACCCATCAGTATGTATCGAGAAGCAGCCTTCCACACCAGCCCTGAAAGCCTCTGAACAAGGCCCTGAAGAGGTGCAGTCACCATGCTGGGACCAACAGCTGTTTGCTGATGCTGTAGAGCAGAGCACAGAGACCTGTACTCCTGCAGATCCCACAGGAGTGACTGAGGAATGTGAGGCAGCCGGGGGCTCTGTGGATTTCTTGGTGGCATCTGTGGATAGGGAGACTGAAGGGGAGGTTGCAGTCTTAACCCAATTACAGAGCCAGCAAGAAAGAGAGAAACCATGCAACACAGAAGAGAAAATAAAACCTGTTTCCCATGCTTCTGAGGCCCAGCTGGTTATGCATGCACCTCAGGATGTGAAGCTTGTTGAGTTTATAGGACAGCCTGATGAACAGGCTGGGGCTGGCAGTGAGGATGGCTCATATGCTGGAGGAACTCTGCAGGAAACAAACATTTTCAACCTCATGGAAATCACAGGGGAAATGGCAGCTGGCCAAGACTGCGAGATCAAGTCTCCCACAGAGACTGCTGAGAGTCCTGTAGGAAGGAACTTGCCACTGGATGCTGTGCAGGAGATGGCAAAGGAGGCTGAGCCCTGCCCTCCTGCTGAGCACACGGAGGAGATGGACAGGACTAGTCTTGCTGAAGGAAGCCCTCAATCCACTGAGAGTGACAAGATCATGTGTCCTGTAGAGACAGAACCTCTACTGAGTGTCCAGGTTACACAGGAGCCCAAGAAGACAGAGGTTCCTCCAGAAGACATAGTAAGTGGTATGGCTGAGATGCACTCTACTTCTGCAATGCTTTGGGAGGCTCTGTATCCAAGAGGGGAATATCCAGAGTCAGCGAACCAGCTGCTTGACCTCTTGCAGGAAGACACCCAGTCAGTTGTGCTAACTGCACAGGAGATGCAGAGCCTGAGTTCTGCAGAGTCTGAACTGAGTGAAGTCCTCTGCCAGTCAAGTGACAAAGATCAAATATGTGATCTGGTGGAAAGTGAGAAGA
Source organism: Aythya fuligula (assembly GCF_009819795.1). Lineage (NCBI taxonomy): Eukaryota > Metazoa > Chordata > Aves > Anseriformes > Anatidae > Aythya > Aythya fuligula. Next base: position 3,367,512 of record NC_045580.1, on the reverse strand, counting down.
TCAGGGAATGGGATCCAGAAACTCTAGCAGGTGAGGCAGAGCCACAGGAGATGATCATACAACCAACAACTCAGCTTCCAGAGGAACCACTGGCTTGCACTCAGATGCCTGTAAAGGAAGAAGCTGAGTTTCTGCATGTGGCACCCCTGTGTTCTGAAGTGTTTGGGAGTGGAGAAGAGATTGAGGCTGAGGATGATGAAGCTTGAGACCTGGGGATCAAATGAATTGGTATCCAATGGCAAAAATGATGTACCTGGCTTTAAGAACTTCAGCCAAAAGAAGAAATTAACTCAAGCTGTTGAACCCGGGATTTTGTGCTTTGTGTCCTGGACTTCAGAGTGATTTTTCTAAACAGATTATATATGCAATAGACCTTTTCAGATATTCTCCTGAATTATAGTTCTGTCATAGTTCTGTTCCTTTCTTTTTCCAGTAGTTGATTCTTCAGTTGATTCTGCTCTCACACCTTACTGGGAGAAGTAATTCATTTAAACTGTGGTTTCACTGAAGTAATGCCAGGCACTGTGTTTCCCCCAGTGAGGTATCGTGATATGAGGTTTCACCTCAGTCTTGTGAAGAGTCAGCAACAGAACAGACAAATTCTTGTCTAATCTAGCCCAGTCAAGTGTTTCCTGTGAGGCTCACAGCCACTTCCCTTGCTACCTCCAAATAATCAAGTCTTTGTAAGGGAAGTATCCAAGGAAGTAGCTCACAATTGATTGTCACTGCCATATTGTCAATATTGAACAAATATTTTCACAAGAAGTCAATGAAATGCTATTTCTGGTTTGTTGTTTGTACTTCTTGTGGTAATGGAAATGTTCATGTGACATTCTTTATGCAGAAAAATGTAGTCTTGATCAGAATGCATAAGTCAGTGTATTGTAACTTAAATATACTGACTTTTAATGTTCATAACTGTATTGTATCAATAAAATGTTTTAAGATCATGGTGAAAACATGCTGAATGTGTCTTAATTGTTGAGGTGAAGAATATGACTGACTACTCTGCATTCTTCTCTATATGCTTTGAGGGATAAATGGTAATGCTCTTAAAAAGTTCTAACAAACTCAGTGACCATATGGAGTAAAATGCCCAGCTGCCTATATGAGAGGGGGGTATGAAGGCATGCTGAAATCTCTAGATTTTATAACGTGCATCAGAACTTAGAAATGGTGCTGAGAAAAATAATCTCAAAGGCAAATTCATGTCAAAACAAACTTCACCTGTTTTGCCTGCATGTAGCTGAAAGCTGAGGAGTTCAGAGCTAACTGTTTCAAGTTACAGTGGATGTTGGGGATAACTCAGTACTCTGAGGGAACTATTTTGGGAGTGGAAAAGGCTTTCTTAAACACTTTGACCTCCTTTCTTCCAACTGCACTTAGGCTGACAATGCATTCCATGTTTCAGACTTGCCAGCTTCTCTCACCTGTGAGTCCATATGCTGCAAAGAAATAGATACCGGTAATATTTTCCTGGTACTTGCAAGGCTGGCCCAAGCTGGTAAACCACTCTCACAGTTTAGTTGTACAGTTCCTATCCTGATGCTGAACAATGGGCTTCTTGGACCTAAAAGTAGGAAGCCATTAAATAAACACTTCTGCAAAGCATACTGAAAGCTCAACTTCTTTAAGTTACTTGTCTTACTTGATTTGTTCTGCCAGAAGTCATGCAGTCTTCCCTGCTAAAGCTTGTTTCTAAGGGCTGCTTAGCAGGGAGCTGGGTGCCTTAACTGCTATTTTTTCCCCCAAACTCATCTTGGTAACATAAAGCTTCACTTCAGGCAGGAGAGAGGCTTAAGTAATCCCAAGAGAAATTAAACTCAATCATGTTTATGCCTGCCTATGGCTTGATAAGTTAATTCTGTTAAGCAGGGTTATAATAAGTAACTGTGCTACAGGAAATGTATCCTAACCATTTGAAGGTTTCAGCATGCGGTTCCTTAGCCTGGAAACAAGGGAAAGGCAGAAATTTTACAAACTTATGAGCCATCTGGAAAAGCTAAGCATTGGTATCCAAACTGTGCTGTGCAGCTTGGTGTCTGAAAGCCCTTCTCACTCTCTGAAGAGAAAAATTTTCAAACATAGCCTGTCATTGTCTTGTAATGTCAGCTGAATGACGAATGAGAGATGCCCCTGGGCAGACCGTCCGATGTATCTAGATGCCATAGTTAATGTACTGAGAGGCCCTGCCATGAGCATAGGAAGGAAGAGACAGCTCTAGTAAGAGGGAGCAGCTTGAGCTCTCTGCAATCAAAAACCCCACCACAAAGCCCAGTGCTCTGAACTGACTGCAGCACTCTTTGCAAGTGATGATGCCATCTAAAAGGCTTTGTAACAGTCCTGTTCTACAGCGTTCAATCACGCAACCCAATTCTGAGCTGCTATCTGAGCCAAGCTCTTCCTTAGGTCTATGCTTTTTTTAAAGTTGTCAGAGAATCAGATGTATGCTTTTGTAGAACCACCCTTTTAAATGCATCAAAGTAGCAGAGAGCAGAAAAGACTTTGGAGACAAATACTAAATCTAGCCAAGAGAGATGTGATTGTTCTGACAGAACTTCTTTCCTTCTCCCATGTGTCACATTGCCATCTTCCACAGTGTTTTGCGTGCAACAGATTTCCTAGATTATTTCAACTGGTTGTAAGTTGGACTTTGTTTTTGGAACGTCTCTGTTTTCCACAACAATACAATTGTAAGGAAAAAAAATTATACTTTGAATCTCAGAAGGATTCCCACCACCCAGTGACAAGCTGATAACTAAGCATCTTCCCATTGTACACAACACTGACAACATCTATCCACAACAGCTGGAGCCAGGAGCCATTTTTCTTCTCACTTAACATCAACAAATTAACTCAAAAGTTCTTATAGCATTTTCAAACCAAGGGGGAGCTGTGGACGCATCATTTCCTTGCAATCACCTTGTTTTGCAAAGCATCTATGTGTATTGCATAGACTTGCAGCCCTGGAGTGACCCGAGTTTTACAGGCACCAACCTGTGTCAGTCTGTAGAGACACAGATATTTTCATCTGTGTATCTCACAAATGGAAATCGTGGATTAAGTTCACGTATTAACGGGCAGAAGGTTCCAGTAGTCAAAGAAACCCTAAACTGCCTATGTATTTCAGTTCTATGGAAGCCCAATAGAAAATATGTAAATGGCTTTTGGAAAGCTGTTGTTAAAGAAAAACAGATGTTACGTGAAACTTTTACAGCCAATGCAAATGTGATCGGGGAAGCCACTGAGATGTGGAGGCCTGCTTTATACTGTGCAAAGCAGACGTTGGACAGCATTTAAAAGGCAAGACATGGACATTGTCCTGTTACGGTCTCAGAACAGGCTGCATGCACAGAATTACATCAACAAAAGCTCTTTCTGCATTTCTGAATGCAGGGAATCAGAGTAGCTAGGCAAAGTATACGATGCTGAACCAGATCTGCCATCAAAAGATGTAGGTTCATTTAACAATAAATAAAATAGTCTGGAATCCAGTTATTTTGATCTTTTTGATCCTGCTCAGGTGCATTGCTGTTGGCAGTGTATGTTTAGAACCTGTCTTTATGCTCACGTCTCTGAGATTAGTTTGCTTTTACTGGATATTTGCTTCTGCATTTCGCCCAGGTGACCTATTTAGCATTGCAGCTCCCAGTCAGTAAACACAACTGGAGTGATACGGTAATGTTAATGCCAACAGAGGGTTATCAGCTGTGGCTGGAAACATTAAAATAAACTGTAGCCACCATGAAATAGCTAATTGCACGACTCAATCAGTTGAAGACAGCAGAAAAGTGGTAATGGGGATAATTTTTCACCCCTAAGTGCCCAGTATAAAATAATACCAGAGACCAGGGGTTCACTAATATCATTTGTAAATTGAAGCACTGACTGCCTTTAGCATGCCTGTTACTCTGGTACTACACATTGCATGTGATAAGCAGTGGTCACTGTTCATTGTTCATGACTGCACTGTTTTCATCTTCAGTTTTTGTTTTAATAGTCAATGCCAATTACCAAATAACAACAATCATCCAAATAATGAATCGGCTGCCTTTAGGAAGGACAGCCATATGCTGTTTCCAATGGCTATGAAATGGCTGGGAAAAACAGTAAGAAAAAAAAAAAAAAAAGGGGTCAAGAACCTGCTGGAACTAACATTGAGAGCCAAAGGGGGAAGAGATTGAGTGTGACCACCTCTTCCTATTTAAGGCCAGACTGATGCCCTTGTGTTGTAGGTGATGGGTGTTTAGTGGGAAGGTTGTGGAGTTGTGTTGGTAAGAATGGGGATTTTATGATGTGCTTTTTGTGCTCTCTGTGAGTCTATCACCTAGTGTGTTTTTTTTTGTTTTGTTTTTTTTTTTTTTTTTTTAATTTTTTTTTCTTTGCTTTTATGCAAGTTCTTACAGTGTGGGTCTCTGAGTACAAGTAGGTATTTTTGGTTTTAACTTGTGTGATGGCAGGCCTTGCTACTCCATTTTCTAGGTTTACTCTTGTGCTGGAGGTTTTCTTTTATTTCTTGGTTTGCTTTGTGCTTCTTGCAGGTGGTTAATCTTCTTTTAATGGTCTTATTAAGGAGTAAGCCATGCTGTGTCTTGTGGGCTTCAAATTCATGTGTAGCTTTTCTTGTTTGTTTGCCTCACCTGTATCCTCCTTGACTGGTCTGACTCCAGTCTAACAAACTCAGCAGCTTTGCTACACAAGTCTGTAGTATAACAATGTTATCGACACTGCAGCCATCCTGCTGAAAGGTGATAGCAGTGCCTGCATGGCTGCTTGACTCCTGGAAGCTTAGGTGGAACTGCAATTGTCTTTTCAGTGTTTTGGGTTTTTTTTTTTTTGTTTGTTTCTTTTTTTTTTTTTTTTTTTTTTGTGGCCTGGTTTGATTACTAGGAAGTAATCAAACCTTCCTCCTCAGACTGTTATTTCTTTAAGGATCATCTGTGTCTTGTTCCTCCCACTCATGTGCAACTCCACCTGTATTTAGCTTGCTCCTGTAGCCTCTGACAATGCTCTCCAGCTAATATTATGTGCTAACGTGGCAACTAATGTCTGCGAATGGATGTGAGCTAATAGGTGTCCATGTCTTTCAGGTGTGAAGCTGCTGCTTTGGGACAGTTTCCTGCTCATCTTCAGGCAGTGTGCAGCTTGTAGCTGGGTGGCATCACCTCCAGAAGGCAGCTGTTAATTGGGTTGCTCCTGTCAGCTGTGGCAATGGGTGGTATCTTTGGCAAGAACAAGAGGCTCTGTGTGTTTCCCAGGAAAGTTGTTTTTCGTAAGGCCAAAGGAAAGAAGACATCAGGAACTGCACATATGTCCCACGATGCTTCAACATGGACTGGAGAGAACCATTTTCATTTGGCACGTATAAGAAAGACCCCAGAAAGCCCTGAACCTTCTCTTTCAGAATCAGATATTCCTGAAGGTGAATCTGCTGCCCAAACTCAAAGGGATACAGGAGATCCGGCTGCATCTCTGCATGCACAGCACACTGAGAGCCCACCCTCTGTCTCTGCTAGAGATGCACGAGATGGTGAGGTGCCACAGGACCTTGAAGCCAAACCTAGCACAGAGGCGACACAACATCAGGAGCCTGCTGAAAAGACAAAACAAGAAGCCCAGTCTGCCAGGAGAAGTCTACAAGAGATCAATGAAGCTCAAGCTGTGGAGCAGCTTACTGGTGGCCGTAAACCCAGTGAGCAACTCAGCTGTGAGGATCATAAAGCAAGATCTCCTACACAGACTACAGTAAAGGCTGATGTCCATGTGTGTGCAGAAATCCAAGATGGACCCAGTGAAGATCAGCCTGCCCTAGTGGAGTCTGAGCAGCCGCATCATGCAGTAGAAGATGCCACAGTTACTTGTGTTTCAGAGGAAACTTCTGAGGAACAGATGCATGAGGAGGTGCCTGTGGAGAGGGCAGTGGAGTCCCCAGCTGTGCTGTGTAACGTGGGGGAGACAGAGATGCCTCTGAAGACCACAGAGACAAGAGGGGGCATCACAAATATGCAGAGATCTGCAGAAAAGCAGACAGTGGAAGAAAAAGCATGCTGTGCTGCTAAAGCCCCACCTGATCTCCAGCTGGAACAAGATGCAGAGGTTGTTATTACTGAGTATGTGGAAGAAAATGCTTCTGAGTCAGAGCAAGCTGGAGAAATGGCTGAGGTTGGTGATGACGGGCAAACATCAAAAGAGATCCCATGCTGTCTGGCAGAAACTCCAACTGCTCTGCAGGATAAGGAGATGATTAAAGCTAGCAATGGGGGAGAACCAGCCTGCTGCAGAGACCTGCTGAAAGAGCACCTGAAATGTGATGAAGCAACCACTGAGCAGACTCAGGGTTTGTCTGCTGCGGAGTGATGAGCCTGCTGCCTTGATCCTGCAAGGAACCAAGATGGGCAAGTACCTGATGGGTGCTTGTATCCTAAAGGACTTGGGCAGGGTTGGCCATAAAGCCTGCTTTGAAAAGTGGTAGTACACTTCAAGGTGGTATGCTGCCTTCTGCAGGTGGCACCAATTCCCTTCCTTCCCTAGTTGGGGGGTGATATGAGGTAATGGGATATGGGCAGGTGTACCTCAGAACAAGTATGTTTATGTAGATAACTTCCCTTTTTCTTCCACAATTCATGTACACCCAAGCCAGGGCTAGCACTTGATAACTTTCTCACCCTGTGTGACTGCACAGGGTTAAGTCTTCTCTGACAAACAAGCCAGCTCTATTAATTATACTTGTCTGTATACCCTACTCTGACTGTCACTGTTTGAAACTATGCTGCAATGCTGTGTGGATTGTGAAGTCTGCTGCAACTGGAATCAATAAAGGGGCATATTTTAACACTGATTGGTATCAATTGCTGTGTTATTAATGGCCAGCTGCTCCAGGGCTTGTGCTAGTTGAATGGAGGTGAATAAACTAGGAGAAGAGGCCTGTGGAAGCAGTCATCTCCAGAGCATAACCACCAGGAGACATTCCTGATGGTCATTTTGCTGCAAGTAATAAATACATCAGGCTACCGCAGACACTCTGCTTGTCTCTAATTATACAGCTCCTAAAGGAGAGGCTTCTTGTCAAACCTGGTTAGTTGGGCAACTGAACCTGAACTTCAAAAATGATGTAGTGCTAAAGGGAACTAGTAAAAAAAAAAAAAAAAAGTCTAATTTATTTCCCTTGGTTTCAACCCCCCAAAAAGGGGTTTGCATCAAATTATTCTGCTAGAGCTCAAGGGGAATTATAAGTGAACTTGTACTAGACAGAGAGCTGGAGCACTACAATGTAAAGGAGAGTAAGATTAATCTTCCCTAAAGAAACCATTTCCAGCTATTGTGTTCTTGTGTACTTCCTATAATAGCAGCCTTCACAGGAGGGAAAAAAAAAAAAGATAAAGGCGAGTGAGGATATGAGGATTTTGATAGCGATGCATCTATTTAAAGGATGATTGGTTTTACTATCTTTATTAGCTTAATCACATCAGGAAGATAGCGTATCCTTAAATATTTCCTTAAAGCAAGGGACCAGCCTGGTGCCTCATGAGCCTATCAGTTTAAACCTTCCTTAACAAATTTTCCCTGTTGACCAAATCTGGATGGAGATGCTGTTTATGGCAATGTCTCTTTACTCTCACTTAACACAGAGCACGTTCACCCCCCTCGGCTGTTTATATAAAATCCTGAAAGTATCTCCATCAGTTGATTATGTTGACAAGCTGCCCTGGGTTGGTTGCTTCTAAAAAGACTGCTGCTGATGTTAGTTTGGAAGAATCCGTGCCCTCCTTACTTGCAATTTAGATTTACCAGCCAGTGGATGGGTAGGCAGGCTCCTCCTTACCAACACCAGGAGAGCGAGGAGGCCTGAGGAAATCACTGAAGGAAAAAAAAAAAAAAGCCAGCAAACAGCAACAGAAGCTTCTGTGCACTGTTCTGCCAGTATCTTAGTTACTCAGAACAGCCACTATAATTAATTGCCAAGTATTTTCAAAGGTTAGTATTTATCATCTGCTGTTTTGTGGTTGCTGAGAAAACCGAGGGGATGTTTGACAATGTGGCACAAAGAAATGCAGAAAGCAGTGAAATACTCAAGAAGAGAATTACAGCTTTAGTAGAGACAAAGGAACACCTTTTCTTCTTACACTGCACAAGTGCTAAACAGCAGAAAGGAAGAAATTATGAGGGACAGATTAAGGCACAAAGTAGGTGGAAGCTTGCTTGCATGTATTCCAGGCAAAGGATCCTGGAAGCAATGGCAATGTAGGATTCTGATAGTGACTTCCCATCTCTGGGCTTGGGCAAGCATTTCAGAGAACCTGGAGCCAAGATCTCTCTCTGGTTCTGGGAAAATAGAATTTTGCATTCTTGTGTTAGAGAATCATTTATTTTCAAAATCACTTGTTTTTGTATTTTATGCTTGCAATTTAATTAATGCTTGCATCTCACTCAACAGGGAGCCATGTAAGAGTGATTCAGCAACTCTTATTCCCATTATGACTGTTGGTAGTACGTAGCTGAGACCGAAGGTATTGGTTTAATCTAGAGTCACAGTAGAATGTATAATTACATGACAGACTGAAACAAATGGGTGACAGGGATCAATTTTCACCCCAAATGCTATCATACAGAATAATACCGCAGGCTACAGTTTCACAAACATTGTTCCTAAATTCAAGCCTACATACGACTGGCTGCTGTACAGCTGTTAATTTGTCAGTTTACACCATGGGCTGTTAAATGATCACCAGTATGCACGAACAATAGTGGTAGATGCTTCATTTCAGTTTTGCTTCAGTCTTAGTATTTAAATCAAATTGCAAAATGAGAGCAAATCTGGGAAAGGAACCTGCAATCTGAGCCATCATCATTCTGTTCCTGCTCTGAAAATGGAGTAGCCCTTTCCTCTTTTCTCAGAAAAAATCAGGCAGAAGGGAATAATCTTTCATGAAATGTATTACTGCACGAATTCTGGGAAACAGGTTTCGGCAACATCCTGTCTTCATTTACAACTACCTGAATGTTTGCAAAGTGTTGACCAATGGCTAGGTGTCCAACTTGAGAAATGGCTCCTAAGATATTCCTTGGTAAATGAGAATAGCGACAGCTCCTCCTTCCTTGAGTCTTTATCATACTCTTTTTGGTTTTTAAGATGTGCCCCCAAGTACTGGAAAGCTAAGCTTTACTCTCAAACACTAGCAATTGCATTGTCCTGGTTTAACCTACTCAAAATTTCACTCGGGGAGGATTTTGCTCCTGCAATTCTAATGGCTTTAGAGGTATGTCAGAATTCTAATGCCATGCCAGAAGAGACTCTACGTCATTTCTGATATCTGCATTGCCTCTAATGTCAAAACTAATGTTTCTGCCCTTTTCATCTTGTAAAGTATTTGGGTAAAATGCTGAATATTGATGTTGCTGGCCCCAGAATGAAAGGTACTTGTCTCCTGATGATTTCTTTGCAGATCTTTAACACTTCCTGGGCTCACTGTATTCAAACTCTGCTGAAAATAAAGACACAAGGCTAAACTTCCAAATGTGATTCTTGTGAGATGAATAGGACTTAAGTCATGAGAACACTTTAATGCTTTTAAAATCCTTTTCCTACCCTTAGAAAAAAAGGACAGACCACTCCATAAGAGCAGAACAATTATACCACCTAGTGCAGCACATCTCTAAGCCACCACGACTCTGCCTCATTGTCACTGATGAGTGACTGCAAGCTGTACCTTTTACTGCTGTTTGTCTCATCTTTTTAGGCAAGTTCAAACTGGAGAATTTATTAATAACGTAGCAGTGTGAGTAAAACTCAGCTCTGTTCCCAGGCTCTAGGCTGCCCTCTTAAGATGATAAGCAGCAAATTCTTTGACTAGTAAATTGACTATGAATCACTGCAAATAAGCATGAAAGTAGCATCACCGATTCCCATAACTGTCTTGTGGATAGTGTGGCGCACTGTAATGTAATTTTTGGCTTTCTGAAAATCCTAGCTCCTGATGTTAAGAATCTTTAACTTTCACAAATAAGGCTTTCTGTCATTCAGCAGGAAGATTTGAAGATACAACCTGGCCACACCTGAAAGAAGTAAAAAAAAAAAACAGGCATTTTTAGGAGCCTAACATCTGCTATCTACTTATGCTGTAAGGAGCTCCCATATATATTTCTTTTCCTTTTGAAGCATCCATAAAATGTCAACAGCATCTTAATCACATGAAATCTGTTTCTCCTAAACTGTTTAAAGTACTTACACAACTTAGTGAAGTGTTCTGAAAACAGCTGGTCAAAACTCAAACAATTCCCTTAACCAAGGCTTCAGCTGTTGGTCAATATTATTTGTCAATACAAAACATTATTTTTTTTAACTTTAAAAGCGCATCCCTTCCTGGCCTTCGGCAACAAAATGTTTTCCTTGCTTCTTTGAGCACCTCTCCCTTGGTAAGATGTAAGTCCAGATTTCAAGCCACAAAACCTGTAGGCGATTTGACAACAGGACAGGAAATTTTAACAAGTTCAGAAACAAAAGCCAGTCAAAACAACCTTCCTGAGAGAAAGCACTCTGCAGCCAGAGAAAACATGATCACAGAGTCTCAAGCAGCTCTGCCTTCTTTGCTGCAGACACACAATGCAAGCAGCCAGCAACACTTCGGAACGGATGAAAAGCAGCTGAGATCTGCTGTTCCTCTATGTGAGGAAGATGTATTGTGCCTAAGAACCACAGTATAACACCCAAGCTACAAGATTTTTTTTCCTAAAGCCTACTGTGTAGCTGTTGCTTGGTCTACGATACTGGTTATTATTGTCAATTTGCAGGTAGAAATACCCTATTACATTTCTCTTCAGTTTTGTATAAACATTTCAGGAAAAAAAGATGATGATATCCAAAATGCATAGAGGCTTATGAATTGAACCAGCAAAGAACATGATATGATGTTTCACAAACATGGAACGCAAACAATTCCTCACCTCTTCTTTTCAGGCAGCAGAGCTGGCATAAGGGAACAATAATTCAATCATTAGGTTCTGGAGGGAAGTAATTTGGAGTGGCTGCCCTGCCCTATTTAAGGCCCACCTGCTCTTACAAGTTGTGTGCTGATAGCTGTATGTAGGGGTGTTTTCATCCAAAGGTGAGTGAGGATGCTGGAAGACTCAAGTTTGGGTGGTGGTTTTGTGTGTTTTGTTTTGTTTTTTTTTTTTTTTTTTAGGTTTTTATGTATTTCATTATTATATGTCTGCTCTAGTGAAGTAGAGTTCAACCTTTATGTATTGGCAGAACTGTAGTTATGCTCTCTTCTCAGAACAAAATCCTAGTAGTATGCATTAAGCTTTGTGTATGTTAAAATAAATTATCCCAATTTGTGTTAGATGAGTAGTAAAATCATAGAATGGCTCAGGTTGCAAGGAAGGGACTTTAAAGATCACCTAGCCTGAGGAAGCGCAAAAAAATAAGAATTTATTTAAGAAATTAAGAAATACAGACAGGAGCTTTTGATGTGTGAGATGTTGGGGTGGGTTTCTTACTTTAGTGACTTAAGGTGGATTGTCACCAGCTTGTTGGCTTTCATTGTTTTTTTTTCCTCTTACTTTAGAGCTTTAGAATTTTGTCAAAGCTGTGGCATAAGGTGGTGATTATGGAGGCTCTGTCCTAGTCATAATTCTGTATGTTTTCTATCTAAGTGAAGCTACTGGCTATCAGGGTACCAGCAGGAAAATAATGCCTTAAACAATGCTTTTCTTCTCTGATTACTTGCCAAAAAATGGATTTCTATCTGTGCTTTTCAAATCAGTACAAGACAGGGATAAATAACTGCTCTTATCCTCAGTGGCAGTCTCATCTTCTGCCCTGCTGGTATCTGAGAATATCCTCAAGTGCACCCGCGGGAGTCTAGGGACATTGTTTACCCTTAATTCACACATCATGGTGGATGCACATTAGTCAGAGCTGGAGCTCTGGACAGGGATCACCTTGAAATTCAGGGACATGCATGCCATTTCTGATGGGATTTCTAGTCTTCAGTGTTTCTCCTGTCACCTTGTTTCAGGAGGGCTTACCTCCTGCTTTTAGCAAAAGGGGTGGTTCTTATGGTAGCATCCAAACCTCCACTAAACAGTTCCAATATTGGCAGCAAGAGTGTGGGGCTACTAGAAAAGTGAATGAACATTCGCAGTGTGAAATGGCCAAATTCGGATCAGGAAGGGGAAACAATTTTACTACATATAAAAAATGACTGGTGCATTTGTATTTACAATAATAAGTATATCTTTATGCCCTTCTATAAATAACACCTCTCTTGAGATAACAGCAGAAGAATCTGTCAATCCTCAGATTTTTGAAGAGCTGCTGTAGTGATGGCAACATATAACAAATGTAAACACATCATAGAATAAACTATTATTTTGCTTTCTTCTCCTAGCATTATGCTGCCCTTCCAAAATCACATGAAACATTTCCCTGCTATATTCATTTACACAAAATCATTGCTGTTGCCACAGCAATTGCCTACTCTGAACAGTCAACCTGACAAAACACTAATTTATTTGTAAGTTGACCTCTTTCTAGCCTTGGCATCAAATAGCATGTCTTTGTCTTCTGATATTGTTTTCTTCCACAATGAAAGTGACTGAGTTTGTCTTTCCTGCTTTTTCCTTCTTAGAGCTATGTAGTTTGAAGCTCATGCAGTCTTGTGAGTGCCTAATTGGCACGGAATTGCACATTTCTGCAGATTCTATCCATAAAAACAGTTCAAACGGTGCATCAAAACTGCTCTGGGTCCATTAGCATCAATTTAAAAATTGTAGTCCCTAAATTATAGATCTGTTTTTCTGTGGTTCCTGTTATTTTACATTGTGATGGCTAAACTTTGTGCCGAACCATCAGTAATCATATCAGGTTGCACAGTGGCTCTATTTTGCTTTAAATATTTAGCTATAAGAAGTGGCACTGGATTTGCAGCGGAACAGCAGTTTAGGAGAATTAATGATCTGGGACTTATGGGGAAAAGGCTTGGTGTCACCAACTACCCTACTTAAGAGCAAAACCTTATCAACCTGAGTAAGAAATAAAGGCTGAGAAGTTGTGATGCTGGAAATGGTTTAAATAATGCTTCATTTGCAGTTTCTCTGCCAGCAACAGCAATTTTATTGTTGCTGAATTATGAGTTTAAATTGTGTTTACTTCTTTCTAGCAACTATGGCTAATCTGCATAAGATAAAGTACAAGAAAACCTTTCAGAAAAGGGAAAGAGGGACCCACATACAACTCCATCTATTAATTCCCTTTGAAATCTTTCTCTGCAAAGTACTTAATCTATTTTCTAATGATCCTGTGGTTTTATAACAACACTCTCCAAACATAACTCGAGGTAAAATATTCTCTGCATTTGAAATGTACTGTCCTGATTCTGACTTGAGTTTGAAGTGATGACACTTCCGTGCTTTCTAGAAACCGAGTAAATGACTGATAAAATAATTACCAAAGGGTCTGAAATCCACCCATTTCTGATCTCTCAACAAAGAGGCATTTTGCTTTTCCTTCTTCCTCCCTTCCACATCCTACCAAGCCTATATAGGACTACCCTGTCTGAATGTGAATTTATTCCCACAATTAACAAATGGGCTAGGAAATAAGAGGAGACCTAAATACTATTTACTTTGGTAATACAAACTAATAGCTGCAAAGTGCAGTATTGGCTGAGAGTCATGGTGAGTAACTGACTTCCTTCCTAAGTGCTCTTATTGATATCAAAAGACCAAAAAAGACTGTCCCTTGAACTAAGACAGAATAAAACAGTAAATCTTGCAACTTGTGTACAGCCCCCTCTGAAATAAGATGTGAATCTGAGCTTCACTTTAGGGGGGTCTTTTCTGGTCAAAATAAAAATGAGATGGTAACAGTGCTTAGGCACAGGAAAATCCGCAAATCATGTTGCTCTTGTTCCAGTTGCAGGTAAGAGAATTAACCTACAGTTTGAAGCAAAATCTCTCTTCTTGGAGGGAGGTTTCATATCGAGTTTTGAACTTTCTTATCACATGTTCCTTAGAAAAATCACACAAGGTGATACTTGGGATACAAAGGGACAGGGTGTGGGTCCTAATGAATTTCTTACTGTATTGCAGGTGGGATAATTGGCTCTGGAGTGGTCTGTCAGCTTAGCACCAAGGAAGAAGTTGGGCTCTGTGTCTGCTTCTAGGCATTGCTTTGTTTATGCCCAAGTCTTTCAGTATTCCAAAGCCTAAAGGTTTGCTGGAGAAGGCTGCTAGCAGGATTATTGCTGTGCATCTCGATCATGGGAAACAAAATCAGTCACAAGAGGTATTGCTGTAGAAAGTTCAGGAGTTCTAAAAGGCTGGCAACTGAGCAAGGAAATGCAGAAGGTGATCTCCCTGTTGCCCAGAAGGCTCTGGGGGCTGTGCTGCAGAGCAGTCTTCCAAAGGAGAAATCACAAGATAATGCTGCAAGGACACAGAATGAAGACATAGAAAATGAAATAGCCTCATCTCTAGAATACCTGCAGAAGTCTGTGGAACAGATAGCAGTGCAAACCACAGAGCTACAAGACCTTGGTGAGATCCAGCCTTACAAAGAAGAGACTGAAACCAAGCCTGCTACACCGGTGAGTCCAGACACAGTGTGTGCTCCAGCTGAGGGAAGAGCTGCAATGCCTCAGCCAGCTTCAGGGGATGTGGGAGTAACAAAACCTGACGTGCATCTGCAGGCTGCTGTAGAGACAGGAGCTAGAGATGTGAAAGATGTGGTGACTGCCCAGGCACCAGCAGAAGGCAACTTGGTATGCAAGAGGCCACGTGGCAAGATGTGCAGGCCAAGCCCTCTCTGCAGGTGGCTGAAGAAACTCAAGTCCTCTGCTTAAAAAAAGCTAAGGTCAAGCCCAATGCAATAACCTGGCAAGGGAGAGGCTTCCTGGGGACTATGAAAGGACTATTAATTGCCCTGTGTGGTATCCTCAAAACAACAACAAAAAGACTAATAAGAAGGAAACTCTGACTCGCATTTGATAGGAGGAAAATCTTTTTTTTTTTTGTCATCTTCAGCCTGGATGTCTGCTGCGTAGTTCTGGCTGTCTCACAAGCCCGGGTGTAGTACAGAGGGCTTCCAACCTGGATGGGGTAGAAGCAGAAAACTGAATGGCTCTGTTCCCTTAGAAAGCAACTTGTGAGATGTTTGGCTTGCCTTTCTTTCTTGCTCACTGGGGCTTGTCTTTTAATAGCTTTCTTTCTGAACTTATCCAAAAGTGCAGTGTACAAATTTGTATCTTCTTAGTGCTTCCCACCACTATTTGCCTTCCTTTCCTCTGCTTTTAATAACTTGCTCTGCCTGACAGACCAAGCAAGTGCATTAGTACTATCAAACTAAATAAATACATTATAAAAACACTAGATGTTTACAAATGCATAATGTTAATAGTGGGTGTTGTGTGGGAGGGTTGGTAAACAAGGGGCTCTTGTTTTGCTACTCGAATTGATTGCTTTGTGTATATTTTTATGTTTGAAAGTCAATAAAAGCTAGTTTTATTGCCTCAAATGAAGCGTTGACTACAGCTGAATGGGGGATAAGGGAGGGAGGAGAAATGGGCTGCCACAACCTAGCCACAGCTGCAGAGAACGATACTGAGAACTAGGAGAGCTCCCTGCTGAACAGGAGAGGCAGGAAACCAGCAGCTTATGGTCTGGGTACAGAGGGGCTGCCTCCAGAAGAGAAAG
The DNA here is from genome assembly GCF_009819795.1 of Aythya fuligula. Taxonomy (NCBI): domain Eukaryota; kingdom Metazoa; phylum Chordata; class Aves; order Anseriformes; family Anatidae; genus Aythya; species Aythya fuligula. Next base: position 3,351,819 of record NC_045580.1, on the reverse strand, counting down.
TACAGTCTAAGGTAAAGTAACTAAAACTGCAGAATGGTCTTTGATTAGATTACTGTACCTGTGTCCTATCTGTGTGGCTCAGAAGGTGTCACAGAACTGACCTAAGCACATTTCTACTACTGAAGAGTAACGGCACCTAAAAATGCTGAACTTTGTTCTGCTGAAGAAACCAGCTGGTAAGAAAAAATCTTGTGGGAGACAAAGAAAACAACCCAACGGGGCAGCTGACCTGTAGGGAGACACAGGGCTGGGCAGCACAGGCTTTGCTAGAAGCATCCTGGCCCATATTAGTACCCAAGCCTGCCTTGGAGAAGCAGGGAGTGCTAGCCAGCCTTCCAGGATTGCTAATGAGCAACCACCCCATGCTCCTGCAACTCACAGTCAGCTTCCTAAGAACTGCCCAAGGTAGTTATGCTGTTCCTAAGTGTAACCCTCCAACCACTGCTTTTGAGCACTGATGAGAAGACTCATCCTATTCCCAGCAGGACACATAATGAATAGAACGACTAAATTCCCTGTTTTCATTCTCATTCTGTGCTCTCCTGTACATAAGATGCAGTTGAATGTTCTGTCCCACTGTTTCTCATCTTGACAGGTGCATCACCAGCTTACTTAAGGTGAATGGGGACAGCAATGTGCTGTCAGTGTATTGATGTTGTTGCTAATACCATGGTTAACAAGCTTAGGGTGCACCTTAGTGCTTTTCTTGCAACAGAATTCAAACTAAAAAAATAGTTACAGCATATATTTTTTATACTTTTACCTTAATCAAAAGCAGTTAGCTGTGCAAGCAAAGAAATATGTAAGTAGCAAAGCAGCTGTTTTTTACCATGTGCTCAGAAGCACCATCTGGTGCACTGCCTCTCCTGATGCAAAATGAGTTCCTTGGTTGCTAATGACCTATAAGGATAACATTTGCTTGCTATAATCGCCAAGTCCCCAAACAAAATGTTACACAAAGTTTTTAAAGCAGAGTTTAACAAGACACACCCCAAAAGAAAAAAAAAGCATAGGTATTGAAACTACCTACTGGCAGCATGACTGCAGTAAGCATTTTGGAAGGTGTGCTAAACCAGATGCTGGGGGCAATCGGGACGAGCTCTTGTACTTAATTATTTCTTTCCACATGCACTTCATCAAGATTCTTAGACCACCAATCCAGGCTCCCCGATTATATATCTATAGCTGGTGGATCAAGCAATTCCTGTATGGGTTAATAAGCTACTGGGGAAGCTATATGGGAGATGAAAACAAATTACAGTAGTACTGATATCTTGAAAGAGTGTTGCTAGTTATCATAGTGATTTTTTTTTGGCCTAGATTGGTGGGGCTCTTGGTGTTTCACCTCTAGGAGTACAGCTGGTAACTTACTGTCAAGGGAAGAAGAAGAATTTCTTCCATCCATTCTCAAGTTTGAAATCTGAGCGCTAACCAAAGAAGAGGGCAGTTAGAAAGCAGTAACAGGCCAGTACAGACAGGGAAGTGTTTTTTGTTGGTGGTGGTTTTGGTTTTGTTTGTGGTTTTTTTTTTTTTTTGGAGGTAGTTTTTGTTTGTTTGTTTGTTTTTGAAGGCAGGGAGTTATACGGTTTTTTCTTTTTTGTTTGTTTGTTTTGTTTTTCCTTTTTTTTTTTCTTTTTCTTTTTTTTTTTTTTTTTTTAAGGCTGGGAGATTTCATATTGTGATTAATCAGAGGCCCTGAACAAGTGAGCACTGAGTCATGAGGTAACTGAAAATCAAGGACACAGAGCAGCTCAGAATCTCTGTATTACTGTCTGTGTGGAAACACTCAGGCTTTCTGTAACCAAACACAGGATTCTGCTTGCAGAACAACTCATCTGATTCCTTTCATCCCACTTATTTTTGCCATTGCCTCTAGAGCACAACTGCTACACTTCCTCTGTCCATCCATTACAGTTCGTTAAAAATTTAGGAGGAATCCTGATTTTCATTTTGTAAACCTGCTTCACTATTCAACATGTATCTGAGCAGGGGAGATCACATAATAACAGCCTGTGATTTTCTCAGTTGGGAAGAAAGGATCTTTGTTCAAATCTGGTAAGAGACAGTATCCCAGGCTTTCATTTAAAAGCAAAACTTTAAGAGATTTTACTTTCCTGAAGTGCTATATGTGATTTCACTATCACAATTCAGTGGAAACAGTCAGTGAATATGTGAACGCTGATTATATGTTGGGTACTTTGAGGCCATGGCCCTGTGCATTCTCCCCTCACTATCTGTATTGTGATCCTAGATAAACCCTTTTTCTGTTTCCTTTCCTGCTTTTTAATAATCTGCCCATTTACACTGTAATTTGCTCACAGTAATGGGGTATGCTCAGTGTAACTGAGCTCTGAATTCAGCAGGTAGGAGTGTGCAATAATTTCTTACAGGAGAATTACATATAGAGTTGATCAGTCTGTGTCAGAGACTATTGCTGTTTCATTAGGCTGCTACATTTCCCTGCATGGGGGTACTTTTTATTTCTTAACTGAAAGTCTACATAATCAATTAATCTCACTGCACAATTCAACACAACAGTTCTGAGCTGTAGATTAGGAGACATTTCAATATGCAATGCACTGTCATGAAAAAATCATTATGTGGAACTCACTGTGAGGAGGTGGCAAAGATGCTGAAGGTGGCTACCAAGCTCTATTGAAGAACAGCCTGAAGTTACAAAAGGCTTTCATGTAGAAATGAGTGTTAAATAGCTTTCCTGGTCTGCTGTTAGGAAAATGCTTTTGCTTTTGCTTCTTTTCTTCTTACTTTATTGAGAAGAGTATTTCCTGTAGTCACTTCTTTGTTCGCCAGTTCTGCAATTATATGTTGATTGTTTATTTTTAAGGGAATGCGTTGGAACACAGGTATTCACTGCAGTGCTTAGTGCTTCCTATAGGGATCCATTTGGAAAAGCAGGCTTATAAATTGGGACACTGTTTTATATTTATTGGAAATCATTGTTTTTTGCTTTCTAACATGCTCTCTGTAAAAAGCAGCAACACTGGTGATGGAATATCACAGCTAGGGCTAAATTGCAAGAGGAAAAAGCTTTTATTCTAGAACATCAGTGAAAACCAAAAACTTGTGCCTTTGTTAAACTGATTTAAAATCTGTTACCTGCTATATATTTCAGCTGACAGAAAGATAATCTGGACAACTAACACCAAATCAGCTTTGATTAACAGATCAATTAACTAGCAAGTGTAAGGGCTAACCCAGGTCAGGTGCACTGAAAGTAGGTCTGATGCAAATGTTTTAGCCTCTTAGTGTAGGAAAAATAACCTAGCACGTATTTGTTCTCTGAGTGAAATGACCTGAAGCTAACAATGTGAGTATTCTTTTAGTTGCATGTGAATCTTTTACATCGCTCATACCTTCACCTAGACAGCAAAAAACCCTGTTGTGTTAAAGAATACTCTTTGCTACAAAATGGATCAAGGTACATCCAAAACGACCTGACTTTTAAAAGCATTTATTTTCTTTTCAGCATTAGCATACTAAAAGATAAAAACCCCACTGTGTAACTGTAGAAAATGTCTTACCCATTAATAACAAGCTGTTGGAGGCTCAAGAGCTGTTTTATAGGACTAAATCCTGCGAACAGGCAATACCCCTTAAATTTACTAATACTACAGAAACTGCATTTAGAGCGCAAAGGCAATCTTAGCACACTAGCTTGTATGCATTTGCACTGCCTAACTGCTGAAGCAAGATATTAAACTTTTAAAAATTCATATGCATAACTGCTTGAAAATGCTCTGGTGGAGGAAAAACCCAGTGTGATTCCTTTCTTCCGTGTGAGCTTATAGCACAAGACAGCCATCTTGTTGCTCTGTGAACAGAATCTCTGAGAAGAGAGATCTTGAAAAATTCCAGGTACTGATGCTGCCTAGTTAAACAAGAAATTGTTCTTAAAATTCAGTATAGCAGTATGATGGTAACCGCAAAAAAGCTAATAGTTATGAATACCATACATCTACCTAACTGAGCTCTGCTCTAGTGCAACTGCAAAGTACTCCATCTCTTTTCCTTTCAATTAACCAGCATATTCTGGTACATAAAGGAATAAATACCAGGCTTTTCCTGGCTTTATTGAAAACTTAGCAAGAAGAAAAGAATCACTGATTCTAAGAAAGCTTAAGGGCAGGAGGCTGAAGCAGCCACCACTGAGTGGAAAGATTCTGCTAAAGAAAATAGGGGGCCAAGTGCAGAGGGCACAGAACCAAGAATGTGAGAGATGATGGGGACAAGAAGTATGAGAGAAAAGCCCAGATGCTCTGGGAAGTGCTCTGCCTGAGCATACATACGAAAGTGCCAGAAATGGCATGTCACACCACACAAACCCAATATTTTCAGGGAAAACAAGGACAGTAAGCCTTCTGCAAGCTAACTGCTAGGCCAAAGATTTTTTATAAAAAGTTTTTATATCACCAAAAAGCAGTGAAGCTTATCCCAGAGCACAGCTAATGTGGAGTTCTTAAAGCACTAAGCAAAACGCGTGCTCCCATTCTCTAACAGATTTTCAGAGTTACACCAGCCAACTACACACAGTAACTTGCTATATAGGTCTACAAATTGGCAAGGAGAAAACCTGCAGGGAAACACAAAAGGCCATTTATTTCACCTTCAAGTATTTTCAAGCTTCTCATGCTTGGAGCCTTTTCTTGGCTCTGCTCAAGGTCCTGGTCCGTGAGAGATCTTTGGCTTAGAGAGCTAGGCAGAACACAGGCTTTCTAAACACATCTATAGAGCACAAGAATGATATTAGATTTTATACACTGTGAGGATAACCTAAGAATGAAGTCCAGAAACTGGAACTCAGGTACTCTGTGCTGCAAGCCCAGTGAATAAACTTTCACTTCAATAACTTCTTAAGACTCCTGAAACACGTTTTTTTTTTTTGTTGATCCCCCTTGCCTTTGTATGAAATTCTGCTTTCAGGCCATGGACCTATCTGGGGATTACTGGAGACGAAGCTTGTATTGATGGTTTGATTTCACATTAACAAGTCACTATGTAGGAAGCTGAGTGAGTGGTTGTGGCTGTGATCCGGTGCCTGGGGGAATGGCCTGGACACTGACTGCCCAGAGATAAATTACAGACTGTCTGTATCTATTGGAGGCCCTTTGTGTTATCCAAGCACAAACACAGGCTGGGCAGAGAATGGATTGAAAGCGGCCCTGATGGGAAGGACTTGGGGGTGTTGGTGGAAGAAGGAGATCTACACAAGCCAGCAATGTGTGCTTGCAGCCCAGAAAGCCAACAGTATCAAAAGCAGCATGAGTAGCAGGGCGAGGGAAGGGGTTGTTCCCCTGCGTTTGTATGTAGGTGGAAGAGAGGGGCAAAAAGCTCCTGACTGTGCTTCTGGCAAGGCCTGGTTTCTGTTTTGCTTCTTAATCAGAGAAATAACCATCAAGTTCTCACTGCACCACTTGTGGCTTGCAACTGCAAACAGAGCAGGCAATCTTCCTAAGTCAAGATTTGCTCTGCAGCGATGGTACTGAGAAAACTGTTTCTTGTGCTTGTAGGTACGGATCCTTGGGGACTTCAGGAGAAAAGAATGAGGAAAGGAACTAATCGAGTGTCTCTTCTAAAAGAAATCCTTGCTCCACATTTCTCTGTGACTCCATCCCATACCACACTGCACCACCTCCTGGTACAAAACTAAAGTCAAAATATAATTACAGAATGCATGTTAAGGGATGCATGTTGTATCTTTATACTAAACACCTTGCAACGTTCATAAAATACAAACAAGTGGTAGTAGAAATGCTCATCTAGACGATGAGGGAGTCGTCAATTACAAGTTGTGCACAGTTAACAGAAGAGCAACACACTGCTGGGCTTATCTTGTTCTGCCAAAGATCCCAGTGAAACCAGGCTCTGCATAGGAGGCTAGCATTGATATTACGTGCTTGTAATAGCTGTTAGCTGCCCTGGAGAAGTGGCACGAATTGTATTGTCACAATAGATAGGATGGTCTTAAGTCAGATACTCTTGCCAAAGAAGGTATTTATCTCCAGCCCTTACTGAATCTGCAGGGAGATGGCCTGTTGCGTTCCTGCTGCTGTGGCAGTAATTCCTGCAGCTTAACCCAGATCCCAGTGCTGAGCCTTAGCCAACTACCCCTTTTGTTTGCCTATATTTAGTACTATGTAGACTATTGAGCCAGTGCTGCTGTTACCTCTCTAGGCATAAGCAGATCCAGAACAAACACTCCTCCTTGACTTATGAGAATAGGCAACGAATTGGGATTGCTTCTTCAAAAAAAGACCCTGAAAGAGGCCTTCTGTGTGTTTGGATTGTCCAAGCAAAGACAGAGAATTATCATTTACAACCGTTACAGTGGATAGGACACTGAAAAGCTGAGACAAATAATGCCTAGCACCTAGATACAGAAAAAAATCTTCTAACACTTACTTGTACTGATAATTTAGTTATTCATCTCAGTCCTCCTGGCTTAATTATCCTGCTGGCTAAATATGTGACTTACAACCCTTTTTCTCCCTTCCCACAGAGCGCTTCTGGAATCTGAGCTAGCTTCAGTAGGAAGAAGCTGCTCATTGCTCCGAATGGAGTGCTTTCTACTTACATTGTTGGAACAGAAAATGTCAGCATGAAAAGTTTCAAAAAAGAAGAGGTACAAATCCTAACTTTCTGCACTGTGACAGCTTTCCTAGTAGGAGAATGTTCCTATCCACTCTCCAGAATCTAAGCACTTATGAAACATGCCATCAGATGTCAAAAGAATACCAGAGGAACTCCTGGCTACGTATGAAAAAACAGGTGAAACCTGTGCCCAGAATAAACATCTCTTTGTAAGGGAACAGAAAATGCAGGATATGTACTTCAACCTGCAGTCTACTCTTTATGTTACTGGCTTATGAATTTCTTTAAGGACACATGTGAAAAAAGGAAGCCTGTCATTAACATACATGCAAACTGGGGTCTCTCTTTTTCCACCCCAAATCCACATGTGTATGCGGTTTGTGTCAAATCATCTTAGTATTGAGTACTACATGGGCATCACCTGTTCTTTCATTGGTGCAAGTATAAAAGCTGGACTAGATGAAACCGAAAGAAGCTGTGTTTACATAAAATTGGGGGCTAAAACAGATTTTTTTCCCCCAACTACACAATTCTATTCATGGAGTGATGTAGGATTTCCCTGCTGAGTCTGTTTCTCTGCTCTGTGCTACAGGTGCAATTCCTGCAAACGCTGCTGCACTTGCTGAGAATGCACTGTGAGATTCACTGATCTGTGAGGAAGGGAACGGAGGCTTCCCTTGTGTAAGAGAGGAAGGGAAGAACTGGCTCCAGGGATATCCACTTCACATTAAATATTAAGAATTTTTTTTTTCTTTTTCTCTGAGTAAGCTGGGAAACTGCCAAAGAAGCCTACAGTGGCAACCCTGGTAGTTTGAGTTGAGTTGTGAGTATGCAGCATGCTGGGAATGCAGGGATCACTCCGAGTCATCAGATGCATGGCACGAACAGGATGCAAGATAGATTCCCTCTGTGAACACAAACCTGAGGTTTCCAAGTACCAAGAGGGTTAGGGGTTAAGGACCTCCATTTTGTAGAGAGCTGGAAGAAAGAAAGCAAGCACAGACTCCAAACAGCACACTGGTCAGCTTATATAATCTGATAATAAACCACCAGGGCTCCAAGTTCCATTTTGTGCTGCACAGCCTTTTAGTCAGATAAAGGTACTCAAACAGTTGCCTGTTACATACAATTTAATATCTTTTTTTCTGATTCAGCATGTTGTCTGTCTTACAGTCTGTCATGTGCTTGAGCAGAACATACTAGCCCGAACTAACCTAAGGGCTAGAGCCTGTTGTATATGGATACTTAGGGTCTTTCCTTTAGGGAAAGAGCTTCAGAAATCTGTAGCAGATTCAAGGTTTGTAAGACAGGTGCTTCTGGAAAATTTCTGAGTTAACTGCACAAGAAGCAGCTGATGAGGGAATGGAGACAAGACTGAGAGCCACGTGTGCTAAGATGCTTCAGTCCTATCTCTTACTCAGGAACCTAAAGCTGCTTCTTGTTTAGCTGGTGGTGAGGTGTCCTAGGTGAACTGCTCACCCAGAATGTCAACTGAGGTGCAAGCTTGTGATCCCCTGTTTTATGAGCCCAGTTTATTGCAGGCCCAATTACTAAAACCCTGCAGTTCCCTCCAGAGAAGGAAAATGCATTGCTTTCCAAAGTATAGGACAAAGCATGATATTCTGACAGCAAAACAAAGAAGGATATCTACATACTCTCATCTCCTGCAAATGTTTGACTCCTACTTTAACAAAATATGAATGCTTTCACTAGGTATCTTTTGTAGATAGACTACAAAAAGATCCACAGTGGAACTTCTCAGAAATGACACTATAAATAAATCAGTTTTGATGAGTGAAACAGATCTCATCTCCTATACCTACCCATTCAATTTATTAGCCTTCCAAACACTTAAGTGTATTACAGTAGGAAAGCTCATCACAGATTTCAAGGAGAGAGAAAATCCCTGAAGAAATTTACCTGCCTTTTCCCTGCAGGAGCACCTGGACATTGTCAGCACAAATTTATGACGGAGGAAATATAGATGAAATAAAGCAGAAAATGAGCCTGGAACCTGTTTTAAGTTTACTGTTTTGCTGAGTGTAAATCACTCAGCATTCCTAAAATATGCAACTACCTCTCAAGTACTTAAATTGCTTCAAAAAGGTAGTCTGAGGTACCTGAGAAACCTAAGAGCTTTTTGAGAAAAATGCATTTATTCTATGTTTTCTTTGCACTGACCTGACTGTCCCCTTACATTGTCTCTCCTACGACAGGACACGAAGCTCTTCCTCCTGTACCTGGAAACACAGCAAACCCAGTTTTAAACCCAAAACTTTAAAAACAAGCCCCACTCACTACAGTTAGAGTCTAAGTGCCCTGATTTCTACCCCATAACCTCAAGGAGCACTGTTAGGTGATAGTCTTATTTTTTCAACCCGTGCCACCCATTTTAGATTTAAGCTTCTATCTCTTGAAATATGCATGGCCCAGATTTCCACTGCCTCTATTTTTCTCTCCCTCTGTGATCACTTCTCTGATGGCATTTAACTCTCCCAGCATTACTCAGCTACTGCCTGTACTGCACATTTCTCAAGACCTCAGTGCTGCAGCTTCCCTCGACTAAACTCAAATTGGTGACCTTAGCAGCGAAAGTGAACAAAGATGGCTGGTCATAAACTGAATTTATTTGACTTCTAATGAAACTTTTTTTCTGACAGGTTTGTTGGGGCACTTTTGAGCTGACAGTTTTCGTTCCAGCACTGGTACTGATTCAGGTTTGTTGCCTGTTTACCATGCCTGCGGTGCACGCCTATTAGAAATAAATCACTTGCTAGCATCAAAACAGAAGGGTAAGCAGTAATTAATGGCATGTTCTATAAATTTCACCTCTTTCTCCTTCTCCTCTCTGCTAATAAATATAGAAGAGATGACTGAAGAGGTGTTCTGACAACACGGAGACAACGGAATATGTCTATTACTTACCTCAATAAAAAGCAACCCAAAAATGAAATAACTGTTTCCTGTCACCTCACCTCCCCACAGGGAAAAGTTTACTCTTCTCCCCACCTTAATCAAGTGCTTTGTGCTTCTGAATTTAATCTGATCTTACTGATGCTTCTGAAGCTCAGTAAGCATTGAAGGCAAGAAAAAACCCGTCTCACCCCCCTTACTCACAGCCTCTCTTTGTTGTGGCTTAGTATTAAATATTAACTTTCATGTTTTCTTGGGGCTGCGAAAGCCATTACGGAAAAGATCAAACCAATTTTTCTTTCCAGTATATGTGATTGTTTTCTACTTCCCTAAAAGGTTAATGTTTAAAATGAATAATGGATAGTGGGGGAGGAAGAGGGGAAGGAAAGGTTCTTCCTGCTTGCCCTTCTCTCAGCTCACACAGCACGGAGGTACTGCTGCTTCCTTGCACTCCTAGTCCTTACACAGCCTACAGAGCTGCTTGCCCTGGCATGGTGGACTCAGAAATGGGTTCAGCCCTAATGAATCTACTCACAAAATGAATCATTTTGTCCTCATCAATTCCTCTAACACTCCCTGATCAACAGTTTTTGCTGCTGCTGTCTCCAAGGCCATCAGGTTAGTCCTCAAGACCCTGTGCAAACCAGTACCCATGAACCCAGAGCAGTTTCACATCTTGGGAATCTGTGCAAATACTCCTTGCTACTGATTTACCAGTGAACTTAAAGGAATTAAATAAACACAATTCAGGTCAGCTAAAAAAATAGTTTAAAAAGCCACCAAGAACATAACAGTTCACACAAATTTAAGAAGTGCAGCATGAGATGTTGTACTTGTCAGCAAGGAGAGCTGCCTACCACTCATGCTCATAACTTCATGGCAGCAGCAGGAAGAGAGCTCAGCTCTTCTTGCTTCCAAAATCAGGCTCTGAGCTGGCAAATGATATGAAGCCTGTGGCACAAAGCAACAGGATTCCAGCCAGCAGGAGAGCAGCAATGAAAGGCATGAAGCCACCCTGTATCAGAGCCTTACAGAACTAATGCAGTTCCATTTTGAAAAGCCATTGGATTATCCTGGAATAAGTCCACATTGGAAAATATTATTACTTCTTATTAAATCAAAACCTGCTGGCTTGTAGAAGAAAATAAGTAGTGCTGTGAACTCTTTTGGGGGTTGAAAATTTAAGGGAGCTTGACAATATGGAGAGAGCTCTTGAGCTGTAACAGAACATAATTCTTTGCAGGAGAGAAGAATGTAAAGAAATCTGTGAAGTCAATGACTAGTTTAGTCCAAAAATACATGGCACAAAGCACAAAGCAATTAGCACAGTGCCGAGAGTTCCTGTTGGATATATGTAAGCCTATATATATATATATCCAACCAACAGTAAAAGTTAACAAACACATGGTTTCAGGGGAAGATGCTAAATGCAATGCATTTAATTAAAGGGAAAATATCTAACCTTATGCAATCATCTATTGTTGATCCCTGATGGCTATACCAAAAGTGGTAGTTTTGAAACCAACAGAGCCCACAGCCGATGATGATCTCCCTCTGGAAACAGGCCAGTTGATCATCACAGCTCAGCAGTCCAGTCTTCTGAATGCTACAAAGCTGAGGCATGGCTTTTCACATAGCTACTCATTTTTTTCTCATTAGATTTCAGCCTCCTAGAGTTTCAGTTCACAAGTAAAACCATACAACTGCTGACTTCCAGGCTGAAAGCCGTGCTGAAAATCTAGGTTTTCCTGTGGTTGTATCTAAATCCTATCATAATTTTCCACTACTCAGCTGTGTGGACTCTCAAAGCTGAACCTTCTGCATCTCTTCCTTTTTCAGTGCTCTCTGCATGGTCTTGCTACATGTACAGAAGCAACTGCACAACTTGATTATAGACACTTTCCAGAGATGGAGGGGGTGTACTCCTGTGTAGACTTTGAAAATCAATCTGCCACACTGGCTACTAATTGTAGGGCAAACATCTCTCTAAATCATGGTTTTCAGATTTCTGCAAATGCCTCTATAAAAAATCTAAATCAGAAGCAATAGCATTTTCTTTTAATAGACTCCAACCTTGTATTTCTCTCACCTGGGTGACTTTCTGTCTTGCTGTTCATCTCTTCCTTCTCTCTACACACCATCAGTTGAGATTCATTCTCCCTTATTTTTATACTAAGAAAAAAATGAACATGATCTACTGGTCACGGAAGATCCTGGTTAAAAACATCTTTTTGTTTGTTTGTTTGTTTTTCATCTACTGTTGTTCTATATAATGAATTTCTCTTCACATTCCATAGTTCAGTCTGTTTAAATCGTAACCTCCTTAGGGCAAAGAGTACCCTGTGTGTCTGTATGCAATTATGAAGGCTTAAGAGAGAAAATACCTGGACCTTAGTTACAACCTGTGGCCACTACTGTAGTATTAAGGATAAATTCAGAGAGGCAGCCTGACTACATCGTAAGGCTGGAAAAAAAAAAAAAACAAACACACCATCAACAAGTATTGCATGTCATGGTGGAAAAGTGAACACAAGACAAAATTTACCTGGATGGCACAGCTGAACTGCACTTCATTATACTGCACTGGTGTCATGCTGAGTGTGATAAACTGTTGAGAAAAAAAAATGAAACCCATGTCACAGGCAGTGTTAGGAAGTACATTGCTAAGGGTGCATTAAACTTTGATGGCTCCATTTATACATTATACATGTGCAAGTCAGCAAAGCTGTGCTGGTGGTAATTTTCCAAAGGAATCAGCTAATAATGTTACAGCACATGCTGGAACAAGCTATTGCACAGGTTGTTGTTCCTTTTTTTCTCTTTTTGCTTATTAGCACAGAAAATATGTAATGCTCCACACTATTCTATGCCCTAAGGTATAGTCCAAAGAGCAAAGCAAGGGGGAGTTGCAAGGAAGACTGATAGAGGTGCTTGGCCTCTACAAACAGCATGCTGATGAAGAGGAGAGGAGGGGATTACAATCAGAGGTCCCCTTACGTTTGAACCACATATGACTCTCAATCTTAAAGAAAAGCCTACTGTAAGAATTATGCAAACTATACAACAAGAAACATCAGCGGTTTTTGGAGAGGCTGGACTCCTTCAAAGTCTGAGGCCACAGGTATTTAGAAACCATGCTGACAAACAGCATAAAATACCCAGATAGAGAAGGGCTGACAGCAAAGAAACCAGCTGATACTTCAGTGGTTTTCTCCTTTGAAGCAGAACTCCAGCTGATTACATGGTTGGAATATTTAAACAAAAACAAAAAAAGAAAGAAAGAAAGAAAGAAAGAAAGAAAGAAAGAAAGAAAGAAAGAAAGAAAGAAAGAAAGAAAGAAAGAAAGAAAGAAAGAAAGAAAGAAAGAAAGAAAGAAAGAAAGAAAGAAAGAAAGGATAGTACATGTTTTGTCCTCAGTGTGCCATTAATGCTGAGAACAATCAGTGCTGCACAAGGAAAGGCAGAAGGTATAGAGACTCAGGAGAGTGAAATAGCAAATCTCATGGAAATTTTCTATTTTCATCCCCTTAATAGCAGTCTCTTGGACAAAGCATCAGCTAGTCCTGGCCCAATACATACTTTCACCAGTAATTCTCCAGTACTCCAACGATTCATGTAAGATCTGCGACAGCCCAATAGGAAAGGACAAGCACCTAGAAAACTTTGTTTTTGTAACATCAGGTGGAAAGGCATCATCTGTTTCTATGACCTCCTGAAGAACCCCTAAGCCTTATAAAATTTTCCAGGCTCTGGGAGAGTGTAAGACTGACTTGACTGGTTCTGTGGCAAATAAAGCAATGAATGAATATACTCTCTTGCTAATCTCAAAAATAAGGGAGACACCATTGTATTCTGAGCCACATGAGCAACATATTAGTATAAAAACATGTATTTCTGAGATTTGAACAAGTTGTGTTATAAGTTTAAATGGTCCCAATTTAAATATCTGTGTCATCAGGGAGGACTAAAGGAGAACTGACATAAACAGGCTTGGAGGCAACAACTGTGTACTTGTTTTCGCCCAGCAGCAGTCACAGTAAGTTCTTCCTCAGTGCTAAAACTTCTTTATATAATACTGTAACAGGTAGTAAAACCAACAGCAAAAGCGGTGAGAACCTGCAGTTGAAGTGAAACATTCCAGACCATTACCTACAGGATGATGCTTCCCTCCACCCAGTGTGAACAGAAACAGAAGCGCTCTAACTCACAGAAGTGGGCTTTGTCATTTCAAATAACTCACTTTCAATACTCGCGTCCTAAGAATGCTGCAGCCTGAATTTAGTTGCTGCAAAATGCTTTGCCTATTTCCAAATCTCAGAAGTAATTCTGTGCTCATTGTAGGATGAAGCTCTACTGAAGAAAATTACTCCTGCTAAGGAGACTTTAGAAAAGTGAACACGGTGATTTCTCCACCGTATGCTGCTATCAGTTTAGCTCATAGTGCCCCTTATCCAAGCTAGTCCCACTTTGTTGCTGTTGTTATTCCACTCTCACTTCTTGCTGTAGCTTTATTTAATTCTTAGTTCTGCACGGCCTTGGTTTATTTTGTGCAGCGCCTTGCACAGCCGCGCTGCTCTCCCTGACTCGTCGTTTCATGCATGGAAATACAAAGACGGATGTTTCCCTATTCTGCAGCCCGCAGGTGCTATCTCAGTAGCACATAACTATCACAAGCACTGCTTGCATTTGCAGGATACAAAATTGAAATTCCACCAACAATATCAGAAACATAAAGAACAAGCAGTGGAATTGCTTGTGCTTTATAGACGCTTCCTGACAGGAGCTTATCTCTGTCTGTACCACGCGTTGTTATTCCCGTAAACACTGCATGCTGGTATATTACGGTTAATGAAATGCAGTCCTAACAACTCGTAAGATACAGCAGGACTGTTAGAGCTTCTTGCAGTGACTGGATAATTCAATGTGCTGTGCTTAACAGGAAGAAAAATGTGGGAAAGAATAGATTATTAGTGCAAGAAAAATAAACAAGAAGTAACTCCATGACCAGAGGGAACTTTTTATGACTTTCTGGCATTCAGGTCTCAATTATCAGAGACACGAGTCAGATCATAAACACTATTTCTCTCTGGCAGAGGTAGGCTGCTTTATTACAGGCCTTGGAAAGAGTGAATGTTTTGATAATGGAGTTAAAGGAAAAACAGAACGTCACAATTTGAGGGTAGCCTTTTCTGATCATGATACTGGTGCTGTGCTAGGTGAAAAGTAAATCAATAATACAGCCCTCGGGAAGGCTCTATTTATGAAAAATTCTGTAAATGGATGCTTATGTGCTGCTGGCAAAAGATAACATTTTCTTTAAGGGGCCTAGATCTCTGGAGATAAAGAGAGGTTGGATGGAAGTCAAGGTATATTTATACACGGACTGTATAAATATACACACACCGTGGCTCAATTTGTCAAATTTAAAACATGAAAGACAGATGGAGGTTTGGGGAAGGTAGCCCTGTTATAGCCTGCATGAAAGTATTTCCTTGGGAGGCAGAATCTGACCCACTGCGCACAAGCGAGCAGTGGGGAATCACTCAGGAGGGGCCTCCCTCCGATCTGTTGTGCAGCTCGTACAAAGGTACAGCACAGCAGGTGAATTCTGTAGGAAGGGATTTTTGAAGCTGTGCTTTCTCTGGAGAGAAAATCCATCATATAGGGGTGAAGAGGAGCTAGGGGCTGCACCACACACCTTTGCAATAATCTTGTGCTACTGCTATACCCGTAACTTTCCAGTTTTACGCAGTTTGTCCAGCTCGGCTGATACACAGAATATTGTTAAACAAAAACATTTTTGGAAAAAGAATTCCACTTCCACAGCTGTTCTATTGATGGCACGTGAATGCTTAAATCTCTCTCTTGGCTTCTTCCCTTATGAGGCCAAGGAAATCAAACAGCTCTGACACATTTTAAAATGCTCGTTAAAAGATGTAAAAGATTCCCTCCAACACTGGCAGAAGGAGCATGTGTGTGCATGCACCCATGTTTCTAAGAGCTTTGTTTCGAATTCAAGGACTAAAGGGGGGCTTTCAAAAACCCAAGGGAAGGTCACCTATCACTGATCTGACAAATTGCATGTAACTGCCCTTGTGCCATTGAAGCTCTTCCCCCAGTATTTTGTCCTTGTGAAAAGAAGGGGAATTGCAGCCTGTCTGTGAATAGGACAGCACTCTCCAATTAATACCACATGGCTGCTTCTTACCACACATGCTCTCTTCCTAGATGTTTTGTGTTGGCTTTTAACAGTCACTTTACCGACGGGATGAAAAGAAGAAGCCTGCTCTTTTACAGATATTGCCTTGCATTTATCACTCCTTACTTTAAAGCTGTTCCCCGTGGTAACCACATTAGCATCCTACTTACTCCAGGCTCCTTCCACAACCAAAGCAGAGACTTCAAATGGGATGAGCTGTGCTCTGCACATCTCCTCCTATCCACTGACTTCAGAGGGAGCTTAAGGCACAAGATTCCTAATCTACATGCTTCAGTTTACTATAAAATACAACAAATTTGGACAGTAGCACTTTTAGTTGTGTTCTCAAACCACGTTAATAACCAAGATTCATGCTCAAACTTTTACAAGTGAAACTACCCAGACATATGTCTATTATTACCCTAGCCAACTGCTTCACTGTTTTACACACTATTCTTACCCTTTATGTCTTTTTGCACTCCAACCTACAAAGGCTTGGGAACAAGCTTAGCATCCTCCCATTAAATGTTTAAATCTTTGCATCATTACAACTTTAGATTATAAACCTTCTCGGGTTATTAGTTTTGTGCAACACCCCTCTCCCAACATAAAAGCATTACAAATGCCTGGGGGAGATGAGGGTAGCAACCAAAGTTTTTTGCAAGTTTCTCCTATACTGTTTTCCACTGTCTGATTTATGCCTTAGCACAGTTCCCCTCTTCTCCCAGAGGAAAAGTATAATCATCTCAATTTTACAAACAAAGCATTAGCTAAAATAAACTGTTACTCATAGGTCACACAGGGAATAAGTGGTAAAGTTGGAAATGAAACCCAAGAGCCTTGCCTAACCAGTTCCCTACTCTAATTTACATCGAGCATGAGGAGAAAAAGCCTGCCCATCCATCTGGACATCCACATGATGGGGAAATTTTATTGTAAAAATACCTCTAATTACTATTTCAGAAGGCAGGTTTGGAATTACAGATGGAGTGCAAGCTTTCTTGCTTTTGCTGAAATTAGCTTCAAAGCTTCTGCTTTTTTTCTCATTTCAGAAAAGCTCTAGGAGCAGAAATTCAGGATTAATCATGAAAATGGTTTCTTCTCAAAGAGTTGAGATCATTGGTTTGAAAGTGCAACTTAGTGCAGACTAATAAACTCTCCTTACCATGAAAAAGATTGTGTTGGCTGAGTACCTCAATCTGATTAGAAATGCTTAAGTGCTGAAAATTTGGCATTAAGACAGGGGCTTCTGCAAGGGGTGTTTCAGCAAACATTTCCAAATTCCTGGAACTTAGAGCACCTGTCACGAAAAAGAACACACATTTTGTTTCCAGTTTTAGTCACGCTGTCTCTCTGACTTGATATTCCAACCCCAGTTGACTAGGCACCCATGACAGCATGTTATCTCCTGAATAAGCCTAAACAGCAATGAACAGAAAATCAACGTGACAAAAAATGCATTCAAACATCAGAAGATACAAGTCTAGAAAATATGTTTGTGTGAAGCATGCATGCATATCTATGCAGTAGTATTCAAGTCTGCATTACCTCATCTTTGATAAAAGCATAGAGCGATACTTCATGCAAATACACGCAGCAGAAAAACACATATATATGTGTATAAGTGGACTGCATGACATCTTGTACCGAGTATTTCAACTCCTTCATTGGTTTCTGCATGGAAAAAGAACAAAGGACATCAAGCAAGAAAATTAAAGAATTTCACTCAGAAGTGGAAAGCTAACCCATGAAAGCGTGACATTGTATTTTGTCCTAGACCTCTCAGTAGAAAGATTTTCTTGGAAAAGTTAGTCAGCTAGTCATCAGAACATGATTTATTAATGTCTGCTAACATGGGGAGAATAAGTAAATTAATAAGGCTGTGAGGGAAATATTTCTGCTCTGGATTCACTCCAGTCAGAGACAGGGATAAGAGAGCTATAGCTCAGTCCCTACAGAACAGGATTTTGTTATTTTTCTGATGATGATGAAAAGGCAAGAGCATGAGGCCCCAGACAATTTTACCCATCGAAAAGATTTCCAGAAGTGGTTCCCAGTAGTCAAGCTTTTTGCGTTATTCGAACAGTAAAAATAAAAAAGTACAGAAACTGGCACGAGAAAGTTCTCAGCTGCTGTTAAAACCAGCAAGGCTCCTGTGTGAAAGCTGCACAGCGGCAGGGAAGGAAGGAAGAAGTGAGCCCCAGTGAGCCCCTCAGGCATGAGAACCAGGTTTGCAAACTCGAGGAGCCTATTCTCTCCTACTGTGATAGAGCAGCCAGAGTTCCTGTGACTCAAGTGGCAAGTTTCCCACCTCACTTGTGTCAAACAGAGCTTGGTGAACAGAAGCAGCATCCCAATACTTCCTTTCTGAGGGTTGTAAAAAAATCTGAAGAAACCAAGAAGCAGCGTGCAAGGCATTTTCAAAAGTGTCATGTAATTTACAAACATACGTGAAAACATATCGGGGAATAGTTACTCAGGGCATGTTTCTGTGTACAGCACCGTAAGTTAACACTCTGAACTATCAGCTGTATGTGTTAGGTCTCTTCTATTAGCTCAGATAAGAACCTTTTGCTTTTCATGCCTGACTGCTTCTGAAATAGTGTTTTCTTTTCCCCCCAGGAACCTGTATGAACAGAATTAGAACATCAAAGCTTAGACTGACAGCTATTCAGGTCTAGACTTGGAAAATAAAACAATTCCACCAGCAAGTTCTCATGATTAGCCAGATAATGCATTCAATTAGAGCACAAACATGCTGCAGGCTTATCTACATGGTTACAGCCACAGTTAAACTTACAGGATCATCTCGGAGATGCAGCCACTCCAACGCCATGTGTTGGTATCTGATCTTCTGGACTTGTGGCTAGCACAGACACAGTCCCCGTGCCCAACACGGACAGGCTTTCAGAGTAAAGGGAAGCCTGTCCATTTAGTTAAGATATTTGGGAGGCACAGGGGGAATGCCTTGCATATTCAGAGCAGAAGGAACAAGGATGCTGGAGCAAAACCTTGCACAAAGTTATAGTCTGCAAGACACCAAAAAGGTTCTCCAACAAGTTTTTGAACACTGCAGAGCGCATGAAAGGGAACACTCTGTTCAGTGATGAACAATAAGAGAAGGGCTGTTTAAAAAGGCATTGTGAAAGTTTCTGTGGACAGTTTTATCCCCGGTTATTTCAATAACTGGGGGAGACAAAGTATTTCATATTGAAATTCTGTCAAGTAGCTACGGATTCCAGTTTAAAGAAAGGGAAATAATGTGTACCTGTGAACATGCCTCTGGGAGCACACAAACTAGAACAAGGATTTTTACGTGCTTAGTAATTCCATTATCCTAACTGGTACAAAGCCAGACTAGAATACTTTAAGATGTTGCATGAAATTATAGTTTCAGAAAGGGCAATAACATCAGTGTAAATGGACCATTCTGCCTACAGCTTTATTGAAAATACAGGGTTTTCTGTTGTTGTTTCCCATGAAAACAACACTTCAGATTTTTCAGTGGTTTTACGTCCTCATCTGTCTTTTTTTTTTTTTTTTTTTTTTGTCTCATCTGAGTCTCCGAGTAGATTTGAGACAACATGGTTAAACGTGACAGAAGGACAAGAGACAAAGAAAATAAAGCCTCACAGAAATCTTGTGAACAGGTAAAGGTAAGCAAAGACATGCAGCAAGTGTGCTGCAAGAAGGAAGGTGAGGGCATTTTGTTAGGAAGGAAGTCAAAGCACCAGGCCCTGAAAGGCTTTCACCACAATTCCCTGGGTGCTGAAGTCCATTAACCATGAGGAATAACTCACGGGAAGCCACGACTCAACACTTCTGGTATTCAAAGGCCCTCTGCCTTCGAGGTATACAGCATGGTCATGAAGTCTACTTCGGAACCTTGCGTGGCAGTGCAAAAAAAAAAAAAAGCCAAAACAAGATAAAAGTTTTATTAGACCATATTTTATAATCATATAATTACTCTGTAATTACCCAACAATTACAGTACAATTACACAAGGCATTTGTTTTAGCCGTTTGGAAATTACCACTGATTTATCTAACTGGAAGCGCACCAAGCAAGTAGCAATAATTACAACATAAATATGATGTAGTTAGATATCTGGAGTTTAATAGCACTTCATTAAGAGTAATAGCCAAGGTTGTTATGTTGTCATAAAGTTAACCTTCCAGTCATAGGAATAAGCATTATTTACATATTTGGAAACAAAACTGGAATGTAATTACACTGTCATTACAGACAGAAAACTTATGTTATGGCAGACATTGTATTACAGAAAGTGACTTTATACTCTATTTTAATTCTTTACACTATTAAAGATGCATAAACTTAAACATACCACAAAACTAAAAAGTGAAGAACCTCTGGGACAGTGATGTCCCTCTTGACTTTTTTTTCTTCAATCATCTTAAGTTTCCTTTTCCCCTTAAAGCTGAAATGGAGACCCCAACACTTCTACCTTACTGGAACCACAATTTCAGAAGCTGTGCTTCCTTTGCTTCTTTTCCCTTGTCTGGTTTCTGTGCACACAGGCTTCCCAGAACCAATATTTTCAACAGGCAAGCATCTTGCATGCTGTATTAAACTCAGCAGTAGTGAAACACCCAAGGAATAACCACCACATTTGAGGTAAAATACCATCAGATGCCATGCAAAATAAATCCTACTTGCAAAATTGTCAGGTTTTCATGGAGATTGATTTATGTCTGTTACTTCAGCATAGTAAAAAGTCTTCGCTGGCACTGCTGGGATGACACCTCAGAAATTTGCAAAATCTCAAGTCTACCAAAGAACAGCCAGGTAGATGCTGCTAGTTTTTCCAAAACTTGCATGAAGTTCAGACTACCTTAAACTCATTGAATGTATGCCAATGAAGCCAGTCAGGAGAATTTCCACTCAGGCCCAAGCTCCCACAAGTTCTCCCTGTCCACCTTTTCTGCTTTTGTTTTGGCACAGACATTCAGAAGTTATCACCTGCGACAGGTGAAGGCAGAGCATGCCAGGCAGCTAGCAGTACACTTGCACTCCATGGTACTGGAGATAAGAAGCATCGAGGCACAAAAAAAGCCTTGCAAAGTTGAGCACAGAAGGAAGAAACAGCAGAGGCAGGACCTCATAATCACAACTTTCCTTTCTGGCTCAATACAAAGGTTGTAATTCAATTTCAGAGTTCTGCTTCAGTGCATCTCTTATGATGTTAGCAGAGAATCTTTCAACTGAATTAAAGGAATTGTATCAAATTGGGAGATAGACATTTTATAGAGAGAAAGCAAGAGAAAGACAGTTTATATGTGTGGGTCTGCACTATGTTCCAGCCTAATTACTTATAATTATAAGGTAGTGGTATGTGAAACTAATTGAAAATTTTGGGTGCTTACATCCCAGTCTGAGATGAATTTGTGTGCCCATCTGGTTAATAGGAAAGGGATTTTATTTTCTAGATCATTGATTTATCATCATTAAGGGCTCAGACTGTAAGTTCTTTAAGTCAGCTTCAGGAATATGTTTTGTGTTTTTTTTTTTTTTTTTTTTTTTTTCCATTACATTTACACTCTGTCTAAAATTGCCTCTAGCGCTGTGAATGTTAAAATTGACTGGATTCAATTTAGTGAGGTCGCCTTCTTGCTCTGTCTGGGGTTATTTATCTCATTTAGCTTTTGTAGTAGAAGTTTTCTTTTTACATAGGCCCACATAATTATTCTTTTTTTTTTATTATTACCAAAAAACAAGCCCCAAACTGCATTGATTTGGAATGGTAACACAATGTCTTGATGGCAGCTTTTGTATAAACACACTGATTCTTGCCAAGTAGAATCTCAATGATCACAAGAGCGGCTGTTGTCTTATTACAGCCTATGCAAGAATAAATGCCCTTTAGCATCCTGAAATTCCTTCCCCATCCAATGCCAAGGTCCATGGGATACAACAGAGTGTTACCTGAATTAAGAGCTACATCGATCACATTATATCAACTTTACTTAGTGTCCATGCTCATGAGAATTTGTAGAAGAGTGATTGCTTATAGAAGAGGACAGAATGCCCCAGAGGAGCCAACCTTTACCTCCAGAAAGCCTCAGAGTAGGATTAATACCAATTCTGGAAAACCCTTATTACATCTTTTTTTTGTGTGTGTGCTGAATATGCAGTTAGGAAGAGGATTTAATACCTCATAATAGCTTATTCCTAGATCTTGTTTGTTCATTACTCCTTCCAAATAATATCTTGCTGAAAGCAACATTTCTGGTCTCACTAAAGAACTGTGGTTAAATTTTTGAGCAAAGAAGGGGTCTCACCAGTGTACCATGAGCTTTCTTTTCCACTTTGTTAGAACTAAATTCCAGAAAGCAAGAGCTACAAACTTCACTACCACAGGTGTCAGGTGAGGATGTGATGCTGCTTTTCATGTTGATTAAGATCCTACATGACAAAACAAGGAACACGAGACTGAGTGGATGGTAGATGGCCAGCGTAACGTTTATCTATTTCTTTGGCAAGCTGTAAAATGCAAAAATGACAGAGTATTTACACTAGATTACATAAAGGATGTGGTCTTGCAGTTAAGTATCTGTCCCAGATTCCAGACAGATGGGCAAAACTTGGCATTTTGCAAGTAACAGTGTAAAAAGATGCATTGTGTTTCAGCTTCCTGCACCTCCGTCCCACATCTGTCACACTGTACAGCACTTACTGCACATCAGCTACTAAGAATGATAGCAATATCATTGCTAACAACATGAATGGAAATACAAATACATACCTATCCTACAACAGTACAGTGAAAACCCCTGGTGCTCAGACACTCTGCAGGCAAGTAACTTTGAACCAAGCCAAACTGCTTGGACCAAGACATACTAGTAAAGGCCATGGTATTTCTGAGGGAATCATAGTATTCAATGACTTATTTATTCCATAACTCAAAGAAGAACACTACTACATTCACCCTTTTATACTCCCCTACCACTAAAGCACTTTTTTTCCCCCTCTTCATTGAATGTATTTTACCCAATAAGCATGTCCAGGTAACTTTATTTATTTCTTTAAAAAAGAAAGGCTGCAGTTTCAGAATAAAAAGCACAAGAGATATGCAGACATAACCTTATATTTTCACAACAGTATTCTGTCAAAAAGCTATTTTCTGTAACATACAACTTTCATCTGCTGGAAGCATGCTTTTTTTTTTTTTTTTTGCTATGATATACCTTTTTTCCTCTCCTTTTACAGAGGGTCATTCTGAAGAAATAATTATTCTTTTGGGCCAGTGGGCACCTCTGCCCTGAAAAATTAATCTTATATGAAGAAGAGGCTTAGTTTAATGTAGTGAATATCTTGTGCTAAGTATGCTTCCCTCAGGTTTCGTTTGAAAACTTTCATTTAACTAGTATTCCAAATCAGCCTGAAGAATTTGCAAAAAGAATCATAATTGAACACATCCCTCTGGCCACGCTCAGGTTCTGTTAAGAAAAATCCCTGCATCTTGTAAAGGGCATCAAAGGATTTTGTTCTAGATAACAACACTGGCTTGCCTTACTGGGAATCCACAAAGGAGTAGGAATATATGCTCTGTCTGCAGCAGGGATAATGGCCATACATTTGGCTTTTCCAGAGCACTCTGAAAGCAACCCGGCTGCCACTGCTGAGATAAGGCTTGGCTGCCTGTCATCTTCCTGCACATCCTGGTTTCCTTTGGCAGCAAACTCCAGTGAACGTGCAAGGAAAAGGAAGATGAGGCACGTTGCCTACACCGCTTCTGCAGTCCAAACCTGGCCAGGGATGCTCATGGGGACCCAGACTTCAGGGCACACTGTCAGCCTCACTGCTGCAAAATGAAGCCTACACATTTTTCATTGACGTCTTTCCTTGCTCATTCTCGTCAATAAAAATAAATACACGCATGAAACTACTTTGGTAAAAGCTTTCCTTTTGGGTACAATTAGAATTGCAGGGGAATGCAGAAATCACCATCTGAGGAATGCAACTTCTTCAAGCATTCTGGTACTGTCTTCCCGTTATCTTCCCTTTTGTCCCTAGTGGACAAAGAGCTCTCTCTCCAGAGAGAACCTGGTTTAGGTAAGGTGACTCAGAGCAGACTGCAGCATTTTCCATGAGCTGTTCAAAGTGCAATGAGGCCGAGAGCAACTTCTTCCTCCTCCCCTACTGAGCCATTCTCCCACATCTCTTATTTCCCTCACCTCCCACTAACACAACCAGTTACATCCTCACCTGCCCTTTTGCTACTGCAAACCTTGCATGAATTTGCTATTTGATTTTTTCCAGCAGGAGCCCTGTGAAAGCTCAGATTGGCTTCCTGTAGAGGAGAGAATACCAGTCTATAAACACCAGGCTGGTGGAAATCAAATTTGCCGTTAAGGTTCTTGAAATAAAGACCTTTTTTTTCTGTAGCATTAGCTCCTGTACAGGTCTGTCTTCCCAGCTGGGCTTCCCACACTGAGGATCCTGATTGCTAAATGCCTCCCAACGAGCATATATTAGAATTCAGACATTTACCATCATCCAAACCAATCTCCGGAAATCCAGGGACAAAACACATTTAGAGCAGAGCTATTCAACTCCCCCCATGTTGTCTACAGCTAGCCAGCCCCAGGCACATGCTCATGCGCTGATAGGGTTACAAGAAGGAAAACAAGCTCAAAAATGATGCTAAGATCTACTTAGTTTTTACTCTCCGGCTATATTCATGATTTCCTGGGGGCCTTCTGGTTATTCTTAAAGTTTATTTGCAACGTCCTATAATAATTATGCTTTCAAGCCACCCTAGAAGCTGTTATAATTAGAAAGCCAGGTATCAACACATAACCAGATTCAAACTAGCTTATAACACACCATATGGAATGCTCCCTTAAAAACCTTGGATATGTAACCCCCCCCAAAAAAAAAGAAAACCCTCAGACATTAGCCTTTAAATCTGAGCTTGTGATTAAAGCTCTGAGCTTCAATCTGCAAGCCCCCCACTCTGTTCCTAGTTCTGCTAGTGACCTCGGGCAAGTAATTTCATTTTTCCCTGCCTTAATTCTCTTTCTTAAATGAAGGAATAACAGCTGCTTTTAACAGAAGGAATTCTAAGGGGGGAAGAAAAAGAAGCTAAATCAGATGGTATTTAGGCTGTACTCAAATATGGCACTGATGGAGAACACAGTGGCACACTGACAACTAGTTCCATACCTAAATGCCTTAGAAAAACTGCCACACACTTCCCTCATTCAAAACTGTAACGCTTCAAATGCTTCCCAATGAGCACCTGTCAAGCAGCACAGAAGCTGCTGCTCGCAGGGAACCATTCCTCTGATTTAAAGTTTTGTATATAGGCCATATACAGCTAGCACTTAGGATAAAAGGAAAAACAAGTGGGAAAGGACAGGTTCTCCCAAGTAATATAACACATTTAACTATAGAAAGGATGCCCCGTAAGCACATTCTGAGTGTAATTTCTACAGCCTGAAGCTAATGTTGAGGAGCAGAATAAACTAGGTGTGCATATAGCTCATGGTGGAGGCGTCATTGCAAATGCAGCAAGCATAGACAAGTTGAAAATGGCACAGTGTAGACTTACGAAGAGTGACCACAGGCCCAGACAACCCTGTTTCCTGGAGGAGGTTCATCCCATGGCAATCCAACCATCATGATCTGAGAAGGCAAAACACCTTAGGGATAGGTGATATAGGGGTAGGGATAAACAATCTTTGCCCACCCTTTTGCAATTAGCCTCAGAACCGATTGCTAAATGCCAGTTCTGTTCAGGTAACTACAGACCCTGCAACAGGATGTGAGCCGTCTGCCCGTGTTCCTCTGCTTCAAAGCATGTCCATGTGCTTAGCAGACATCCTCACCTGCACGTGTGTGTGCCAATGTCAGCAAACGCTGCAAGTACTGTGCAAGTCTTGAGTAAGTCAATCGATAAACATACACCGATGCCTCTGACATGATTCATTTTAATGATTTTAATGATAACACGTTTAAATCCCTATCTTTGCACATCTGTCCGCTGCTAAAGCTTCTCCCTATAAGAACACATGCACATCTATGCATGTTACAGGCAAACATATTCCCCACATACATCAAATTGTGTACACGTGGCAGTGTCAAAGGGCTGGTGAGTCTTTCTAAAAATGATGCTAGAAGAGTGCTGCTATAAGGCGTCTTGTGGTGTCAAGTAATAAAGCAATCAGCCTTCGTACGGAGAAAGAGCCAGGAGTTTTTAGAATGATTGCACCTCTGTCTAATAAATTCCCTCTGATACATCCTTTTCTTCTACTACAAAATTAGCATGGGTCTAGAGAGCTTATTAACATGGGCTCTTAACTTCATCTGTAATGTGCTCACATCTCAATATTGTAACAGGAAGCCGGGGAAAGGCACGAAGGGTGACGATCTGTATGCAGGGAAGCTTCAAGCATTAATGAATGAGGCTTGATTAAAAAACAAACAACCCTCCCCACCCACCTGCCCCCTGGGAACCGTTTGCTGGGTACAGATGATTTTGTAATCCATTTGGTAACGACGATACCTCTCTTACCTACCAGGCAGTACAAGCACAGCTTGGAGTTAAAGCCTGAGATTTAATATCAGAGATGCAAAATCTACACCCAAAAGTACAGCGAGACCTGCACAGAGCAGGTTGGAGCAATGTATTCCCATTTCGGTGGGTAGACAACTGATGCAATGCTTCATTTGCAAAGTATAATGCACATTCGTTATCATCCATACATGTGGACAAGACGTCCTGTATTCCTTCCCAGCACTGTCACAGGACAGGTGGTATCCAAATCTGGAAGAACAGTTGCATTTCCAGAGATGCTTTTAAGAAGTGCCTGGGAAAAACTGGGTCCTGGCTTGAACCAGGTAACAGGTAGATAATACACAAACCCATTTGCTAAACGCCACTTGAAAAATCACAGGCAGCATAATTGACTTTTACAGCTTGGATAATGTAGGTCACTGCATTAGCGCAACAAGAAAATGAATGTATGTTGAAGTGGAAGACAGAAGGGAAGTAATTACAAAATATAGATTAAATAACCATCAGATAACGGGCATAATAAGAACAACCAGGGTGAAGATAGAGTAGAAACAATTTGTTAAATGGATTGTAGCAGGGTTCTAAGAAACTGTTGGTCTCAGATGCTAGGCTTTTTTAATTCCTTCAGTGCAAATTCAATAGAATAAAGTATTCCTCCCCTTTTTGGAGCTGATATCCTACTTCTCACAGTATCGGCTTAAAGCTCGCACAGCCTAGAGGGGTTATTACGTTAGAACCCGATTATGTTAACACACAGTTCTTAACTCCTGCAGAAACAGGGAGCCACAAAGAGTCCAACAAATCAGAGGGATCACAGTCCGATCCTGCAAAGCCCCGAATTCTGGCAGGTCTCACTGCCAGCCCCAGATTCTGGCAAAGTCTTCCTAAAAGCTTTGGATTATCAGCGCTTCTGCAGTTTAGCCCAAAGAAGTTAAAGAAACAAAATAAAGCCCCAGACAAATACATAGCCACCCCAAGGACTCCAAAAAAAAGGGAAAATGTGGCACAAAAGAGTAGAGAAAGATGCATATAATTTATTATTTTTTTTCCCTGCATGTTAAACCATTTTAGTTTGGCCTGGCGTTGTAATGCTCTGAAGTCAGCAGTAACAGACAGCTGCTCAGTGGGCTGTAAGAGGGATATTTGAAGCACTGTCTGTCTTCCAGCAGTTAGGTATTTCCACATCATGTGAAAGCACCACAGCTACGATTCCTTTTGGGAAGGCACGACAAAAACCACAGACCCGAACTTCTGTTTGCTAGAAAAGGGTCTGAGCAAACCTACAGTGACGCCTGAGATGAGCAAGGGTGAAGATGACAAGCCGTAAGGAATGTAACATTGCTGCTGCTCAGACTCAACCAGTACCTTGATCAATGTTTAAGTCACCTGCACTCCAGAAGAAATTATTTTATCTCATCTCCTGCGAATTCACACCTGCTAGCTGATGTGCGGCTGACACCCAGTAACGTGCCGATTGTCAGTCTAACAAGGACAGAGGCTGAGGGGGAGAACAGTCACCAAGAACTCAGAGGAAATGAAAAATGTGTAATTTCCAAATTGAAGAGCACCAAAATGCACCGGCTTACACAGCTGGCTCTGAATTTAACTCCATGACATCGATGGCTACATACCCGGGTAAGTTTCCCATCTCTGGCCTTTTGAACAAGCAATGGTTAAGCAACAGTAAGTTCAGTTTCCCAGTGCTAATTAGGAACTACATCACCATTTGTAAATAAAAAACAGCTGTCAGGGAAGAATGGGGCTCAGCTGGGCAGGCTGATGGTTGGGCTTGATCTTGAAGGTCTTTTTCAACCTGATGTTCTATGGTCAGACGTGGGAAACAGGGCATGAGCCTCACAGGTATGTGTGTCCCCTGGAAAAGGGCAGAACATCATTATACAGACCAACACAGAAGGCTACAGCCAGCTCCTCTTTGTCCCACAGGTGTGGAAAAGGCACAGCAAAGGAAAAAAGGGGCACTAAAAAGGGCTCAGAAGTGTGCCTAAGGTCCTCGTGATCCTTTGGTCCTCGTGAATGCAGAATAAACAAGCGCTGTCCCATTCATTGCACACAGCACAGGATGCCTGTACTCCACAAGGACTGTTGATTTTGTTTTAATCCCAAAAGAAAAAGTGAATTTAAAGTGGGTTTGGCACCTGCATTTGTCCATGTGCTGGCAGAGCTGACACAAACACAGCAGGGGAAGGGGCTGAGAAACAGGGCTTGCTTCTGCTCATTCACAGCTCAAGTGAGGGAATGGGCAAAGTTCATCCCACAGGACCCATTTTTTGTCTTTGTCTGCAATAAGGGGCAGCATTGCCTCAGCCAGTGGTTTCCAACAGAGGCCCTAAGAGATGTTCTCCTGCGGCATTAGTCCTGCGGTATGCAGCCCGTAGCTGCATTGGATCATCCTTGTCCTCTGCTGCTCTGTTCATTAATCAATGGCTCCTCTGAATGCGAATGAGTTCAGAAAGGAGCCAGGTGAAAGGCATGGCAATTTGCTCACAGCTTGATAATTACGCATTTTTCAAAATAAATTAAAGCCGGAGCTAACAGCAGCACACTGTTTTCAGAAGTCCTCCTTATACAAAGGAATTAATTGGAAAGTACATTGATTGGAGGGGCTGCTGAATTCCAGCATGGCATTTATTTCCCTGGTGTTCGAAGGCAGCTCCCAGGCAGCGCCTCTCACCTCTGCTCCAGCTGGGAGGGCAATGCAAGGAAGCAGAAACAACCTCTACTCGGTTTAGACCGCCTTTGAGAATCCTTGCTTCCTCAAAGAATAAAGCAGTGAATGAGATGGAGAGGGATCACAGTGATCTTTACTTCTGGGGTACCCAAAAACATGCTTCAAGATCAATTAAAATGAGAAGGCAATGACGTTTTACAAGGAAAATATTTCAGAATAGCCTGAGAAACACACATCAGGGGAATGGGTGAACAAGCAGCCACTAAACATGTTGTGCACAAATCATCTGTTGTTTCTTACAGAAGAAATGTCCAAAAAACAAGGAAAAGAGAAAGCCATCCACAGCCTCCTGGTTATTTGACGCAGAGGGTGTCTCAACTCCAGCCCAAATGCTCTGGCCGCTTGCCGCTCAGCCTGAGGTTCGTTAAAGAGGTAACTTCAGATTCCCAGGTCCCAAGACACCACACTCTGCAAAGACCCTGATTTATAAGACAATCCCTTCCAAGGAGTGTGCTAAACATGCTAATTTACAGCGAGGTTAGGGCAGCCTTTCAAGCCATTATTACAGAAGATTACAGAAAGCTTTCTTGCAGGACAAATTTGGGGTTAATTCCCCCCTCCTTTCCCAGCCCTGCTTGTCTTACCAGCTTGTACATGTTTAAAAGGGCAGCTCTGTGTAATAAATTGAGTTTGTGTAATCAAATATTTTAGGAGATGAGATTAGTTTTAATTTGTTGTTCTCAATTCCTCCTCCACTCTTCATAAAACTGCACCCAGCACAGCAGGAGTTTATCTTAACCGGGGCTTTCCAGATCTGTTGCTGGCATATTGAAGCAATTAATGCAGCTAAGTAAAAGATGGGATCCTCAGGAGAATTACACCTACTTGGATCCGTTTAATATTATTTGTTTCACTACACAAAGAATAAGGTCGCAAGGAGACAACTGATGCTTTCTTCCTAAGAGCGAGGCACTGGAGCACTCAGAAAAGATCCAGAAAATGTTCCAACATGCTTAAATATATGACATCTTCATCAATAGCTGCTGCTGCCAAAGCCGAGAGCTCAGGGTTTATAATCCAGTTGCACTGTGACATTTGAAACAAAAGATTAAAACTTGATTTCATTCTTAAAGATGCCCAAATTCATGTATATGCAACTCCAGCTGATGACGACAAGCCCAGTTTCCATGGAGCCTGCGAGCAACTATACGCAGGTTTTTGATTTCCACCCTCCATATCTATCTCTAGATTTTATCTTTCAATACGTCATCGTAGCATCTGAATATTTGCAAAAAAACAAAGAGTCAAAGTAATAAAAGGGCCCCTTCCCTTTATTTGATGCTGGGGTGAAATGGATTATATTCGGTGCCAGCTGAAATTGCTTCTGTTGGCTAAGCTCGGATACATTTGTATGAATTACTCCCGAGATCCTTGTGATGCACATTCAGGGAAGAAGCGATGAATTGGCGAGATGAGAGCAGCTAGAGCCCTCTTCTGATTTCCTAAGCAAGATATCTTCATAATAAAATTAAAATGAAACCAACTCCAACATCAGCCAAAAGCAGGAGCCACACACTGAATACCATCTGTATTAACCCTTCCTCGGCAGCTGCCTTATGAGTAAGCAATGTGCAGGTTTTTTGGTTTTGTTTTTTACATAGAAAGCAGAAAGTCACTAGGGCAGCTGGCTAGGATGCAGACTGCACTGGTGTCAGGCCAGAGCAGTTTTCTTGCCAGTTTTGCACTTTTCCTCTTCTATGCATGATATTCCCATGCACTGCATGGAAGAGAGCTATAGAGCAACACTGCCAGGAGAGCAAAATGCAAGGTTCAGAGAGGTTCTGCAGCCCCCCAAACAGAAACCTACATTTCAGCCAAAGCATAGTGTTAACCACGCACCTCTGCTACATTAGCTATTCATATCAAGGCTACACACACGTCAGGGGCAAAACACTCCTGAACTCAATGACAGGCTGACGATTAATGCCACGGGAACTGTTTACAGCTCTGAACTTGTTCGCTGCTGCACATACAGTCCCCTCAATTACTGACAACACA
The DNA here is from genome assembly GCF_009819795.1 of Aythya fuligula. Lineage (NCBI taxonomy): Eukaryota > Metazoa > Chordata > Aves > Anseriformes > Anatidae > Aythya > Aythya fuligula. The sequence goes on along the minus strand of NC_045580.1, from coordinate 3,320,811 downwards.
GTTTCTCATCTACAGCAGAGCATATAAATCCCTTACGGACCCTTACAGCTTTCATCAGTTCCTTGACACAATGTCCTTAATTGCTTATCAATTCACAAGTCAACGCTGTTCCTCAATTCTTATATGAATGATAAAGCTTCTCCTCAGGGTCACAGAGAGCCCAGCAAAATGACTAATCCAATGGATCAGAGATACCTGAGCAATCAGGAAACAGGCCAATTTCAAAGCTACCTTCAAGGGAAGAAAAACAAGACATCAAAAGAAATACTGGGAAAAACAAGCACAGTGCAGGTGGCATATAAATGCTGATAAAACTCTTTAAAGTCAGTTGAACCTCACAGACAATGAAAGGTCCAGACATGCGGTCATATATATGCCAACATTTTAAAAAAAATCTAGTTTAAACAGTTATGAAGGTGTTTTGTTTTGTTTTGTTTTTGTTTTTTGTTTTTTAAATTATTTCTAAATTTGCACTGCTTCCATTTTTTTCCAAGGGATCAGTTGAGGACACATGAAAAAACTCTTCTTTCTTTGCCTTCCCCTGCACCAGACAGACTGCATCAATTGGTATGCAGGGTACGCGTCGGCCTGTAGGACTTCTATTCATTCCCCTATTAACTTGTTTCAGTTGTGCCAAGTTGGACTTTGCTGCCGAAGCCATGCAGAAAGCTGTGCTAAGGGGCTGTACGTTTCAGAAAGTAGAGGTGTAGACCTCAAACCTTCCAAATATACAAAGGAACACCTAACTAGTATTTACTGTGAATATTCTGCTTCAAAACAAAAGGTCCCTGCACACAAATGGGCAATCACTACAACCATTCCTAATTCATTAACACTAAACTATTATTTTTTAGGCCTTTTTTTTATAGGGCATGCTATCAGAGCTTGGTTCTGGGGTTCTTGCTTTGTGCCAGACCACCACTAATGCAGGACAAAACCAACACAAACCTGTCACCTCTTAACACACAGAGGAATGAGGCAGCTGCTGGAGACAAGGGAAGAGGAAGGATGCTGTACAAGCACAAAAAAATACCGCTGTACTAGCAGACATCACCACTGACATCAGACCAATACTCTGACCCTTAAATTCGATGCAAAAGCACCCACAAACTTCAGTGAGTATTGCACAGAAATCCCTAGTACATTAGCCCTTCAAAACAACTCATTATGTGACTGGACGCAGCTGCAGAGCACAGCAAGAGCAAAAGGGTCAGTGTCTGAGCCGTGTCTCTGCAAACCCCATAAAAAGGCCAGCAGAGGCTTGTCCCTCAGTGACTGGGAAGGCTGCCCAGCATCATGTCAGGGGAGCACCCTCGAGGTTTGCAGCTCTCTGGCAGACCTCTGTGGGTCTTGTCTTGCTTCATTAACTCCTTGGGGCTGCTGCACTGCAGAGATAGGCAGAGCATCAATGACTTTGTTGGGTTTTGTTTTTTTAATTCATTTAAACAGCAGAGCTGGGTGGGACCGGGGAGGCAGCAGCCAATTAAGGAACCATCAAACTTCTCTTAAAAGCCTCCCTCAACAATGCTCCCTGCTCCTGCCTCCAGCCAACATGGTAATTGTGTCTAATTTCTAAATTTTCATGCAGTTGCTGCATTTGCCTCCCCTTAATGAGATGTAAATGTGTTGCCAGTTTGTGGATTTGTTTAATTGCAGGGTAGCTAAACTGTGATTGGCCAGAAGGTTCATTTTTAAATTTATTTATTTAGCACATGCAAGGCATTTTTAAGATTCTTTTCTCCAGCTAAGAGAGGGAGGAGAGTGTCTTCTATTTTCCTGCTATGTTCAGGGTTCTGTTGCAAAGAAACCATCTGGTTTTCGAAGTGTTTGCTAGTGAACTTAAAGGATTCCTGCCACATTCCACATGCTTTAAGGAAGCCCGAGCACCTGTTCGATTCAGGTTTTGAAGCTGGACTCTGATACTGAGGGATCTCTGGACCTCAAGGGGCACAATGAACGCACTCAAAGCATGATGAGTAGCTTCACTACACAACACCACTCATTGCGTGGGCTTTTACTCACCCACCTCCCATTAAGGCATTTAAATGAATGGCTGAAGTCCTAAACTGGATAAGAATAGGGTCATTGTTATCTAGACAGCTAATTATAATCTCATTGTTATCTGAACAGCTAAAGCTTGAAGGGAAAACAAATATTTTAGTACCTTTAATGTACTGCCACTTCAGAGTATACCCAAAATATAGGAGAGCAGATAGGAACCTACTAAATCTCAACTGATTTTTTTAAGTAGACTAAAGCAGTTCACATCAATGAATACAAAAGCAGTTTGGCTGTACAGGTGTGTAGATAAAACCCTTATTTGTCTTGCAGAACCTTTTTTACTGAGGATGATGATACAGAAAAGGCCTAGTTTGACTTGTGGATCTCAAAACATCTGGAAATGAGAAAGTCACCTCCTGCAAACTATAACCACCTGGCATCCCTGTTGTAAACAGAACCACAGGGCCATTTCTGCAGGGGCAGCTTTCAAAATCTACCTAGACAACAGAAGCAGAAAGTTCTGGCTTTCCTGCTTTATAATCCAGAGATCAATTCCTCCGCTCTGCTGCTACTTAACAACAATTAGTCTGCTGAGAAAGCCTTAAAAATTATAGCTTTTTCAATACTAAGTAGCTTTTTCAATACTAAAACCACTGTATAAATAATACATTAATTTTCAGAATTTCTTTAACATTCTGATTTTGCTGAGTTTTGTAGCACCTATTGCTGCTTTTACCACTTACCTTCATGCAATGACTCACCCACATAATTGAGACGTGCACACAAACCCTCAACCTTTCAGAAAGATTCTGAAGCAACAATGTTTACCTTGGCATTAGACATGGCACAGCATCTAGAAAAATGGATTCTGATTACCATCATCTAGAAGCCCATAAAGGCTGCAAAAAAATACCAAGTTTCAGGCTTCCTCTTCCATTCTAATGTCTTACAGGAATGCCTGACGATACATCTTGTCCCCAGAGCCTAATTCCTGTAGGAGTCATAGACCAATACAGATTTATATTGAGACCTTAAGTTTTCTTCATGAGCTAGAAGACCCAAACAACGACCGTTGTCCAGAAACATTCACCACCCTGGGGAAAGCTTCCTTTCATGGCAAATCTGTCTGGAAGACACCACAAGCATCTGGTCACTAGTGAAATACTGTCACGTAAGTGGTGATACCTCTTTATACAAGTCACTTCTATGTATCTTAGAGAAAATAAGTTTATTTCAACTTTGTCTGCCTATTATTTTACCATAAACAGATACCTACAAAGGTAATCAGCATGCCCCAGGGCCAAGGGCATCATTTCACTCAACCATTGTCAGTAATGGCCAATAACACCAGCCGACATAGTAAAGGGAAGTGACAGCAGGGAAATAATTTAGCCTTTAACTGACATGTTATCCAGTTAAAAGCCATTTACCTTCTGCTGCTTGGTGTGTCATTGCTCATTTTAGTTTTGAAGTGACATCTCCCCAAGTGCCATTAACATGCCAGCAGTGAAAGGAATTTATAGTGTATGCACCCCAGAGAATTATAGCCTGGGTGGTTGTGGTACAGGCAAGCACCTTGTGGACTTTTTGTTTATTCGTACAGCTCCCATCCCATCTGATTCAGAGCATCCAGAAGGAGAAGCATCAGGAAACTCCCCTGCCATCACCTTCTCCCCATGGCATAATATGAACTGATAATGTATTTCAGCAGCACTTTTCTGGTAGGATCTCTCAGAACTCAATGAAGTACTATCTGGATTTTGAATTCCTCTTTCTAGAGGAAGAACGGGTGTACTCTACAACACAGGCAAGCAAACACTACTGAAAGGACCACAGCAACAACCTGCCAGCAAATGCACCTCTCCTGGATGAAACAAAAAGAATTACAGTATAGAACAAATATTGTGCAAGAGCATTACCTACAATACAGATATATATTTTTTTTTTTTTCCAGGACAAGGTTTCTACTGTTGCAAGAATATTACATGAAACTGGATGTCCGTGAAGCACATGAAAAAGAGCTTGGCTTATGGCTACTTCTCTCCTCTGACTACATCAAATTCAAGAAAATACCCAGGAGTACTAAGCTCCCTTCTAATCATCCAAGGAAACAACAAACAGCAATGGATTTCAAACTACTGGGCAAATTGTCACTTCATAAAATGGTGGAGTGAGGATAAAAAACACCATTTATCATGTGGTGAGGAACTGCAGTAAAAGCTTAAGTTTACCTTTGAAGCCAGAATTACTGATGCTATCAATATCTACAAGTTCAAATCTGATGTAGCAAACAAATGCAAGTCTGCTTCTACTACAGTAAGGTCAGCCAGGATCCAAGCCACACATCAGGCAGCTCCTACACAGCACTGTACACCTTCAGTATCCTAGTAGGATAGGGGCAAATAGTCACTAATTGAATTCACAGTTGCCCTTTACTCAGATATGCTCAGATGACAGATGAATTTGCATTAGTTTAATGTGAATCACCATGGATAATGGAAAACAATACTTATGCTAATGAAAGAACGGAGCAAAAGCTTTGCAAATGAGTTGCTATTTGTTCACCAGCCGGGGTGCTGCTGATTAGAAACAGGAGTGTGATTGATAGCTCCAGCCACCTCTGCCTCTGGCATGCCACCTCTATCGGGCATCCCCACAGCACCCTTATTTCTCTCACAGCACCCTTATTTCTCTCATAACACCCTTATTTCTCTCACAGCACCCTTATTTCTCTCACAGCACCCTTATTTCCCCAGCACTTCCCACCGCATGAGGGCAGCCCCGCAGCGGAGAGGTGACCCCACCTCAGGGAGGAGCACATGGAGGCCAAGGGACCATGAGGGCAAGGGGAGCACACAGCTGAGGGAAGCCCCCACACTCACCAGCTCCTTCCCAAGAGGGCAGAGTTGATCTTTCAACCTGCTTTTTTCTCTCCCCTGCACCCACGAGCCTCAGGCCCTACGTGGCCGCCATTTTAAGCCTTAAACAGGGTGCGCGCAGGGCTGGAGGAGGAGGAGGGAAGCACATGGTGAAGGCGTCGAAGAGGGGGAGACAGCATGTGAGGAACTGCCCGTGCCTGGCTCCCTGCACAGCAACAGTTCCTTGCCAGCTTGGGAAGGACAATGTGATGACTTTTGGGGGAAAAAGAATGATAACAATAATACCTCCTTGAGTTTTGGGGTGTTTTTTTTTTCCACACAGCGACGCCCAGGCCTTCGTTTTCTCTCAGAAGTCACCGCCCCTGAGGAAGGCCGAGGGTGGCTTTTCCGTGGGGTGGCAGCATGGAGATGCAGGAGGAGTTCGGGAGACCCTGGTAAGAGCTCTGGGATTTTGGGGCCGGGGCTCTGTGGGTGGAAGTGGTCTGAAGGGTGCATACACTGAGCCCGGCATGTCCCCTTGGTGGTCCCTGCACAGTATGAGGAGACATGAAGGCCTTTTTCAGGAAATATTATGATCTGTCCCATTGTTGTTAACAAAGCTTGTCCAATAGTGCTGTTGGTTATTTACTAATACATACAAGCCTCTGATCAGAAGTGTTAGAGGCAGAAATTTTCTGCTTCTGCTCCTCTGGGTGCCTGCAGCAATGTGATGGAGCAAGGTGTGTTGTTTCTCACTTTCAAAACAAATTCACCACCTCTGAGCCCATGGTTTTGTGAATAAATACCTGGTGCCAGGAGAAATGCCTGTGTGGAGGAGGCTTGCCTGCATGACTGACCAGAAAACAGCCCTTGTACAAGGTGAAATGATGCAAACATCAGTCCATTAGGCAGCGGTTGGTATATGGTTTTTAAAGAATGGGAGATAGATGAAAAGCCTGATGAATGTACATAAATGCACAGCACAAGAAAAGATTGGGAAGCCTAGAAAATGTTGCTTGGAACTGCCCGGCTGTTTCGATGCCTTGTGCTAGAACAGGGTTGGCACCCAAGGGACATGAGTGAGCCAGGAAACAGGCGTGGAGAGGAACTTAATTAGCAACATATCAGGAGATACAGCAACGACCAAGAGGCAAATATTATCCTGATGGGAAGGTGTGGGCTGGGTGGGCAGAGCTCTGAAAGGGCTTCGGAGCCAGCAGGACACGTGCAGACAAAAACTGTAGTATGTGGGCAAAGCTTTGTGGAGTGACCATGCTGTGGCAGGATGTGATTCAGAGGCACAGCTGTACGGGGATTTGTAACCTGTCACACCACTGAGCTATAGTCGTGTTCAGTTGTATGGTAGGATGCTTCTGCCTGTGCTAGCTCTAGAAATTTGTTAGTTCCATCCATTTTCAGCCCAACTAAGTACAGTTTAAAATAATTAGTTTTTTAGGAGAGGAATAAGAAGGCGGGTGTGTGATGGCATTGCTTGCTTGACTTAATATTTCCAGCACTGTACCTTCATAATTTCATGTACAGCTATTACCTTTGGCTTTTAATATGTTATTATTTAATTAGTCATCAAATACAGAAGTGTACCCAAACAATGGAACCCAGCATCTCCAGAAGGAAGGCAGGAGGTAGAGTAGTATATTATCTTGGGATTTCCCTGAATACTTGAGTGTAATTCTGGAGATCCCTAAAGCAACGGAATAGCTCCAGATGCAGGGTGCTACGGGAGCAGAATCTGTTCTTCTGCTCATTTTCATTCCAGAAGGTTAAAGATCTGAATAAATGAGTACTTGGGAGATCTCCGAACTAAGGGGTCTTGCCCCCCTGAGAAAACCTGATCTGACTCTGTTAAATAATGCATCCTCATGCTTCCGAGGCTAGAGGGAACAACTGCTCAGCAGGGGAAGATGCTGCTGCTGGGAAGGTTTTTCTTGTTTCTCCTCTCCCTCTCCTCTGATCCGTTACACAGGGTTAGGCAAATCGTGATCCTTAATGCAAGCAAATGGAACAGCTTTTCTGGCTTCTGCTTTCTGTGACCTTCTGTCGCACGTTAATAGAGTCCAGTTGGCAGTGTGACCTTGTGGGGGGCAATTAGCAAATTTTTTGGTGTTGATGGTTTGTGTACAAATTGCTCTTCTAGCAGTGTTTTGGCAGAAACAGTAGTTTTGGAGGAATGTGATAGCATTTGTGAAAGTCACTCACTGGGTCAGACCAAATAATGAAAACATGTATAGCCCCTTCCCGTGGAGTTCTGCCAGCATACCTGTACCACCACTGAAATTCCTGCAGCTGTCTGGAGACTGAGCAGCTGTAAGGATATACAGCACTCAGGAGCTATTGCATTTGTTTCGTCTTGCATCTACTACAAACATCTGCAGCAGAATCCACATCAGAAATGCTAAACTGCACTCCTGGCTATCTAGTGGTGCTCCAGCAGTTTAACTTGCTGCATCTGAATTCTGAACAGTAACTTTTACCTCATCTCAATCCCACGCTCCTTCATAGCATATCCTCTGCAGCTGGACAGAGCTTTTCTCCTGATATCCCCTTACCCTTTCATCTTCCAAAGAAAAGTTGTACTAGAATGGAGCCTGCATTCGTCCAAACACACCATGCCAGGGACTCTCCTGGGACCTTGCTGTCTTGAACCCATTTTCATTAGTTGATCAAAATGTATTAATTTTCCTTTTTTTGCATCGCTCTCTGCTCAGATTTTTTATTTTTCATTATCTTTTAAAGCACTGAGGAGTCCTATCCCCTTCTGCTTGAACCACAGGATGATGATAAAGTTGTTTTTCTCTCCAGCTCTTTTCAATGCATCATTTAGCAGACCTCCTCTAACACTTTCTGAAAAGCCTCTTATCCCAGGTGGAGGGTGGGGAGGAGAATCTGCAGGCTGGTGGGACTACAGAGTTGAAATCCATCTAGGTTTAAATAGCTCAAGGTCAAGCACGGGATGGAAAGGACAGCAGCAGACTTCTGGAGACTTCATTCAATGAATTGTTGATTGGAAAAGCTCTTTCAGATCCCTGTGGAGCAGAATCTGGAAGAAATGTGTTTTCCAAAAGGAGGACAGCGGGTTAGTTGTTAATGATTTCAATAAAGCAAGAGAAGGCACATTAGGAGGTTGGCCATAAGGGTAAAAAAGGAGGCTGGTGTATTGCTCATTAGTGGTTTGCTAAAATTAACTCCATTACCATGTTTGCTTTCATTGCAAACCTTCCATTTAATTGCAATTCCCAGTGAACTGCGAAGAAGGGACCCTGCGTCGTGCTACAGGTTGTCAGGATGGGGAGAGAACCCAGAGCCGAGATGTGTGAGCTGCTCAGCCTGCTTTTGCTTTATTGTTATCTTGGGAGGCCAGTGGGGATTTACTGTTGTACCTTTCCAAAGGTATCACATGTCTTATTTCACCAGGATGGGCAGGAATTTAAAATACAAGAAAAAACAGAGGACCTGACCCAAAGGGTGCTGACATCAGTGACAGTTATGCTATAGATTTCTGCCAGGGTTGGATGAAACCCCAGACCCTACAAATTTAGTTTCTGTAAAAAAACAATGTTGTCATCTTGTTGGTTTTTTTTTTTTTTTTTTTTTCCTACCTTTTTCCTCTCCAGGTTCTTGCACTTCCTTTTATGTTCTTTTTTCTCCCTTTCACATGCTATTGATTCTCATCTTGTCTTTTATTTACTGCCAGTTCTCTCTTCATGTCAGGAATCCTATATAGAGATGCCATTCTATTTTCCGCATGCACCGCTCTGTTTTCTGCATTCACAACCTTAAAATAAAGAAAAGGCTTTGCTGCTCTCTCTGAAGGTGGCTGCCAGGTGCTAGTTAATGTGCTAGTTCATAATGCAGAGTGAAAAATAAATAAATAAAGGGAATAGCTGGAATGCTCTTCCAGCATTGAGGGATATTCTCCTTTCATCATACAGATATCCAGAAAGTTCAGAAAACGATGACAGGGCAGTTTTGGCTAAAGACACTGAGGATGTATTGACCTGCTTTTTTCCTCCCACTGAAATCCCTGAGGATTTCAAGTGCCTGTGCCTCACAGCTCTCAGTACAGCAAGTTCAGAAGAGAGAAGGGCTCAATTACACGTGCGTGGATTTGAACTTGTGGCTTCAAGGTGTGAAGTTATTGCAAGCCTGTCATCCCCCGTAACTTCCACTCCATCCTGCTCTCCCAGTCCCAAGTAAATGTAAATGTTAGCTATTTCTGCAAACAGAAGCTGGTCCGGAAAGGGAAGGTGGCAAGTGGCAAAGCAAATGGAAGGAGAGAAAAGGAAAAGGAGGTGATAACAATTCTTTGATGGAAGTAGGTCAGACTTTAATGCTATGGCTTGTCTCTGGGCTCCTCCAGAGCAGTTATAGCTGCAGTTTGAGATAGAGATTGCACCACGAACTGAAAGCAGATGTTCTGTGAATGCAGTTAGCTACTGGCAATAAAATCCTAAGTGTTTGGAAAATGCAGTAATTCAGTCATGTGATTTTTATTTCTGTACTTTGGTCACCAACCCTACGATGGCACTGAAAAATGAGAGCAGATTGTATTTAAAAAGAAAATGGGAGATGGCTGTCAGAAAAAAAATAAAATAAAATAAAGTGGCTAAGCCCATTTTAATTAAAACTCAGGGTGAAGTAGTTATCTCATTTTTGTGGATGGTTCCAAAGCTCTGGTTCCTGCTTTATGTCCGTGTTTTGTGTCTGTGGCTATGATGCGGATAAACTTTAATTCACAGAGTGACACAAATATGAGGCTACTCGTTGCAACATACTGTGTTACCGCAGAACCGGCTGCCAGGGGTTAGGCTGCTGCTCTAACGAGTGCTAATGTGTAGGGTAGTCCTTAATATAACGTGAATTGCTATGATTGCATAGGTAAATGCTCAGGTAGCATTAGAAATGCCTTGACAGATCTCTGCTGCAGATTCAGGAGGGTATAAATCAGTCCTATAGCTCAGAGGGCAGAAGGACTGGGGAGTGGGACAAGAGGGAATGACAGTAAACGAGTCTTCCTCCTCTGCGTAGCCAGAGGTGGAGATATCAGAGTGAAATACTCCGCTTTTAGCTCTAACCTTGTCAAACCACAGCTACTGCTTTTAAATTGTGAAAGCTCACCTTATCTACCCCGTGCCCGAGAACACCGAGCCTTTTCTATTTATGCTCCTGGAGCTCCACGAATGAGCAGAGCCTCAAAAACAGGCTTCAGAACCAGAGCACTGTTTGTGGCAAGTGGATGTAGGGTGCAGGGCAGAGGTAGAAGCAGGAGCTGGCAGCTGGGGGGTAGGCAGAGAGCTGGTAGTGGAGAGGGGACCACGCTGTGTGCCTTTGCTCTGACTCTGCAACAGGTTTGCCCTGCTGTGCATTGGCTTCCCTAGGAAAAAGAAAAGAAAAAAGAAGCAGAGCTGTGTAAATCATTGGTGTTTATGTTTAGCAATGTACTGAAAAGGAGAAAAAACACTTCTGGGGGAAACAGAAGCATTTTTTACATTCCCAGGGTAGAGAGGAAAGGGGTGGGGGGCAGGTGAGGAAGAGGGAAATTTGTGGTTTGGGTTGAATGAAACATTGACTTGTTTTGGTGGTAGAGGGGGAAGTGATCCATCTGATTACAACTTGACATATTTTTAAAACAAAAGATCTCAGTGATGGAAACAAAAGAAAGGTTTGGTTTAAAAAAGAAAAATGCCCAAAGCATGTTTCAGTTTTTCTAATTTGTTTTTCTTTGGTTGGAAGAATGTGTGAAGTTGTGTCGCATCTGTTGTATTCCTCTGCATAAGTTTATCAACACATTTTTTACTAAAAACACCTCCCCTTATCTATTAAAACTGTTTTCTCCAAGGTGCAGTGGTTATTTCGTGCCAGCAGAGGTTACTTACTTAATTGGTGTGTGCACGCAAAGTGAAGAGGCTCTGAGGCTTCAGAGCACTGGCGCAGGCTCAGCCAAAATTGAAAGGAATAAACAATATCTGTCCCCACTGCGCTTATCCCTGGGAGACCTGCAAGCTGCCAGAGCTGCCAGTGGCTGCAACTTTACTGGCGTGAAGGGACTCAGTTGTGTTTTTTGCAGATCCATATAGCATTTAAGAGTTCTTGTGTTTTCTGGATGCTGCTTATGGAGGACAAGCAGCAATTTGAGGAAGACCAAGGTTGGATCTGGTGACCTTTGCTGCTATTTTCCCTATTTTTTCCCTTCTGTGACCCTCCCCACAAGGAGCAATCAGCTGTTGACCTTTCTGGTGGGTAATGCTGACTGCTCCTTGGTCACAGCTTCTTGAGTTGGAGGCGATTGCTGCATTGCCAGGGGATGCGAGCATTTTATGGACTCTTAAACATGTAGGGAGTCTTGTGATGCTCTGGGTGGAGAAAGACAAATGGGCCAGTTAGGAGAAAGTAACAAGGACTTACGGCCAAGCCCACGATTTGGAGTTTCTGTAAGTTTGCCACTACCTTGTCTAACAGGAGGGGAGAGGGTGAATGAAGCAGATGGTTTAAAAGGAAGACCATAAGAAGGTGTCACTTTTAATAGATGGAGAGGATAATAAAAGAGTGACCAGCGGCTTCTTAGTTATTCCTAACCTCCAAGCAGATTCTCTTCAGCCAAGCTTGACCAACAAACTTCTCTTGCTTCTTGCTGTTTCCTGGTAGCTCTGAGTGTTACTGCAAATAAATGTCTGCAGTCCAGAGCTGATTTCAAAGAAACAAACCATAAACCCTTGCAATGACAAAGGTAGAATAATGGGAAGGAGGGAGTGGGTCCTGGCATGGAATTCAGGGTCCACCGGGCTGGTCTCCAGTGAGCTGTGACCCTGCTTGGCAAGGACTGCAGGGGAAAAGGAAGAGCAAGGAGGTAGAGTGGAGCCTGTGCAGAGGAGGAAGGGATGTGGGGAAGGATGAATGCTCATTATGTGGGAGTGAGAGGACAGGGGGATGATCAGAAGGAGGCAAATGCAGCTGGGGAGTTGTACAGGGTTAGGATACAATGAATATAGACACATTCAGGGAGAGAGTGATATGGAAAGTGAGTGTACAACTGTGATTTGCAACAAAGGTTTGGGGGGATATTTTAACAAGGCCTGAATATCTGACTGTGTTTTGAGGCTGAGCCTGGATTCTTTCACTTTCAGATCGCAGCCAAGCTCGGCATTAAGTAAATGTGGTGCCATCCTATGCCCCAAAGAGAAATGAGTCAGGATTTGGTGCTCACATCCCTCAGAAGATTAGTTCTACTAGGCATTGTGGTTTTTATCTCCAGGGTTAACTAAGCCTGATGCACTCCGTGTCTCTACAGAGCTGACCGCTGAAAGGCAAGATTGGGTCAGCACACAACTGGGAGGCAGAGAGCTGCTGAGACAGGTCCTGGCTGAAGAGAGGCTCTAAGGCTCAAGCTTGGCATTTTTCCTCTTCGGTGGTGGTTTGTACATAGCTGAAGCTTGTGTGGGTAACCAGTCAACCAGCAGGAGAAGAAAGCTGTGTGCTGCACCCAAGGACAGTTACCTACACGTCAGCCAAGGAGCTAACGCAGCCCCTCTGGTACCAGCCAGCTTTGATGTGGATCTGAAATCAGCTCTTGCTGGGGCTCTGAAGCAAGACGTTGCAGCAGTACAAACTGCTGCTCCCTGCAGAAAATTAATAAGGAGACTTTGGATTCCACCCTGCATCTGACCTAACCAACTAAATAGGTTACACTAAGTTTTAAGAAATGCCCCAGTTTTCCCTTTAATAGGCAATTTTTCTGCTTAATTTGCAGAACAAGCAAAAAGCTATTATGTAAAATTTATCAGCAGCAATTGGCTCTCATTAGGGATTGGGAACAGGAGGCTTCATCATGAGGGGGAAGGATGCTCCAAATTTTCATTTACCAGCCTTAGTTTCCCAGTGTTTATGCTGACCCTTGCCCTGAACAAATTTGGACTCTGAGCCATCACCTTGTCTATTCCCAGGAGAGCTCTTCTCACCTTCCTGCAGCCTGGCTTTACAAGTCCTGGAGCAGTAAGTAACCACTTCTGGCAGAAGCGCGTGATCCAGGCTGAGTGAAGTGCCTGCAGATTGCGGAGCTGCTGTTACAGTGTTTGAGCAGTGCATTTTGCCATCTTGAGCAAACTCAGCTCCAGTAGAAATAGTTTGTTCAGGAGGTGCAGAGCTCCTTGCTGGGCCGACAAGTTGGGCCACAGGGATCTGCAGGACGTAGGCTATTTCCAGGGCTAGCCCGGTGCTTCAGGTTCCTCGTTGCCTTTCACGTGAGTTCAGCCTTTATGTGCCACGGGGCCTGGAGCAGCTTGGGTCCAAAAACTATTCCCGAGTCTAACATCTGTACCAGAAGTGGTGTAGTTGCCAATACCCGCCAGGCTGCCTTCTCTTACCACTTTTATCTCCGAAGTCCTGAGCTGGATGCAGTGAAAAAGCTGCTGTCCGTATTTCCTGGAGACCAGAGCTCAGCATGATGTGAAATTGCTCATGTTTTCTTCATGCTGCAGCAGAGTATTTTGGCTGCAGCTGGAGACAGCTGTGACTTGCGCTGTGCAGGGGGGACAGGTAAGCTATAATATAACTTCCTCTGAGAGACATTAGGGATGTGGAAATTATTACTGACATTGAAACATTCAGATGGGGATTTTTCCTGTTCTATTCCCCCTACAGTAAATGTTAATTATACATGAAGGTTCACTACAGCAGAAGGGATTATAATTAATTTATATTTGAACTATAATAGATTTCACTACAAACTGCATTTCATTGCAACAAAGTGTATTATGACTGTTGTTTGCTGCCAGTAATTTAAATAAACCGACCACAAAGCAATGCATCCATTAATCCTGCATTAAGGACAACAGCAGGCGGATATGAACAAAATAAAACTATGAACAAAATAAAACTATGAACAAAATAAAGCAACTCTGTTCAACTTGTGAACAGAGGGCTGGTGCTTGCTGCAGAACCTGGGGCATCTAACCTGAGAGATGCAAAAAGGAGTGCGTTGGAACACAGCGAATCTGGAAAGTAATATTTAGGTCCAAATCTGTCTCAGCTTGCCAAGAATTGAGAATTTATCCGTGTTCTATCTCTAGTCTAAATGGGAAAAAAATAGAATCCATCTGAAGCAAGAATAAACCTTTGTTCTTTTCAGGGCCCTGTGTCACTCATCAAAGCAGCATCAAGGCAGTAGTGATCTAGGAGATGGGCAAGCAGGATTTTAGTCTTGACCTGATAGAAAATCATTTGTGCTTCTCTTTCCTTTTCCAACATTACCTACCTAGCTGTTTGCAGTGTGGTTTTCTCCAAGTCAGGGTTATGCTTACGAATGTAAGCATAAAACAGTCCCTGTCCTAAGTATGAATCCAAACGTACCACTTGGTGTGTACTAAAAGCACAGAGTGGCAAGTTGATAACTGATAGCTTGTGTTTCCTTGTTGCTACTGCTAACATGTGAACCTCACCGCTCTGTCTACGTGTCAGCTTTTGTGATGACCCAGAGATAGCAAGTCTTGAACCTTGGTTTCTTTGCCATCAGGCATCCCCTGACACCTCACAGCCCTTCACTGGGGCGTGTGTCAGACTCTGCCGATGCTATCTGTTGCACCATGTGCTGTCACCTTCCGTTTCTGAGCATCATCCAACAGGCTTTCATCCCCAGATTTTCATCCCCGAGGCTGAAGGGAGCTTCAGCCTCGATGACCCAATCTCAAACTGTAGAAAAGGGCAAGGTGGCTTGTCAGGGGCTTCAACAAACACCTCAGCAGATGTTGTAAGCAGCAGGGAGGAAGGGGCAGAGCCAGCTCTCCTCTGCCACTGCTAAACGTTTCCCCTATTGCCCACAATTTGCCTTTGGCCAAACAATGTAAGCTGCAAGAGGAAGGACCAGGAGAGAGAAGAGCTGGGAACAAACACCACAGGTAGAGTCAGTTTGCCCAGCAAAGAAGAGAACAAGGACTTTGGAACAGTGTCCAGCCTTCCTGAAAGGCAAACACAGGGCGTGAATGCAGCTGCTGCCCTCTTGGCATCCCGGCTGCTGTGTCCTCAGGGCAGGCACTCTGTCCTTTCAGCCTCCCAATGCAGGACTCTTTGTAAGGAATTTCACTGCCTACCATCACCGTGTGGGTATAAAGCTGTGTGTCTGCATGGCTGACCCTAGTTTGCCTCGATGGGCAGCCCTGTTTGGGCTGTATCGGTAGCCTGACATATGAACTGGTATCAGGCTTGGGACGTGCAAGTCACCCTCACCTAGAGGAGCTCAGATGATGGAGGGAGGTAGATGTCAGCACTTTTGTCTTCCCCAGAGAGCTATTAAAAGCCGTGCTGATACTGCATGTGGGGCCCGTGCATGCAGCACATCTGGATGTACTCGAGCTATCTTTATGCTAGAGAGCTCGGGCACCAGAAAATGCAAAGTGCCATCAGGAAAGTCAGCACAAGCCTGCTGGGGCAATCCCTGCCCAGTCTGCACTTTCTTTGCTTCCTGGCTGTTTCGTGGCTGTGCTGAAGGTGCTCATGGCCACTTCAGAGCAGTCTGGTTTGCTTCCAAGAGCCTTCCTACACAATTCATGCTTCTGCTCTAGCTCGAAAATTAACAGACTGCTTTATTAGATAGGCTTTATTATTCAGGAGGACCCATCCAAAGGCTGGGAGCAATTTTAATCCCAGCAGAATGACACCTTGGCAGCCAAACAGTTTTGCTGCTAAGATTTTTGTTGGAGGTGTCTGCTGAGAAAGGGAAAGAAGTCCTGAGTGGGCTGCTGCAGCTCCTTTGGATGTGAAAAGGTGTGGGATAGGATGTCCTAGTTGTGGAGCAGCACAAGGCAGCGATGAGGCTAGTCCCCTCCCGGGAGATGCAGTGGGAAATGAAGAGCTGGGACTCTGGGGGCAGCATTGCCATGCTTACCTTGTTGAGCAGAAGTCACTGCAGGGAGTGTGGTGACACTGCACTTTTTAAAGACCTGATACCATTCATTTCCTTCCCACGCACCCCGCGGTGTGAATCACAGTGCAGGGAAAAATACCCGCAGGAACCACTTCTCCTGTGCCATCTGTAAGGGCACATTGTCCTAAAACACGAACTGCTGTGGTCTCTGGCTGCCAGGTATTCCTCCTGGCCTGCAGTAAGGCTGCTGCGCCCGTCCCTCACCACCGGGCTGGGTGGAGGCAAATCTTCTGCCCCCCTACTTGTCTGACTTGGCCTGAGATAGACCATTTCCAGAAAGCACTCGCGGTGAAAATATTTCAGTTTGCTGCTGCTTTGCACTTGCCAGGCTCACTAATTTCTGCTCTGATGTCGCCAGCAGTGCCCCATTAATGTTATTTATAGTGTTTGTGCCGTGGGCCTTGCTTGTGCTCAAGGACCGTCGCTGGCCTGCGAGGAGGGAGGAGCAGCTCCAACCCTTTCCTCTCAGCCTGGGCTGTATCCCACATTCTCCCTGGCTCACCTGGGCTGCCTAAGCCATCCTGGGGCTTATTTTAGTTATTTAGAACTTAGTTTAAAAAAACAGACTAAGTCATGAGACTGAGCAAATCCGATAAAGATGCTTCAGGGGAAGGCAGTCTGCAAAGCCAGATGCAAATGCAGCCAACCAGAAACCAAAGATGTATTAATACCGAGAGAGCAGGCAATTATTCTTCCATCAGAATCACAGGATTTTCAGTGGGTATGACTTCAGTGCTACTTCAGGACAGCCAGGAGGTTTTTTTTTGGGCTGAAAATGGATAGAGCCATAGTTGCTTCAAAGCCTTTGTCTTTCCCTGTGTGATACCCCGGAGCTAGAATTAACTGATGCGTTTAACAAGCACGGCCCACGTGGGAAGGACCTTTGCAGGTGACTGGAACTGCTAACCTGAAGTATTAAAAAATCACGAGTTGGGCTTTATCTCATGCCTCTAATCCTAAAATTAAAAAAAAAAAAAAAAAAGCAGCAGCCAGGGTTTCCATATTTACCTGCTGAGGTTTAAATCTTCAGCGTTGATGTCTGTAGGGTGTTCTGCCTGCAAGCTGAACATTTTAGGTGATCAAATGACTCTGGAAGCTCAGGCTTTTTAGCTAAAGTACCAAATATTGCCAGAGACAGTACATCTGTAAGCACTGGAAACTCTGTAGTCAGAAAGTAAATCCCCGAGGAGCTATTTGAGCACTTAAGCTGATCTCTAGTACCAAGCGTGCACTGGTGGCTGTGTGTTGGAGATGGGAATGGAGCAGACACCATGTGCCTATGGAAGAGGCCCGTGTATCTTTAAGACATCCCATAACCACGTGGCCTGGAACCAGTCCCTGGGTGAAAAATTTTTTTTGCAGTGAACTTGTGCCCTGCTCCTTATGCATTTCACATTTTTCTGCAATATTTCAGCTTGTAAGAAGCCACTCACCGTGTTAATGATCAGGAAATAATAACGTTCGCAACCCAGGGCCAAGTACCCTCCATCTCCCTGCCATCTGTAATAACGGCACGCTTAATGGATGTGTGCGGGATGGTCTCCTAGCAGCCCTGGGGGAAGGCAGAGCTGCACCAAAAGCACACTTTCTGGAGAATTTCAGCCTCTTTCCAAGTTTTCAGCTCCAGTTTGGTGACTTTCCCAGTGACGTCAGCCTCTGTTACCTGCAGCAAGTTCTGCTTTGTTTCCTGGCTGGACCGGGAGCTGATTTCTCTGTTGGCACAACGGGGCCTCGTGCACGGACCGGGAGCCTCCTGTGGCAGAGATGGATGGTGAGCAGCGAGAACCAAGCGGTTGCGGAGTCTCCCAGCAATTGCCAAGTGTGATGGAGGAGGCTGTCAATCAACGGCCAGCAGCATCGGTGTTATTTTAAATCAAATCTACCAGAGTGGCTGCCTGTGCTTGTAAATTGCCACTGGGTAGCAATTACAGTTTGCCAGCTCGCTCGCTAACAGCCTCGCTCCCTGCTGCCATCGCTGCGTTGCCTGTGCTGCGTGCCTCGTGTGGATACCAAGCAAAGGATGTTATTGCCTCCCCACCTGAGAGAAACCCCCTTTTGAGGGGCACTTTCCTGAGTGATCGGTCACAACCGCTAGACCTAACACACGGCTTGTTCTGCCATCTAATTCATCTTTAGTTTTCCAAGAGTCCAGCGCTAAAGAAAGCGCAATTACTGGATTTGCTCTAGGAATCAGAGACTAAAAGCTGATGGCCTTTGTTTAAGTGGTTTGAGCATAATGGCCTCCACCAGGCATTAATCACCGTGAGACTTTGAACACAGGAACTCGGGCTATTTTTCAGAACCCTGTCAATTGTGAGCAATGTGTCCTTGGGCAAGCATTGTCTTTTCTCTGTGCCCCCCCCCCACTCACTCACCGTTGAACAAAGCATGCAATAATACTGAAGTGCCTTTCAAGACTAGCCCGTTGATGAATGAGTCCTTACTGCAATGTTGGGGGATCTTTGGATGCCAACTACTATTTTAGTGCAAAGTAGTATTGATTATCATCATGCATATATAATACAGTAAGTTGTTACTCATTTCCTTATTGCTCCTCTTCTCTGACATTATCCTTGTTAGGTACCTCAGGGGGCAGGTTAATAAAACTCTGTCTATTTACATTAAATACTAAAGGAAGTGTTACCTTTAATACAATGCCACTCACTGTCCTAGCAAAACCTAGCCATTTGGCACAGGGCTCCAAGGCACCGCTCCAGCATGTCTCCTGAGCATCAGGCTGGAGTTGTGCAGTGATATATGTTTTCTTTCTTTTTCTTCTGCTGTATTTTGTAACCACTAGTCTGATCTGGCATTACTACCTATCACAGAGAGAGGCTGCTTTTTTTTTTCCCCAAGTAATCTCACAATACTTATTTTTATAGGTATATTGAAGATAATGATCCTGCTTCTGAATGGGAGATAAGAGAGAGACAAAGACAGAGCTGCTGGCTTTTAAGTCGCATGAAAAGCTTCAGATACTACAGCGATGAGGACCATATATGAAGACAGAGCTGTGCCGTAACTGGTAGGAGAGAGAGCAATGTAATAACTTTGATACAAACAGTGACCTCCTCAGCATTAAGCATACTGCATGATGGTACAGAAATAAGGCTTGAGATGCAGGTTCACAAAGGTGACAAACTGATACTGAATTCGGCAGCACTGGAGTATCTAAATACCTTTGTAGATATGGACATAAATGCCTTATTTGATAGGAGTTAACACGACTGGAAAAGTGAAGCATTAGCACAGTGGAACATGCTCTGTTTGAGGTTGTGTCTCCGCTTTTCACTGTACCTGCCATTTTGTATTACGGGTTGCATGTGTTACCAGCCTTGCCCCAGGCAAGGTTAATGAATTGCAGTTCCTCTGATCTGCCCAGCTGCAGAGAGCTGCACCATATCTCGTTGAAGGATCATCACTGGGAAGCTATCATGTGGCAGTCTGGAGCCATCGGCTTTGATTGTTTCTCAGTGGTTGGCCAGAAGCCACAGTCAATAGATTTGCAATGCAGGGATGCCAGCGTGGCGGGTGTCTCGGTTGCTTCTCAGCCCTGCACATGGCAAAAGGCTGAACAGAGCAGGGAAGCCAAAAACTGCCAGCTGGAAGCAGGGCAGTGCAGGAGAGAGGGCAAACAGGCTGCTGCCAAGCCTTAATGCCCATAAAGCTCAGGGTCACAAATGGAGACTATTAATACAGATTATCAGATAGTTTCCATCTTCTTTCCATTTGTTTCCAATATTTCCTAGTTTTTATCTTCTGTAAGAGCAAAATTGGCAGAGCTGTCAGGTCTCCTCTTACCACACCACTGGTCAGATCATGTATGAATCTGGAGCAAGGAAGCAACCATAGCAATTTTACCAGCATTTTACCTAGCTTATGCCAAGTCTGGTGTGCAAAGGACTTGTTTAATGACTCTGCCATCCTTTCCCATACAGAGAGGGAGAAACATTCTCATTTAATATTAATCTCCTCTCCATGGATTCAGGCTGCTTCTGACACTGTATCAATTATTAAAACTAGTTTAAAAATTTCCCAGGATTAAAGAGATTAGTTTTTTGTTGATTTTGGTAATTCCTCCTGCTTTTGCATCTTTGAGGCTGTGAGTGCAATACAGCTACTGGGTTCCTGTTTGCTTAGAGTTCACCTTCTTCACGGGCAAAATGAAAATTTCATTTCCATTTATAATTGCCAAGCTCATGCATGAGTTGTAAGCAGCTCCAACAGACTGGATGTTGCTAAAGCAATTGAAGACCTTTTAGGTGACAATATTAGGTGAGCATCACTTGTACATTACCCGTGGAAAATGAATTGTATGTTTGTGCGTACAGTTAGGGTCTTTCTATAGAATTTTACATTATGAAAGGAAATTTAAAAGGGAGAATATTTGCAGTTTTCCTCTGTGATGGCGTGCACTTCCCATCTGCATAATGTAGATGTTCTCTTTCAGCAGGCAGTGGAGGTTACTCCATGGTCAGATCAAAGAACCTCATGTGCTACTGTCCCAAATTTAAAGAATGCCTAAAGATCATCAGTTGTCCCCTGAGCAGTGTAACTTCGTTAGCTGTGGAAGAACAGCTCGCCTGCTCCAGACTACCTATTTCAGTCTGTTCTAGACTACAAGTTAAAGTCCGAACTGCAAGTGGCACTTAAGAAAATCTAGAAAAAAAGGATTAAAAAAGAATAATCAAAGTGCTTTAAGCATCAAAAAGCAAACAGATCTCTGAAATATCCGTGAAACCCCACAAAAAAATCAATCCCAGCATTATCTGTTTTCCATTGAATCATTAATTCATCGTTTTATTTTTGTTTTTTTTTTTTTTTTTGCTACCAGGTAAAGCAAACTCCTTAAATGGGATCTTTCACTGGGTCTTCCCTTTGCTAAGCGATGCTGCCTGAACAGTCCTACTCATCACTCCAGCTAAATGGAATATTCGTGGCTTCCTTTAATATTCCGTAAGTGTACCTTTTCCTTAATTAACTGGTCAGACAATCTTGCTTAACAAAAGGAATACCCAGTGAAATTCATATGTAAAAGCAAGTTTCTATAATTGCAAATTAATCAGGAAAAATCCTCAGTAATCTTTTCTCACTAAATATTTCCTGCTAGAAAGAATCAGATGGCCCATTATTTTTCTTTCCAACTGTTTCATGCCGCATGATAGACTTTATCAATCAGCCCCAGAAACCAATCTTCTCCCAGTCTCCAGCACAGTCATCATCAATCAAATGTGTAAGCAATGGCGCTAGAGCCTCATCACAGCCTTTTCTTTGCTAGCAAGCGTCACAGCTCAGGGAGAGAGGTGGAGATGCACATTTCAAATATCCATCATTCTCTCCTGCAGAGGAAGGATGGTGGGAGGAGAGGAGAGAGAGATCACATGTGTTAAAATGTTTTATATTTCGTGTTAGTGTCTCTGGCTAGAAACTGATAAGCAGCAGGAGTTGAGAGCACAGAGAGAGTCTGGCATGAATGGTGTGTGTGGGAGGAAGGTCAGGAAGGGAGGAAAACAAATGTCTTGTTGTTACTACCATTATTTGTATTATAGAGGTACTACCGACCTCTTAGATTGCACATTCTGTCCTCCTAAACGCCTTTATAAAAGTCAGGATCATTATCTTTGTTTTCTAAATGGAGAAACTGAGAAAGGTTTGACTTGCAGAAGGTAAGCAGGCCCCCGACGGGGGAGAAAAGAGTTCAAGTTTTTTGACATCTAGACCAGCACTCTGTTCCCTGGCTCACATTGCCTTCCCCCTTCCAGGAGAGGGTAAATCTGAGATCAGGATCTCGCTGGGCAGAGGATGGTGGAATCAGCACTGGTACAAGACAGCTTTCCCAAAGGTCCCAGCCTTCTTTCCATTTCCCAAGCTCTCTGTCATTGTAGGTCATTAATTGTCAGAAGGTTTTTCAAACTTTATTTTGTGTTTCATATGCACATACAAGAAATTTGCTCCAGGTTCGTATCACTGTGGTATGAGCCCTAGAGAAGTGCGGTGCTTCTTTAAATGTATTTCATTTTGTAAGATTGAGGAAAGAAGAAAGAAAAAACAAATATCAGAATGCTTGTCCTGTACTGATTATTTCTTATGTTTGTTTCACACTTCATTGATTTCACTTGAATTGTTCCTAATTTACACAAATGAACAATAAGATTTAAGTCTTCTGGGTCTGTTTTTCTACCCATTTTTACAGACTTTGTATCTGCAAATCAAGCCTATAATATCTGCAAGGAAGACAGAAAACAGATGTGTTTCTTTCTGTCTTATGTCCTGTAACACTGTTGATTCCCCTACCAAGCACCGAGGGGGTTTATTCACTTGAGGTTTCTCTAAACCATTCTTGGATGCTGAGATATGATCTCTGGGTGATTCTAGTTGTCTGCACTAACTACTTGAAGAAACCAGGCCAAGACTGTGCATGGCTCCTTGAAACATGGCTCCTTGTTGGGTTTAAGCAGGCTGACAATTGTAAAGCAAACGTTTACTGTCCTCAGCATTACCATTACAATGTCAACATTACTGCAGTCAGACCACAGCATGACAATATGAATGCTGGACAACTCAGAGCTGGAGCATAGGCTTCGGATGATGACTGGTATGGTATGCTTCTGCCTGTCCCTGTGAATCATAGATGCTATGCTGGGCCAAAGTCAATGGTTTGCATACATACTTCTCTATTTAAGTTTCATGTGCTATCTTGAGCTGGAAATGCAGCAACAAGTGGATTTTTTTTCAAACCTCTGCTCAGAGCAGTCCTTTGTCCAATACAGGAGCAAGGTACCTCATCAGGTTGGCTTTTTGCACTGGGCAAATATTTGGCAACTCTTATGTGTTTCCCACCTTGGCTGGTCTGGTTTCCTGCTGATCTCAATTCTGCAAAACCACAGCAGAGCTCATCCCTCCCATCACTAGACTTCTTAAGTACAAAATATGTATATTTTATCCAAAATCAGGTGGGAAATTAGTAGCTGAGGTGCACAGGCTTCTCCATTCCTGCTTCCTCGGGTACCCATGTGCCATGCTCTCTGAATCATGTCCCGTTCCTCCATCACACAGAATGGGATTTCTGTGGGACCATTGAAAAGCACCATGAAGAATAAAGGGCCCAGGAAGGGGATGGATGGAGGTACAATGGTAACTAAGCTGGCAAAGAAAGTTATGTGGAATCAAATCACCTCATGCTTCCATGCCTTTCTGTCCTTTAAAAAAATACTCTGGATGCCAGTTTACCCTAATTGGCTCTTCATTCTGGCAAGGCAAAGAGAGCTCAGCTTCTTTTTCCCTGCCTTTGTGTCCCTGCTTCTCGTCCTAACTTAGTTTAGTCTTCTGTGAAATTGTTTTCTCTGCAGAGACAGAGTTGCCTCGTCTCTTGTAATTCCACTAGAATAATCCTTGGCTCTGTGCTAGCAAAGTGCTGAGCGTAGTCATTGAAGGGAGCGCTGGGGAAACATCGGCATCTGCACACATGCACCTTAGTGCTGGGGGAATTCAGGCAACTCAGAAAGCGCTGAAGATTTGCAAATATCTTTCTTTCCTTTAACACTTGCTCTGTGGTGAAGTAGAAAAGGCTCAGGAAGCAGCCAGCCAAGGAAGGCATGCCAAGTGAGCAGAAATAGTGGGGCACTGAAGGCAAATGCGGGGGGAACAAGTGCTTTGTGCGGGACCTCAGCACATACAGAGCAGGGCGGTTTGCGGGCAGTGCACGTAGAGCCCTGGGACTGCTCAGCAGCTGAGCTGAACAGGGCCACACCAACAGCATCCTCCTCCACTGACCTTACACAGCTGCTGCCAGAGGTTTAGTCCCAGGGTGCTTATGATCTCAGCTGACAGAAACCTGGAACTTATCTGCCTGTGGAACGGTGCTAGGAGAGAAACAGACCTAGTCCTCATTGTTTAGCTAAGTAAAAGAACTTCATCAACTAAGGTAAGCAATGCCCTCATAAAAATGATATATGGAGGAGTGAAGCATGTTCCGTTAACCTTACAGTTTCTGACTTATCATCTGAGGCCCAAACCACGAGGTGCCAAACCTGATGGACGGCTGTTAAACGTGTGTGATTTAGAGCCAGAAGGGAACGCTGCGGGAGGCCTCCTTCACAAAACCAAGCGATTCTTTTCCCTTGCTAGATAAATGATGACAATAATACCAAGCTTAACAATTCCCAGTTACGCTAAAGAGCGTCTCTTTCTGAGAGTTAGCCAATAGCAATTTTCCGATATTATCGACATAGCCCACAGTTCCAGCCTCATCACACCAGAGTCCTGGCAGACAGTTAGCTCATTGCTCCCCGTGGAGAGAACAGGACTTATTTCAGAGTTTATTGTCACCGTATCACTATTGTGCCTCGGGTTATCAGCCAGCATCCAAATGGCAGCGCTCGGGAAGCTGCTTATCCTGTAGCCAGATTGTTTTGTAATTTCCTGTTATTATCATCTTGCCTTTGGTTCTGAACGCTGGTCATTGCCCGCTAGGAGATTTGAGGTAGCCAGGCATGCTTCAGTTAGTATGGCAATGCCCACGTTCATAACCTGGTCGTAACCCACGGCACACTGAACTTTAACGAAGTTTGAGAGGAAGTTGAAAATGTCCTGTGGTCATAACAGGCAGAGTAGATCTAAATCAGAAATAAAAATGACGTGGCTCAAGACAGAAGGATGTAGAGCAGGAACCCTGGAGTAGGGAGACAGCAATTGCCGTGCAATTATGGGGTCTGTCACTTAGCGTTTATAATGTGTTGGGTGTCCTAAAAGATGAGAGGTTGTCATTTACTTTATGGATATGCTTGTTTGTTATGCTGACAGGCAACAGAGTCTCAATTCAGACACCCATTGTAACTAATTAAACAGACAAACCAATCAACAAACATGGCAGAGGAGGAATTTTAATGTGAAGAAGTAAATATATTAGTTAGGGTGACCTTGCAGTGGTTCTCAATTTAATTTTGTGTAATATCACATTAATTAATTTTAATTACCTTAAAAAGCACACAAAGCACCACAAGGCAGTAATGACAACTGTTCCATGATTCCATAGCCGTTTTCATCCAGAGGGATCCCAAATCATTTTACCAGCTATCTAGATTGACTTTTGAAAATGGGGATGTGTCAAAATATAATCCCCTTCCAGATACCAGTATGCCTGACCAGTGCTTGCCCTCTGCTGAGCTCAGTTCAGTAACAGGGACTGGCTGGTGCAGTAATTGACTCAGGCTTACCAAATGGTTTTTAGATACCAAGGTGAACAGCACCTTAGAAACACAGCTGGCAGATAAAAAGATGAGCTAGTACCAGACAGATAATATTTAATGGATTTTTCAACATGTATATATATATATCAGTCAGTATCTGACTACTGCAAATAAGCTGAATTTGCTTTGGGTTCCACAGTATAGAAAAAAATCAGAATAGCTTTGGGAAATTTCTTGGTCAAACCAAACATTCACGGCCAAGCAAAATCCCTATGAAAGTTAAAAGGGCAAAAAGAGTAAGGGAGGTCCTCCAAAAGATGGCTCCGTATCTCAGATAACATTATATAGGTACTGTTTCTTCTTTGCAAACATTATTAAGGAAACCCACAGCTGCGTGGTTGGAAGCTTTTCTTTGTGAATCAGGCACTGAAGATTAACTCTTTCTTTGTTGCCCATCTATCTACTTGGGCTTTGTCTTGTTCACTGGAGGTGTATCGTACTGTGACTAAAGTAATACGGGGAAATCTTTTGTACAACCCTTAATTTTTACTTGTAGTTTACCCCTTTGTCTCAGAGCAGCACAAGCATGGTGTATCTCCTACTCAGCTTTGTTGCTTTAAATGTGGTGAACTGGGCGATCCATTTTCTGTCTCTCTCTTTCATAAAGCCATCTGGGTGCATCAGCTGTGATGGATCATTTCAATATTTTGTCTTCTATTTTGGAAATGGAGCTTTCCCTCCCCTTTTAGATGAAAGCTGCTAATGTTTGAGCCTCCATTTTAGTCTACCAGGCCATAAGACTTCCTGACAGCATATTTGTGTTGTGAGCATGTGACACTGCTCCTTGCTTCACTAGGCCAGACAATAAATATTGTAGAGCCAGGGCAAGAAATGAGAAGGGGGATTTACAGTGCATAGCATCGTATGGCTTGTAGGCTAGGTTCATCCCTGGGTTAGTGCTGTTCAATTCAGAGGAATTATCCCAAGCAGTGAATCTGCTCCAATGGCAGACATGCAAGACTGGAATTTCAGCTCTGATTTTTTTAACTCACTCTTGTCCAAAATATACAGAAAGTTGCTTAGCACAGGGTGCTGGGGATTTATGCGAAGCTTGGTTGCAGAGAGTGGAGAGAATTTGAGGCTGGGATTTGAGTTCAGCTCACTCGGTATTGAGGTTCTAAACCTGTCCAACTTTCAGATGGATTCAGGCAACAGCCAGGATGAGAAACTTGTCAAAGCTGATAGGAAAGGACTGACAAAAGTACAGGCTGAGGGAAACTGAGGAAGGGTTCCCAGAAGGTTTTATGAGCGGGCAGATTAGTTTATTTGTTGGGAAAGTCAAGGTAAGTTATTTAAAACAAACAAAAACAAAAAAACTCTTTGATTTTTAATTGAACTTGAAAAACTGCATTTGTTATTAGATAGCTCAACAAAATGCTTGTGTACTCAGAGCAGTAAGACAGCTAACACTTTTCCAAGGATACGAACTAGGAATATAATACAGTATTGGCAATACTGTGAGTCACTACATCCCTCAGCACATGGTTTCATTGGTTAAGGAAGTAATAAAACTCCAAGAGGTTAAATGTTCAAACTTTCTAATCAGCCAGAGGTTCGGAACAAATAGTTTGATGTATGATCTACTCTCCTTTTTCAGCTGAGTTTTACTTTTTTTGTGGTCATTCTTATAATCTACTTGCTCACATAAAAAACAGTAAAATATTACAGGTCTGAGTGTTTTATACAGGATGAAAGGTGTTCGTGCATACAGTAGCTATGCAGTGGGCTCCCAGTGGAATCCCAGGGTAGGTGGAATTTACCCATTAGTTTAAATTTTGAAGAATGTCAGTTTATGTGGAAATCACTGAAATTGATGAAATTATCAGTTCTGCTTATTTAGAAGCAAATTAAACCTTATGATATTTGCAATACTTGGTAATTTGGACATAGGAGCTTGTAGTAACGAACAAAAAACTCTCAGTCCCACGTAGTGTGTCCCATCCCCAATATGAAGCTATTTTACTTAAAAATGGTGTTTCCTGAAACCAAAATTCAAAGACAGCCCTTGCCAAAGGAGGTGTATGGAGCAGGGAGTGAGAAGGAAATGACAGTTATCATATCTGTCTGCATACCTCTGTGGCCTGTTGCCATAGCATCTGAGCTCTTCCGACTCACCAGCCAATTTCAACTGATCAGCCCTCCTGTCCAGGCTGGAGGCATTGCCACAGCTTCAAATTCATTCTTCCTATGGAGAGTTAAATGGAGAGGAGGGGAGGGAGAAAGGTGTGGAGAGACCAAATAAATCAGGGTCATTTACAAAAAGGTTGAAAATGGAAAGAAAGGGAGGGGGAAGAGGCAAGTGCTAACAGTAAAACGAAAAATGAAGTGCCATGATAAAAATGATGCAGTGTCCAGGCAGCCCAGTGCCAAACCTTGAAAATCCCATGAGTAAAACATTGCTCAGTGAAGATGAATCCTTTCACCTAACCTTGTTCACAGCGACATCTTTGCAGGTTAGAAAATTATTACTTTCTCACTTTCCAGCTCTCAGATGAGTTCCTGAATCTCTCTGCATATGGATGGGTAGATTGGATTGGCTCAGGCTGAGCTGAATTGGCAGAGAGATTCCCTAAATCGAGGAATATTGTGCAGTATCATTCTTTCCAGTAAGAATATAACGAGGAAAAAATCCTCCCTGAAACAAACAAAGGGACCTCAATATGTTGCCCTCAAGCTGTTTTTCAGCCATTGACCAGGCTTAAATAGCTGCACTGCAGCAGAAATGCCTGGAAAAACCACGAGGACTTCAGCAGAACTGCAAAAGCTCTAGGAGCAAGTTGCTTGTGGGTGCCTGCTCCGTTCACAACCGAAAGGATTCCTGCACCTTACTTTGTAGCTCAGCCTTGAATGTGCTTTCAGCTCCATACTGTGTCCATGCAGGATGGGATCGCTGGTCTTCCCCTTGTCCAGTTTTACTTGGAAGTTGAGGTATTGTGACTGTGAGGCTGCATGCTTTGATCCTCAGTTAGGAAAGGTCCTCGATGGGGCTTTCTGAGGATGCATTTTCATGTCACCAATGTCACCAGACCGATGCCCAGGGACACCCATGAATTAGAGGAATTCCATCACTGGGCAAAGCTGACCAAAGTGGTGTCATCTGCAAGGAAGAGGCTCTGCAAGCCAACACACTCCTCCTCCTCTCTCCAACCCATGAAGTCGCTTCCCAAAGGCTAGTAATTTAGCCTAGGGGAAACAGCAAAATCCTGTAATGTCCTGCTCCTTCTTACACCCCCAGGCAAAGAAGATACAGCGGATCATGGAGTGTTGTGTTTGTCTAATGGATTTGTTACTACTTAACCAATGCACTTTCATCAAACCAGTGCTCAAAGCTGATGAAGCGGGGTCTGACAGAGCACCACAGTGGGTTGTTTATTGATAACCCTTGCCCACTTTTGATCCTAAGGCAAACACAAGAGCCAGAATGGCTTTAGGTAACTGCTTTTAGGCTCATCGACAGCAGCACAGTGAGGAAAAAGGATTCTTAGCTACTCTAATCCAACACTAAGCATGCTCCCTGTGTTTCAGTCCGCGTAGGATGGGGAGGATTGCTCATACCTCACAGGTCATCATTCCTTGTGTTTCACCCAACTGGCATTAAAAGGGGAACTGTTGCTTAGGCCTCAGAAAACCAGATAGTTCATTGCCACAGGCAAAATGGGCAAACAAAAAATGGGTGGCACCAGTGTCCAAGGTGCTAGGGCGAAGATTGACAAGAAAATCCTGTGTAAAGGCAAGAAGAAACACCGTGAATTCTCCCTGATCCTTTTAGGATCAGATTTTCTAGCCGGAGAACACGGTAATAAATTACAGACCTGTCTCAAATCATTGGAAAAAAGCGAGATAGAAAAGCAGAAGCATATGGCAATGAAAAAGCCTGCCTCACAAAATGGAAAGGAGACCTTTTCTGGTTCTAGTAATATGTCACCCTTTATATAAACTGGCCCGGAGCCCAAAGAAATGGACTGTTGCTTCCATTTACAACAAGACCATGTCAGGCCTTCTGATGGCTCTATGAATAAATGCTCCATTATCTCTTACGGATATGTTTCCAATACATTATCTGACCCTGGGTTTATTCATTCACAAATTTGGTCATCTTTTTAACAGAAGCCGGTGCCTTACTTTTATCCAGGAATTTCAAAGAGCTCCACACATATCAGTGATTTCAGCTTGTTAAATGTCACCGAAATGGAAGCTGAGGCATGGAGAAATGAAATAAATGTATCCAAATTCATGCTGTGAGTCAGAACCAGAGCCAGAAATAGACTGGCATTGAACATACCAGAAATGATGAAAGGTCAGGACAAAACCCAGGACTCTCTAGTTAGATGAAGCTGCCTCTTTCCACTGACTAGAGCCAGGATTCACTGTGCACAAAGCAAAGCTGATAAAATGAGTGCTCTTACATCGCCTGTGCAGTTCTTGCCTGCACTTGTCTCTCATTTCCCCATCTATGTTTGTGTCTTCCTGCTCGTCAGAAGATGCCTAGCAGCACCCTGTAGCCTGTATTTCGCTGGTACCTTTGAACCACCATAACTTGCAACCAAGAGCTGTCATCTGAGTGAAGGAGGGGAATGCCTCTGTTGGGTGGTACACTATTTTTCTTGCAGAGGTTCATATCGTGGCTAAGCAGATTACATAAAAGAGTCACTGCTTGATGCAATTTGTGTTAGTTCATTAAGCAGAAGATATGATTAATGTGAACACTTCTTTAATCAACCAAAGATGATGTTACGGACACTTAAAAGCACTGTGTACTTCTGCTCACTTCTCCATATTGCTTTTCTGCCCCAATTTGCAGGAGAGCAGGCCGTTTACAGTCTCTACACACCAGCGCAGAGCCATTCTGAGCCATGCTAGCAGAGGAACTGGAAAAGAATCATCTTCTTCCCCTAAATTTTTTCCCCTAGCTTTTGCCCTTCTGCCATATGCCTTGGATGTTGCACACCATGAAGGAGTTATTCCAACAACTGAGGTATGAACAGCTGTGCAATGCCTTAGCAGGATGTGGAAGGACTGATTTCCTTCTGCAGATGTGCTTTTCACCCAGCAAACCACTACCATGCGTGCCTGTTCAGGCTAACCCAGGAAGAACCGAAGGGATATTTATTGTCATCTCCTTTCTTGGTTCTTTCTGCCCCTGAGGCACTTTGACATAACAGTTATTGTTTCTGTCATTAGCCTCATAAAGATATGAACAGATAGAGGCTTTGCTTGCATTTTACCTCACTGTAGCTGTGCTGTACATGTATTTCCATACCCTTTGTTACCAGTCTCGTTATTTCACTAACAAACGGCTGTCCCCTCACCATCTCATTCTTACAACTGCATCTGCCCCTGGCTGCAGTGGTTCAGCCGAGTGGCTTGGCTGCGTGTCCCTGCTGTAACAGCAACTACTTGGCAGCTCTTTGCCCAGTCTGGTGTTATCAGACCACGGAGCAAGCTAAACAAAGGGACACAGACACTGCTTACAATTCGCTTTGGCTCCTCACTGCAGTCTGGTGATTCTCCGTCACATCTCTGCTCATTAGGAATACAGATAACAGACCATCATCAGCTGAGTAGCCTCATCCATAACAGATAAAACTGATCTGCGTGCTTAGATTCGCAGCCTTGTTCTTGCCTAATCTCACCTTGGAAAGCACAGTAATTGCAGAAACACAGAAAGGAAGCAAAGAGTAAGGGGGTGAGAACCCCGGTGAACGCCTCTTTCTGATTCTACCCCATGAGCCTGTAGGCTTGCACTGCTTCCTAGCCAAATCTCGTCTGAGAATCGTGCATTTACACTGCGCATTGTAAGGAAACAGTCTTTTACAAAAATTCTTTTGTTCAAATAAAAGCAGAAATAAACCTTATGCCTGGCCACGAGAATAATGGTAAAAGAACACTGGGTAAAAGAACTCCTTGTACTCAAAGCTTAACTGGTACAATAGGCACCATGTACAAAACATTTTCCTTTGATGCTAGATTTCTTCTATTTTCCCTGTTTTGTTTTTTCTTAGAACAAAAGCAACATCCCTATGTTCAGATGGCCTTGGTGTCAGATGGCTGTCTTTTGACCCCGTTCTACTGCAAACAATCAAAGCAATGAAAACAAGGTTGTTCGTGTTGGAGCTCAGGCTGTGAACTTGTAGGGTCAGGCAGGTGCACAGTCCTGCTAATAGTACACGTGGCTTGCAAGGGAACTCCTGCCCCAAATTCTGCACTTGGCTGCAGCAGACAGACCCAGACACGTTTCCTAATGGGTTTCCATTCTCACTGTAGTCTAAACCAGTCCTTTCAATGTTACTTTGAAGTTGGTTTTGGAGAGAGATCCAATACGGCCTGTAATCCAGACCCAGATTTCCTTCCTGGCTGACTTTTTAGCACATATTCCAACCCCCCATCATACGGCTATTCCCAATCTCATTGCCAACAGCTATCTCCTTGCCCGTGGTGAAAATTTATAGCAAAGCTTTTGAGACAGTTTCCTCCTGCTATTGCAGCCTCCAACTCTGAGCCAAGACTTAAAAGAGTTATAAAGGAAAATAAATAAATAAATAAAAAGCTTCCAGTTTCTAAAATCTATGACTTAATATTGATTTCGGAGATCCCATGAATTGAAACAAGCCTCCTGTGCAGAAATCCTCCAAAGATACCATGTTCACCTTTCCTTTTGACAGATTTTATCGATCTCCATGTTTGTGCCACATGAATGATGGATTATTGCATATCAAACCTTGCAGTAGTCATTTAATGCCTTTGAATAAAACATTTCTCACAGATTAACTGAGCAGTTTTAAGCGAACAACCATTTTCATCTGTTTTAAATTTTCATGGGTACTTTCCTGGAGAACAAGTACATTGTTAATAATTGAAGGGATTGAGACCTTGCTAATCTCTTTGTATTTTAATAAAGTCCTGTTGCACCCTGGTCATTTATTTTTTAAATCTCAGCATTTATAAAAATTCATTAAATTTTATTTCCCTCCCTTTGAAATGAATAATCCTGAGATTACATGAAAAGAAGTGATTGTTTTTGTACCAGGGAGCTGGAATTTATTGTGTCCAGATAGCTGTAAGTGTGGCTTGTGATGGATTCAGGGGATGAGAGGAGAGAGCAACGTTTTTCAGTGGAGGCAGAGATGCATTGGAAGAACGAGTTTAGAAACAGAGGGAGGTGGAGGGAGAAAGAAGCTAGGAAAGGAGGAGACTAAAAGAGAAAGAATAGGGAAGCAGCTTTGTCATAGGCATATGAAAACAAGACAAAGTGTTCGTAGGTAAATACGCAGAAATATATGCATGTAGATGAATGTATTCCTCTCTGTAATATGTTTTTCTCATTCTGTCCCTTCATCCCTCCATCTACAATGCTATTTCAGTGACTTATGCAACTCCTTCTCCAGTTCACCTTTTGTTGCCTCTCACTATCAATCCTTTCCTGTGTCTCAGACCCCACTTCGAATCTTCACTGCCTCTGCTGAGAGCTTCTCCAAGCTTGACTTTACATGGCCCTGCATCTCTTTTTCAAATACAATTACTTCTTTACACACAGCCCCAGGATTACATTTCAAGGGATAAGAGAAAACCCAATAGGTACGTTATTTCTTTTATCATTTTCAAGACAATGTCAACTCTTAGAATGCAGCTCTGAAGACGATTGCATTCCAACGCGTTTCATTAAATTCAGTTGTAAGATAGAGCGTGCTCGGTACGGGAATATGATAAGAAGATTCCTGAAGGCTCCCACAGATGCTGTATGTTAGTCTTACATGGCCAGAACAGCAATTGAATGGAGAGGCTTTGGCAGCAGTAGTGAAAAAAAAAAACACAAACAAAATAACTGCATTAGGTGCCCTCATCAGAGGTTGTGCACACAGAGAGCGGGGTTAGCTCTCCAACTCTGTGTTAGTACACATTTTCATGACCCATAGATCTCTGCTGATTCCAGCCACTCTCGAGCTATTCTGCTTTCAGTGCTACATGCAGTAATTGCCCTTTGGTTTGAAGGGACTACGTTGAGAGGGTGGTAATCAAACACTCATGACATAAACGGAGATCTCTGCCTCCTCTGAGAATCCCTTTGAAACATTGCCTGTCTGATATTTGACCATCCTCTGCATAAATCTGTGCCAGGTATTAAAACCATCGAAAAGATGCTGAAATGCTGAGATAAGTTGATGTGTTGGTGGGAGGAACAGGCATTGGGCTGGGCAGCACAGCTGGGGTTTAGATTGACAGACTTCCCTATGAGTGATTTCAAACGGCAAGTTGTGAAAACCGACTGTGAGAAGGAGCTTAAAACTACTCTGCATTAAATCTTCCTCCAGAGGAAAAAATCTTCTTTCACATTTATAATCAAGTTTCTGCTTAGCTGTTTACTGATGAGCTCGTGGCGGAGGTTCACGAAGGGCAGAATCAGTGCAGGAGACAGATTTCTGAACGGTGCTGCTGTTACCGAGCTGAGCAGGTTGGGTTTGATCAGTGTTGAGGGTGGGACTTCTGCAAAAAATGTTACCGTACTGCTAGGAAGGGTTTTCAACAAGCACATCAGTGTATTAGGTACCTCTGGTGGGGTCCTGTGGTCACAGAGGGTGGTGTCAGTCCCTGCCAGGTGGATTAGATGTAAACCTGAATGTCTGAGTACCTGAGAACTGGGATGCCTTCCCATTCACAGGCTAATATTTGGTCTATCTTTATTCCCCCTGGATTTGCACAAGTTAGAGCTCCTTTCACTTCCTATTTCAGACTGTGTAGCATCATCCTTAAACAGCTGTCACATTCCACCCAAGGTGGAATTTGCTGCGTTGCAGTGGTGGGTAGTGATTTCAGGCTTCGCACAGGAGGGATATCACATGGAAACTGAGCTAAACTCTGGGCCGTGATCTAGCAGCTTACGCACTTCTGGGACACTGGATTATCCACGTGCAGGCAGCTTCCCAGAGCCAGGCACGGCTGGCAGAGCCGTCTGTATCACCCCATCCCTGGCTCTGCAGATGCACATCCACGACGCTCCAAGGATACCTCCTATGTACTCAGTGTTTGTCCAGCTCTGTTGTACAGTAAATCAGGTCCCAAACACAGTCAAGCAGCACCAAACACCGCCTAATTTGCATTTACTGCTCCTGCTGTGCCTTCCATTACGGTCCTTGCCTCTTGCATCTACAGTCAGTGAAGAAGGTTCCCTCCTAAGGCAATAAATAGCTGGCTTGTCCTCTTCTTGAAAGTGAAATAGAGGCCAGTTTGCACCTTTCCACCATGCATCTGTTTAGAGCAGTTGCCTTCTACCAGGTCAACAGCCTGTCCCTATGTACCTACTTGTCTCTGAAAGATACGACTGCCACTTTCCTGCAGTCCAGGCCCAGTTGACTGTGACTGATGGCTTTGCTTAGACCTTGGGAACTTCAGGCCAGTGGTACCTCTCAGAGGAAATAAGGATTTAGTCTTTTTAGAAAACAAACGACTTGTCTGGAAGTTTACTCTCTCTCTGGGGTATAATGCAATCAGTGCTCACACGACTGCTGCACGTACTCCCTGTGACCACAGGCTGGAGGGTAACGCCAGCCTGGGCTCAGCTGCAAGCTCTTTGTGCTTCTGTGACATGGTCTTATTTGGGCTGGAAGTGCAGCGATTTCACTGCTCTTGTCACCTGGAGCTCCAGCCTCTTGATGATCCTATTTTTGCAACTGGCTTATCCCAAACTGACCTCTTTTAGCTGCTACTTAGCAAATGCACAGCCACGTGCACGACCATGAGACATGGCTATGCAGCCACACATCCCCGAATCATTCGTGCCACTCCATTCTCTCCCCCTGCTCCCTCCCGATGCGCTCCTATGCATTTTTAGCATCCAACAGAATTGTGCAGCTTAATCTCCTCAACACACAGGCTGGCATGGGCATGTGCTTTCTTGCTTGTACATGCAGCCAGGCACACAATCCCAAATTCACAACCAAAAATATTCATACTGGTTTTTTTTCTTCCTTGTGCATCTGTGCACACAGTTCCAGCATTTGTTCTTTGAATCACAAGCACGGTCACTTTCACCTGTATGGACTCTGGATCTCCTACTTCCCCAATCAGTCTCACAATCCCTCAGACTTGGTTGGTTTTGCGCAGGCAGACACCATCCCTTGAAATCATCAGGTCTGAGTTCACACCACTTCATGATGCACACTGTGTCAGAGAGAAAGTTGTCCACGCCACGCTCCCCTGCATCACACAGCCACTGTCAGCATGGGGCACACAGGAATGCATGTTTTTATTTTTACTTTACTTAAGATGGACAAAATTAATGAACTGAGCTTCGCTCTAGGATCAGTAAAGCAGCTGTGGGAATGTTTGGAAATCATGTTACATTCAAGGTCTGTTATTTTTTAATATCCCCATTTCCCCAGGTGTATTTTCAAATATGATCTATGGGTGAATACTGAGCCAGCTGTAACCCTGACAACAGTGACCCAGATGGTAATCAGCAAAATGGACTAATTGAATAATGTTGAGTTAGAATCGGTGCTTTGTGGAACTCGGTTAGACCCTGCAGTAACTCGGTGTAATTTAAAGATGTTGGGTGAATTTCACATTGTCCACCCAGATCCCACACCTGGAGATGCTGAGAGCGACTTGCATATGGACTGCACAGACAGTAGGAGAGAAGTGGCCTGGTGCAGCACGGGGAGATCTTTCTGGAATTAAAACAGCTGGATTTATTTATCCCCATAAAACTCTTTGAGGCCCTTGAATTAGCCGGAGACACAGCTATACCTCACCAGTTACAGCCGTATTCGGGGGCAGATCTGCCATATCCAGTAGAGTCAGTGTTTTTAGGGCTGTCCATTAGTTTATGGGGCTGGTCTGTGCCCTGAGAAGGGAGGACCACGGAGCAGGTCCGTGTATGCTTTTTGCTCAGCTGGAGGACTAACCCAGGTTGTTAGCATGAAACTCATTTCAGGTGTAACAAGCTGCAGCAACAGGGACAGCAGTGGGATGGGTCCCCATGGAGCAGGGTATTTGTGCTCAGGGAGGACAAATCTTTGAGGACACAAGCAGAAGGAGTGGCATTAAATGAGTCAGCCCACATAGAGAAATGTCAGCCATTGGAGGGAGAACCTCCAAATGATTGCCAAAAAGAGGTGAGGAGCTGGGTCAGGCCTCCCTGCCTGTTGTGGCCACGACAAGCGCATGGCTGCAAGGCTGGGCAAGGCTGTGGGGGGCACGCTGGGCACCCAGGCACCCCAGGACCTTTGTGTCTGGATCAGCCAGCTGCAGAAATAGAGCGGGGTGATGGGAAGGAGAAAGGACAGTTTCCCTGAATGGGAAGGGGCGTTGTCTTTCTGCCATTAACCTTTGGGACTCTCTTTGGCAGCCCTAGCAAGGAGAAGAATAATGAGCAGTGGCCAGTGATGTTGCTGTGCAAAGAGCGTTCCAGCCAACTGATTTATGGGGCAACTAAATAATTCAGCCTGCCCCTGCAACGCTTGTATTAATTCTTCCTCTGTCACCAGGGCTGAGATGTGCCTGGGGAACAGTTACGGGCTGAGAGCAGCTGCTTGGCACACTCCTCTTCCTCACTGCGCCTGGGACACTGGAGCCAGGACCAGACAGGAGGGTACGAAAGAAAGGGGTAACTATAAACGTGTCTGCATCAGGGCAGCTGTGCTTGTCTGACTTGTTTTCATACTTAAGTGATAAATCTTTGTTTGGAGAGCACAGTGAGAGCGTGGGGTTGATAAGAACGGAGGCTGGGGGTGGGATTTACCACCTTCTTGTTAGCATAGATAATGCTGCCTAAAAATACCTTCTCCTAAAACCTTCCTTTTTCCTGTCTATGTTTTGCCTTCAGCAAACTCCGGCAGTGTTCATTTTGGTAGGTGCTGGGGCCTGGTACGCATCTCATTACTCAAAAGCTTGGGATTGTGACACATGGCATTTTAGCAAGGTGGGGATGGGGCTCTTCTCCCAGGCACCAAGGGATAAGATGAGGGGAGATGGCCTCAAGTTGTGCCAGGGGAGGTTTAGGTTGGGTATTAGGAGAAACGTCTTTACCGAAAGGGTTGTGCAGCACTGCAACAGGCTGCCCAGGGAAGGGGATGAGGCACCATCCCTGGAGGTCTTCAAGAAACACATAAACGTAAAACTTAGTAGCATGGTTTAGCCGTGGGCTTCAGCATGAGGTTAAAGGTTGGACTAGATGATCTTGGAGGCCTTTTCCAGCCTGAATCATTCTATGATTACCTTATGCTTCACTCTTCACTTATCTTTTTGGCTACTGACCACCTGTGTCTTATATTTTTCTTCTGGCAAAGGAAGAACCAGAGAATGCTTTAAATCAAGGCCAGCCAGTGTTGCCATGAGTTAAAAGTCACATTCACCTTCTGAGTAAAGACTGAGTAATTGACACTGCTCCGCTTCAGAGCACAGGGCCCTGCAGCCCTGTTCCCTCTGTCCCATAGTCAAAAGCTCTGGAAGACTTGTCCAGCTGCTAGGGGTTGTGTGGGAGAACTGAAGAAGTCCAAGCAACTTTTTAGTCAGCATAATTCTTGCAGGGTCTGCAGATGATCCAGGAATAGTTCTCGGATGGACAAGGAGCCCAGAGCGATGCAAGATAATTGCCAAGGACAAGAGCGGGTCAGTCCAAGCCTGGAGCAGCCATCAATTTAGCCACGGTAATTCCAGCAGACGTGCACAACTTTGTCCCTGCTTGGGAGCAGAGATCAAGGGAACCTCGGAGCTGCAGAAGCCTGAAGAGCTTTCTCCTGTACACAGTCACTCCAGCGATGGTGATTGCTTGCATGCTGCTAACTCCATTTAAGTGTAACGGCACCAGGAATGTTACAGCTGTAAATATTGTACTCCTGAAAATGAGTCCATTCATGGAAATTGCTGTCCCTAGTGTGAAAATTTCAAAGGTCCATCAGTGGATAAGGTTTGGGAGGGAGAAGTCTGGAGAGAGATGAGGACACAGAGGTATAGGAACAAGGTGGAGGGTGGGAAAGAGGCTGACAGCGTGCTTTTGTCAAGATAGTCAGGGTGACATCTGACATTTCAGAAAGCTGTAAAAAGCCAGAAAGTAAACAAGCCTCATTAATTCCAGCAAAGGGCAATGTACTTAGCTGCCAGCTTCTGCTCTTTTCTTCAGCTTTCCCCCTTATTGTCTAAGGACTTCATTATCGTAAACAGCTTCACAAATTGCATAACAAACAGAGCTTTAAAATATTTAAAGAATAGTTGAATGGTAACCCATATTCCTTGGAGAGAGAGGGTCCTTTCCTTCCTTCCTTCCTTGTTCCATTGCCGTAGATCCCTCCTTTTCTATTTGTCACCTTGTCTCCATTCCCTCAATGTCTTCTTCCTTGCTTTCTGCTTCTGCTTCTGCCCCGCTGCCTCTCTCCTCCTCCCTCAGCTTCTCACTGTGCCAGCCAATACACGTGCCTTATAACGCCTCCAGTGCTCGGCACAGTTCCTCTCCTAGCTGTTGGGAAGGAAGAGATTTGGGGTGGAAAATTTAATGAGGTGATCCATAAGCCAGCTGTTTCCCATTTGTGTTTGTTTCTTGCTGGAACGAGATAATTTGTGCATCCACCTGGCAAACCGAGGGACCAAGTGTCGGGTTTGAGCTCTGTGCCACACGCAGACTTTCACGTGTGTTTGCTCTTGTAGGAGCTGTGGGATGTGGAGCTGTAGCCCTGGGTCCCAGGTAAAAGCAAGCTCAGCCCCACTCCAGGCTGTGCCCAGCAGCAAGCTGCCAGGAGGAGATAGGCGAGCAGGGTGCCTTGCAGACGGAGGAGAGCAGCTTGAGGAAGCAGCTGACACCAAAGAGCACACACAGCGGTGACAGACATTATTTGCAGAGGTGCCAAATCATTTCTGCAGGCGATTTCAGCTCAGGCACAGGGTAGCGAAACCACGCTCCCTCATAATAACCTTTTGTGCTGAGGAGCGCCTGGAATGGATGACAATTCAGCCAGGGGTGCTCTCTCTCTCCTTTCACAGGGCTGGTCTGTTGGCCTACACACGCTATTAGAAGATGCTGCGTTGTTAGGTGTGAAGCATCGTATTCTGGCAGTGAATGTAATTTTAAAAATGAAGGACTTGCAGTCTGTTCCTGTTTGTGGGCTGGTGCCTTTTTGAATGACCCGAACCAAAAAAGCTTCAGACTCATCTGCAGTGACTATAGACAGCTCTGCTGCTTCAGAGAGAAGCAGTTTCTTTCTTAGTTTCTTTCTTGCTGCTAAATTCTTGCGAATTCAAACCAGGCACAAGCCAGTATAACAATAAGGCTTGTTTTAGTATTTAACAAGGCTACCCAGGGTTATAATCAAAGTGAAATCACCTGTTAGTTCAAATACCGTGCTCCAGGATTTCAGTGTCACTGTGTGCATGAAGGCTGAGAGGTGCTGTGATGTTGGAGATTTGGATGCTCCAAACCTTGGACCACGTGGATGGGCACAGATTGAATACTGCTGGGCAGCCTGGGTGCTGTAGGGCCAGACGCAGCCAGGCTGCATGCAGGGACATCATCACCCCCAGGGAAACTCAGGGTGATCAGAAGAGGTGTGACATTCTTATCTTACGGCTCTTGGCCTTCTGCATAAAGGAAAAGGGGGCAAAAATGCAGCCATTCTCACTTGAAATTAATCCAGCACAGATATGATGAGAGAAGCTTCTTCTTTGGTTGCAGGATCAGCTGGAGAGCGGTCTCCTGTCTTCTGCATCCCACCCGCCCATCCTTCAGAAGTTTCCTGTTACAGGAACCTGGAATTCACTCTCAGCTAGCCATGGCTCGTGGTTAATAGTGCCGCTAAATTCAGTGCCACCAGGATCTTTGCTCCTGCTGGAGAATCACCATGGAGACCCTGATGTGACTGTGTACCCAGCACACCTCTTGGCCCTGGCATTAATCCTTCTGCAATGTACCACAAAGTCAGCTCTAGCTTGGAGGAGTGATCAAATAAATATGAAAACTGCTCCCAGAGGAGGTAAATATTCGCCAGACAAGCAGAAAGAAAAGCAATAATATACCATGTAAGCTACTGCCTTTTATTAGCTCAGCTCCCTTTTCTCCCCTTGTAAAGTATTGTTGCACTGTTATATTAATCTTTACTCTGAAGCAAATTAAAGCAGGGACAGTTGTCAGAGTATTATTAAGAACATCTGTTTAATTAGGGCTGCCTTTGCATCAATTTGAGAGAGAAGTGTAACACCCCTGTTCACCCACTCCTGCTGTCTCACTCCCCCTTCCTACCCTTCCCTGGCTACATTGAGTGCCGGAGGAGGAACGTGCGGAGAATACAGGAGCACCTGGGGCCTCCGTGACATCTCGTTTCCTCCGCTCATGAGAGGTGTCAGCTCCTCCGATTAATGCTGGGGAAGGAGGCAGGGCAGGTGGGGAGGTGTAGCTGTTGTGAGGGTTTTTTTAGTGGTCTCTGTCTTGAGAGCCTCTATCCCTACTTTCTTTCCCCCAGAAAATAATTGGGAATTCTGTAAAGTGTTCACGAATAACTATTAATTATCATTAGCAATTTGCCATTCCAGGCCAGCCTTTCATCTGGGGATCTCAGAGCAGTTTTACAAATGCTAATTAATTGAGACTACTTCATGAAGTAGTCTGTTAAACTCATTTTACAGGGGTAAATCAAGGCTAAGAGATACAAAGTGCCTTGCTTGAGTCTATGGTGATGCTGACAGTGGAACCCAGACTGCCGCGCTACAAACCCTGCTGCAGCCCCTCCAGAGGTGAGGTTCTCAACTGCTCACCTTCACCGCAGTGCCCTGGCTGGATGTGGCATCCCCCCGACACTTACAGAGTCACTGAGGTTTCACCTCATCCATGTCTTTATGATGAGAAGGTTCACAGGAGACAGGTCCACTGGTAGCAATAAAATGCGATGGTCCACATGCAGTCTGCTTGTGATTGCCATGATTTGAAGAGAGATGTGGAGTTGCTCTAAACATACCCTGTTCTTCCTTAAACATTTGTTACTGGTCTTTGTCAAAGCTGTGATGCAGGAGGGCTCCAACCCATTCAAAAGAGTTCCTACAGCCCTATACCTTCCTGCCTGTCTTTCTCCAAGTATCTCTGCATTTCGATGTGTCTCCAGGTTGCAGTGTCTGATTGTCTAGGCACCATTCCTTCTGTATTTATGTAGCCACTTACCCAGGCAGCCAGCAGTGAATTAATCATTATGTCCACAGCCTCAGCTGGGAGAGGTATTGACTCAGAGATTCAAGTCCAGGAGGCCAAGAACTTGTTTGTTACCTGATAAGACTAAACTTCATTTGGAGCTGCCCAAGATGTCAAGAGTGGTTTAATGAACTAACTTCGTGAACTATGAAGGTTGGAGCTCAGCCCTGCCACTGCACAGGAAACACAGTTTGTCTGTCTGATTGGTCTTACTCAGTGTGCAGCAGTTCAGCCTGCTGCAGATCCCCGTGTTTCAGGGAAGCACTTCCAGCGAGGAACAGTTATGAATTCACGAGGGTTAAGAAAAGCAGCTCTAACTTCTCCCCTTTCTCTTCATGCTCTATCCGTCCCATCGCATGTTTTTGAAAATTAGAAATTTTGATAGAGTCAAACCTTTGTCTCCGTTTAGCACAGACCACTTTCCCCTAAGAGTGTATTCCCTGAAAGGTCTGCCCCTTCTGTTGCATAAATTGTTCGCATACTCAGGCTATCTGATGAGTTAATCAGGTTTCGAGCTGTGTCAGGTCACTCAGTTCAAAGCAGTCCATACCTATGTGTGAATCCAAATTCCATTGAGGAGTCTGAGATATTGTAGCAAGAGCTGTTTTATATTCTAGAAACGGAAAAAAAAAAAATCATAAATTGTAGCTCAGTTTATAAGTGCAGGGAAATATCTGCAGTTCGGAGATAGTCTAAAGAATCTGGACTCTGAATCTTTGAGGCTTTCCCATCATTATAAGAATTAGCCATATAATTAGGTATTATCTGAGAATTATCCATAAATACTCACCACAACATGATATTTGCTAAGTAATAATTAGACTATGAAAGGAAGTCAAATAATACCTTTGTCTAGAAAATTAAAGGCCCTGCACTGCATTTATAGAGCACCATGCTGAGGGGGTAATAGGGTTTAAAATTGCAGTAAATTACAGCCAGACCAAATCTCAGCCCCCTTAAGCATAAAGAAGCTACAGGGCAAAATAAAATCAGGTCTTCTAAGAAATTTCAGAGTCAGAAAGCTACGCAGAACCCATTTTTTTCCAGCAAGTGTGAAATCAAGTCAGTGAAAGATGCAGGCGTCACAGCGTGCTTTGCCATCCAGCTCCAAAGGAGATGTTTGGCCATCAGCAGCGTGATGGAAGGAGCCTGAACCATTGCTGCTGCGAGGGTCGATGCTGTACAGGAGCCTCTCCTGCTGCACCCAGCACCCTGGGCATTGCACAGCGCCGGGTGCTGGCTCTACAACATCCCCCACAGATTTCCAAACTCGGGCTCTTTTCAGGAATACAGGACTTTTCTTTTCTGAACTTTCACTGTCTTGGGGTGAAGTAAGAACTCCCCAAGATGGAAAGGATTTCAAGGGACAGATTTGTTTTGCTTTGCAATGTTTCCGGATCCTCCTGATGAGCACAGCAGAATCTTATGTATTTATTTATTTTATGCATTTATTTATCATCATTAGAGATTTTGAATTGAACCTAAGGAAGACAAACAAGCAAATTTCACTGAATTTTGTATTTCCCTTGGATTCATTTCAGGATCGCAGGGAACAAGCACAGCAGGCCCTCAATTATGCAGCAAGCCTTTGCTGCATATGACAAAGTGTTGAGCATCTCAAAGACCACAGATTTAAAGGAAAACTAAAATGTTACATCACTTGTTTCAACTTTGCCCTCCCTTGCTGAACACGGTGTAAAACAGGGAGAGTAACCTTTCACGTGGGACTTCATCTCAGGGTGACACACAGAAATGGACCCAAGGCTGTGTCATCATGCATACAGATGAACACTTCACAAAGGATTGGGAGGAAGTGAATGGTTCTGCACGCACAGCAGGAGCAGGAAAGCAACTTGCAAACAAGGCTTAGGGCCACACAAAGAGCTTTGAAGGTAAAAAAATAACAAACGCTGAACAGCTGCTCATTTGCAGGGCACCCACCATATGTGTTGGGAAGAGCAGAGCCGGCTTTGGATGAGGATGGGGTGACAGAGGTAGCATGTGCCAGGACACGCTGGTGGCAAACTGGTCACAGTGCAGCTGCAGAGAGACAAACGTGAACTTAACCGAACTAAACGTGGCTGGGGAAGCTTAGCTCTGAAGTTGTCTGACTTGTGCATGCTGGAACTTGGAACCTGACCATTAAAGGTAGTGTTTAAGGTTGTTTTACTCCCCCCTCTCTCAATCTGGTTCTTTTGATTTTAGTACTGGTGGTTTCTGTGTAGCAGACTAAGCCCAGTACTGGTATCCCGTCTGGATTTACTGAAGTAGCATCGCATCCTGTGGCTGGTTGTCTGTGGGATTTTTCAGGAATGAAAGCAGCATTCGACTTCTGGAAATGGAAAAGAAGAAGGGCACACTTCTTACGTGAGGCTTCCTTATTCCTCTTCCTGCGTGCTTTGCTTGTGGGATTACCCTCCAGACCACGTTTACGTTTCCTCTCCTGCGCTACCAAACCTCTAAATGGATACTTTGGTGCCTGGTGCAGCTTGATCAATAATACTTGCTGTCTCTTAGTTACCTGTGGAGAGGGACTATAAATGAGAACAAGCAATTCAACAGGGGGCTGTAACCACTGGCATCAGTCACCCCCTGCAGCAGCTGACACGTGACTCCTTTTGCCTTGATATCAGAAATACCAAGCTATCCTGTGCTCTCTTTCTCGCTTCCCCTGGTTCCTGTTGTGCCCTAGCTTACCTTACACAGCCTCACAAGTCACATTCAGAATAGATTTTGACATCCCAGTTTTTGTTCTTCACCGTTTGCTCTTAATTTGTGAGTCACATATGTCTGATCTTTGAGTGGTGTTTTCTAATTAGAGCATTGCATTGAATGGAAATTTAGTCTCTGTGTGCCTTAAACGCCTCCCTAAATAGATCAGAGCTGGTGCAAGGTGCTGGTGCAGCTTTGT
Organism: Aythya fuligula; assembly: GCF_009819795.1. Classification (NCBI taxonomy): domain Eukaryota; kingdom Metazoa; phylum Chordata; class Aves; order Anseriformes; family Anatidae; genus Aythya; species Aythya fuligula. The sequence continues at coordinate 3,276,698 of NC_045580.1, read as the reverse complement.
AGCTGTTGGGATCCTCTGCAGGAGGGGACCAAAATGAGCAGATTCTTACATCAACACCTAGTGCCATCACGATGCCTCAGGCCTCCCAATCTGCAGCTGAGCAAGGGCTCTGCTGGCATGCAGTCAGTGCCCCTTGAAGCGGTGTTTTTTTGGTACAGAGACCTGGCTGTTAACACTGGGGTGTGCGATGCCACCACCCCGCAGCCACCAGCCAGTCTGGATTTATACTGGATTGAGATTTCTGCTGTCTCTGGCTTAGAGCAGGTGATGGATAGGGGTCTGGCATCCAGATTTAATTCCTTTTTTTTAACCTTCTCCCTCTGGCAAAGTCCATAGGTTTCAGGAGGTCTGAATCCTGCCCTGGGTTATTCAGTAAGAGAAAGTGGATGTGAAATTTTCATACCATTAGGAAGTAACAGCTGAGGAAAGAAAACAATTTGTCTAAAAGAAAAAAAATGTTTGAGGGCATCGATGGTTCTTAAATCTGAGCACAAAGTGCAGTATAAACATTAGCTGCTGTGCAGGAAGCTGTATCAATTGAAATCTCAAGCAGATTTAAAAATTGTTTTTATTAAAGCTTTGCAGTTCCCCTTTCAGCCTTTTTATTGTAGGTTTTAAATTCTAATGTGTGCAGAGGACAAAGTAGGTGGCTTAAACCTGCCACTGCCCAGTGAACTCCGGCTTTGTGCAGCAAATACTTCATGGTATACAGGGAGCCCTCTGCCCAGGAGGCTCTGAAGTCGGTAGCAGGGGACAAGATGTGCTCCTGTGCTCTGATCCGTGAAGGATCTGCGCTGCGTTTGCTCGCTTCCCAGAAGTAAACACCCGCCTGGTGAGGACAGAAAATTTAAGGGCAGCGCCGTGCTGTTAGCATTAGAACCGGCTTAAAACACTTGTCAATTTGGCTGAGGGTTGCTGGAAAATAAACGGTCTGTGTTCACTGTACACAGCTCCACCAGCCCGGGATGCTCAGATGCTGCAGGAGGTGCTGGTTGCCATCCGGGTGGCCGGGCCCTATCGCTGTGCAGTGTTCCCCAGCTGGCTGGTGCAGAGGGCCTCGTGCTGCCCACTGGGAGTCTTTATTCTGCAGAGCCCCGTGGATGTAACTGCTGCATCTCAGCCCCAGCCGTATGTAACCCGTATCTCTACCCAAAATTACCGTCTGCCTGTCGGTGGGAGGAATGTTGCACATGAGTGCTCTGTAATCTGCTGCCATCAGGCTCAGCCAGGTTAGTGCAAACATAGCATTTATGCCATGTGAGCTAAGCTGACCGATTATGACTGAAGTGGATCAAGGAAGGCTCTCGAGAAGCAATCTGTCTGCGGAGCTGCAGGGATGGAAACCTTGACAGAAGGGCAGTAGCGGTCCTGCGAGGTAGGAGACAGCATCTTAAACTTCTCCAGCTGGCTCACAGAAGGGCCATCTTTTGGAAGAGGCATTCTGGCACCGGTGAGCCGAGTTTCCTCAGCACATGCAGAGCCATCCCTGTGTGCTATCAGCATAAATCCCATGGCAGCTTTTGAAGACCTTGTTTAGTGGATTGCTGCCTCTCAGCCAGGCTTCCCCGGTGCGTTTGGGTAGATGGGTGAATCTTTTTCCCTTGCTGTTGCCTGTTGTGTAATGTCACTTCATGCTGCTAAACAAGCAGGCTGCGGGCTGCCTCCGCAGTGGTTCCACGTCAGCCGTAGCTGCTCCTCCTCACTCTTCTTGTCCTCATGCTTTCTGTTTTGACTCAGGATTTTTCCAGCAGTGGCAACATAAAACTGAGACAAGGAATTGCATCTTGCTCGCTGCTAATACTCCTCGTTCATCAGCTCTCGCATCATTAGGTCAGCAGAATAATTCTGTTCTCAGGCTCTATAATTTAAATTCCCCCCCCCAAAAAAAAAAGTATCCTACAGGCAGTATTTAGGTAGGCCACAGCATGCTTTGTGTACTCTGCTAGATCATTTTCCTGACACTTTTTGAGACTCCTGCTCTTAATCCCATTTTCCTATCTTCTCTTTCTCCTGCTGCTTCTCCTGTTTACACAGCCCCGAAAAGCCCAGCTATGCTGATTGAAGACATTTCCATATTCCAGCCCTCTGGCACGTTAGGGATAAATCCCACTGCTTTACAGCCCTAGGTCAGCTTCCTCAGTCCCCAGCAGTCTTCCCCTCTGCAGCTTCTCCCCATCCCACTGCTGGGACATGGGATGCTGCGCTCTCCCTGGTGAGCTTTGGGTCTGAGGCTGTAGATCCAGCAGCTCCAAATCAGCAGATCCCACATGGCAATAGAGAGCAATTGGCACCATCTGCCAGCGTGCAAAGCCTCGTAGGCTTTTCTGTAGCTGGAGATTTCCTCCACTGCCACCTGTATGCCATTTAAATTATGTGTGCATCCCCTCCGTGATATCTTTGTTTCCAAATAAAAGGCAGAGATGAGACTGCAAGATGTTACCAGGCTGACGAATTTTCAAGCACTGTAAATCTGCCATGTATCACTTGGAGTCGTTTGGGCTTGTTTTTTGTGGGGTTCTCTCTGGGAAAATGAGAAGTATCCTCTTTGGGTCAGACTGCCATGTTACCTACAGGCCACTGAACACATCCTTTGGAGAATGACTTTCACTCTGCAGCCCATCAGCCTACGTTAAAACCGGAGGGAAAGGGCTTAGAGTCCTCTTATTTTCCCTTCATGAGCTCTTCTTCCCCATCTTATCTCTTTCTTCTTTTTTTAAACTTTAACAAAATCAGGACACGGTACTGAGCTTTGGAGTCAGGGTCCCTCGCGGATTATTAGCACAAATAATGAAGAGCACAACTTTACGAGGACAAGGAGTTTGTTAAACTCATTAATTTTATTCATAATAGGGAATTAATGTGCAGAAAGGCAATGCCGGCCTGGCAGTAATTGCTTTTTGGCTTTAAAACGCTAAGTGGAAAAGTTAAAAGTCATTTCCAGCTGCTGCTTCCTTTGTCTTCTCCCTCAGTCCCCTCATCTTCTCCACTCTTCTTCTCTCCTATTTTTGTTTTGTGAGAATAGATTTCTCACTCTTTTTTTTTTTTTGGCTTCTGCCTCTTCTTCATTACGAGTCATTATATTTCATCATTACAAGACTTTGGTCATATTTCATTGCTTCCCCGTGATGTTTGCACAAATTCTTTCTCCCATTGTTAGCGTACAAAGGAGAGCCAGGCAGAGAATTCGAGCAGCTCAGGTCTGTATCGATGCTTCAGCTCGTGCTGGAGTTAATGAACAGCCGTATCTCCGGCCACTTTTGGCCTTTGAACAAGCAGATGCAATTTGTTTTCTCTCCTTCCCCTCACGGAATAAGCCACCTCCTTTCAGCAGAGAGATGTCCCATCGCTCAAGGCTAATGACCAGTGCGAGTGGAAATACCATTTCCTGCTCTCTTTAAACTTGAAATAGCTCTTCTTCCTATGGCCTTCAGCATGTGGGAGGAGAAAAGATTATTGAATAAAACAGCTGAAGGAGAGCATTGAGCAGTCTGAAAGCTTGCCTAACACTGTTTGGCATTGAGGTCTTTCCTGCTCTTGGAAAGGAGCATCAGTGGATGTTTACACTGCGAGGAGAAAATCTGCCACGATGAGCTTGCTGTTGTTGTAATGCTGTAACCATGAACTAAACCCCAGGCTTTCTGGTAGATTTGGTGACACTGCCATAAGTGCAACCTAGTCCTGGGCTGAGCACAGAAGTTCATGGTCTGATTCAGGTATGTTTTATGTAGAAGAAAAGTAGTTTGGTTGTCAACATTGCACATACCCAATATGTAATATGTACAGACTTTTTAATTAGTTTTTATTGTTGCAACAGATTTTATCAACGACCTAAATGCAAGCAGATTCTCAAAAAACATGTGACATTCCCCGAGCCTTCCAGGAGAACTGGAAACCGTAGAGGTAGCTTTGGACTGCCTTTCTTTGAGGGTGCTAAGGTGCTTCAGAGAAAGGCTTGAGAACTGCTCAAAGTCAGCTAAGAAGTCTCAGTTTGGTCTTGCTTTTAATTGCCCAGAGCAGAGCATCAAGTCGGAGAGTCCTGTGATCCAGTTCCAGCTGCAGACCTTGTGACTCATCTCGGCTGTACCAGCATGTAGGAATAAATGGTTATCATCCTTGTCTGTCTCTTTCCCTCTTCTTTGTTATGCTTTCAGTGCGTGTATGGCTTAATTTTAGTTTGGATAAAAGCAAATGACATTTTAATTTTTATAGCATGATTTATTGTCATTTGGGTTTTAATTTATGAAAAAGTAATTGAAGAGGAAGAGATTTAACCCTGACTGGCATTCGTGATAGCTATGAGCCATTGCTATGAGACTGGAACTATTTCAGGACATATTTTATTCACCCAAGCAGGACAGGGATGTGTCATTTTCTGATACTAGTTCACTGCAAAGTCCTAATTGTTTGCTTGCTGCCTGAAGAATTTCAAAAGATAAATAATCTGATGATCACACTGCACATTTTTTCTACTTGTTTTCTGCAGTCAGAATGACCTATCAAGGAAGGGTACGCGTTGTTTATTCTGTTTCTGTGCTCTGTCACAGACCTTCTCTGTTGTTTCATAGCATGACCTCTATTCCTGATATTCATTCCATTTGACATTCAGGAGTGAGGAAATAGCTCTATTTCCATCCAGCATCATCTCCTGGTACATTTGCATGTAAGGAGATCCTCTCTTGCCCCTTGAAGGCTAAGCTTCTGCTCCGTCTCCACTCTCTGACACATTCCTGTGACTGCAGAGCACCAAGGCTGAGAAGAAAAGCATCTCACTGCCAGCAGCCGCACACCCTCAGCGCCCATCCTTCAGTCATTCAGGAGGGATGGGGCCTCCGTTTTTTTCCTTCAGAAATGATAAATTATGTTCCACAGCACCGAAGATTTGTCTGCTATGATTTATAGCTGCTTCGGAGTCTTCTGTCCCTCCTCCTCCTATCATGCCCTCCTCCTGCTGGCACTGGCTGGTGAGCCAGGAAGACTTTCATCTCTCGCTGGCTGCGAGCAGCACAGCTCTGTCCAGGTCCGAAGCAGACGGTGGCTGCCTCATTGTCAGAAGTCCTCCACGCCTCTGCCACAAGCAGTCTGGCAGAAAATACGGTTACCAGGCTGCCTTTGTAACTCCTGCTCTGTGAACTGCAAAGAGGTTTCATCTTCCTGCAGGGCTGGGCTCTCGGAGCAGGACGTGCCAGTCCCCAGCAGTGCCCCGCAGGCCCCCAGAACAGCGCGGACACACGCTCCAGCACCTCCCTACCAAATCATGCAGTGATGCATGGGTCGAGCCCCTGCAGCCTGCAGGGATCCAGCCTCTCTCAGGTGGCTCAGAGCTGGGTCTCCTGGCCCTTTTGTGCCCGCCTGCTGCCCTGGCTGGCTGTGGGAGCACGTCCTCTGCTCCCTCCTGTGCTCCGCAGCGTGGCCACAAGGCACTTGGCAGCCGGAGGAGCAGTGTGAGTGCTTGGACCCAGCCCCGCTGTGTGCCAGGGCCTAATTGGCACAACTGGTCCTTGAATGTTAATCAGGTTCCTTATTAGCATCACCCGGCGAGAGCACTGGGGACGGAGCGGGCAGGGAAGCAAACAGGAGCATAAGGAGTGCTGCACGAGTCCAGTCGCAGGGTCTAGCTAATCCTCTGTCCTGTCTAAGTGGCTGGCAGGCGCCTGGCTGCAGAGAGGGATCTTTCCCCTAATGCTTTTTCTTTATCTTTTCTAGCAGCTGTGGCCAAGCTTAGTATTTATACGAGTTCTTTTTAAAATCCTCTCGGTCTCTGTTTTATCTGTTAGTGAATTCCACAGCTTAATTATGCATTAAAAAAAAAAAAAAAAAAAAAGTAATAATTAACCTGTATTCATCATAGATGTGACGCTCTTCCCTTGCTCCCTTCCCCCACGATGTTATTTTATGTATTCACAGGTTCTCATATCTTCGCAGCACGAAGCAGTGGCAAGGTGGATGTGTTAGGAGGGTTCAGTTGGTGCCTGCTGCCATGTACAGCACGGTGAGCACCTGCCGTGGTGGAAGATGACTATGCACAGGGCTGCAGCCTCTTTTTTTTCTCCCAGTAAATGTGCACTTGGTCAGTGGGGCTTTATGCAACATTTTCCATGTATTAGAAAAGCAGTACAGAAAGAGCTTGGCTCCTCTTTCACCTGCAGAGGGAGCTTTGTGGGGGCCAGGGATAGCTAGCTCTGCCTTCTCTGTACAATTCAGCAAATTTATCAAATTTCAGTCCCTGGGCTGCTAGCCAGAGGCCTTTCACCAGGACTAAACTCACCTGAAGAAAAAAAAATCCCACTGCATTCCCAAGCAAGCTGCCCTGCTTTTCTGCACTTTAACCATCTTGGAGTAAACTGCTAGCGATAGCATCCTCTCCTCGCCTCCCTCCACGGGGTCTGCCTTGTGAGCACAGCACAGGTAAAGCCGAGCAGCGAGCAGATGTTGGCACTTCACACTGCACCTCTCCTCCCTCCCCATCTGCCAGCCCTGGAAGAAGATGTTTCACCAGTAAGTGCAGTGAGGCTTCTTAGGGACCAGCCTCTGCTCAGCCAGAAAAAAAGGAAGGAAGGAAGCAAAGACGTGAGATCCTAACCTATATAAGCAGGCTTCAAAAGTGCAAGTCTAGCAATACAATCCCGGCAAGAGATAAAATCACTGTGCTTTGCATATATTAGAGATGTGATGATAAAACCGGCATTTAGATGGCCTGAAACTCTCAGTGGATTACACCAAGAAATGCAGCCACTAGAGTGGGATCTGAAAATGGAGCTCATTTTGCCAGCCAGCACGTAGCACGATCCTGGGATGATACAAAGCCACGGGTGTGATTTCTTGTCAGTCTAGGCATGTGTTTCTTACACAAAGATTCTTCCCTTTGGAAACATTTTCTCTGCTTGCGATTCCTCTCAGCAGTTTTCTGTGACCTTTGAGTTTAGAAAGCCCTTAAATACCAAAAAGAAGGAAAGCAAAACATTTGCAGTGATAAATTTTCACCCTTGCTGGCAAGTCAGTGCAGTCCTATCTTTGTGGCATTGTCAGGCTTTTATGGATCAAAACCAGAGCTTGTTTCCAACAGCTCGCACTCCTGGTCAGGTACCTTTGCAGTAGGTCATGTTTTGTCTCCACAATGCAAGAAAATGATAGAAAATTTTATAGAAATGCACTTGCTGGAAGCACCCTTCTGCACGGGAGTGAAGGAACTGGCTTTGCTGCAGCTTGCAGGCAGCAGGGTTCAGCTGTCTGCGTTGAGAGGTGCTCACCTCCGTGAGCTGTGTCTGCTTGGATCCCTCCCACTCAGTGTACATCACCCCCCCAGTTTCAGGCAGATGTGGTGTGTTTTACAGCCTCTGCTCAACTGCTCGGTTGTCTGGCAGTGTGCTGCTGTAAGGTCTGCTGCTCGTCCTGCCAGTACTGGCTGCAGTTCAGTGACAGATGACATTTTCCTGGTGTATGCATAGCTTAGACCCAGCTTTTATTAAGGCTTTCTCCTTGAGCAAAAGGACGTGTTAGGAGGAGAGACTGGCAGTGGCATCAGGGGGCTCTGGTGCCATCCTGGTGATTGACTAAGAACATACCCTGTCCTGCTTCAAAGGGCACAGCAGGAGTTAAGCAACAGAAAATAACTTTTTCTTGCATCTTCAGGGCTCTCTGAGCCAGCACTTGGCCCAAATACTCTCCCTTCATTGTCTTTTAGAGCCTTGCTCCTTGTGCTATTTCTGTCCCTGCTTAGTTTCTCTCTTGGCTTTCTTTAGCCTTGCTACCCTTTTGCAAACATACAAATCATCACAAAAAATAGCCACCTGCTTGTCTTCTGCTGGGAGTAGCTTGCAAGTGCATTTATTTTGGGTGGTTATTTGTCAGCTTTATTGATGAGACGCGCTTCTTGCGATTCTCAGCTTCTGTATATATCTGCATAATGGATGGGAAGGAGGTGTGAATGCACAAGGCACGTGAACATGTATGCAGTACGTGGATTTTGTAGGGGTGTGGATGTAAATATGCATTATTTTTGGATGTATGCGTGCGCATGTCTTTAGATGACTCTTGCTCGGTGCCAGATGCAGGATATGACAATACAGCGATTTTATGCATATTTGATGCATTTCTGTCTGAATATGGATTATTCTTCGTGTGAATTACTGTTTTAAAAAAACTTCCTTGCCTTCAACTGGCTTATTGTTTCAAGCTCTGCCTCAGTGTGAACTATGAAGGATAGGTAAACAGGTAGACAGAATGGAGTGAGGCAGCTGGGAGATTATTAATATTGAAAATATGAGCAAGCATCAGCCCTTTGATCACAAGGCATGTTTACAAAAGGACCTTTCCACTGCATGAGGATGCTCGCACACTCCACCAAGCTAGTTGGCATTCAGTGCATGACACAGCAGCTGGTTCTGTCTCTTGCTCTGTGGCTGTCCAGAGAGAGATTGTAAAAAGAGTCGACAGGTAGATAAATAAAGAGAGAAAACTGGGCTATCGTCGGAGACAAATACAGGTTTATGTAGATGCAGCTTGGCAGGAGGCGGGGAGGGATAAGGCACGTTTGCAGGCTGCGTGGAGGAATTGCAGTTGTGCTGGAGCCTCTGGTCTGAAGGGCTTGGGAAGCTGGCTGGGAAGACTGGGAGAGGAGAGGGGACAGAGGGAGAAGCAGTGCTGGTTTGCTGGACCTGCTGTCCAATTTCAGCTCATCCCAGCTGAGCCACACCAGTGCTGCTTCAGTAGGTTTGCTCCCCCAGGCAGTGAGCTCCCTGTGTTGGTGCTGACTGAGGCCTCCGGGTGCTTTCAAAACAGAAATGATGAGCAGCAGCGTTGTGGTCTGTGCTGTACCCTCACCTCTGTAATGTCCCGAACTGTTTCTGAACCATCTCCTTGGGACACGATTTGAATCACTGGAAGCTGAGAGTGGGAAAAAAAACTGCATGATCACCCAGTCGTGTCCGCCCCAGTCTGGTCTGCAGATGTTAATACAATTTCTGTTTGTTTTTCCCCATGGGAACAAGTGTATGAATCTGATGCCTTTTATTTTTTATGTTTTTAACCTAGGAATCAGCAATATCTTGCAACACTGGATCCACTTCAACACTTCACGGCCTTATCCCAGGTATGTTGTGAGTGATATAAAAACACCCATAGCTGGAGATGACAAAGTGGAATCTCTGTTCCCTGGCTGAGACTGTCAGATGCTGAGCACAGTGTAAATAGTAATAATTAATAATGATGTATGAGTAATGATCTGAAACTCTCCTTTGCTCAGTGCCATCCACATTGGCAGGCAGTGGCAGGAGATGGTTCAGGATTTCATAAACAGTATTTGCAAGCTTTTGTTCAGACTCGGTACAGATGTTCAGTTCAGCCATGTTTGTGCCCCTTTTTATTCACTGTTGGCTAATACATGGCGAGTCTGGCTGCTTGGGGAAAGGGAGTTCCTTGTGCTGGAAATTGTTTTCCCTATTGATAGAGCAATGCATGGCTCTGTTCAGAGCACACTGAAAAAGACTGCTATGGGTAAGTGTGAGAAGGGACCTTAGATCGTAAGAGCTACATGTAATCTTTGTGGAAGGAGAATCTCAGCCCCTTGCCAGTGTGCTCATCAAGGTATGTCTGCCACGTCGGGCTCTAAATTGCATACTCTTCACATCACTGCAGATTAGACCATGTTTGGGATTCAGTGAATTGCTAATCTTAGAAATCTTAGATTTGACTGAAGTGATCTACACACTAAAATGAGGGAATAGAAAGTAAGAAAGGGGGATGATTCGCCTGTCTCAGAGGCCACTAGTATGACAGGTCCCTCACATGACATAAAGAGGAGTTCTACATTTTTATCTTCTGAATCTCTCTGCCCCTGTCTCTTACATAAGGTATTTTTAATAGACTTAACCCCCATCCCTTGTCTTTTCCTCACAAGCACACGCAGTGTTTTATAGGTTTAAGTTCTATATCTTTCTGGCACACATCCACATACAGAAATGCACACAAAAGCTGTTTTTATAGATTTAGTTCCTGTGTATATCTGCCTCATAGCTGGGAAAGCTCCTGTAGCTTTAGCTCCTGTGCACATATATAGTCTCTCACATACTCATACAAGAAAGCAAATTTCTACATCTTTAGTTCTGGTGTCACACAGAAGCAGGTTTTGCTTCTTTTCAAAGGTAAGTAGTGTGGGAGGGGGTTGCCTATCTTCACATTACTAGTAGTAAAATAAAAAATCTGCAAATCTCTTTTCTGTGGCAAACCACAGTGTAGCCATAAGAGCTTGAAATGCTTTAATTTAGCTGAAATTACTGGACTCAGTAGAGAGATATCATGGTAAATATAATGCTTGTGATATACAAGAGATCATCCTAGATAATCAGCTGGCTCCCTCTTATCTTCAGAGAAAGGCTGTGTTTTCTTTTGTACTGTTTACTTCTGCAAGAGAAAATGCCAAAGCAGTAGAAGAGTGTGTGGTAATAGCATTTGTTTCTCTGCTTTTCAAAACTCGAAAAAAGTAGTGGAAGCCAAATATGTTAGTAAAAACAAAGAAAAGATCATTTTTCAATAGCAGGTAATATTTTGCTTTGCTGCAACTTTGTTCTCTTCAGGATTTTCAGTTTTCCTTAGACAAAAATAAGCAAAGCAGTAAACAAAAAGGAGAAAAAACATATTCATAGAAAATCTGGGTAGAAGAATTTTCCCTGCTAGATTTTTGTCAAAAAAAAAAACCAAAAAACACACTTTTTTTTTTGCCAGCTTGTCTCTAGACTTTTGATTCAGTCGTACATTTGTCTACCTCTGGTCATGAACTGCTGTAGAATGAATCAGAAGTTTCCTTAATGTTATACCTTACAACTACATTTAGGGCGTTTTTCATATAGCATTGCCCCCCTTATTGCCAGCAGTGGTCTACCCACAAGAAGAGGAGTCTTTAGTGGGCGATGCTTACATTGGGGGGGAACACAACTGGCTCTGAGTGGATGGATGTGAATTAGCTATAAGTTTCCTCAAGGGTGAATGCTACTCTGGCAGCATTTTTAGCATCTTTGCCTGACAGAGAACAGGCACTGAATAAGTGGTAATATTCTGACGTCATTGTAAATGTTCTTGGGGCTATCTCTAGTCACACTGTTTATACAGTTTAAGGTCTGAAATATAACAGTTACTGTTATCCCAAGATAAGACACAACAAAATGGTATCTGTAACTAGTGAGCATTATTCCTGTGTATCAAATTATTTCATGCTACTAGGTTTTCAAATGGACTCTAATTAAATTAAACAGCTTTTTTTTTTTCCTTTTATCACCACAGGCAGATCGAGATTGTATTGCAATTATGGGGAAAGATCTATATTTATAGTCTGAAAAGAATTTGTACTGAAGCCACAGTTGTCTCTCTGCCTGGCATGACATTTTCATTCTGCACTAATGTTGTGTAACCTTCTGCTAAGTAAAGCAGGCACAAACTATTTACTAGCATTATAAAGCCAAAGCTACAGGTCTTTCTTCTCTTATGCTAAATATGATAGCAGATGCTAAAAAAAACCTTTCTTTCTTCTGAAATGATTAGAAATTGAACGTGAAAATTCACACTTAATGACATGACTGCAAGAACTAGGATGTCAAGAGAAATATCAGCTTGGTCGCAGCAGCAAAGTACACAACAGCTACAATGCTGGGTAATATTTGCTGTGGAATTCCAATTGCACTTTGGCTTTCATTTGCTGTCTTATACAGTTCTATCTGAGTATCTTATAATCTTTCATGTATCTGTCTTCAGAACATCCCTATGAAAAATTGCTGACCTATTTTCCCAGGAGTCACAATAGAGATTGGCAAAAGAAGTTCATAACTTTTTCAGTATCAGCCTCTCATAAATTCACTGTTGACAAAGGTTACACTGAAAAATTGGTTTCCCCCAGCATAAAAACAATGTGATCGGAGGCATTCAGTATTGACAAAAGATGCTCTTTTGTAACAGGCCTTGGCTAGGGAGTTGTAAAATCTGAGTTCAGTTTGTAAAATCTGTTGTAAAATCTGAGATCAGTTTGGGCTCTGCCAGAGACTTCCTTAGTGCATGTTCTTGGACAACGTGGGTCTTCCTCTGCCTCAGTTTTTCCACGTGTGAAATGCAGAGCTCTGTCTGATGAAGCACTCTCATCAGTGGTCCAGATGTACTGGGATATTCAGGCATGGAAACCATATCTGCTCATAATTGTGTGAATTCCAGCAGTGCTTTGCAAATGGTATTCAGCCGTACAGATGCTGGCCTGGGAAGCCTGCCTGTCTCTCAGCAGCCTGTCAATGGGCTTTCTCATTACCATAATCAATACAATGTATGCCCAAAATAATCAATGAGTAACCATCAGGAGCGCTAAGGTCTGTGTATCTAATCCTCTGCTCCAATTCTGATCACATTTTTCTCTACTGCTTGCAATTCAGTCTGAATTGTTATAACGATGTCTAGAGCATAATAAAATAAAAAAACATATTAAATTCAAAGTTAAAGGTGCACTCTCATTTACGGTTTCCGGAATAGCTCAGCTTATGCAGTGCTGGTGTTAAATTCTGTGGCCTATGCCTTTATTAAAAAAATATTTTGTGAGGATTTTTTATTGCATAAAAACTAAAATTAATATAAATGCAGAACCCCGCTTCTTAATGACTTTTGGTGATAAGACTTCAGATCAAGGAGAAATGAGAATTTGCCACTGGATCTATAGCAACAAACAAATTATAATATTAACAAGTGCCCTTCTTGGTTTTGTTCATTTTCCTTCGACAAGCTGTGGCTTTTACCCGTCTGCCAACACTACACGGTTTCTCGGTGGATTGCTCAGTGGGCAACTGGCTGGTCAGCTCTCAGATCATCTTGTACCAGCAGGAGACGACGGTGCACCAGAGCTCTCCAAAGCTGCCTGAGCAATATACACGAGGTAGGCACACAGGGAAGATTTGATGCATCCCAGCAGTGCCAGATTCTCTCTGCGTGTGCAGATCAGCTCCACTAGCCATGTGCAGTCAACAAGCCTTCATCTCTTCTGCAGGAGAGAAGACTGTGCTTTGCCACGACAGTTCGTTTGCCCTGGCACCTGAGGGACCCTTTAGGAAGAGGGGCATCAGAAGCAGGCTTTTGGCCCAGGAAATTGGCACTCTGTGATATATGGCCTGTGTTCATAGGGGGATCATCTCTGCCTCAGGGAAGGGATATCTTTGAAGGAAATGACCACAGTTTAAAATCGTTTTAGGCTTGGCTTGCAAAAAGAGCTAGGGATCACTTGTCTTCATGCAACTGGTCCTTGGGAGCCAGTGGGATTCTGAGTGACTTGCCAAGGACTCATAGTAGGACTTGCCAAGGACTCATAGCTGCTCCAACTCCTTTAAACATCTGGAGATGAGGATACTTCCAGACAGCCACGTGAGCTTTCCTAACAGAAGATTCACGGTCATGTTCAACTGATTGTTTGCATCCAGAGCGGGCTGGGACATCCTTCAAATGCTGCCTAGATAAGCAGTAAATTAAAAAGCGGTTAAGAATGGAAAGATGGAAGTAAATGATGCAAGGTGTGAAAAGAGGTGGCCGAGGTCTGTTTAGACTTGGTGTTCTCTGCCTGTCACACTTCATCTGATTGTAAGCTGTAAAAGCAGTGTGCTTGTGCTCAGGGGCCTCAAGGTAGCAGCACTGTTGCATGTCTGAAGCAAGCGGACACCTGAGCACTAGCAGACGTAGTACATTACAGAGAACATCTCTCCTGCCTCGTATCATTCATCACAGGATCAGTTCTGTCCTCCCTTCTAACACTGCTTCACTTGCTGTGCATCCACAAGAATTCTCCTGGCTTGGCACTTCAAACTCTAGCCAAGTCACTAATATTATTAATTGGTGTCTTTATTATGAGCGATTTGCAGTCTTTTATCACAGTTGTGCTTAGGTGTCACTCCCAAATTCCTGGTTTTGTTCTGCATACCCAGTAAATAGCAGTGCCTTTCCAAAAAACAGATGCCCCAGGTAATTCAGATAAAGCAGGTCATCACTGCAGCGTTTTGTGCCTTTCTTGCGGTCTAGTTGGTGTAACAGATTTCTCATGTCAAGTCCTGGCACCACTAAAATCAGCAGGAACTTTGCCACAGGCATCAGCTGGACAAGGATTTCATCTCTAATGTACTGAGTGATCCAGGGCAGTTAATGACACTTGGGTTCTGTCTTCATTCAGAGGGTCTGAATTTACGTGTGTATTTGTTTGTTTATTTGGGGTTTTGCTAATGAACAGGTGGCCTTTGATTCCTGACTCCTCTTTGTAATGAAGCCATTTGCAAATATGTTGCAGAATTGTTTACTAAACACAGTTTACCAAGCTTTTCAAATAAAAACTACTTAAGATGTCCAACAGCTCTGACTGGTGATACGCCTCATACGATCTGTTGTTCAGTAACAGATTCTAATTCCAAACACGACACTACTTATTCCACTGTGTGGAGTCTAATTAACTGTCAGAAATGCATTGTTGAAGGGATGATGGATTATACCAAGGAAAACATTAATGAAGCTCATTCCAGGCAGACAACGTGAAGACCGCAGTTGATGTCAGTGGCTGTATGGAGAGTCTGATCCTTTCGGCTTCCGAAGCATCCAGCAAGGAGAACCTCAACTGCGTGTGAAGCCCATCCAATTAAGAGCCCTTTACTTTAGCTGTCGTGATGGAGGTGATTGCTGTCTTTGCAGGTAGCCAGGTTTGCCACAGAAGCAGACTGTGAAAAGTCAGCAGTGACTATGTGGTAGTCACAGTATGGCTTCATTATCCCTGACCTGAAAGTGCTGCCCAGTAGCAGAGTGTAACATGGCCAGGGTGAAAGAAGAAACTATGAAACTTTGCAGTGAGTTCTTCCCAGCCTGTCAGGACCTTCCCCCTCTTGCAGAATTGGGGACAGCTGAAATATCCGAGCTCTGAGGAAGAAACAGCATTCAGCTTTGCACTGCGTGTAACCTTCTACATCAGGTGAACAACTTCCCACACGGTGACATCCAGCTCTGAATTTGTGATTCTGTTCTGAGGCTGTGCTGGAGCCCAGTCTTCCCAGTGGGAAGAGCTCCAGTTTCCCAGCCAGCCTGCTCATCCCAGCAGGGAACTGCTGGAAACAGGGCAGAGAGTGTCTGTTCAGCCCTCACCACCACTTGTCTCCTGCCGTGGAGGCCGTGCCATCTGCTGAAGAGAGAAGAGCATCTCTCCCCAGCCACCCCCAGCCTTCAGGTGCCAGTTCAAAGGCAACAGCAGTGAATGTGACAGCATGTAATTAGGTGGGAATGGATGCCCGTGTGAACCCAGTGGACAGGGGTGAACATGAGATGCTGGCAGAATTCTTTGCACCTCTTCCTGAGCAGATGGCTCGAGATTAGTCTTTTCCTTTTTTTTTTTTTTTTTTCATTTCTTTCTTCCTTTTTTTTTTTTTTTTGGTAACTTTTCAAATAATGAAGCCTAACGTTCCTCAGGGTGAAGCACAGGTTATCTTAGCACGGGCAGAGGTAAGACCATGGTCACTGGCACATGACTTGTATGGCTGGAAATGGATTCTGTTACGTGACTTAATTTCCACCTGTGTTAAATCTGGGAATAGAAATGGCCCTTTCTAGCTGAAAACTCTTGACCAGAGACCTAAATGAGTGGATATTCCACCACTGCTGCCTTTTTTTTACCATAACTTCTCTCCCCAGAGACCAAACTGCAACAGAGTGGCAGACCAAGAATGAGCCTTCCTCTAAATTTAGCTGAACATCATGTCAGCCTGACCTCGGAGTAGGCTATAGGCTTGTAGGAGATCAGGACGGAGACTAGGTTGTGGGCTGTGAAGCTGCCACTCAAGGGCTCATCCAAGGATTTAATTTAGTGTAGGGGGATGCCCTGGGGATTGAGCCCAGGACCTGACCGTTCCAGTTCCTGCCCCCAGTCTCTGCAGGAAGAAAAGCAGTGGGCACCAAAATGGGAAGAGGGCTTAAGGGCGATGTGGTAGAGTCAAAACAAAACTAGTGAGATGCACAGAGAGCATTGCGGTATCAGAAATTATATCCTATTAGACTACAGGATAATCCCAAAAGAAGTGGCAGAGAGCAGCCAACAGTTTAAACCAACTTGCGTATGCTGGCTGATGAATACTGAAAGATAAAAGGCAGCAGATAAATTAATTAAAAATCCATGGTTCAGACGTGCCTTGCAATGCCTCTGACTGTCCCTGGAATTCATGAGGAGAGAAAGCAGTACAAAGCAAATGGAGTAGCACAAGGGCAAAGCTCTTAGCATTTTTTTGGCATCTGATATGTCAGTTAAATTAAGCCACAGACACTGCAACACAAAAAACATTCCAGCAAACAAAAGTCTTATCTGAACAAGTCATTTTTCACCCTTTTTATGACTGCATTTATCAGACAATCTCTGAAATAAAGTTCACCTCACTTATATCTCATCACGAAGACTCAGTGTCTGCCGAAATGAAAGCAATTAATTGAGGTCTTTTACAGAGAGCCGCATTACTTTCTCTCATGCATCATTGAGTTAATTATTTAATGACATATAAATCCTAATGGTTCAAAAGGTCTGGGGCTGTGCTGGAACCGCACGGCAAAGCTGTCTTTCATCTCTCCTCACAGAAGAGCAACTTCCTTGTGAAGAAGGAGCTATCTGTTTGAACCAGTGTTGTGGCAGCCATCAAAAGGTGCGATATGAAATGTTTATTCACAGACAGATCCCAGATATTAAATGAAACGAAACATATGTGGTTGCCTGTTTGTTTGTCATTCCCCTGGTAGACCCTAAAGACATTTTCCTATCACTCTCTCTTATTGGATTAGCTGTCGAGTAGTATACGTCTGTTTGATATAGTGTGTTAGCTTCATGAGATAATATTTCTCATTAAGGAAATAATCACAAATTAATTAATTTGTAAAAGGACTGAGCATTTTGTTAATAATAACGCCTTGGATTTATTTGGTACCTTTTATGTAAGGATCTTGGAGAGCTCTGCAGAATGGAATTAATTGATGATGAAGTTGCATTTTCTGTCATCTAAGTGCAGTCTTGACTCCATTGGGCCAGCAGCTTCTTGTCTGTCCTTCAGCCTGGGTTTCTGGACCCATCCCTGGCACTTGGTGCACAGGAGCTCTCTGAGCCTCTCATGGGCATGGCCACGCTTTGTTCTCATCTCAGCTTTTTCTTGCTGACCCACAATTTGCAGAACCTTTCTAGGGCCACTTTCTGAGCCATTGTCCGGGGCTCTTCTGCTGACCAGAAATGTCTTCTTCTAGAGAAGGGCTAGACCACAGAGATGTGGCTTCTGTAATATCCCTGCCTACTCCAGTGATGCCAGACTGCTGCAGAATTGGACTGGAGAGATGTGTCTCATGTCCTGCAGACAAAAGTGGTGGAAGAGCACACGTGGCCACCATGGGGTTCCCTGAGGTAGTTTTTCAGTTGATGCTGGCTTCTTCTTACTCATAGCCATTTTATGAGTGGGCTTGAATCCCCGTGCTTCTCAAAAAAGAAATGGCTGTTCCTTAAAGCCTTGCCCTGAAGCCTGCAAACAATCATTCTTCATTGTGGACCAACCTTTGTAATGTGTGAATTACCTCGTGTCCGTTACAATCAGTTAAAAATCGAGCACAGATCTATCCAGTGTGGCTGGGGAAATACGAGCGCATTTGCAAGCATCCCTTGTCTGCAACTGAGACAATGGGCTGAGCACAGCTGCCTGCAGACAGCTCGGCCACCAGGGAACAGCTGCAGCCTCGGCGATGCTTTTCGGAGACGACATCTGTGAAGGTACCGAGGCCGGGCATGCGGACAGCTTTATGTGAGGAGAATTCCCTCTCGGTGGAAACCGTGCCTAAAAGCCCAGGCACCTCTAGGAGCTACTCTGGACTTTTAGCAATGAGTTAAATGTGTTCTGCAGGTCTCTTTAGGCCACATAATTCTGTTTTATGATATCTTGGTAGCTCATCTGATTTGGAGCTGTGGAAGCACTTTAATACAGAGGTTGCATGCAACGAAATACACGCAACCTTTCTAAGACGAGATGGGAAAACAGCCAAAGTTTCGACATGAAAAGCCCCCAGAATTTCAAAAGCCCACCAGAGCGGTTTTGTTTCTAGTGCCAAGAACGTGTGCTAACACTGGGGACAGACGGAGCTTGGAGGAGGCTGGCCCTGATTCTGTTCCAGCTTTCAGCAGCCCCTTGCTGGTGTAAACGCACTGCTCTGGACAGAGTAAGTCCAGCCTCACCACATTAGTGTGTTAGGGCGCCCAGCCCTCTCTCCTGAGTGCAGGGACTCTTTGGTTCACCATCATTTTTGCATTTCCTTTTACTAAAGAGCTGTGCCAGGCTAAGGGGAGCTCTGAAAAGCCTCCTATTTAGGGACACTGCTGCATTCACGTCAACTGGCATTTCTGTTCCCTTTGCTAGCTGTGCTGCAGGGACCCTCTGCATGAAAACGGAGCCACGTTCCTCCAGAGTTCATCATTTCTACAACAGCTGCTGCTTTCTGCCTTCCCCACCCACCCGAAACGAGGGCCTTTTGCAGCAGGCGACATCTGGAGAAGGGTCTGAGTTGCCTGAAGTGTCTTGTGCAAAATTTTTCTAGGTCAGTTGTACCTACTTGAAAACAACAGAATAGACAGGTACACCTGCACGATTTAATGGAAAAAAAATATCCTTCATGACTTGTGAAAAAGATGCCACCTGTGAATCAAGAAACCCTTAACTGACCATCTCTGGAGGCTGTGAGATTGTGCCGGGGAGAGGTGCGCTTGCCCTCTGGTTACAGTTTTCCCTTCGTATTTGGTTTTACCCACTCTGAGAGACAGGATCTTTGGCAAGGTAATGATTTTTAATAAAAATGCTGTTCCAAGGGCTCCTGCTAATAAAGAGATCAAAGAAAAAGCTTAGCTTATACAAAAGCAGTTGAAGACATACGTGTCAAACTGAATAGGAACAGAAACCAGCAAGGAGAGTGAGGACTACTCTGAAATTATTCTTATGCTTGATATAACAAGAACTGTGCAGTTTTAGTAATTATTCCTAATGCAGTTTTAAGGAAATGCTCTTTTTTACCTACTTCCTTTCTGATTCCTTGCTTCAGCTGCAGCTAACGGGTTCTCTTCAGTTTCCTTTCCTCGGGGAAGTGACTGTAATTGAAAGAAAGAGGAGAATGAATTAAATAGATCCACTTTGAAGGTGAATTGTAGCTTTTCACGTTTACCAAACTCAGACAAGCTGCCCGTGAGATAAAGCTTTTGCTTCTGCAGAAGAATAGCTACTGGATAGCCAGGCCAGAGGAACCACTTCCAATACAATTCAGCCACACTTTCTAAATGAAGTGTCTTAAAGAATCCATATAGTCTCTGTCAGGTAGCTACTGGGTGTTAATTACATACTAGCTGATTACAGGAAACATATTTACAGGGATATGAGACCTGCTGATGTCTCTGGGATAATTTTATAAAATATCCTACTTGGAAATAATTTTTGCATTGATTTTTCCGTACCCTTTTTTTTCACTTAGTCTAACAATATTATCTTGAAAAGAAAGATGCTTCTTTCTTAAAAGTTTTCATGCCATAACTTCTGAATTCCCTACTTCTTATTGGATGAGTAGGAGACCACAGGTGGTAAGTCATAAACTCAGGCTAGAAATGTTTAGACAGTGGAAATGTAAGGATTTCAATTCAGAAGGAGATATAAACGTCTTTTCTCTTCTTTGATTTGTGTGGGCTAGACACACATTTTGCTGTGAGCACAACCATATTTTTATTGTGAGTGTCACCAAACTAATAGTTAAAAGCTGACGAAGGGGATTAGAGATGCAGTGACTCAAAACATTCGCAAAACCTCTTTGTGGCTTCCCTGCAGGAAAGGCATTCACATAAATGCAACAAGTGTGTGTGGAACTCAGGCAATTTATCTTAAGAACATAGCTCCTGTGATTGTCACTGTGATGTTTCACTGTCAATAAACAGCCGAGATAACTAGCTCTTCTTTTGAAGCTTCTGCATAATTTCTGCCTGTCTGTGGGTGCAGGGGGAGCCTGTGCATGACTCTGATCTTACAGAGGGCTCCTGGCTTCATGTTGTGCTGAATTAGTGACATTGCTCATGCTGGACCAGGACGTGAGATCCTTGTATAATTCAGTCCTGAGGAGTCTGCCTAAATAATACCATGTAATATACACAACAAAGGACTTCCAGATTGGATTTATACATAGGAAATCTGACATAGCACAGACATTTTGCTTGAAACTATTAAAAAGGAGATTAGGAACATGCTCAGAAAGAACAGGAATGGCAAATGAATATGACTGAAGCTCAAACAGAGCAAACACAACTCTTCTAGTCTAGTATTTGCCTAAGAAAGGTGGGTGAACAACTTCGTTTTACAAAAAGCATCAAAGGTCGTCAGAGACGTGGCTTAATGTTCCGTCGCAGGGAGCGTGGCCTCTTCCATACGTACGGCTTCCTCCAACGTCACGTTGCTCTGCAGATGGCCTGGTGCTGGGTCCAGATGAGCAATGCATGGGCTGAATCACAGAGACAACTTGATATATCATCATTTGGCTTTTATTTAATACACAATAACATTCCCTCTAAGCCTAAATTAATTGCACAGTAGTACATATGAGTCACTTAATTGTAATTGTTATTACCTTAATTTCTACAATTACAGTGGATAAACAACTGTACTTCATTTTCCCAATGATGTGGCTTACATTTATAGCATGTTTTCTCTCTACCTTGTACATTTCTCAGAGCAAAACGTACATTTATATAATAGCCTCCCTAGCAGGGGATTCTGAACCTTCCTCCCATGTTGTTTTAAGATCTTGACCTTCAGCTGTGGCCACATCCTGGGTGGGACCCGGTGACTGATTATCACCAACCTGCCCTACTGTGCAACAGCTCCAGCCAGTAGCCGAGGAACCTCTGTCAAGAGCTTACACTGGCTTCTCTTTTCTAGTGGCTGTACCCCACAGAGTCATACATAAATCAGATTTATAGCTTTTGCAGACATTGCCCTCGTTTTTATCTTGAAGACCTGCTGGTCCTGGGTCCAGTGCTTGTAGATGACCGAGCAAGGAGCTGCGTTTCCTTGTGTCTGAACGAGACAAGGCTTTTCCAGCAGCACAGCTCTGCCGATGCATCCCAGCTGCTGCACACATGCGGATCTATAAGAGGAGAGTTCACTAATAACTTTAATTCTTGTGCTCTCCCTTCAAGCTACAATCCCTTTAATTACAGGCCTGTAACATTTTTCAGCAGTTCTCACTTCCCAGCAAATAGTTTGGCTAATAGTAGCTGTATTGATGGACCCATCTACCAGAGCAGAGAAAGAACCAAAGCTCATAGATTTAGAATGAATGGAGTGTTTACCTGTACATCATTTTAATGGATGGTGAAATTCATTCTCATGATAGTCCCATAAATGTCACTTTCTGTCTGCCACAGCAAAATACTTGTGTAACAAATGGCATGCTGCATTAATACCCAACAAGAGGACATTCAAAGCAGCTTGACTTGCATTACACATGCTAATAAAGGCTCAGCCTGGGATTTTTATTCATTCCACTGGCTCAGGGAGCAGCAGAAACACATGGGTGGAGGTACAGCAACAAGGAAGACGGATG
This sequence comes from Aythya fuligula, assembly GCF_009819795.1. Taxonomy (NCBI): domain Eukaryota; kingdom Metazoa; phylum Chordata; class Aves; order Anseriformes; family Anatidae; genus Aythya; species Aythya fuligula. Next base: position 3,255,074 of record NC_045580.1, on the reverse strand, counting down.
ATATGAAGACAAATAAACCAGTCTGGCTTCCCAGAAATGATATTTCTTTGTTGAGCTTGGGTTTATTCCAGACGCTCTGGTAGAAACAATTATTTTTTTACCTGTAGCTCCAAGAAATCTCGGGGGCTGATCAGTGTCTTATAATTTGTCAGAGTAAATAGTCACAGCTCTGAAATCCCAGTGTCCAGGCAGGCAGTGAAATCAAAGCCCTCAGATTGATGCAGGTGTGCAGGAAAGAGGAAACGTAACCCTTTGTTCCTTTACATCCCGATTTGCTGTAGTGTTTCAGGACTGCAGCACTGTCTTTGTGCATGTCTGCAAAGCACTTCGGACACGGTGAGCAGTATGCAAACAGTAAACATCAAACCACGCTCAGCCTCCCTTTTGTTTTACAGAGTGCCTGTGTACTCTCTACCCAGGAAGACCTTCCCTCAGGTTCCTTTAGTGAATTTCTCTAAATTCTGGAGTTGTACAGATAGAAAAGCAGCAGTGCTGCCTGTTGGCCTCTCCTAGGCTCAGGGGCTGGTGTGCAGTGTAGCAAACAGCATCACTGTTGCTCAGCAGGGAAACAGCCACACTGACGGTGCCCGTACTCAGATTTGTTTCTGTCCTACTGTGCTGTTGTTTTTTTAAATGCTGTTTGTCAGCCTTACAAATCTATACCGATGGCCTGAGAGGGGCCTGTGGAACTTCAGAAGGATGAAGCTGAAAGAATTCTTTAGAATTAAAAAGGGTTCTTCAGAAGTAACTCCAAAAACAAGGTAGTTCTGTAGAGATTAGGTCCTTTCTGTACCTGCAAATCACCCTCTAGGCTTTAATAGAGAACAATGTCTCTTATGAGGGATTATAAAAGCAGGTTCAAAATGTAGGGAAAAAATAGTCTTTGTCTCTCTGTTACGTTTCCCATTCTCAACTGTCTTCTTGGTATTTTTGATGTCCTTATTAGTGAATGATGGAAAGGGTTGGATGCTTCAGGAGCTATAGACGGTGCCACCACCACTTTGCCTTTGAGGCTTTTCCTAAGGAAAGAAATTCTGTGACAGCTTTCTCCAATCAGCACTTTATTGCTCAGGAAAGGTTTTCATTAACGATGCCTACATGAAGAGAACACTGGCTCTTTGTGCCACCCTGCCTTTCCTTGGCAAGGTAAGTGATAAATGGGGGATGGATTAGGAATCCCTAACGGTGGATGCCCAAACTAATCAAAAAGCAATGCTTCCCTGTTCTGAGTAACAGGATTAGAGCCTGGGAGAAGTTTAACGGGACTGCAGTTACTGAGCTGAATCATTTAATTCATGGAAAGCTTTTTATTTTTACTCTTCTGTTTTCCTGTAACACATTTTTATTCTGTATGCACCTTTGGTTTCTGCTTCCCTCTCGTTGGCTTGCTTTCAACCTCGCTGCGCCTAAGCTTTGAAAGGCCAGGCCTCCTGCCATCAAAAAACGCCACGGCTGCTTCCAAGACCTGCTCGGTGCTGCCAGGCAATCTAAATGGTTAACTGGGCCTGGATGGACTATTTGCTAATTAGAGTTTTCTGTCTCGGAGACATGTTCCTTCATTTGCATCTTGCACTATAAACATCCCCTGGATGCCAGTGCTTAAAGCTGCAAACCCTTTCACACGAGAAATGCGGAATATTTTCCCCTGCATGCCAGTTCCCATGACCAATGCCGTTTCCCTCAGCTTTGGCCGCAGCTCAGATGGCCTCGAAGCATCCAAAGGGGCTGTGTGGCTCCGTGTTTGGATGCAGTCACATCTCAGGTCTCCACCAGAAAGCCAAGAGCATCAGTTCATCTCCTGAGCACTGCCAGTGGATCAGGACAAATGGCAATTGACAGGCCCTCAGCGGCGATGTGATCTGAAGGGTTCATCTGCTGCTGCTATTTTCTCTTGCTGAGCTGTTGTGCGAATATGTTCAAGGCAAATACCCCTGCTCCACTCTGATGGCCTCTCTGGCTGTTTATGTGAGGAGAGTGGTAATTCCGTAGTGATATTGCAAGGAAGCTGCTCCTCTGTGTTTAAGAGCTTCGAATTGTGAAGAGAAAGGGGAAATATAATCTTCTTATACTATCATTAAAGGCATCAACTAATCCTGCTGCAAAAGGTGTGATTTGCTGATCAGAAGGGAAAAAAAATCTGCTGCATGGAAATACATATCACCAGCTAATGAATACTTCTCCCCTCGTTCCTCGAATGCTTATCTGCATCTGATAAATGCCATATCCCTGCCTGGTTAATACAGAATCCCCACGGAGCCAATGTTATGTCCCTTTCTCTACACATTTTTCTTTCTTTTTGCTGCTGTGTAAATTTAGCCTGTGTAAAGACAACAAACTAATGATGCTGGGATGTAAATGTGCTGCAGCTGGAGCAAGAGGTGGCGTAGTCAGGTGGGCTTCTCATCTGGCTGTCACAGCTACACGCTCACTCTGCTGCTGACTTGCTCTGCTGCCATAGGCAAATCACTTCACCTCTTTATGCCTTGTGTTGTGCCCATGAGGAAAATAAATATTAGAATATCCAGGTTTGCCCTGCTCCTTTTAAAAACTGGAAAGAAGGAAAGATCTGGAAAGAAGCATCCATGCATTTACTTGTATTCTAAGGTTCGATCTGCCCTCTTTTCCTTGGCAGGATGAGGGAAGGGCTGACTGTTGATTCCTTTTTTTTGCAGAGACCGTCCCCAGCGGGTGAGCCATGAGGCTGGACAGCAGTTGTGCAAACTCCCCAGAGAGGAGGAGGGACGTGAGCAAGGTCAGCGAACTTTTGAGCAAAGGGACAGATAAATGTTGGGAAGAGGAGTCAGCTTGCTGACAGTGCTTTTTTTTTTTTTTTCCTGTGGTATGTTTTGCTACAACTACAGGTGCAAATTGGCTGGATTTACTATGCTACAGCGTGTTTGTGACAGTTCCTTCTACAGACAGGCAGCAAATTGGCTCTGCTAATCACGCATTGCTTCCCTTTCCTTCTGGAAAGAATCGCTGTGCAGACAACAACCACCCTTTGGGCCTTGAGCACACGTTTCTGCAGTGGCTTCAGAAAAAGTATTCCATGGTTTGGATGAACTAAGATGTTCCTGAAGCCTGTGTGTTGCCAAAGCTGAACAGGAGTCCAGTATGGTGGGGTTTTAAATTAAAAGTAGCCTGATTTATTTTTGCTTTGATTAATGTTTTCATGCTCCTTTGGACTCTGCCAACAAGGAAAGCCATTCTGGCAGCCTTGCTGGCTCGATGAAGTGTCTCGTGAGTGACACTGCTGTGTTCTCACTGCCTTCACAGCCCAATTTCCAGGCTGTGTTTGTGGAGGCTGCATCTTTACAGCTCACACCATAGACCTGCAGGCTTTCATTTTTATTGTTCTTTCAGGTTTTGTCACAAAGGTATTAAATGTGCCAAAACTCTTAGAAACTTACCTTGCTTAAGGGGTTCCCACCTTTCACCCTGCACAATAGCTGTGCTATATAAGCTAAGCATTCCCCCCCACACACCTTCCTAGCACAAAGCCTGAAGGAAGAAAGAATATGGGACAGCATGAGATCTAGAAGGGAAATGCATAGGAAAAATGTGAGCTAGAAGGTTAGGGGAGGGCTAAAATGGCATTAACAGAAAGGGAGTTTGGTGCAGGTTGTGCAGAAACATGAGTTGAAGCCAAGAATGCCTGCAGAGGTGTGTGGGCTGGGGACAATAACAGGGGATTTAGTTCCAGAGGAAGAAGGTTTCACTAGAAAAAAGTGCATACAACCAGGGTGAATGCAAAGGGGCTATTGCTTAGAAGGCTGGAGGAGTTGAAACACCAAATATGTGAATGAGATATATTATATTAAGCAGCCTAAGGCTCGTAGGGAACAGCAGTTCCATGACAATAGCTAGAATTGTCTTGGACACATGGGTTGACCATCAGCAAGTGCAAAGATACAACCAGCTTCTGATATTGCTGTCAGCAGACGAGGTTTGCAGCCAGCTGGCAGCAGAGGGTAAGTCTCTTATTTTAACATTTATTTTGTGCCAGTGTTTTGCAGTGCATCTGAGTGATTGCAGCACTATTTGAAAATGAATAAAATTATATTTGGATTTCCCATTTCTTTTTTTTTTTTTTTTCTTTTTTTCTTAATGACTTGCTTTTAGTTAATGAAACGTCCTGCTTCTTAGGAAAGAAAAGAATAGGCCGTGATTTCCAGCCAAATGTGTATGTGTTTGCCAGTGCTTGTCAGCATAATACCCCATTAAAGTTTGTGCATGGATCTGGGCACAGGAAGCCGACTGCAGGATCAGGACCTGAAACTCTTCACTTGTCTGGCCTCTCTGTGTGTGATCTGGAATTTGAGTTTTGGGGCTACTTGTTGGGCTGTTATAAAGACACGTGAAAGTAGCGCTGTGATTACCTTCAGCAACCTGGGTGGGCATGCCAGGAATTGATCTGGGAACACCCAGAGAGGAAATCAAACTTTCTATAGCTTGCACACCACACATCCATCTTCTGTAGTTTGGGCACAGATGGTTTGTATAATCCTGACTGAAAAGGGGCTAACAGTTGTAATTTAGAAGGAAAGCATTTTTTGTTACCTCTGAATAACAGCTGTGTCTTGGAAACGTTTTAAAGATCCCTTTAAATATAAGCTACAACATATTTCTAGGGAGTCGGAACTGCTATTATATTAAAAATGTAGCAGTGGTGTTTTATGAAGGGGAAACATTTTAATGCAAAAGTAGTGCTATTTTAAAATGAGTTTCTTTTATGAAATGGATGAGGTGGTTTTATTAAAAAAGACTGGGAGGAAAAACTGTGCCTGTATTTCTGTCCTGGAGTGTAAGGCAAATTCACACTTCCCCCCACCCCTTTTCTTTTTAGAAAAGCAGGGGGTGAGCTCTGATCATTTGGGTTTTCTATGGAAGGGGTCTAGGATCTGTCTGCACACATGACACACCTGCACCTTAATGTCAAGGGCTTGGCAGTAGCTCTTCACAAAGGTCATGAGTTTCTTTGGCCCAAATGTATACTGACCTCTGCGGAAGATTGTGCTTTAGGAAAGTCTATTAGGGGTACCGGTAAACTCTTCCCATTCTCCTGCTGTGAGTCTCTCTGGGGGCTGCTCCCCATCACCATCTGTAGGATCATGACAGGTCTGGTGGCAAAGGGCCTGGTGGATGCCAGTTCTGTTACTTAACCGGTGACAAAGCCACCACTGTGGTCCTCCTGCAAGAGCCTTTAGGTTGGGTCCTCCGAATCCAGGCACAGAAATTCGTGGTTCTTGCGGTGGCACAGAAGGAGAAAGCTGACGGCAGGTGGTTGGTGCAGCTCAGGCAGGTGGCCAGGGCTCCCCCTCTTCTCTGCAGGCTCCTCCGTCCTGCCAAAGGTGTGCCTCTGCCCGAGGAGAGGCAAGCAGACCTCTGCTTGGCTGTAAGCAGGCGTGCCAGCTTCGTACATCTCCATGAGAGGATGGAAACATAAACACTCTGTAATTTGGTTAAGTGGGAAGAGGAGGCAAACTCATCATAATAGTTCAAAATAAGAAACCCAAAACCAACAACCACCCCGAAAACAACAAATAACAGCTGCTTTTTGCAGGAGCAGCAACAGCCAATTTTCCTTCTCATAAAAGAGAGCAATGATGTGTGTCTCTCCCAGCCTGCTGCAGCTGCAGCCGTCTCTCCGAGCACAGCTCTACCCAAGTTTCCGGAACAATGTGATAGATTGTATCTGCATAATCAGAAGAATGCAGGATCCTAACCGAGCTGAACTACTAACAGCCAATAAAGCCAGGGCACTAACATGCTCATCCCATAAAGCACCTAATCAGTTACCTTTATACCTCTACAAGTGCGCTGCTTATGGATATATTTTTGGTTGAATATAAGGCATTTGTGCACTCTTTTGAGTGGCGGGGATGAAACCGTTTGAACAAATGCTGGGGGAAGGCATACTGCTTCCCTCCTGGCTCCTGTTGCCTGAAATCACTCCACTGTTCCCATCCACATCTCTGCCATTTGAGCCCAGCATGCTGAACTGTGTGAATCATAGTACCTGCCTCTCATCTGCATCACCTGTGCAGTTAGCTCTCTCCTTAAAATCTCTCCTTCCTGGAATCCCATTATTTTCTCTGAATTTCAGCATACTTCTTTCCCTCCCTCACCCTCATCCCCCATGGTGAGCGTCACGTTTTCATGGCTGTGGGCACAGCGAAAGATCCTGGGAATGCACCCTCCAAAGAGGAAAAAAAGATCAAATGCTAGGAAAAAGAAATTAAATGCTTTTTGTTACATGGAGTTGTGAGTGTAGAAGTAACCGTGTAGCTGTTGCACAGAGCCGTGACGCAGACCCCGCTCACTCAGAATGATTGGGGAGACTGCTGGGGGGTGACACAGGACCAAAGAGAAATTTAACCTTTGTTTGAAGAGGCGAAACTCACTTTTTACTTAAAGTACTGTCTTGACGCATCTGAGAGTGGGATAGTGATTTGGTCTGTTGTATTTGCGGAGGTATTTTGGGTTGTTTGTATGTTGTAGGCAGACGTGGACAGAGAGGTAACGCTCTCCCAGGTACAAGTGGCCGCGGGTGTTACTTCCATGGTTCTGTTATTCACCCCAGGAAATTTGTGTTACCGAGCAGAGACAGAAACAACCGTGCTGTTGTCGTGTCCTCATCCAGCTGTAACAACTCAGTCTCCATCTCGCCCTGAGGAGTTTCTCAGATCTCCAGAAGAGGTTTCCAGCAGCCAGTGCTGCTGTCAGTGCGTGCAAGGGGCCTGGGATGAGCACAGCAGCATCTGCCAGGGCAGTGTTATGCATGTCCCCTATCCACGTATCTACAGCGTGTAATCGGCTGGAAGTGAACCCTCCAGAAAACCCACATCTGGCAATTCCCCGGCAATGAGTGCAGGAGGGAGAGGACACGTGGGCACCCAAGGAAATAGCTGTGCAATAAACACACCCTCTCCTGACCTAAACAGCTGCGAGTTGTTGCTGCACTGGTACTTCTCCCCATCCCAGTGTCCTGCTGTTTCATCAGACGTGTAAGTCATGAAGAATCTTACTTTCCCTCCACGAATCCTCAGTTTCTAGAACTGCACAAGTGTATGAATATCTCAGCTTTCCGCTCAAATTAAGGATATAAACAGTCATGTAGCTCAACTGGTTGCAGATGGAGTGTGCTTCAGGTTAAGTTTCTATAATTGCTGAAGTTGAAAGGCAAAGAAAAAGAACTCCCAGCGTTTGTTTTGTCTTTAATCATGCCTTTACAAAGTCAGTTTTGTGACTCCCTGGGGTTTAGCAGGATATTTTTGCATATCTAAGAGAGGCGATGTTGCCTTCCTCCTTCCCTCTCCATTATTTGTCTATTTCTTTGTGTCAGGTCCAGCTTAAGTTGTGAGCGTTCTCTGGGCTGCAGTGATAATTATATTTATTCCCTGGAGATGATTTTCATTGGATTTGCAAACAAGACAGGGCCTATGAGATGCTGCTGTCTTTGGCCCTCTGATCGCTTTTGAACCATTTGCAAATTTCAAACAAATTTCTCTAGAACGTGTCAGTCTCAAGGAGAATTCAGGGAGTGTTAGTTGTATTACCCAAAGGGACTGGCAGAATCCTATATTTCTATAGGCTTTGCAATCATGGGTGGCCAGAGAAGACACTCTGATAGTCCCACTATGGGGGCTGCACTGTAAGGTCACCTGTAAGGTATCTTATTCACTGTAAGGTATCTTATTAGATACCAGAATCTGCGTGGGAGATATTGCAAATGTCCCAAAACAGGAAAAGCATCACTGGGAGCTTGCAGCTTGCTGAGCAACAGAGCCTAAACCAAGATCCGTGTCCACAGGAAATTCAGAGTGCTTTATTTCCACTGCTCACAGAGTGGACAGAGTTTTAATAGGCTTAAATATTTAGCTTATATCTGTGTAGATATATATCTTATATCTTTCACTGTTTAGGCAGCATCCCTAACATCTGTCACATTATTTGCCTTCCCTGGCCCTGAGGAAGGAGCATCTGGGGGCTGGAAGTGCTATAAATTTTGCTGTGTGTCAGATAGAGAAGGCGATGTCAGAGAAACACACCTTGTGTGTGGCATTTTGGAAAGTGCTGAACGCTCTGATCCCTTCTCTTTCTGGAGACGGAGACGCTTCGTGGGTGCATGATTCAGGTTAACTTAATGATTTAGCTTCTTTTACATCGAAATGAGCTGGTCCAGCACAGCCTCCGGGAGCAGCACGGATGACCTCATGTCTGGAGGAGCACAGTGCGCCCTGTTCGTCTGCTTCCGACAGGCACAAAGGCACTTTCTGAGTGTTTGCAGATCTGATTTTCGGCGGTGCTTGTCGTCATTCAAAAATAAATAAAGAAATCAATAAGTAAATTGCAGGGCTGTACATCTCCACTTTGTAAAGGACCAGGAGAATTCCTGCATGAGAAAATGGCAGACTCTGAGTATAAAACTATGAAGTTTAAATACTCGGTTCTTTTTAAGCATGCATCCAAACCAGTGAGATATCTCCTTGAAAACTTCAGGAACCCCATGTGACTGATGTCTCCTTCATCACATTTTCATGGGCTCTGAGGGTAGCCTAAAACTCTCTGTCGGTGCAAATTGGAAGGGATCGACACCTTTCCTCCCCAGCCTTGTGACACAAGGGCAGTCATTGCTCTTCTCTATCAAAAGCTCTAATTCCTAATTTAGGAGGTAATTCTAGTGCAAATTAGTGTGCCTTGCAGATAGAATTAGAGTCAGTGTGATGATTTGGAAAATACAATCAATTTACTCCAATTGTTTGTACATGTCAGATCTCTCCAATAATGAAGAATTTGCTCCTCGTGCATGAACACAAACAGCAAGCTATTAACCATGCGAGAGGAGAAAGCCTGTCAGAAACAAAACTCCCGAGATGCGATGTGCTGCATCTGAACGGCAGCGAGGATGTGCCCAGGTCTGTGTCAAGTTGGAGTGCAGCAAATCTGCCATGGGAAGAGGCTGAGGGTTTGAGGCACTGTGTCTTTAGTGTGTGAGGAGGGGTGAGTCCTCCTGGTCAGGGGATGGAAACCTCCTGCCCTGTCCCAGATGATGCGGGAGGAGGGAAAAGGGAAAGCTCTTAATATTACTTCCACAGCAGGGGAAGAGAATCTAATGCTGGGTTTGGGGTTGCGGTGCCTCGGACACGGGGGTGGTCTCCTACCCTGCCAGAGAGCTCTGCCCTCAAAACATGGCCTTGTTAACCACCCATGGGCTTCTCTGGGGTTTCTGTGGTCCCCAAAGATTTGCTCTGCCTCTGGAGCCTGCAGAGTGCTACGGTGCAACATCTTCTGAAGTCCTGTTTGGGACTTTGCTGATATGAGTTCCTTAAGATTTCCCTATGTGGAAGACAGGCTGGATCTTCAGCTGGTTCAAAGACCTGGGGACTATTTGTCAATATAGTAATTCACATCAGTAGAGAGTGGGTCCGGTGCTTCTGCCTCTTTTAGGGCTCTCACAGCCTCTTCCTTTGTTCCACATCCATGCAGGGCTCATTAAGGGTAAGTGGGGAGTGACTGTTGGTCTAATCACTAGTTTCTCATCTTTTCATGGTCTGATCTAAACAGCTTTTTAGGAAGCAAACAGTATGCATATTTCATGAAATTCATTTCAATGTCTGTTTAATTGTGAGCGCTCTCTGTGAGGCTATGAGATACTTACTGCTCCTTGTGAATCATTTGAGTGAACAAACAAGGAAGCTGAGAAACCGATCATGAATTTCTTAACTTTGAACCTTCTTCAGCCCCTTTTCATCTGATGGTTTCTGTACCTCCACAGTTAGGAGAGGAGTAGGTCATGTAAAACCTCATTCAGATCATGTTTTACTGAGCTGCTTGCAGCCTGCAACCTGGGCTACTTGCTGTTGCTTCCAAAAGGGCAGTTTGACAGCTTGGTTCTTCTTTACGTCTAATGATGGGGAAAAAAAACAAAACAAAACAAAAAAACAGATCTGAGGTGTCTGTTTCCCAGAAGTCACAGGCAGCTACAATGCAAGTTCCCTGCCATGCTGCTGGCTATGATACTTTTTCCTCAATGGTAGGAACATGGCAGTGTGTAAAATGTGCTCTTTTTCCTCTTCAGAGATACGGCTGGGGAGCCTTGGCTGTGCCAGAGGAAGGCTGTTCCCAGAAACAGCTTCCCTCGACAAGAAAGTCCCAAGAAGACCCAGCAAGTGTTGTGGGTGGGTGACTCTGAAAACCTTCTTGTTTCTCTCCAGTTTTTCTCTCCTGGTATCTAGCCTGGTGGAGAAAACAGAACTGTGTTGAGATGTGGGTGTATTTCTGGCAAGGAGAATCTCACTGGAAAGCAAACACAGGGAGCATTGGTACCATATCAACAGCCTTTAATCCCTGTGATATCTCCTGGAAAAGGTGCCTGACTTAACAGGGGTCCCTGCTGGCTTCTGGGCCTGGAGGCCAGGATGCAGGGATCACCTCTGTGCTGGATCAAGGTAGGAGCTTCTTGTGGCTGTGAATTACTGAGGCATGCAGATGTTTAAGCATATGTATCCTATCGCCGGGACCAACCTTAATGCTGTGGGAAATGTATGAGATGGTAAAACCTACATTATCTGGGATTTAGGATGTTTGCTTTGCAGAATGAGGGATTAGAGAATAGAAAGGCTGAAATGACCATCTGTCTGCAGAAAAAGGATCCCGTGAATTAAAATTTCCCTGGTCATTTTCCCTAATCTCCTTGACTTTGTTCGATATCTTCTATCAGAGCTGATGTCCTTGTGCCCCAAACAGTACCACAGTTCACGTCCTACACTCTGAAGTTTTCTTCTAGCTACATCTTCCTATAAGGAGTAGCGTGGTATCTGTAGAAAGCGTTTACTTATCTGTTGCAGTTGGAGTTTTCTATTTGTTGCAGCCCTGTATAATCTCAGTGCTTCCAGCACCTTCCCTCTCCAAAGAGTGCCAGCTGTGAGTGTGCACCTGGTTTTTGTATTGCTTCTACATCTAGCATTGAAATGCAATTGCCTCTGGGGTGGAATGACTCATGCTGTTGAACCATACCACTGCACAATGGTTTAGATCTGGAAGTAAGTAGTAATACTGTGTGCTTATATACTTGTGTTGTCGATTTTTACAATGTGATTGTGAATCTAATGGTGTTTGATGTTTCTCTGTAGAGCCTCTCTTCCTGGAAGCATGGGAATCTTCAGCTTTTGTTTTTAAATAAGCTTCCAGGCCTTGTGGCTATAGAGAAGGATCTGAAAATGTGTTAGAAGTGTAGCCTACAGATTCACAGTCCAGCAAGCTGAAAGCCCCAAGCTTATTAATTTTAAATCTCATTATTTTAAGAGAAAATTATATTTCCCTTTAAAGTAGAAGAGTCATAATACCTGCAGAGCCGGCAGATCCTCGGTCTGTGCACAGTAAAATGCAGCGGCCTTTGCTCACCTAACATAACTGATACAGAGATGCCTAGAGTCCAAGAGAAATGAAATTGTTTTCTTGTTTTTAAGCCCTTCTTTGCTCTTGCTCGTTGAAGTAGTCCTGAGGATAAAAAGCCTGCCTGTGAATGCTAGATTCTGGTTATCTTTAGCAAGACGAAGAGGTTGCTCAGCCCTAATAAGTGCTGGCCAAATGGCTTGTAGTTGTGCAGGTATTAGCGCAGAGAGGATTACACTTGTCTTCAGAGTGAAACACACAAAACAGATTTGGGTTCTCACCCCTGTGCAGGGTATTCAGGGACACAGGAGTTTGAGATTTTTTTGCTTATTGCATGTTTTCGTTTCTCTTTTCTTTCCTTCTTCCCTTCTTTCTTCTTTTTTTTCCCCAATTTACGCACAAACCAGCACCACCGCTTAGCATTTCCTTGTTTACAGCAAGGTGAGTCGTATTTACAGTGCTGGGGAATTTGTCAGGAGCTGCATTCTGCTCGTCATCTGTTTCTTCCCCATTTCAGAAAGCAATTAGCAGGCGGAGCATGTGAATAACAAAATGTGCTGGAAGGGGCTGTTCACCCAACTGTGCCGAACGAAACGGCTGCCTGTCAGTTGCTGCAAGCGACTGACAGCTCTGACACCAGGGTACAGCCCAGGTCCTGGCAACAGAGATGCCCTGAACTGGAAGCCAGCAGACGAGAGAAGAAAGATCCACATGAAATAGCAAATGGACATTAGGGAGTTTGAGAGGGCTGCCTTGGGGCAAATAGTGGCAATTAGGAGCACGCAGCGTAGAGCTTGGTCTGTCTTTCCATGTCTGCTGATGAGATGGGGAAGCAATAGGGGAAAAAACTTCTTTCATACTGATTTCTGCTTCATCAGATACAGCCTGAGCTGTGGTAGTATGTGAGACTGTGGCATTTTAGCTAGGGGAGAGTTAAAAGATGCAGGACAACGGAGCAATCTTTCATAGACATTTTAAAAAGACATCATCTACAAATGTCACTTAATATTTTACTTCAGTTGCATGGGACGTTTCTCTGCCCTTGGAGTGATTGTACTGAGTTGGGATGCTGGATTCAATCGGAGAAGTGTGAAGCAGGGGGATTTTAGTCAGCTCTAAGTGAAATGTCTGGGTGAACTTACACATGGAGCTGCTGCTGGCTTCTCCATTATTCATATACTGGATGTCTTGCTCCAAGTATGGACTTGCTATCTCAGAAACCCAGCTTCTCCTCTTAGATGTTGCTTGGGGAAGGGATGAGATTACCCCTCTTGCTCTGGAGTTGGAGCATGGTAAGGCTGCTTTTGGGCTGCAGGACAGAAATATGCCTGTGTTATTTGGCTGGAGCGGCGCAAGTCTCTGAAGAGCAGGTTAGGGCAGTGCCTGGTATCCAGGAACCTCGGCTGTTGTTACTAAGCCATTCTGGGAACTTGAGCACATTGCACATCTACAGCTTACACTCCTCACATCACTTCATGGAGGTAGGTCTGGGCAAGGAAATGCAGGTTTTGCAAACCACTCGGTGTTTGGACAGTACCCCAGAGCGAGGTACCAGCCAGGAGAGGACATACTCACACCATTCAGAATATAAAACCCGTCGGTATTGCCTGAGGGCAGACGTCCTCAAGAGAGAAAGTTCTCAGCCTGATGGTTTCAGCCAGTACCTGCTGGAATCCAGCGTGCTCCCACCCGAGGCCGTGGTGTCAGGGTGGGTGAAGGTTTGGGCAGCACCGTGGTCCCCTCTGGTTTGTGTGTGCAGCTCTGTGGGTAGCTCCAGAGCCTGCTCGCAGGAAGGACAGGGACTGAGGAGCTGCCTTCCCAGGTGCTGCCGTGGGCAGATCCCCCTCCCGTTAATCCAAATGTGTTTGTGGCAGTTGTGTCCCCGCCGGGAGCGGCGTTGTGCATGACACAGATTAGTAGTGATCGTCTTTGCAGGCCCATTTCCCAGCGGAGCACCACAGTTGTTCCTTTCCTTGCAAGGGAAAAATGGTTTTCTTGTCCTGTCTGTTCCTCAGCTGCTGGTGGGGGATGCTCACATGCATCAGAATTAATCAGGAAAATTATTAATTTACCTCAACTGACGTGACACTAATAGGACCTATGGAACTCCTTCGGTCCTTGCAAGCCAGTTTTCTTCCAGTTTATGCACTGGATTTGGGAAATTCATTGCTTTATTGATCAGGATTTAGGGCACGGTCTAGCTGCCCACTGTTTTAGAAAGCAATGTCAACCTGGAAGGTGGGATAGTGAGTCCTGGGAGAATGAAGGGTCCTCGAATTTGCCCTGTAGCAACCAGTTGCCGTAAGTGGGCCCTTGTATCGAGATCCGTTTTTACCATCAACTTCTCTCAGCTGAACATTTTCCTTCGTTAGCCCATGACAAGAAACTGACTTAATTACCAGCAGAACAAAAACGCAGTGTCTTACCAGGCTGCTAATTACATCAAGTCCTGGCTGCTGTCACTTCTAAGGACAACATGAAATCTCAAAGTCGGTATTTTAAGGGAGAGAGGCGTTAGGAGGAGGAAAGGGCTCTGTGTCTGAGGTTCCCTCCTCATTTAATGTTCTTGTGAAGTGGTGCTTTTGCTATTGAAGCAGCTGGCAACACGGGAGTGACTTTAATCAGAGGATAGGAAGCTTGGACACCACCACAGAGTTTGTAGACTTTGCCAAAATCTTTCCCCTGTTTCCCTTCTGTTCATTTAATGGAGTAGCAGTAGCAATGGAGAGAAGGAGCTCTTCAGAGTATGTTGTTAAATAAATGGCCAAAGAGTTGTTCTTTGTTCACCAGGGCTTGGAAAATCTGCTGTTCTGTTACGTGATGGGGGTTGTTGATGGGATCAAAAGGTAAGGATGGTCAGTGTCCCGGGATGCTTCCAGGCTGACAGAGGAACTGGTGAGCAAAAGAGCAAGGGGCACACTTTGGAGTCAGAGGCTGGATCATGCAGAGGGTTTTATGAATCTACCTTCAAGGAGGAAAAAAACAAAACAACTTGCAGCCCTAAGTTTTTGTTGTTCTTCGGGCAAGTTTGAAAATGCCCTCTGTGCAAGCAGGGGCCGGTGGCCCAGGGAAGAGCCCAGACCCCATTCCTGCCCCTGCCACCTCATCTGTGAGAGAAGCACTGCAGCAGCTGCGCAGAAGGGCTTTGAGACTCAGAAACAAAGTGGTTATTTAGAAGGGAGATGTTTGTTGTTTCTGTAGTGCTGCATCCCTTTGAAACGATGGCACGGGATGCTGTGGGCTGTGCATGCCACACACCGCCCGCACACCCCCAGGCACTGTGGGCACAAACACCCCACGTGCCCCACGGCTCACAAAGCTTGGAGCTCTCCTTCTGCAGGTGGAGAGCACGTCTTTGTGCCTGCAAGCACTCCAGGTTTCAGTCTGCTGCTTTCTCCCTGGAAAGGTTTGGGCAGCCCCTCACCTGGAGTCCAGTCTGCTCCCAGGTGGAGCAAGAGTTCAGCTTGCTTTTGGCTGGCCTGCTTTAGGCTCTTTCGAGATGGGAATGAGCTGGGAGACGAGGGAGGGAAGGGGGAAGGAGAGTGAATAATGAGGAAATGTTAGATTTCTGTTTATGAAACGGCTTTTTGATGGCAGTCATTTAAACAGCACTCAATAAAATACATTCCCTCAGAAAGACCGGTTCAATTCTGCACCATACATGGATTTGCAGCATCCGAGACGGATGAGATCTCTCCTGTGCTTTCACAAGAAACAATTCATTTACAGGGTGAAGCTGTCAGACCTGTGTGAACGCTGCCAAACCTGGCAGGTCTGCAGAATAAGCTTTTGTTTGGTTTATCTTTCTTGCTTCGTCCTGTAGCCAAAGTGCCCTGCTCGAGCCACAAGCTTTGTTCGGAGAAGCATTGGAAGGTCACGGGATGAGCCCTGCTCTCCCCTGCCAGCTCGTCCCCACTGATGCTGCACATGTCTGGCAGAGTGCTCCGTGAGATGGAGCAGAAATGGTTGCTGCGAAGGTGTTGCTGCCTGAACCTCCACGGAGAATCACAGCCTGATTTCTCTCTGTAGCTGGGAATTAGCTCTGCTGTCCAAGTAGCTAATGCTGCTTGCAGGATTATCCTGGCCACTGCAGCTTGGAGCCCACTCGCATTGTTCCAGTTACTAAAGTGAGTGACACCCGGCCTTATTTGAAATTTGTAGTTGTAGTTGCTTTTTCTGCTCTGCTTGCTGAGCTAACAAGGGATTGAAGGGAGAGGCACGAGGATCCACAGAGAAAAGTCAGAGGTCTTGCATGGCATTGCCAGGATGCCAGAGACAGAGCTCAACCTGGTCCAGTTTGTTGCATCATTTTTTCCCAGGAGAGATCAAACCCTGTGAGCTTTGCTTCTGCTGTCTGCAGGAGATTAATGTTTCTGTTCCACCAGAGCCTGTGGTTTAGAAGTAATGACCTGGGGAGAGACACACCAAAATAGTGCATGGAAAGGTCATGCTAATGATTACTGGAGAGTAATAAAAGCAATTAAGTATGCACGGCAACTTATTCCTTCGAAAGGGTGGAGAAATCCCATTTGGAGAGGAGCAGAGGTCACGCAGTCGAGAGATGAGGAGCATATTTGATGCGGTGGGAGATGAATTCCCTGACTTGGGCAGGGTGAGCTCTGCATTCCTGGGCTGGATCCGGCGGGCTGGGAACGTTCCTAACACCCGAGGCTTTATCTGCCACGCTGCAGGCTTGTTCCTTCGCCTCTGCCAAAGGGTTTGTAGCCTGCATCCTCTGCTACGCAAAGGCAACGTTTTGCTGCCAAGGGGATGGTGTAACTGAGATTTAAGGTCTGTGTGTGTGCAAAACCCTGCCGTGTTTGAAATGGAAGTAGAAACACAGTCATCCTCAATCTGTTTTTTTGTATGATTCACACGGGGACTTGTGGGCCTTGAAAAGAAAACGCGTACCCAATGCCAGTAGATAAAGTTGCAGCGCTTGCTGTTGCATTAACGGTATTTTAATTGCAGGATTGATGTCAAAGCATTGAGTGAATGTGTATTCATATCCCATCAGCTTTATCAATGACAATATTGTTGCTGTTTAAATGGGCGAGGAAGCAGGCTCGGAGTTAAGTGACTTGCACAGGATCATTTGGAGACAGCGGCTGAGCTGGAAATAGGAGCCGGTGCCTTGGCTCGCAACCCTCTGCTAATCACAGCACCGGAGGTGAAATGAAAGCCTTCTCCCATTTTCTGCTGCTCATGCCCGGGGCTGGGAGGCATCTCCTCCCCCTCGGAGCAGCAGGAGCAGAGACAGGACCGGATCGAGGGCTGTCGGGGCTGGCTAGGGCTGAAGAAACTCCTCGTGCAGCTCATGGAGGATGCTGTGGGCACGTCGGCTGGGCTGAAGGGACTGCGGTAACACTCCCTGCTATTAACCCCAGCAGCTTTTGTGCACTTCCCTGATTCCATCAGAGCGCAGCCGCTCCCTTTTGGTTGGTGGTGGGCTTTTTGTTGAGCAGCAATTTCGCCTTTGTTGCCAAAGCTGCGAGTGGGGCTGGGCTGCGCGAGGAAGTGTAATTAAAGTTTGCTCAGACAAAGGCGTTCGGCGACGAGACGCAGTGTTGCTGAATCCACAAGGGGCACAATTAACTGATAAGAGTAAACTAATTGTTATTCATATTAAATTAGGGCACAGGTGATTTGGAAAATCTATAGACACTCCCATATGCTTTGCAATTTTGCATTGCAGATTATGGTTTTATAAGGCCCTTCTGGGATTCGGATTATAGAGGCAAAGTGTGGAGCTGTATCTAAACTGAACCAACTCCTTCCTGATTAACTACATGATAAAAACATAAATGTGCACATCAGAGAATTTATCGCCGTTTGCATATTAATTTTTCTTTTCCAGAAATGAACACAACAGTGTTTTTTTTTATGGTTCCAAGTGATTTTGCTTAGTGGCAGGTGAGTGAACCCAGAGCAGGTGATGTGGCTGTCACGTAGCTGTTGCGAGATGGAGGTTAGTAGCAGGGAGTGGGCATATGGCATGGACACGGCTACCACAGGAATGGGCTGAGATGCTGAGATATTTGCTGCTTGTGCTTTCGTGCTGGGCATTCGTGGTCTGGGAGTATCTGTGGGGAAGAGGCAGGATGAGGAGGGACTGCAAATCATTGCAGGTCGTCCACGTGCTGCATGGGAACGGGAGGCTGCTCGAGCTTCTGGAGCGGTTCTGTAGGAGGCTCCGTTGGTTTAAAACAGCCCTGAAATGAATATTTATAAACAGGACATGAAAAAAAAGAGTTGAAATTGCTTGTGTGATCTTGGGACGTGTGAGATACTATGATTATTTATGTGCTTCTATGTCTCGCTTTATCAGTTCATTGTGTTGCAATCCCAGAGCGTCACGAGCTGCTCCTGAAGGAAGTTTTCTCTTAATAAGATCCTAACCTGCCTGGCAAATCAGTGGTGGAGAAAGTGGGAGCAACAGAGCAGGAAATGGAGCAGAAATGCATGTTTCAGCAGCACAGTTAAAGTATTCAGGTACAGAGAAACGCAGGAGGTTTGCTTGGACTTTCTTCGAAGTCTCCTGAGCCCCAACAACAAGAAGAGCCCATGCCTTAGGGCATCTGAAAGCCCCCCCTCGGGGCTGTCTCACAACAAACCAACAGGAATTCCAGCAGGGTGCTCGTTTTCTTGCTTTCTCTTCTCTCTTCTGGTCTCAAGCTGTGGTATCCAGAGCAAAGACCAGCGTTTGTGACCGGTGCGATCGGTGCGCGGAGGCTTGGGTGGAGGTTCTGGAAGCAGAGATTAATGACGGCAATGTGGCGAGAGCTGGATCTGTTTGTGTTTGTTTTCTAAGAGGGTGCTTCCCAGCGAATTAAAATCCCTCAGAGGACAGTTTGGATGCATATGATTTAGCACCGTCTGGGATGCACTGGTCTCTGAACAATCTCTGCCTTGGATTCTGGCCAGGATAACGATCAGAGCGAGGCTGTGGCTGGACAAGGAGTCCAGGGGTTATTGAATCACTCCTGCCAACTCCTGGCAACGTGCTAAAGCATTTCCTCTTTGATGTTCCCCAGAGTTAGGTTTACCTACTACGGGTCTTTAGCCTGTGAAGAGTTTCTTCCAAGCTGTAAAGAAGCACCAGCGCCCAAGGGGAGCTCCGTGCAGTGTGTGGTCTCTCCTTTCCAGGGCTCTGAACCGCTGCAGCCTCTGCCTCTCTCAGCAGTGCAGAGAAGAGGGGTCGTGTGTTAGGCTGAGCGTCCTTTCCTGGAGGAAGTCCCAGTGGTAAAATGCCAGGCGAGGGCTTAACTTGTCTGACGATTTGAAGGGGAGAGCACCACCTGCTGATGCATCAGTGTGGCTTTGCTCTCCATTTCCCCATGCTTCCCGTGCCCCACTCCTTGCTTTTTTTCATGTGTCCACGAAGCATCCTGAGGGCACGCTGAATCAATCCGTCAGGGTGTGCAAGTGCCCTCCGTGCACCTACAGAGACTTGGTGGGGGCAAACAGCTCCTGACAGGGAAGAGAGCACCTCCCTGTCCTAGCACAAAGGCACAAGGGGCAGCACAACTTGGGCTGGGTGGTGAGCAGCATCGCTGGGAGCTTGTGCAGGTGAGATAGTCCATGAGATAGACTTCTGGGGTGAAAAGTAGGGAGATTGGGGATGGGATGAATGCTTTTGGTGTTGCTTGCTGTACATTTGCTAGAAGAAAAAGAAGAGTAGGTATGGCATGGAATTATCTGCTGGTTTCCCCCCACTGCAGCCCAGCAGTCTGAAAGGCTGAATTTGCTCTCCTAGCACAGCTATAACGTGGGCAGTAGCAGCGAGTGCTGGAAGCGGTCTGTGCAAATAGCACGACGTGTGGCTGCGCTCCCTAAGAAGCTTATCCTCTGCTTCAAAACCCTCTGGCCTCTGTTTGGCCCCTGGAGAATAACTGAGCTAACAGGCACTTGCTGGAGGATCTTTTTGCCCAGTATGCAGGGGCAAAGAGGCCAAACTTTGGGATTTTTCTCCTCCCAGAGCCTAGGGTCCCTCCAATCTGTGTGACAAAACCCCTTGAGTGGGACTTTCAGCTGAGGTCCTCCCATCGCAGTGCCTTTGAGGTGGGGTGGCCCACCTCGTTTCTCACCCATGGATGGGCAGTTCTCAAATCTCTCACCACAGGGCAGTGACAGTCTGGGATCCATCCAAGGGCACGAGTTAGTTCTCACCTGAACGAGACCTGGGCACGTGGAGCTGTGGCTGGGCTCACAGGGGTTGCTGCCAGCCAGGAGTTGCCAGCCCTTGGGTTGCTCTGCCTTCTGCGTGGCTCCTTCCAGCAGCCCAGGGCCGTGCTTGTGCGTACACAGCTGAACTGTACCCAGCTATTTGCTGAGCGTTTGCCCTGGTGCTCTTCCTTTCGCCCTGCGCTGCCTCGGCTAATGAGGTTATTGTGCAGCCGGAGAGAGGCATCCACTCGGGCTTGCGCCTGGCTGCAGCGCGGTTCCAAGCAGGGATGCTCCTGACGGTGCCAGATGGCGAGCTGCAAGCACGGGGATTGGGGAAAAGGGAGATGTAGCTCTGCCCCACCCCGAGGAAAACAGCCTGGCAGGAGAGGGTCTGCCCCAGCTCCATGGCTGGGGGGCTCGGGGTCTGCAGGGGAGACGGGGCACCGTGGTGGTGCTGGGCCTCTGGATGGCTTGGGCAGGCAGAGAACATCAGGCTGCGAGCGCCGAGCTGGGGTTTTGTTGTGCCTCCAATCTGGCGGTAATAAACCTTACATAAACCTCGCCAGAAGCACAGCATTAATATTTAAGAAATGACATTTAAGGTATTGAATATATGCCGCTTTCTCCAGAAGAATATCTATGTGTGTGCATGTGCGTGCGTGCGCACACTTGGGGCTTTGTTTTGCTTTCGTAGCGGATTGTTGTGTGTATGTATTTTACTCGGGGTATTTTGTGCTAAAATAAGAAGGGGGAGGGAGCAGGAAAATGCTGCTCTGTTTATATACACTGCTGTCAACAGCGGTGCTGCATGTTGAGCTCAACATCCTCGGTGAAGCTCTCCAGGCTTCCAGACAAGCGCCCTGCTCCCTGAACCCCGAGGCCCTTTGGGAGCATTGCCCGAGCCTCTCCGCGGGAATTTGGCTCTGGTGAACGTGGCACGCTCCATACCCAGCACGCAAACAAGTCGATATGCTAAAGTTCAAAGGGACAACCTTGGAAAATGTCAGAGCAGCCTCTGTGCACCATTGCTCTGCTGCTCCGATGACAAAAAGGAGCTCTGAGCGCACCAGGCTGTAATTTGCAGTCTGGGGGTGCTGAGGGGTCTCTCTGTACGTGTCTGTGTCCCTCCTGAGCTTCTGCAACACTTTTCCCAGTGCCTTTCACCTTTGTGAGTCTTTGGAGACGCTGGTGCAGGGCTGAACCTGAAATGTTACTGCTCACCCGTAATTTTTATAAACCTCAGGTGTAACACATCTCGTTTCCCTCCTCCCCGAGTTTTTATGTGTTTATATTTTGTGACAGCAGTGCTTTTATCTCTCTCTCCCTTGTTTACCCCGCTCTGAAGCAGTCAGTGGCGATGCCCTTTCTTGTCTCCTGACACAGGCCTCGAGGGACAGCTCCCCCCATCCATCTCCTGCGTGCCACAGCAGCAGGTAAAACACTGGGTCTGAATCCACCCTTTTGATATAAGTGGACATTATGCATTTTTAATAGACACAGAGCTCAGTGAAATCCTTGGTATGAGCTGAATTGGCACAAAATTCCCAGGCAAATAGTCTTCGGAGCTGATCTCTCCCTAGGTACCTTGCAGAAAATGAGCCCAAGGACAGAACGAGGCCGTGCTCCCTTGGATTTCACCAGCTGGCTCGTTTTGCCAAGGAAGTGGCATAGCAGAAACCAGCCTGACTGTGGTCTTCTGTGTGGTCTGTTCAGAGAGAGCCCAGCATGGTGAAGGGTTCAGGACTGGCAATCCCAGAGTTGTTCCTTATTCATCCCCAGTGCAAGCGGAGAGGCAAGGAGCTGCCTTTTAAGCATCTCCCTTCATGGACAGCCCCGACCTGGAGCCAGCATCTCCCTGGTTTTCTGGTGCAAGCCTTGCTGGTCTCACCAAAGCTCACGTCCACCCAAGGCAGAGGCCTGGGGCCATGCACAGAGCCCTCCAGCTTGCCTGACTTCAGAGGGAAGGAGTTTGGATCTGGAGGTCCTGTGATGCAGTCAGGGGTTGTCGGTGTGCCTTGATGCTCGTTAGTTTGTGGCTGATGATGTGGCTGATGATTTGACTCTGAACTCCACGGCAAACATCTCTGCTCCCTGGCACCCCTTGGCACACCCAAGCTGAATGCTCTGGATGCAAAACGAACAGCGGGGTGAAAACGGTGGGAACCACCAGCAAAAATCACCCAGCTTGCTCCACAACATGGAACTCAGCTCTCGGAGCAGCGATGCTTTTTGCAGGAACTGCAAGTTGTTTTTTTCTTTGTTGTTCTTTTTTTGGTAAAGCGTAAGTAAATCTCTCCCTACCTCCATGTTACCATGGCACTGTAACCTTACCAGATCTGGCAGAGAGGGAGTAGCAAGGAGTAGCTGCAGCTGCGGATCTGTGCTTGTCCACCCCGGGACATGCAGCCAGGAATTTAGGGTGTGGAGAGAGGGGGCTGACCCGGCTGGCAGCAGGTGAGAAAGCGGCGGTGGCAGGACAGGTGAGAGGTAACTTACCCCCAGCCTCAGGGCTGATTTTTGGCTCGGGATAAACTGCCTAGCTGCGAGTGTGGCGTTCTGAGACATACGTACTGTGGTGTTCAGCCATCTCGGAGAAATCTGCTGCTGAGCATGAGTCAGCCCTCCCCGGGTTAACTATTAAAGGGCAGCAGCAAGAGATAAGATCTTTGCTCTGCTCCCCAACCCCTTCTAGCCCTGCCTCTCCAGGTGATCCCTGTGGAGGAAGGGAATATCTCTGAGGTCCTGCTGCTTATGTAGCTGTCACAGAAGCATCCTGCCTTTCCACAGGGCTCGGGGCATTTGTACCCTGATTAGGGGCAGCCCTAATGAAGCCCAGAGCCTCCTCCCCGCTGGCAGAGCCCCTTCCTGCTCCTCTCACCCAGTGCTGGGGCCCGTGGTCAGTGCCAAGGTGGTTTTGGAGCTGCCTTGCTGCTCATGTGGGGATGGCTGAGGGTGGCCATGGAAAGCCGTGGTGCTAATTAGAAGGGGAGCTACATGAGATCTAACGAGCATTGCCCACCGGTTGCGGAGCCCAGCTGGAGTCATCTGGAGATGTTCTACAAGGTGTGGAGGGTGCTGCATAAAGGGGAGCAGGGCTCAGCCTGCCTTCCCGAGGGGCTGGAGGTGAACCTGGCCTTGCACCCTGCCTAGGGTCACCACATTCCCTCGGAGAGGTGCTGGAGAGACTGGAGAGACCCATCCCTGCCACCCAGCCCTTCTGAGCCTCACACTTGGCTTTCTCCTGCTGAGCCGGGTTGAGCATCTCCCCTCGCCCGTGGCTGCGAACCCAGTGGGTGATGCCGCGGAGTGAGGAGAGCAGGAACCAATTCCTTAAGGGGCCATCTCGGAGCCTTCCCTGGCTTTTCCTCCTGTCGCAGGGAGAAGTGCCCCTGCCCAAGTGGAATAAATTGGTACAGACCATTAGCAGCGCAGGTCCTCCGCTGCTGGGGGGGAGGGAAGGGGCTGGCGGCACTGCTCTGGATACAAAGCAGTCAGCCACGCTCTGGCTCCTTCCTCCCGCACCCCGTTGGCCTCCTCCTCCTCCTCCTCCCTGTTTGCACGCTCCCTCCCTCCCTCCCGCTCGCCCTCCCTCCCTCTTTCACTCTCTTTCTCTCCCCTAACGCCACGCTGCAGAAAGGCAGACCTGGGAACTGTAGGTCCGCGGAGGAGGAAGGAGCTCTGCCCTGCTATTTCTTTGAGAGTGGAACGGGGAGGCAGAGATGAGATGAAGGAGTGTCTCGGTCGCCGCCTGGATTAAGAAAGAATACATTAAAAAAAAATAAAAAAAAATCCGGACCCAACAAACGAGGAAAAAGGGAGGAGAGAAGGAGGAGGAGGTTGCTGGGGGGAGCCCACTCCAGTGGGTGAACAGCTGCTTTGAATCGTGCCTCTGTTCCCAGGGATTAAAGCATGAATGGGAGCAGCTTCCCGGCCACGATGGAGAGAGAAGGCGGTTCGGGCTGTGGGAATAAGGTAACTCTCGCCTCTTGCAGACATTGCATGGCTGAGCAGAGCAGGACAGAGATCCTTTATGCACAGGGCTGGGTGTGTGTGCGTGTGCCTGCAGCGGGCAGGGAGTGGGAGAAAGCAGGAACGACTCGAAGCAATTTTCCTACCCCTCCCGGCGTGTTCAAAGGCTGCAGAATGGCTCCGGGGGGCTGCGGTGCTGGAGATCACTTTGCCCCCTTCCCCAGGCTGGGTGCCGTAGGATGCCAAGCCTCTTTGCCTGGGGGAAGGCTGGCTGGGTTGTGGGGAAATATGCCCATGTCTCGCCTCCAGGAGCTCTGTGCTCCCAGCCGTGCCCTCCCAGACCTGCAGCTGCTCTGGGGCTCCCCTCGTGGGCTTGGTGTGGCTCCCCAAAAAGCTGCGTGGGGACGGTGATGGTCCTGTGCCCTCCCAGCCCCCCATGTGTCCGTGCTGAACGATGGGAGGGAGGTGAGATGCGACCGGGAGAGTTGCTTTTCTCTTCCCGTGGTCTTCCTCTGCCTTTTCTTTGCAACAGAAAGAGAAGGGCTTTAGGAGGAGGGGGAACTGAAATCCCTTTCATTTGTGCCAGCAGTGGCGAGAGCCAACTTTGAGGCTGCTTAAAGGGAAAAGCTCTGCGAGTGCTGTCTTCTGGAGGAAGAGGAGATGGCTGAGAGATGCTTTGCCTGCTGAAGAGCGATCTCGGTGTCACGCTATGCTGTGGGAGTGGATGGGGATGAAAAATAGTGATTAGGGGGGAGAAAGTCCATAGTGATCAGTGAAGCTGGCCTCAAATGCTGCTTTCCTTTTCCCTGCTGGGCCTCTCTTTGACAGTTCCTGGGTCTGTGACCCTGAAAGCCCTGATTTCTCTCAGTCAGACCAGAAGGCACAACTTCAGGTAGTCCTGGGAGGTGGCTCAGCCCCGTTGTTGTTTGGGAACATGCAGAGGAGGTCCTGATGTTTACAGCTGTGGAGCCTATTGCCACTCCATCCCAGCGAGTCCAAGCCTTGGTTGGAGCCCCCCAGTATCCCTGGCAGGGTCTCGCTGCCGCAATGCCCCTTGCTGTGTGCTGTCCCTCGGCTACCCACTCCCTCTCTTGCCTTTGAGGACTTCTTGATGGGTCTTCAGCTTGGCACGGGGCTCGGCAGCATTAGCCTTGGATGCTTCTCCAGTGACGTGTCACAGAAGTGCTTATGTGCACAGGGCAGAAAGTCAGGAGCTCTGATGTGCCGTCAGTCGACTTAGGAGCTCCTATACACATCCGAGAAGCTCAGGGCCCAGCGTTTGTTACAGACCCGAGGAGACACCCATCACACAGCTATATCTGGACCTTTTGGACCAGTTTTGGTGAGGTGCCACCAACTCGTGTCAGTGAGGGAGGCTGCCCGTGTGTGCGTGCACCTAAATACAGGAAAAGGGCTCTGTAAATGTACGGTGGAGCCTCTGCCATCCTTTGTTTTGTGAGTAACCCTTGCTTGTGTGAGGAAAGTGTCTTAAGACACTGCAGTGGATCTCATCTGTGTGGCTCGTCCTGCTCTGCACACACATCTCCGATGGGGCTGAATTGGCCGAGGTTTGGCTCGAAGATTGCAGTGGTTGGGATCGCTTGGGTAACCTGCAAGTGGGATGGAAAAGGTGTGAGAAAATGGAGGTGCTAGGAAAAAAAAGGTAAAATAACTTCTTTCTGTGTATAGACCCTTCTCTGTGTCAACTTCCAAGCACTGAGGAAGAAGGGACTGGGGGATCAGATGGGGAAAAAGAAGGATATTTCTCCCAGAAGGGTTATTTCTGTGATATTGGCCTTGGAAATGGCCAAAGCCAGCAGGACAGTGGATGCTGTTTTGGGGGGAAGGTGGCAATAATTGTATTTTCCTGCTTGAATATGCCTGGGTGTAGGAAAGAGAGGAAAGAAGCGAGCTCAGTGCCGTTGGCTGGGAGTACTTTCCCATTTCATGCGGCTGAGTTATAAATCCCTCCCTGCCTCCCCCCAAAGGCGTTCCTGGTGAAGCTGGCAGCTTCTCTGGCAAAGAAGCCCTCTGAACTCGGAGTCGTTAGCAGCGCAGGAACAGCCCTAATGAGAGCTGGCTCCTCGGAGCCGGGCTCACCCCACGAGGGCACAGAAGACGGGGTGCAAATCCGGTGTCACTTCTAAGACAGCAGAGCAAGAGGCCATCCAAGAAAAGGCCTCCCTGCACATGCACGTGGTGGCACGGAAAACAGGGGGAGAACTTTGACATGTGTTCATTGGCATCCCAGAGTTTCCCAACCCATGGAGGTGGCTCAGAGCGGGGGCTGAATGCCGTCCTGCATGTCCCAGGCATGATGCAGTGCCTCTGGGCTCTGCCGTCCTGCTCTCCTGTGGCTTTGTCCCATCAAGGCAGGATGGCAGAGCCCTGGCCAGCTGCAGAGCTGCCTGGATTTATTCCCTTGACCTGCAGGTTGCTCCCATGCCTTTCAGGCTTTGCGACCGTGTGCCCACAGAGGCGAGAGGAGCCGCAAGCACCTCCGTTGTGCAGGGCCTTGCAGATTAGCACATGCACCGAGTGCTTCCTTGTAGCAAATATCTGCTGTAACGCCGTTATCTGGCCTTAGCTGACCAAGAAACCTTCAGTGACGAAGTGTGAGCACACATTGCCCTTGTGCAAAGCTGGCTGCTCAATGTCAAAATAATGCCTTCTGAAAGGAAAGCCGTGCGCCTGCCCTTTTAATCTTTCCCAGCACCCTCATGTTGAAACAGCAGAAGCCTTGGGAAATGAAAAGAACTGTCTTTTAAGGGACATCAGGGCAAATGTTGCGGTTCTTTTTTTAGTGTTTCTTGGAGACTTGCCTTTTGCAGTGCCTCTGCTCTCTCCTGCCCTTGCTTCACTTCTGTCAGCTCGATAAAGTTGTGCAAAGGGAATTTTTTTCCTCTTCAAACAAAATCCAGCAGGCAGATGGGAATCCGTAGGGAGAATCCTGGCCTTTTTTATATCACTGTGCATTTTGTCTTGCAGGGGTGAGCAGTGCAAGAGGCTGCTTTGGTTCCAAGGCTGCTTTTTGTATGGGCTTACCAGCAAGGTCTCTGCCTTGTGGGCACGGAGCAGACCTTGGCCGGCATCTTTCTCCGGGGCTGTTGCCCTCTGTGGGGCTTTCTTACCCTGCACTTTTTTTACAGCTCTCCATTGTAAAGTGCCATGCAGCAGCTTTGACAAGTTAGGCAGACTCCAACTGTAGTTTTTGTTTGGGTAAATGGCTGGGGGTGAATTTGCTGTGGCTTCATTCCTCCCCAGAGCATATTCTGGAAGCAGTGCCATTGACAGAGTCTCCCTTTTTCTCCTGTCAACCCCAACTGTTTGTGTTTGGAGTGGTGAGTGGACATCAGGGCTGGATTCAGCTAATAAGGGCTTTGCTGAGTGGAGATCACAGGATGTGCCCCATAATTAATCTTAATGTCTTGATCTAGACACGTGGAACCCCCAGGTGCTCCAAGTAACACCGTGTATTGCTCACGATCGACTATATCCTCCTCCATTTTCTGATGGGGACTGCACACCTCCGGGGACCTGGGGCACTGGGAGCTTGAGGAAAGAACTGTGAGCTGCCGCTGACTGCAGTGCTCATGGCTTTGTCCCACAAATGTGGGCATGTTAGTCCCCATCCTGTACTTCACCCTGTCTGTCTGTAGACACTTTAGTTGTACAAGTGGCTCTTGTCAAGGCGTGTTGTTCACAGGCTCATCAAATAACTCCTAAATTATACCTTACGGGCACGGTACGGGGCCTGGAGCACACTCACACGTGCAGCTTTGCACACCTGTATTTTCCATCCTGGCCTTTGCACAGACGGGTATGTTCTTCCCCTCGTACAGCTGCGGGCAGAGGCACACGCTGCGTGTCTGTCAGAGAAGTGCCCTGTCCTGCCTGGTGCCACGCAGCCTCCAAGCGATCCGCCAGCTGCAGCGCTACCTCAGCAATCCCTCCAGCTCCGCTACCCAGATGATCCATGGGGAACACAGCGTGATATTCTTGGCAGCGACAGCAGAATAAATAGGAAACGCTCAAGATCTCCTTCCTGCCTGGATCAGAGCTATTTTCCTCAAGATGGGACAAGAGCTTCGTTTCTGGGCAAGGCTTCCTGTGCTGCTGGTGCTGCTGCGAGCCGGCGATGCAGCAGCAGCAGCGTGTTAATGCATTGGTCACTGCTGGCCCAGCTCCAGCAGCACACTGCCCCGGAGTGCTATTTCTTGTAAGCTCCTGAGACGTGCCTTGCTGCTCCAGGGTCCCTGTGCTGCGTGTATCCAGTCTGCACTGAAGCATAGCGTGTAAGTACGGGACGGGCAGAGGAAATGTCTGAAGGGTGGCTGGATGCTGACACGGGCAAGGTGGCTGCCCTGTGGTCATGCAGTGACCCTGCTGGCAGAGCTAGGGCAGTCCAGGGAAGAAATGCTGCCAATTAGAGTGGGACAAGCTTCCGAAATGCCTGAAAGCCCCCCAACTCCGAGGCCTCTGGGGAGGGGATTTACAGCTTCGCATCACGATGGCGAATTCTCTCCATTCAGCTCTGGGCTGGTGCAGAGACGCGCACGCACTGCAGAGCCCACTGCACACAGATCTCAGTTGATCCCCGAGTTCCTTCCTTGGTGTCTGCTGGAGTCTGGTTATCCTCCCTGAAATACCAACAGCTGCTTCACAGTTTGTGCAGCGTGGAGAGGAGTGTTCAGCCTCTCTCCTTCCATTCGTGCCTCGTGCAGTCTAGACTGGTGGGCTGGGTTGTCAGAAAAATTTGCTCTTCTGCACTGTCAGCCATCTGGGAACCCCGTCAAAGCCCAGTGGATAGGGAACTGAAAGCTGTGCCGCAGAGAACAAAGCCTACCTCCCTGCTGGAAAGGTGGGAATCGCTTTGCTTAAGGGCATTGAAGATGCAGATGTCTGCTCGTGTCGGTTCAGCTGGGTAGTGAAGAGAAGTGGGCATTTCCAAGGTGCAGCTCACCTCCTCTGGAGGCATGCACCTAAAATAAGCCAAATTAATTCTCCCATTGATTGCAAAAGGAATCTAGCCTGGCTGTGGGGATCTACATCTACAGCACAGCAGAAGGCAGGGGTGGATGTGTCCCACCATGGCCCTGCACTTGGGCACTGCAGGGCCAGTGCAGCCCTCATCTGACCTTCATCTGGAGCTCGATATCGATGATTGCAGCACAAAGATCTCCTCCCAGCCAGCTCCTCTCCTCCAGCCTCATCCTCATCGTGGAGGTGGGACAGGACCCCGGGTCCTCCAGTGCTGCAGCTCACAGGGATTATGGGGGCAGCCCTCACGGAGAATGAGACGCGCTTTGCTTTGTGGTAGGAGACAGGGGCACGGGAGTCGTCTTGGCTGCTTTGCTGGCTGCTGTTCTTAAACACCCTCACACGATCTCTTCCTCGGATTTGGCACCTGAAAGGAAAAAGAAGGCTAATCCAGAAGAAATACCTTGACTCTGCCCGTTCCCCCTCACCTTCCATTCAGCTGGATGGAGACCAAAAGCAAAGGGATGGATGCCGAGGCTCTGCTCTGGATTTCACGAATGGATGAATGTAGAGAGGCAAGTGGGGATTTTGAGGGGATTTGGAAGCCTGCTCCAGGATTTGTCTGGCACGCTAAGCATTTATAATACTTCCAGCATTATGATAACATAATGCCAGCACGAGTCGGGGCCCACTCCAGCTCTCGGTGAATAAAAAGCCTATAAAACTCCTATCACCACTGGTAGGAGAAGGATCCCACTTCGGCGAAGTTGTCGCTTTGAATACCCCATGCTCCTGCCTCGCCCCAGTGCTGCAAAGCAAAGGCTACGACGCTTTCGTGTGATGCTGTGAAGAAGTGGGTCTGGCTGCAGATGCGTGGGGGAGAGGGTGCAGAGCGAGCTGCACGCATGATGCTGCCCGGGAGCAGAGCACCGTGGCCTCTCGCGGAGAAACACAAAGTGACAGTGCCGTGGGTGCTGGGCTGCCTCCCCCTGGGCTGCTCTATAAATACCCTGGGTGCTGAGGCGTTCTGGCTGAACTCTGTGGATTTCTTGCTTTGTTTGCCCATCTGTTTTACAGCTTCTGAAGCTAGGGAAGGAATGTGTACCGAGGCGTTTCTCTTAACACAGGTGGCCCTGTGGGGGCCGGCATCACTCTGGCCACACGGGACCGGGCTAGGTGATCTATGATTATTCCACCTGAATCCCATAGCCCGTGGCACGGAGAGTAAATCTGGAGCTGTGCTGAGACACCGGTGGCCCCGCAGTGCTTCTGGCTCGTGCTCTGCAACCCCCCCAGCCCCGCGGGCACGGGATCCGCAAGCCCAAGGGAAAGGTTGGAGTTTGTGGAGTGTACAGGAGGTGAGCTGTGCCGCGGCCATTAACGAGGTACATTAACCAGATGATGAGGGAGCGGCCTGACAGGGTTGTTAACTCCTGTCCCTCACCGTAACAAAGCCGTAAAACCCTCCGGAGGGACGCAGGTGGGAGAGCAGCACCGCGCTCCTCCCTGGTTGTGTCCACGCCGAGAAAAGAGCAGCTTTGCAGGAGGAATTTCGCTAGAGACTGGGTGTGGTACCAGGAGCCTCTTTTGGCTGACAAATAAGCCGATATTTCTCCTGAATAATAGATGCACATGCTGGTGGCTGAGAGGCAGCCAGAGGAATGGGCTGGGTCCCTGGAGGAGGGAGCGAAGATTTACAGGGTACGGTCAGTGCGGTGCTGAGCTGGGGCTTGCTGCCTGCTCAGAGCCCCCCAGGGCTGTGCAGGGGTGAGGTGGGGACGCTAAAACCTGCGTGATTCATGCAGAGAGGTGCCTGCTGTGTTGTTTTGTGTCTCACAGTCCATATATACTGCTGCCCAGCCCAGGTGCTGCGGCTGAGGCAGGAAAATAGTTGTGGTGTGTAAGAAATACATAAACACAGCGCAATGTTTAATTCAGCTGCCTTCTTGAGGGGCTTGGGAAGGGGAAGGGAATGGTGCTGGGATGAAATCCTAGTTTATGGTGGGGTCAGCAACCTGCCAGGGCAAGCAGGCAGGTCTGGGGCAGCAAGGCAGGACCCTGGGAGCTTTGGTTTTTTTTTGGGAGGCAGTCGCCACGCTCAGATCAGCAGGATGCTTTGAGATGCTGCTTCATGCAGCGGTGCTGAGAGGCAGCCTCTTACTTCCCTGAGAGGCAGCTTCCACCTGACTTTCTAGTGGCACGTTTTGCTTCTAATTTGGGAGAGAGAAGTCTAATCTGGCACAAGCCTGCCATCCTGGAGAGGCTGCCAGCCTGTGTGCCTTGCTGAGATACCAGAACTGTCCCCTCTTCCCGTCCTCACCTTCTGCAGTAGCCTCAGGGATGCGGTGCCCCAGCAGAGCCTGGGTTTGGCTGGGTGATGTGGGGCTGGAGGGACACGCAGGGGTTTATTCAGGTGGGCTGTGACACACCTGGGTGAACGGCAGCTGGTTACGGAGCTACAGAAGTCACTGCTGGTGAATAATTCTTCTGGTGACCTTTCCTGTAGCCCATCCACAAAGCTCACCTCTAACATGCTCATTTACAATGAGCTCCTGCGGTGCCTTCTGTGAGGTTTGGAAGCACTTATTTCTCTTCTTCAGGTAGATGAGCATCCTTTCTGGCATGAGTTTTACCAGAAAAGGATCACAAGTGCTAAAATTTAGAGCACTGAAAAGCTGCAGTGGGGTCTGAGTGGTGAGGGTGGGCTGTAGGGTGTTGGGGCAGGGGAGGGATGCTGCTGGGCTTCTCTGTGCCAGCTGGGGACGAACAGTGAGATTCAGGAGATTATTTAAGAGTTTGGGAAGCAATTTGACCAGAATTCAGCTCATTCTTGGGTGTCTGGATCTGAAGTCACGTTTACCTTGGTTGTGGGAAGTTCTGAGTTCCTTCAGCTCTGGATTTCTCTGGGTGCAAGCAGCCAGTGCTCGGCCAGGAGGACTGGGAAGGGGCCTGGCAGGTGGGACCATGAACAAAAGTGCTCCAGGATGAATCCTTGGCATCCAGGTGGAGCTGTCTGCATCCGGGGGGTGTTGATGCTATCTCTGCCTTCAGCCTGGCAGACCAGCCTCAGGGAGAAGCGAAGCCAGCAGTAGAAGGTGCCTGTCTATAAATAAAGCCCAAAGGGCTGCGGGAGGGGGAGCTGCCGGTTTAATGCCCTTTGTGGAGGAGTAAATGGCCTTGGGGCTGGGATTGTCACCTCACTGTGTGAAGAGGTGCTGTGGTCAGGAAAGGATTGCATGCCATAAACCTGCTGGTGCTGAGTGCCTCCAGGACTGGTGCTGGAGGGACGTGTGTTGGACGAGGTGAGCAGGGGACCTGAGCTGTCTCCCAGCTACTGCCCCGTCCCCTGGCTTTCAGAAATTCGACAGCTGTGAAGCTCGTGGTAGCAAAGGATTTGTTACAATCCTCTGAAGCTCTCACCCCACGCATACACCTCCTTTCTTCCTCCAATTTATCTTTTAATAATGCTGCCAACATTATTTCTCATCTCCGTCTCGTGCGCTCTGTGCTCTGCCTGGCAGGCCTTTTTGTCTCACCCAGGCATCTCGTACCATCGCGCCCTAATGGGAAGAGACTCTGGCTGCTGAAGTTAATAACTTATGTGACAGCCTGAGTCATCCTTGGTGCAGGGCAGTGGGGAGCAGGGCAGCAAGCTGGGGCTGAGCCCTTGGTCTGGGGGGGAAAGGGGTTGTGTGTGGACTAGGCTGGTGTTGGGATCGGGTTGGGATCAGCACAGGCACTCCCCTGCTGCTCAGGAGCATTGTAACCAGTTTTACATCTCAGGATGCTCCCCAAAGCAGCGTGGCATTGACTGGATGTGGGAAAATGGGAAGTGAGGCGGTTTGGGGAGACCTGTTCAAAAGTGGACCTGTGGAGGAGGTGGGATGAGATGAGGTCTCTGCTCCGCGCTGAGAAAACTCTTACAGAGTGACCGAGGGAGGAAATTCTTCTCTTTGCACAACATGAGGGTGACCTGGAGGAGTCAGCGTGCCGAGGTGTCCCCATGAACGTGCCCCACACCCCATTTCATAGCCTGGATTCTGCTTTCATCAGGAGCCCCAGTCCTTTGAGCTGCAAAAAGAATTCAGGGCACCACCGAGCCCTGCTGCAGGCACGCGGCGCCGGTTTCTCCCTCTGTGTCTCCCACCATTACCCTCTGGCTCATTTTCAACTGAGTCAAGGAGTTTAGTAAGTTTGTCTTATTTTTAAAGATTAGTCATCTGTAGCAGTGACATTTGCGAGCCTGACGGTTCCAATCAGATGACAAGGACTGCTCTTGTGCTAAAGATACTTGCTTAATTTTGCGAAAAGTCAAGTCAACGTGAGAATTAAGTGTTAGCATTGGGGTCCAGCGTAGGAAAGTGCAGGAGTGGTCTGGGTCGCTTGAAGGAGGTACCAGGCTGCCATGGTGTGGGTTGGGCACCCTGAAGGAGTGCAGAAGTGGGACTGTGACACCCTGTTGACACTCTCCAAACTCTGCTCCGTCCTTGGGCAGGGGGTGGCCTACCCCTCCGTCCCCGTCACGCGAGGCTGGTGACAGCCGTAATAATAACGCTGCAATTTGCCGGGTTGATTTGAGCTGCACCATAATTACGGCATGATTACAATAATCTTAGAGCAGCCATTACAAAACCCTCCAGTTGCTCGGAGCTCCCCCAGGGCTTGTCTCGTGGCTCACCTTGCAAGGACAGCCCTGCGGGTGTCCGTCTGTCCATCCCTGCCTGCGTCCCTCTGTGCCGGGTGGCACGTGCCTGCTTTTAGCCCCTTGCACACCAGAGCTCCCCAATGCACAGACACTCACAGGGAGTATTTCCCTGTGTCCCAACTGATCTGGGGGCAGGTTGGTGCCTGGCTGAGCAGGTCAGGCTTGTAGAGGTGGTGAAGATGCTCTTGGATCTGGCACTGGGGAGCTGGGCAGCAGGCAGACACCCCTCGGGGTCTGTCTTCCCAGGGGGCTGCTTGGTCACCGCTTCTTTGACTTGGGCTGAGACGCTTTTGGCTTAATTCTGCCTCCAGCTTTTGCTTGGCTTTGTCATTTCTCACTCATACGGGTTTGGCCCTTGAGTGAGTCTAAAATGAGGAGGAATGACCTTCCCCAGGCACGCTCAGCAGGCCGTCAGATTGGTGAGAGGTGCCAGCACCTCAGGCAGCAGCTTTGTGCCACAGCCGTGTTTGGCCGCTGAGCCACTTGAGCCGTGTAAATTCCTGCCCAGAAGCAGGGAGCTGTTCTCCTCTCCCCTCGAGAGCCATCCGAGGTGCAGGTGAGCCAAAATAACTAAGCCGTGGGGAGCTGGAGTCAGAACCGGGCTTGGATTGGAAGCAGGACAAATGGGTAGGGTCAGCCTTTGCCTGGGAGTCAAAGCGAGAGCCAAATCCACCTCCCTGGGCACTGCTGGGGCGGCTGGGGGTTACGGGGTCATTGGCATGTGGGTTCTGCTGGTAGAGGAAGACAAATCCTTTCCTTCCAAATGCCTCTCAGATGGCAGATGGGCCACGTTATTGTGACATGGCAAAGCCTGCAGGCTCCCAGGCACGTGGAGCTCATTGCTTGCTGTGGAGAAAGGGGACGAGGGCAGAGCCGCGGGAAGCCCTGGGTGCTTGCTGCCGGCGGGCTCAGTGGGGCTCAGGGGCCCTGCCCCGTCTCGGTGGTGACCAGGAATCGAAGGGAGGTGATTTTAAAATGACCATCCTGTTTCCAAGGAGAAGGTTGTGTAGCTTTGTGGCTGTGCTAATGGACTGCGGAGCTGCAAGCGGCGATTGATCGCGTTGCAAGCTGCTGTATTACAGTTGGGCGCTCGCTTTATCATCCCGGGTGCCCTCCCTTTCTGTTTCCCCACTGTAGCCTGAAAGAATCGATGTTAATCCCTCGGTCCTATTAGTGACTTCTGCAGAGGTCACGGGCTGGCAGTCTCTCTGTGCCATGTAAAGAAGCCACCTAAGGGGGATGGCAGCAGGGGATTTTCTCTTCAGGTTGCCCCCGATTTCTGACTGCTAACCCAGGAGCTGAGCAAGCCCTGAGCGCCTCGCTGCGTCTTCGCCGGATCCACCCCTCAAGGCCACAGGAGGAAAAAGCTGCAGGAAGGGCTGCCGTGATGCAACGAGTGGCCCTGTCCCTCCAAAAGCACTGCTGCTAGGATATAAATAAATTGCTGAGCTTTGGGGCAGGCTTTGCTGCTCAGGCAGCATCCACCAAGGGCTCTCCAGCAGGCTGCTGGAGCAGGGCGCAGCAGCCAGCCTGGAAAGCTGGGCCTTTTGTTGCAGGCTCGTCTGCAAGGAGGAGGTAACGTGCTGTAAGGCAGGAGCCGAGATGCGAATTTATAGCACAGACGCTCCTTGGCTTGAATTACCTGCATGGCTGCTCGCAGAGCCTCTGCAACACAGAGCGCATATCCCAGGCTTCCGCGGCTGCCTCGTGAGCAGCACATGCTGCAGGGCCTCCGTGGGGTGGGAGCCTGGAGGAGACAGCACACGTGAATCCAGCAGCACGCCGCCTCCCCGAAGCAGTGACGGTGACGATGTGGCAGGGGACAACGCTTCTTGCTGCCTGTCCCGAGCACCTCTCCTGCAAAGCAGTTGTTTTTTTTTCCTTCAGTGGCGTCTCCAGGGACTTGCACTTAGGACAGCTGCTGTTTTCAGAAGTAAGGAAGAATTTGGATGCTTGCTTATCTTTTTTTCCCCAGCCTTCCAAAATAAAACACCTTTAAGATCCTTGTTTGCTACAGAAAAAGAAGAAAAATGATGCTTTTGGAAACAAAACCCCCTGTTGATATGTTTCAGGGTGCACAGCGGTGGCTCGCTGCAGCAGGAGAGGGCCAGGTTGCTCGCTAGCTCTGCAAGGCTTCATTTTTCCCCTTTTTTCTGCACCGGAGTCAGGTTATTAATAACTCTTTTACAATAGAACAGGATTATTTTTTTTCAGAGGGTGGGGGAAGCGCTCGCTAATTAAAAGGAAGCGCTGGCGGCTCGGAAGGCAGCTCACAGGTGCAATCGGTGAGCTGCCTCCCAGCTGATGCTGAAGATGCCCAGACCCCGCTGCATCCCCCCACCTCATGTCCCCAGCGATCCAAGTGGCTTCAGTGCACGGGAGGTGAGCAGTGCCACCTCCAGGGCTGGAACTGGAAACATACCACAGCCAGGAGATAAAAAATTTAGGGTTTGTGGCTCGCTGGGCACGGCTCTTTGTGTTTGATGGTCATCTTTGTGAACTCTCACAGCTCGATGGGAGGCAGCTCCCAGTGTATCCCACCAGCCCAGGGCTCTCAGGTGCCCAGGCAGAGCCCCACACCCTGAATTTCAGCACTTTATAAAAATCTGGGGCTTCTCCCAGCCACCAGCAACAAAAGATGGGAGCAGGGTGCCGGTAAGGTTGGCCTTACTATGGCATTAGCAAGTGTTGCAGCCCTTGCTCTGAGAGCAGTGCCACTTACTCCATCACCTGGCCGTGTCATGTTTAACTTTTTAGTCTTCCTTGGGCACAGGGAGCAAGGCAAGCCCGTGGGGAGCCTGGTGCTGGCCAGCTCTGGCTGAAGGATTCAGCCCTGCAGACCCCGTGAAATCAGAAAACTGCTCAGAAAGGCTCGGCTCGGCTCTTGGAGCCTGACACCTCCGTTACGGGCGGGATCACACCACACGAGTGCCTTCAAACCCTGTGGACAAAGCATATGCAAAGCCTATTATGGAGCTGTGGAACTGAGACCAGTCGTGTCGAAATTGGGTCAGCTTTTGTTAATGTCACTTTTAAAGATCTGTGGAAGCCGGCGGTGCACAAAATATTCAGAGTAGCGCACGGAGATGGAAATGGAGTCCGGAAATACGTCTGCCTCTGCCAGTATCGATGTGGTCTGAGCTGAGCAGAGGGGATATTTCAAGGGATTGCTGTGTCACCAGTTCAGGAAGACTTCCTGGAGAAGGCTGTGAGAGAGCTGCTGGCTGGAGTTGTTTGCTCAGCATTCACCCCCGAGCAACCTCAGAAAAGCCGAGCGACTTTTCTTGGGTGCCGTCAGCATTTCCCCCGAGATAACAGCTCCCAGTTGCCTTGCTATTTTGGAAGCGGGCTCCAAGTCAAACAGCTCTTCATCATGATAGAAAGAGAGATGCTTTTTAAAAACCATGTGTGAAGTGCATCCATTTATCAAGCAGCACTGGGCGCCGTAAAAGCTTTCTCATCCAAGACTGGAGTCAACCCACGGCTTCTCTGGCTGGGGAGGGAGGCTGGAACAAGCTCTGCCGATCCTGATGGATGGACCAGAGCATCCTGAGGGCAGCGAGCCCGGCGCCGTGTCTCCTACAGACAGGAACTCCTGCGTGGCCAGCCCAGGACTGATGAGGCTCTCCCCGGTGCTAAGGATCCTCATCAGCCCTGCCGCTTCCTGGTGCCAAGTGCATGACACATTTTTTGATTGTGCCGTGCTTATCACAAGAAGATTGCAAAGCCCGTGTTCAATCCTCTTCAGAAGCACTGTAATAAAATGATACCTGCCCGTTTCAAGGCAGTCCCCTATACATCCTGGGAGCAACAAGGGAAGGAAGCGCAGCAGCTGCAGCCAAGGGTCCCTGAGAAATCCTGGGAAGCTTGGATGCGGCGCTGCGAGAACCTGCACAGAAAAGCAACCACGTTCAGGACAATGCATTCAATCTTTTAGGGATTTAACAGAAGATCCGTTTTGCTGTTAGAAGCAGCAAAATCTTGGGACGAGGCAGTGTCCTCAGCACGTGAGCAGTGCTGGCACATCTCCTGTCCTGTCCCCAGCTCCGCCGGCACCTGCAAAGGCAGAGCAGCACGGGGGGATTAATGGGAGACGAGAAAGTTCCTGATGCTTGTTAAAATTTGGCTTAAGCTCTGAGACTCAGGGGTTTATGTGTTTTCCAAACTGGTGGGTGGCTCATTCTAATTCTGGATACGCAGTTTATTCACATACACAACTAATCCTTTTGCGAATCCTGTTAAGTTCTTGTTCTTCTTAGTGTCCTGTGGCAATAAGTTACAGAAACTAATTGCGCTTGTGTTGAGCTCCCTTGATCCACTTTGCTCATGCTAGCTTTAAATTCTGAGAGTTGATCTGAGAAGATCGGTTCCGTTTTTTATTTTTTTTTGTGAGATAATCTGTGTTCTTGATCCCATTTATTGCAAATCAGGGACTCGGGACTGGGAGGGGGGAGCAGGTCAGATTTTGTCTCGACTGTTGCAAGCTGGGGCAAATTTTGCAGTCTCTGTGCCCTGGTTTCTCCAACAGCTTGGAAAACACAAGCTGTGCCTGTGTGCACAGCCAGAGAGTGTGCGGGCAGGCCTGGGGATCCCAGCTGGAGCTGGCCAAAAGAATCAAGTGGAAAAACAGCCCCGAAAACTGAGCTTCCTTTCCAGGCTTTGTCAGGGTATCTGAATTGTCTGGGTTTGCAGAGAGGGCGGGAGGGGATAAAAGAAGGAAGGAGGAAAGGAAGGAAGGAAGGAAGCAGGCATATATTATTTCTGTATTTTTAGCCATAGGGCTTATTTTAATTTTTTAAAGGAGAAATCAAATTCTGGATTTGGGGTTAAATAACCCCAGGAGAGGAAAAACACTTTTTTTCTTCTCTCTTTTATTCTTATTTTTTCTTTCCCCATAAAGCAAGTTATTATTGAACAAAATTAGTCCTATTTGAAGCCTATGGCAGCGGGGCTTATTATTCCTCAGGCCTCCCTGGGTGAATTTAACCTATTTTCCTTCAATCACCCCGACCGACGGTGCTGTCCTGGTGCTCCCTGCCTGAGCTCTCCATCCCTGCACAAAACGCCCCATAACGCTGCCCTGCCTGCCTGCTTTGGGGGACATCAACTCCTCCTGCATCCCCTGTGCTGTTCTGGTGTGGGTTTCCCATCACAGTTGTGCTGTGCCTCTGTCTGGGGCATGGATTTGGGGTTTTCGGAAGAAGTTTGCAAGCATTTTGCTGAACGGGGACCATAAAATGGTTGACACCCACTGGAGTAACAGGTAACCGCTTGGATTCCCGTGGATGAATCCGGTTCCTCTCTCACTATCAGAGTGGCAGAGGTGATCTGAGACATTTCTGGCTCATTTTCGCTCCCTTTTTGGTCTGCAGCAGCAGCTCAGACCGTGCAGAGCAGCTCTAGCTGGTGCCTTCCCCCGGGGTGTCCTGCAGCCCTCGGGGGGTGCCAGGCTGCCAAGCCCCGTCCCGGCTGCCAAGCTGGGAAAACCTGGGGCTGAACTTCATGCCCGTGATTAAATCCTCGAAGAATGAGCAGTTCTGCGTGCTCATTACTCAGTTCTGGCGATGTTCTGCTTAATAACTAAACAGTAATTAGCTTCACAGTTTTGCTACTATACTTATAATAGTCCCCATTAAAGTTATGGGGTTTTTAGGCAGTTATGGCTTACAGAGTAATTAACGAGCAAGAGGCTTTTATTACTACCTTTATTTTTTAGCCAGTGCTTTACAAGCCTCTTCTGCCAAACACCAAAACCGCAGGCAGGAGGGGAGGTTTCTGTGCCTGTCCCCTGCCCGTGGCGTGGAGCAGAGCCGGGCTGGGATCGGTGGCCCCAAATCCCCCCAGCTCCCCTGTAGGGCAGAGGGAGCCTTGTAGGGCTCCGATTTTCCCCCAGGGATCAGAACCAGTTGCTATTTAAAGGTAAAAAACACAGAATTTGGGTTTAGGGGATGCTTTGCCCAGGGGGAGAAGCTGGCAGTGAGCAGACACACTGCGTCCTGCAGCATCGGTGTTGATTTTCCTCTGAAAGCTTTTGTTGTGGGATTTGGCAGTGTCTGATATTCCCGGCTGCTTTTGTTACACAAGTAAATGTTTGATGTGTTTGTTTGGGGGGAGTGGAGTGTGTTTTTGTTGTGTTGTTTTGTTTTTGTTTTTTTTTTTTTTACGTCTGGACAATATTTTTCCTTCGGTGACTGCTGTACATACGCGAGCTCGGTGAAAACAATCCTTCGGCTTAACACGTTCCCAATCACTTCTGCTCAACGTGGGAACACCACGGAGCGATGGCACTGGGGCTGCTCAGCCTCAGAGGGAGAAGGAAGGGAAAGCTGCCTGTAAAGCAGATTACAGATCAAATCGGCGTGTCCTACGGTAAGTGTCAGAGCTGACGCCAATTAACGTGGTTTAAAAAAAGAACCTTCCGCGTTTAATAATCCGACGTGTTGCTAACACATGGCTCCGGGATTTATTAAAGCTTTCCTATTAGATGAGTGCCCTTTTAATATCGCCGTGCCTTGACACCATTGCCCTCTGCCGGAGGACGTGAAATCTCTGCCACCGTGTGGCTTGCGGCATGGCAGATCTGTTTCTGGCAAGGAAAGGCTCCCCAAACTGTGCAAAAACCCTTCTTTTAGAAAGATTTTAACTCCCAAATTGCTTACATTCGAGCTGGTGGTTTGTGCATTTTGCTTTAATTTTCAAACCTGGAAAAAAAAGATGCTTTCTGTAGTGGAAAACGGAGTGTGTCTTTTAATTAATTCATGTTTAAATTCGTTCCTCCTCCTTTTCCTGGTGGAGGTGGAGATGGCAGAAGCTGAAACCAGACAATCTGGGAAAAGCCAGGTTTTGTTCTGAGCATTTCGGTGGGGAAAAGGGAGTGGTGTTATGGTGGGGCAAGAGGAGAGGGAACACCTTGAAGAGGGGCACAATTTTCCCCGTCCTGATGCTTGGCTGGGCACACTCGTGCCATGAACAGCAACAAAAATCATCCTTCAGCCTTGGCAGCGAGGGGTTTGGGGATGCAGGGCGAGCCCTCTGTTCTGGGCTGTGAAGCTGTGACTTTTCTCACCAGCAGCGTGAAATCGAGCGCATATTTCCTCACTGCTGTTGTTTGGTAGCACAAAATGGATTTCACCTTTTGCAGCCTCAGCACGTGAGGGAGCAGGGAGCGGGGGCTTTGTTACAGCGCAGCGAGCACTGCCCTGCCCTGAGGCCCTGGGCTGGACTCGCTGTTAAAGGCAGCAGCCCCTGGTGAATTCCTACGGTGTCCTTCAGCCAGGGTTTTAAGGGTCATC
The DNA here is from genome assembly GCF_009819795.1 of Aythya fuligula. Classification (NCBI taxonomy): domain Eukaryota; kingdom Metazoa; phylum Chordata; class Aves; order Anseriformes; family Anatidae; genus Aythya; species Aythya fuligula. The sequence continues at coordinate 3,214,565 of NC_045580.1, read as the reverse complement.
CATAAAATCCCAGTGCTCAATGAACGAGCAGCGAGCAGCATGGTCGGGGGCTCCACAGACACCCCCAGATGACTGCTGCCATCTGAATTTGGGTCCAGGCTGGGGCTGTGTCCCTGCAGATCCCATCCCCACGAGCTCTCCACTTCCATCCCGAGCAGCACGGTGCAGCCCTCAGCTCTCTGCTGGGGCACACGTGGCCTGGGCTGGCCCTCGGCAGCCCGAGCACCATGCTACAGATGATTGACCAGGGAGCTGCTGAATGTTCTGCGGCTAATTTAAAGGAATCGATGCTGCAGAGACCAGGGGACAAGTGAGGGGCGTCTGCTTGTTCTCCACTGTGCTGGAGGGGTGGAAAGAGGAGGAGCACCCCAGCCCAAGGGCAGCCTTGGTGCATCACACCGAGCCCAGAGCCAGGCTACCCTGGGGGAGGATGGATGCTGGCAATTTAAGCCAGGGAAAAGGCGAAAGCACTGGTTTCAGAGGAAGCTGCCCTTGACAAACAGGGTGCTTGATGCATACCAGCCCAATGTGGCAGCTTGCCAGTGCTACAAATTGACCCCGAGTGGCCCTTTTGGCATGTCACACACACAGACACCTCAGTGGCACAGTCCCTTACCTGGTGCGTTTGCAGCAGAGGCACCTTACAGGCGAGGTGTTGGGTCCTTTCAGAGCTGCCCCTCAAGGCTCTGCCCTACCAGGATGCTCAAAGAACACGTCCTGACTTTAGTAGGGGATTTAAGGGATGCCAGCACTCGGGGTCCCCTGGTCAGGCACTGACAGCAGCTGCAGGGACAGCCAGGATGAGGCCAGCTGCTCTTTCCTGAGGGCACTGCGTGCCTTGGCAGTGCGAGGCCAGCAGGATCTCTCGTGCTTTAGGAGCTGTACAGGCACGGAGCAGGAGGCTGGAATAATTCCTCCTCTTCCTCCCTGGTTTATTTTGTGAAGACGAGGCTGCTTTCAGCAGTTCTGAAAAAAAAAAATAAGGACAAATCCGTGTTGCCAGGAGATACTTGAAAGACTGCAGGGTGTCCGGCTGCACGGCGCAGTTCCTTGGGCTGTGAAAAGCTTTTTAGTGCTGCTCCCCCGAGCTGGGCTGCAGGAAACCCTGTTCTCAGTAAAAGGGATGTATTTGGTGGCTGGGTTGGGGTTTTGTTGTTTTCTCTGGGGACCCTTCCAGAAGACTGGCTGTCTTTCATCACCCTTCCTGGCTGCACCTTGCCCTGGGCCATTTCGCTTCCAGTCTGCCACCGGGCTTGGTGCCAGAGGCTGCCCGTGCAGCCCAGTGGTCAGGGCATGGCCACGGGCAGGCCAGATTGATCCAAATTGGGCTAATGAAGGCTTTGAGCCCTGGTCTATCCCTGACTGCCCACTGCCCTCAAGGCAAAGCAAGCTCCAAGGGTCTCGGGGGGAAAACACCAGCAAAGCAGCATCCGTGTGCAGCACAGCCTGGGCTTGAGGAGCTCCCCCCGATTTTAGGATGGGATCTGATGGTTTCCAGGGCACTGCAGAGAAGGTAACCCACCAGGTGGTGAGGGGGGGGATCAGTGCTTTTCCCCAGCACCGAGACCTCGCCACGTGTGCCTTCAGTGTGCTCTGGGCTCTCCCCTGTCTGCAGGGCAGCCCGTGAAGCAGCAGGCTAATGCGCTCCCCCACAAGGGAGCCGTGCTACTAAACTGCTACCCGTGTTTGCAAACTGTCCACCGCGCGTGTCCCCGCTAAGCGATGCACTTTGCTTGCCAAGATACTCGGATAAAATACAGTCTGCTTAAATCTTGTATGTGCTCGTGTTGAATCAAAGTAAGCCATGGTGGCAGCTTAATACACTCCAGCCGCAACACCTCCGAGATGGAAGAAACGAACCTGACCAGGCTGTGGGAAGCCTGAGCTAAACCCAGCGGCGTGGAAGGTGCCAGGGGGATGGTCTGAGCCGAGGGGATGACGATGACAAGCAAAATGTGGGGTCACTGGCTTCCCTGGAGCTATGTCCCCAAGAACACAGGCTCGGTTTCCCTCCTGGCTGCTGAGAGCTCTGCCCAGTAAAGGGAGAGGCTCTGCTGGGTCAGGGCACTTGCTGCTGTGCTGATGTGGTCGGAGCGGTGTCTGCATCCTCCTGGGGCTTGGGCTCAGCACAGGGTGCTGGGAGACCCGGCTGCCCAGTGGATATAGGGCCCTGTGCTGCTGGGGGATGGCTCAGGCACCGAGCGGCTGCTCAGGTTGCTTGATGGGTGGATGCACAGGGAAGCAAGGCCCTGGGCACCCAGGAGGCATCTCTCGTGAAGGGGTGGCACATATTCCTCTTGGTCAGCTTGAGCTGCTGTTCGCAGGGAGGATTTGTGAGCGTTACGTGCTTCCACGTACTGTTCCCCGCCTGCTCACCGGTGCTTTGTGTTGCAGGTCGCCTGCCAAATGTGTCCCTGAGGTTCCTGCTGGAGGCCCCAGCAGTGTCCTGTAGAAGTTGTCTCCTGCTCCTGGTCCCAGCAGCCGAGGCCCCTCCAAACCTGCTTCTGCAATGGGTGGGTTGTGAGCACTGGTAAGACCTGCGAGCCGTGTCGCCTTCGCTGCTCTCTCCCTCTCTCGCGTTCTCTTTCTCTGTCCTTGTTCCTTCTTGCCCATTTATTTCTGTTCTCCATGTGCTCTGCTGTTCTGTCTCTGGGGTTTTCACTGTCAGGTAATGAGGAGCTGTGGGTCCAGTCAGTCTTGGAGATGCCGAAGAGACGAGACATCCTGGCTATCGTGCTGATAGTTCTGCCCTGGACGCTACTAATCACCGTCTGGCACCAGAGCACCATTGCTCCACTGCTTGCAGTGCACAAGGGTGAGAGAAATCAAACCAGCCCATGCCGAGTCTGTGCATCCCTCCCTTGTCCTCATCTCCTCTCTCATTTCATCTCTCCATGGCAGCCATGCTCATCTCAGCTCCCAGCCCATGCTCACGCAGAAGCCTCCCCTCGTGCTGTAGGAACGGCCCAAGGCGTTCCGGGCTTCTTTGGAGACATCAAACTCCAAGCCATGGGCATGGCCCTGCACTTGGGGAGCTCTTCATGACCCAAATCCAGATTGAGGGGAACAGAGCACGGAAGGAAGATGCTTTTCTTTGTTCCCTGGTGTCCTGGAAGAGAGGGTCCCTTTCTGCTGGCGTTTGCAGCGTGCTCACAGAAATGAGTCCAGGAGGAAAACTGCAAAAAAAAGAGAGCAGAGGAAGCAAAGCTGCTACTGGAGACAGTTGGTCTAGGAGACATGAGGCAAAAAGCATTTTTTGTGTCCCCAGGAAAGCAGCAAACTGGTCCTCCTGGGCTTGAAGGGGAAGGCACGTGGCAAGAGCCAGCATCTGCCCTGATTGTTTGGTGAAGGGAAAATGCTGGAGAAAAGCCAGCTTCCACCTTACCTGTGGCACAAAGCATTAAATATTGCTCTGGCTCAAATCAGACAAATGCAGGAGCTTCTTGGGGGTTTTCTCTGGCCAGAAGGGTCCTGGTTTTTATCCCATTCTTCTCATAGCAGCAATATCCGAGGGCAGTGAGAGCTCCTGCGGGCAGGAGAAAGCCACACTGCCTTCTTCAGCCTTTGTTCTCAGTTCTGCCCTGCTGCTGGGGAAGAAAGCCAACCCGTTTGCTCTCTCCAGGCCCTTTCTCTGGGAGATTCTCTCCCTTTTCGTTTTAGTGCTCACACCCATCCTCCACGGCTGCTTATGCTTTGGCTCAGCGGTCTGACGGGCTGTGTGAGCTGTCAGAGGTTCGGGGCCCACCCCGAGCAAGGACGACTGAGCCCCTCTGAAAGGTGCACAGGGTGTCAGAGGACAAGGGGTCTAAAACAGGGCTTGAAAGTCTCCTAAGAACACGCTGTCTGTATCGTGGTTTGATTCAGAGCCCTAAAAACCAGGAGCTGCTTTTTGGTGAAAGGCCATGGCCACTGGGGTTCCAGCACAGAGCCTGCCCCGCTCTGCCCTGGTCCTGAACTTGCTGGTGACCTCGGTGAGCTGCTTCCTCTGCCTGTGCTGCCCCTGGTGGAAAATGAGTGGTGGTAGAGACCGGCCTGAAGCTCTTAGGAAAAGCCTCTTTGTACTTGTGATGTGTTTCTGAGATCCTTCAGCACAGGTGCTGAATGCGATGTGTCTGTGCAGCAGCCGATAGGTGTGCCGGGATTTACAGCTGAGGGGCTGACCTGGAGGGGTTTGCAAACTATCTCGGGTGTCTCCTTCAAGCTCCAGCCTGGCTGATTGCATTGCTGTCTGTGCCCTGTGCATTTTGTGGGTTTATTGTTGAACTGATTCCGGTGCTCTGCGCTTTCAGAGCTGCGCTGTGTGATGCAGAGGTGCTTTACCTTCCTAGGGCCTGATCCCAACACATGCAGGACACTTTGCTCCTGTCCCCCCATCCCTCCAGACACACCCCCCCTCCCTCCTTGCCTTCATTCAGGGCTGATATCAAAGTCTGTGCTGCTGGAGGAGTACCATGCTATGAGCAACCACATAATAATTAAAAGTGATACTGTACTGGGTCAGTGCTAGTGTCTGTTCCCTTTCTTTCTCATCTCAAGCTCCTGGCAGTCTCTAAGTGTAGGTGCCCACCAGCTGGCTGATATCTGGAGAGCGATGCCCTATTAACCCTGCCAGTCCCTAAATGCAGACTGTGGTGTTCCTGCCCATCTGCATTGGTATGAAAGCGTGGAATTTGCACCCTGGAAAAACAACAAATGCAGGAGTATTTTTTACCTTGAGCCAGTTGCACCCAGGTCTCCCTTTGTGAGGCTTTGAGACATTAGGGTCAGTTGATCCTACACGCAGTTAGCTGGTGCAGTGCTGCTCTGCTGTTCATATCCTAAACACCGAATGGGCTGGGAGTTCAGAAATCTGCAGGGTCATGTTGAGGAGAAATTAGGGGCAGGTGAAAGTCTCTGCAGGTAAAAGCCTACAACTGCAGGCTTCAGTTTCTGCTGTCTCTGGACTTAACGAGCGTGTCTTGCCCTTGCTTCTCCGTGCAGCATCCCAGGCTGGTCAGGAGAGGGGGTACTGCAGTATCCAAACGATGCTGCTGGGAGAGCTTCCCTCTCACCCTGGAGCTCTTTGGGAATGACAGCTTGCCAGGCTGTGATGCTATTTTCATTATCTAGATCTGTCTGTCTCTTCTGGGTGCTTTTGGAAGCTGCTCGCTCTGAGCAGCACCACTGGGCCGGGCTCTCAGGCCTCGACCGGTGCTGCTCTTCTACCAGGAGGAGCTTCTTTTCTCACGGGTGTGTCCCCGATTCCTTTACTCATCCGTGTACTTATTTATTAAAGCCTCCACTTCGCCTGTTTCCTTTCCTCTCGAGCTGTGGGGTGACCTCCTGCTCTCAGCAAGCAGCCTGCGGGCTCGGCCCGGGGAGGGTGGGTGTCGGAGGACCGAGTCCATGCGGCTTTCTCTTCTCTCTCATACCCTTGCTCAGATGATGGTGGTGACTCCCGGCGTGATCTCGCTGCAGGCTTGGACTCCAAGGAATACTGCTTGTCGGACCGGGACATTGTGGAGGTGGTGAGGACAGAATATGTTTATACCCGCCCACCCCCGTGGTCGGACACCCTCCCCACCATCCACGTCATTACACCCACCTACAGCCGGCCCGTGCAGAAGGCAGAGCTGACGCGCCTGGCCAACACCCTGCTGCACGTCCCCAACCTGCACTGGATCCTGGTGGAGGACTCGCAGCGGCGCACGCCGCTCATCACCCGGCTGCTGCGGGACACGGGGCTGAACTACACCCACCTCAACGTGGAGACACCTCGCAACTACAAGCTGCGGGGAGACATGAGGGATCCCCGCATCCCCCGCGGCACCATGCAGAGGAACCTGGCCCTGAGGTGGCTGAGAGAGACCTTTAACAGAAATAACAGCCAGCCTGGCATCGTTTACTTCGCCGACGATGATAACACCTACAGCCTGGAGCTCTTCGAGGAGGTAAGAGCCTGCCGGGGGAGCCCCGGAGAGCTGAACGCAGCAGGTTTGTGTGTGAGTTGTAAAAGATAGCGTGTAGTGAGCCGAGGAGATCCTGTGCACATCTCCTGAGCTCCGGGTCAGTTTGTCTCTGTAGTGGTTGCCCTGAAGTTTCCTTTGGGGCTTGGCCACACCATTGCAAAGTGTGCACTTGCAGGGTCAAAAGTAATGCAGAGCGATGGGAATCCCAGTTTGTCCTGTGGCACGTGGTGGAGGCATACTAGTGGGTGTCTGTGCTCATCACCTGAAGGCATTTGCTACATTTGAAGGGGTCTCATTGCCTTTTTTCTGCACTCCCACCTCTGCCTGTTGGTGCTCCCTCAGAGAGGAAGCACGAGGCTTTTCCCTTGGTAGCAGAAACCCGTGCTAAAAGACATCCACAAAAGGCTGTTTGTGATGAGGGAGAGCGGTCATCTCAGGGCAGGAGCTGGCTGGTAAGATCCTAACAGGAGAAACACGCAGGTAGTATGTGCTGTGAGGGAAGCTGACGAAGAGCTGCCTTCTGTGGGAGCTGCTGTTAGGGCTGGAACATGAACTGCTCTCCCTCGTGCCTACACAGACACATGAATATACCTGGGAGGAGCACCCTTGGCCATCCTCCCCCCATGTCCCACCCCGGAGGAGATTTCAGGCTGGTTCCCGCTCGGCTGTTATCCTCCCTTCTTCTCTGCCGCCCCAACGTAGTGCACTCAGCTGTTAATCCCTGTTTGTTCTTGCTGGAGGAGTCGCTGGGGTTTCTCCTCCTTGCTTGCCGTTTGCATTTGTTTGCTCTCATCCCAGCACGTTCCCTGCTTCAACTCCGGAGCTGTCGAGAGCCCGGCAGCTGCTCTGCACAGCTCCCAGCTGGGGGAGCAGACCTTCGGAGCTACGCCTGAGTGGCGTTGGCTCAGGCAGAGCACTCGCAGGACGTCTTCTTGGGAGATGCTCTCTGCAAATTGTCTCCAGGCCGCCGCACACACAAGGAGCACGCGTTTGTCAGCGTTTGCTTCACCTCCCAGCAAAGAGGAGCCCTTGCTGCTGCGGGGAGGTGTGTGCAGCGCTCCCCTCTGCAGCTCTTCCTCCTGGAGCACCAGGGAGAGATGGGCTCAGGGTGATTTCAGCAGGGGCTGGGGCTGAGCACTCAGCCTTGAAGCGGGCGGCTCAGGGAGCTGTGACTGCAGGCAGGATTTCGGCACATCCTGGCGACCTTGTCAGACTCGAGCAGGGGAAGGCTCCCCTGTGCTTTCCCAGATTCGCTGCCTGTTCTGCTCTTGCACGGGCTGTAAATGACCTCCTGCCCCTCTCCCTGTCTGCGGCCTCACAGCGCCACGTGCACGGCACCTCCCCAGCTCCCAGCTCAGAAATGCCCGCTCCCATCTGCTGAGGCTGAGCTCTTGCAGCGAGGGACAAGCACGCAGGATTGCCTCCTTAATGGTTGCCAGATTTCATTCCAGGGATCTCCTGTTAACTCACTCCACACCTCCTTTCTCCCCCCTGATGGCTTTCCCTTGAGCTCGGACAGCCACAGGCACACGCACGCTTCTAAAGCTGAGAGCAAACTCAAACTGAACGCAGTTTTTCCACATCGTCCTTTGAGGCTGGCTCTGGCAGCATCCTCAGACAGACACCGTGCTTTAATAAAGCAGAAAGGGTTCCTTCGTTCACCCGGGTGCTTCACCCGAGTGCTTTGCTTGCAGAGGCTTCTCCTCTCCGAGATGTAGCTGCAGCTCAGGGCGCATGGAGCTCATGAAATGTGCTGTGAAATGCAGAAGACACGCATTATTGCTCCCCGCGGACAGGGACGGCCGTTAGCATGTGTATAATGCGGAAGGGCAAGTGCCAGAGCTCTTCTGCTCTCGTTTGCAGTAATTAGCAGTGATGAGATTAGCTCTGGGAGATCCCTGATCTAAGAGACCGGGCTGAGAGCAGGAGACAAGGCTGAGCCTGGCAGCGGAGCAGGGCAGGGTGCCGGGGGGTGCGCAGGCGGGCTGGCACGCAGATCATCCACACTGGCAAGCATCTGAGATGTCCCCTGGTGGCTCCTCTCTGTTTCTGCTGACTCCACGGGGAGCAGAAGCCTCCAACATCCCTCCGGGTAGCAGGAGCAGCTACAGGGCCCTGCCCTGTGTGCTGGGAGCTTCTGGAGAGGCTGTGCTTCCAGCTGTCCCCGAGCATCTTTAAGCATCCCTAGGGATGCTTTTAGCCTTAATGTGGCTCATCGTTGGGATCGCAGCTCAGATCCTTCGCTTTCAGAGGAAACACCTTTCTGCCTAGATAAGCCAGCCCTGGGTCCCCAGGTGGCCTCGGGCAGCGTGCGTCCCTCCTCTGCGTCCCAGTTTCCCCAGCTGTCCATGCGGGGAACCAAAAGCTCTGAAGAACCAACGCTCCGAGGGCCTTTTGACAAATCCCACATCTCGGTTAGGGTTACTACCCACAGCTCTGTTTCTAGCACTGACCTCACACGTGGTCCCCAGCTGCCACTTCCCAAAGCACTCTGCTCCCCCAGCCCCAGGACGTGCGGCCTCGTGGAGGTGAGCAGAGCACGGAGCCCTGCTGCCAAACCACAGCAGATGTCTGGGGCCGTGACCAGGCTCTTTGCTGCACCATTCCCAAAATCCGGCCCCTGCAGGGCAGCGAGCGAGGCGAAGGCACGCTGCTGGGGTGCTGCTGGGGCCTTGGAGGCTGCGTGCCCCCTTCCAACCCTTCTCTTTCCTTGCCTGCAGATGCGCAGCACCAGGAAGGTGTCGGTGTGGCCAGTGGCCTTCGTCGGCGGCTTGCGCTACGAGTCGCCCAAAGTGAACGCTGCGGGGAAGGTCTACGGCTGGAAAACCGTCTTCGACCCGCACCGGCCCTTCGCTATCGACATGGCAGGCTTTGCTGTCAACCTCAGGCTGATCCTCCAGCGATCTCAGGCTTACTTCAAGCTGCGAGGAGTGAAGGGGGGCTACCAGGAGAGCAGCCTGCTCCGGGAGCTGGTCACCCTGAATGACCTTGAGCCGAAAGCTGCCAATTGCACTAAGGTACGGCGTCCTTCTCATGGAGGGGGTGCGAGGGTCTGGTGGTGGGACAAAAGGCTGTTCGGTCGCTTGTCCTCTGTGTCTTGAGGAGAGCACATCCCTGCAGCAAGGGAGCGGGGTAATTGCCTTTAAAAAGTGTGGTGGGAAGCTCCTTTTGTTGTTACTGGCTGACGAAGGCATTAAAATATGGTGTCTCCCTTATATTATCTCCAAATAATATCCCTGTTATTTTCAAGACGGGCTTGTCTGTGGCCTTGCTAATCTCCCAGGGCAGGGAATCCCCTGGGTGAAACGCAGGTGGGTTGCTTTCCATGAATTCCTTGGGACAGCTTTTGAGTGCCAGTAACCCTGCAGTAAGCCAGCATCATGCGGGACCTGGCTCTCTGGAGCTGTCTGAGCTGCAGCCCAGCAGCACCGAGCCTTCTTGTTCCCTGCCTGCGGGGAAAGACCATGCACATAAAAGCTGCCTTATTGCACCGTTGCCTCTTCCCTCTTGATGTCAGTAAAATATCGCTAGAGCTGACCACAACGATGCTGATTTTTGTGTGCTAGGGATAATGCAGAAATGTTTTAATGCTTGGGGTAGTGCTCCGAGCCCTGGGAGGCTTCCATGAAGCTTCCTTGTGGGGGGATTTTGCAGGTGATGACTGTGAATTGTTTGACTTTATACACTGTCTAGGAGCCACCAGGTTATGGAGCAGCACCCCTCTGTGCTAACTAAGATAGAAAGACAGGATACACTGATGGCTCTTGCCCTGAAGACTTCCCAGGCAAAGATGAGAGGCAGCAGATGGAAATCTATCTGGGATGACAGGGAAACATGTGAGATACAATGAGACAGTGCTGGTTAGCGTGACAGGCATCAATCATGGCACAGCAGCAGCGATGCTGTCATGCTTTGAAGCTCTGTGAGTGGGTGCCCTGAGCACAGCTGGCACTGGAGGGGCTCCATTTGGGATCAGAGACCCCCGTGCAGTGCTCACGCCTCTGTCTGTAGCAGACGGCCACCCAGTCTGATTTAGGGACTCTTTGTTGTGTGATCCTCCCAGGTGGATTCTTCTTTTTTTTGATAAATGAGCTGGTGCTGCTCACACACCCCGTGTTGGGCCCAGGTCTCCATCCCTTTTGGGGTTACTTTGAATAATAACTTTTGCCTCTGCTTTCCATCCTCACTGCTTCGTGGTTCCCCACCCCAGTAAAGGAAGGATCTCGATGTTCAGCAGTGCTCGCACGAGGAGCCCAGGAACAAGGAAGAGGCGCTGCAGGGGAGAAATGACTTTATTTTTTATCTGATACCTGCTGTGCCTCCTTTTTTAAGTCTGCATCTCTGTGGTTGGGCATGTCCAGCATCGCACAGATGGTCTGCTAAGGCTGGGACAAGAGACGGGGTTAAAATTAGATCTGTGCTCTCGGGCACTGTGTCAGACAGGCTCGCAAAAGGCCAGCCCAGCAGGGGCTGCAGTGGGTTGCTTACCTCACGAGTGTGATCTGGAGGTCTCTGGTTTGTTTTTTTGTTGTGGTTTGGTTTGGTTTGGTGGAGAAGGATATAGATACACCCGGGCCTGCCTTTTTCCCCTCTCTATGCCCCACCAGGTAACAGGGAAGCACTGGCTGAGATGTGTGCTGCCAGCCAATCGGGGGAGATGCTTCCAGCCTGGTGCACAGATCAGGGACTTTCACCCTGTGGTTATGCAATCTCCGAGAGATCATCCCTGCTGTAAAATAGTTACGGGAAAGAGGCTTTGTTTAAAAGGCTGCGAGTAAGAAATGATGGTTTTGGGGAACACGTGAAGGAAGGAGAGGAGGGGAAGGCTTATCTGCAGGCAGGAGGTGAGGCACGGCGCTGCCAGGCTGCTGGGTTGGGGCTGTCCTGCGGGAGCTGCAGGTCAGAGCTGATGAGGACGCAGGAGCAGCCGGCCAGGATTTGGAGCAGACTGCATTTCTTTCCTTGGCTGGGCTGCGGGGATCTGACACAACAAGGGGCCTCGTTGTGCACTGGCTGCTGGCCGCTCCTGGCAAACCCCGCGTGCGGCGTTGCAGGTGGAGCTTTGCCTTTCTGCTCTCAGCTGTTGCCAGCAGCCTCCATTTTCCAGTTGCTGTTTTGTTCACGCTCCTGGCGAGGAGAAGAGTCCACACCAGCAGCAGAGAGGGACAGAAGCAGGCTGGGACCTGGGGTCCTCTTGCCCCAGGACTGAAGCTCTCCTCCTGGCAGCTGGGGCGCTTTGCCCTGCTCGGCACAGGCACGCTCCTGCTCTGCGGTGAGATTTACATTACAGATTATGATGTGCTCAGGTACAGTCATTAAGGAGGGACCAGAGAACTACGTGAGATAAGCACAGACATCTGTTCTCCCAAAATGCTGTTCTCCCTGGGTACAGCGCTGGTATTCACTTGGCAGTGTTCGTCTGACCTCGGCCCACAGACGCTCGCTCCTGCAGAAAGCTCGAGCTTTGGCCAAAGCCATGCATCCTGGTTATTTGCTTTGATTTGAGATCTGCTCAAAATGAGGGAGAAAATGAAGTCAGTGATAATTGTTCAGCGGAAAGGAGTTAACCCTCTTCATCAGGAGGGAAGGACTGGTTTACACTGGAGCTGTAAGGGAACGAGGCCGTGCAAGCCTGCCGTGTATTTCTGCGTCCTGCTGCTTCTGCAGTTCCCCCCACCACCACCAGAGCAGGCAGAGCTCTCTCCAATCCATTGATACATCAAACCTGACAGGATCAAGGTCTCAGAGATCTTGTGTTCCCACAAGGCTGATGTAACTGGGACATATTCTGCTCCCCGTTTCCCATTAATGCCTGAGGAAGCGAGCTGCAGTGCGCTGTCAGAGGGCACTCAAAGGGGAGAGACCTTAGCAGTGGCCCCAGCTCTTCAAAAGCCTCAGCTGGTACTGGTAGGAGAGGATAGACCACAAGATACCAGTGGAAATGATGCGTCTCATCCCAGCTACTCCTGGACCCGCTCGTTTCCCCAGGGAGATCACAGCAGATGCATTTCTTTGGGTGAGGCTGGAAAACAGGGAGCAGAATTGTCCCGGCAGTACCTCAACCACAAACCAACATTGTGACCACCGGGGGTCTTGGAACCACTTCTGGGAGGGGAATAAATCCTTGTGTGTATGGAGGAGCCCTCTGGGCCCTGCAGCAGCCAGGAAATTACACAGCAAAAGGGACCAGAGCTGGCTGCTTCGTGGCATCACAGATCTAAAATTGCTAAAACTGGCTCAGAATGGGCAAGGAGGGAAGGAAAACGTCAGCCTAAGGCAAGAAAGCTTGCAAAGGAATACTTTGCTTCCTTCTGATTTTATCCTGTGGTGCTACAGACGGAAGGCAGAGGAATTGGCTTCCTGAGCTCTGTGTTCTTTCAGGGGCTGAGCAGCAGGGTACGAATGGAGCAGATCTGCCCTCGTTTTGGTGAGATTGTTCCTGAAATGGGGCTGCTGTATTCCTGGAGGTTTGTGCCTGCTGGTTTGCAGTGAGCCGTCAGTACCCGGCTGCTATGCAACAGCGCTTTGTTGGTGAAGCTTCACATGCACGCCACAACAGTGCTGGAGCTGTTGATTTTTATGAGCTGTGCAGAACTTGGAGGGCTCTTTTCACCTTGTCACGTCCTGATTAGCCACCAGAACTGCTGTGCCAATGCCATCCCCTGCATCACAGCTGAAAGACATAATTACACCCAAGTCGTTTGGGTTTTGCAGCACTGTCTGCCTCCACTTTGCTCCATAGTGTACCAACGGGCAGGCTTCAGACAGAACGGGGCCTCCACAATGCCTACGAGACCCTGCAGGAATTGGGTTAAGCACAAGCTGGGAGGAAGCAAATCTGTCATTTCGGCTGGCTGTCTCTTTTCCTTCATGTTCAGTAGCCTCCGTTTCAAATCACAATTATTGGTGTCCTCCATGGAGGCCTGAAATCTGTGACCCCCTCCAACTGCAGGTCAACTTTTTGCCTGTTTGCTTTTTAATTTCCTGTTGGAAGGCAACAAAAAAAGTCTGCGATGGAAACGAATCCTTGAAATCTCTCAGGTCTGTTCTGAGTCCTGCGATTCTGGATGAGGAGGCTGGAAGGGAGTTGCAGCAGCAGATATTTCACTCTCCTGGTGACCTGTATGGGCCAGTGGTGCACACGTGGTCCCTTACCCTGCTTGCTCCTGTGCAAGCCATGCTTTTTGCACAAGCCAAAGCTTCCCTGAGACATAAACACACTCCTTGTGGAAAAAAATCAAGCAGTTGGCTGCGAGGAAAAGCAGGTGTTCCTGTACAAAATGGTGAGCTCCCTCCCATGTTAAAGAGCATTGCACGAGGAACGGCAGAAGCCGCTGAATCAAGCTGCAAACTGTGAAAATTAGTCAACTTTAGTCAGCTGATTCAACATAACTGTCTTTTTGGCACTCGGGTTTCACGACGTAGAAGCAGGATGCAATCTAAAAGAAAAGCAATTCATCTGTGTTTGTGGTCTGCTGCTCACGGAGCGCGTGGCTTGGTGGCGAGAGCTGTTTGAAGGCGACCGTGCTGCTGGCAGAGCGCGGTGCCCGGCCACCAGCGGGGCTCAGTGGTTGTGTGGGGAACAGCTCCTACCTGCTCCTGCTGGAAAGAACTGCCTGCAAGAGCTTTTTTTCCTAGCACCTGGCCTGCGTTCAGGTTTGTGTTGGTTGAGGAGCCCGCAACGAACGCTTTCCCAGCACCAGAAGCCGCTCGCGGAGCCCTGTTTGCTTCTGCCTTTGGAGAAGAAAGCGAGCAGGAATTGCAGCAGCGCGGCTGCAGCGGGTGAGCAGGGTGCTAATAACAGCACACTTGGATGAGAGGGCTCGGAAGTGGCTGCACGGGAGCGATGAGGCAGGTTTGGGCCCCACTGCAGGCCGCGGTTGGTCTCGCTGCCTTGGTATCAGCTGGCGAGATTCGAGCCCTGTGCAGGAGGCGAGCGCTCAGATCAGAGCCACGTTCGGTCAAACAGCTTCTCGGGGAGGTGGGGGGGCTCCTGGTTAACTGCAAGGGTTTGAGGAGGGCTTTGTTCGTCCCTCAGAAGCAGAATGTGGCCTAATTTTTCAGGAAAGCAGGGACTGGGTATGAAACGGCTGGCAGATAGCTGGATTAAAGGCGCCGAGTATTGTCATAGCAACTGGAGGGAGACCCCGCGAGGCAGGGAATAGCAGCCAGCAGGTGAAAGGAAGCAGGAAACCAGCTCTGAAGGGAGGAAACTGCTCCCAGCAATGCAGGTTTAGGAGCAAAACAATGAGTTTAATTGAGTCTGGTGAGGGGAGAGCATTTTCAGCAGCTTCCAGAGCTGCCTGGGCTCGTAGTGGAGCACAGCTGGTAAAAAGCATGAACCCACAATACTTACCCACACCCCAAACGTTAGACAACCTCTTCATTATTTTTTTTCCAGCTCTCTTTCACAGCTGTTGATCTACATTAAACTTTGCTGCCAGGGCTAAGGGAAGCATTTAGTACAAGTTAGGATCCCGACGTGCTTCAGCTCTGATTTAAGCAGGTTGGAGAGGGCCCTTCCACAAGCTGCAACCCATTACACCTGGTGGAGAAAAGCCGTGGCAGCTCGGGGCCAGCGTTTCAAAGGGCAGGCCCGTGGGGCTTTGGAGGTGGTGTGCAGTAACATAACCAAGAACCAGAGCAAGGAACTCGACTCTGGGAAACATGCATCTGATTCCCCGGTTCTGAGGGAGCTGCCTTACATCAGTGGAAAGGTTGATGAGCCTTTCGCAGAAGATGGTTGATAACTACATGGAAGGAGCAGGTTAATGTCCCAAGACAGTACACTGTAAAATAGGTAATTTCTGTGCACTGTGCATTTTGGGTATCAGTGGGCCTACCTAAATGAAGTTTTATGCAAACCTCCTTTCAGCTGTGAATGCACCATTAGGCTCCAGGGTAGCTGGTTAAATTGCACTATTGATTTAATGTGCAAGAATATTTGTTAGTGCAGTGAAGAGATGCAGCTAATGACTGCTGGTTTCTTCAGATTTTAGTCTGGCATACGAGGACGGAAAAGCCGGTGCTGGTGAACGAGGGGAAGAAAGGATTCACAGATCCCAACGTGGAAATCTGACTGCGCGTGGCTGGGCAGAGACCAACACCAGGTAAGAGCTTACAGGCTTCAGCTGTAATGAGAAGCAGCAGTAAAGAAAAATCCTAGACCATGACAGGAAAAAGATGAATTCTTTTAAACGTGACTTTTGAGTGCAATTTTTCACATATCTGACCCTCCCTTACTGCAAAACATAGAGGTTTTAAAAAGAGAGATTCATTCATAATCTCTAAGATAAGCTGCTAAAGGGGAAATACCTGGTGAAATCCAGGCAGCGAGAGTTTGGGCAGAAGTTACACTATTTAAAGAATCAAAACAAAGAACTTGTCTAAGCAAGATGGGTTCCTTATTAACCGCACAGCTAAAGCACAAGGGTGAGAGATGTGGATTCGCCCACCTGAAAACGCCTGAGGGAAGCTAAGCCAGTATCAGCTAAAGCATTTTAAAGTCAGGCAGAAGCTTTCACGGAGGGAAGAATTTAATTTAGATCCCCAAACAAGCCACACAAAGTCACTGACAAGTCAGGGAGTGAGGATTAAATCCCACATGAGGCTTCGTGTATTTATTTACCTAAGGTGAGCTTGTAGTATCTTTTTCAGTGGAAAGGAGGAAAGCCCAGGAGCACACACTGGTGGCTGACATCTCGATTAGTTGTCCATGCCCTGGCTTCTCACCTTAATTACCTTTGCATCCCGGTGCATTAAATCTTCTGCATCCCCAGAGCGCGCTCCGCAGCTGGTTTGCTCGAGGGAAGGCTGGGCTATTTGCTTATACCTGCATCCAGACTGCACTGCTGCTCATTGTTATGGGGAAAAAATGTATGGAAAAAAAATGTACGCACAACCTCCTTTAACTGGAGTGTCAAACCAGGCCTGGAGGGGTGAGGAGGCTGCCCCTTGGTCTCTTCTCCTCTCACACACAGAGAAGAGCAGCGAGGGCTATGGGAAAGGGTGGGATTTTCTCAGCAGCGGTGTATTTTTAACCATAATGAGCTCTCTTACAGCACCTTCCCTTGGGCTGTGGTGCTGGAGCCCTGCGTGCTGCAGTAGCCTGCGTTTGCGGCCTGTTGGCAGGACAGCAGAGGAAAGCCTGGGCTGCACATTGCCTGCACTATATATAGCAGCTTTGCAGAGAGGCCGTAGCTCTTTGCTGCTGTCACAACTGCTTCTCACCACCACCAGTTGCCTAGCAGCAGCAGTCACAGATCCGCAATCCGAGATGGGTTTTGGGCTGGTTCCAAGGGGTGGCAGCTAACTGCAGCGAGGCAGGAGGGTAATAAACATGCTGCTTGTGTCTCTGTTGCAGATTTCTTCATGCACAGCCTCCAAGGTTCCTCTCCACAGCATACAGCCAGCCAGACATGCAGTAGCCAGGACCTCTGCTGACTTCCAAGAGTTTTAGTGTACTGAAAACAAGCAACACTGCATACATAAACTACCCGGATTCCCCTGCCCTTCCTCCTGGACTCTGAGCAGAACCAGATGCTCTGGAGGTGGAAGAAAAAGCACAGAAAATACAGGACTGACATCGACTTCTGTACAAGACCAGCTGCCTCGTGAGATGCTCGGTTTGGGAGAAGCGCATGCAGGGCATGATGCACTGAAGACGTGGCCCAGCTGGAATGGTAGCCTGGACTGAGGGGGCTGCTTTCCAGGACCTGAAAGCAAGGGTGAGAACGCCCCCAGGAGCGTGTTGGCCCCTGATGATTGTTTTTTGTTTTTGTTTTTGTTTTTTTTCCTGGAGACACACGTACCTGGTGGCTATGTGTGCGACAGCCTAAGCAGCTCTCTGTTCGTGGAGGGGACAGCTGCCTTCTGAGATGGCACCTTAGCCCTTAATTTTAAACCTACTTTGATCCGTGTTTATTACGCTGCACAAGACAGGAAGGTTTTGGGGGAGGGGGAAAAGCAAGGCAGGTTAAACAAACCCATAACTATTTCTGTTTCTTTGTACCCCCTCTCCTTTCCCTTAAGCAGTTTCATGGTTTGGGAGGGCGCTCTGACATACCTCTGTGTTTCTGGATGGAGTTATGTTTACAGCACATGGTTCTCTGTTCATCCATGCTAAAATAACTGGGGGAGGGTTTTAAGGAGATCGTTGCAGCCCTACACCATAACACTTAATCTGGACTCAGATCTTCGTTCTATTTAGCTCTCATTTGGTTCACGTGAACAGTAGGTGTGGGATTCTCTGAAGGGGGCTCCGACAGAAAGCTGAATTTCTACTCTTAAAAAATAAAGTTAACTGCTTAATACTAGGGATTGAATGATAACCGCTGATTTCAGTGCATTTACCATCCCGGTGCAATGTATCCTTCAGCCCTAGCTCCTTTTTCAGGGCCATGCCACACTGCTGCAGAGCTACTGGCGTGAACAGCCACGCTGGAGCAGTTGGAGTTAACTTCTGATGCACCCTTGTAAAGGGGATCCCAGGCTTAGTGCTCTGTTTTTACAGCCCCTGGCTTGAGGTAGGTTGGAAAACTATCTAAGGAGAACAGTAGTTGCCTCCTCCCTGCTCTGTAACATGAAAGGAGCTCAGATAGCACTGATGAAAGGGTATTTATTCTCTGATGAAACTGTGTTTTGCTTCTCAGTGAGAGAGACATGACTGAGCAATGCAGAAGAGGAACCTGGGTGGTACTGCCTTGGTTGACTCTATTTGAGAGTGCCAAACTTGCTGAGAAAGAAACAAAGGTACAACTTACCCCTTCTTCCCACCTCCAGCCCTTTAAAAAAAACACCAGAACACCCTTATTCCCTCCACAGTTGTTGTCAAACGTGATCAATCCCCAGTGTCCCCATTCTTTCAAAAGGGGCTGAAGCACAATTCTACTTTTGAGTTGAGGGAAAACATAATCCTGAAAAGAAACTTGGTTATTTTTAGCCCTAACACACAGAATCATTAAAGCATTATAGATTTGTTAGCTTCACATTGCAGGAGCCTCCCGTTGAACTAATGACCGTGTATTTCCTAATTTATTTATTATTTATTTATTTTCAATTTATTTTCTCCCACTCTCTTTCAAACCCACTGGGGAAGAGCTGCATTCCTGAGTTCCCAGTCACAGCCTTGCTACGCAGCCTTCACAAAAATGTTCCTTCAGATGCACTGGCTGAAGTGCTACTTGGATAGGAAGCATCTGATCCTTCTGGCCACTAGCTGCTGTATGGGAACAGGCTTGTTACCTTGCATTAAACAGTAGCTCTTTGCACTCTGGCAGGTTTATTCTGCTCTTGTACTAGCATCCCAAGCTCAGTTCAGTCTGCATACCCTAGAGTGGAAGGGGAAAGTTTTAAAGGCAGACAAAGCTCTCGTGCTATTCAAGTAGCTTCCAAGTGATGTCCCCTCCTGGCTGCATGTTTTGTTCACTAATGTTAGTTCCAGCCCCTGCTGAGTTGCAACCTTCCCTCCTGGGAAGGAAATAACTTCCAGAGAAACACAAAAGGATCAGGTCCTGAACACAACCCTGCTTTTGTGCTCCACTTGCCTCAAAGTTGGTCACACGGCTCTGGGCTTGCACGGAGGCTACCATGGTTCTTGGCAGCAGAGATACATGTTCAGTAAGACCAGCTCTGGTCAGGATGGAGTGTTAGAGCTGCGGTCTGTTCTCAGTTTTAAATGAACTGTATTTAAATTTGTTAAATAAAATTAAGTATGGTTTTTAAGAGCCAGAATACCCTGCAACTCCATTATCAGAGCCAGTGCGCATGTTTGGTGTTTCTCTCCTAGCCTGAATCCTCCGGTTACTGGAACAGAAAGCAGGGGCTGAGCAACTTCTCAGAGACTCTGAACAGATTCACAGCTTCAGCTTCATCTCTCACTAAAAAGGTGGCAGCTCCTCAGTGACTGTGGAGCTGATGGGTTAAAAAAAAAAAAAAAAAAAAAAAAAAAAAAAAAAAAAAAAGCACGTTTTCATAAATTCCACATTTCTCTTTAGAGGGACACAACCACAAAAATCTACAATTTCACAGCAGGTGTAACTAGGAAGTATGAATGTGCTCTCCCATTTACAGCTGTGTGTGCAATCCCTTTGCTTCTTGTAGAGCCAAAATCTGATTGCTGCTGCTTTACAAGGGGGAATTTCATCTTCAGGTGCTTTAAAGTGAGGGCAGGGGTGGGAATGGTGGGAAACTCTCACTCCTGCCTGACCTGAAACAGAATTATTTTTTGATTGAGGAAAAAACACATCTGACTTTTTAAAACTCTTTTTTTCTTTTCTGAGAGAGAGATAACCTCCATATTAAAACTTAGTGGAAAAAAAGCTCGAAGTTAACTTATTTGACAACCAACTTGGCTTCCAACAAGTGAACAAGTCATGGCCTCTTGCAGACTGAGTTGCTAAATTCTGCCTGGAAGCACAACAACAGTTTTCCACACCTGGTTACTCACATGTTCACTATTTTCTCCCTATCTAATTATAAAAACAAAGAGGCCAGTAATAACGCGTTTTTAGTCACTGGAGAGCTGGGCTCAGGTTTCGGTTCAGATGGCTTCAGTTCTCTCTCTCTCTCCCCACCTCCAGCGTTTTTTTACTCCCCACATTCACCAGCCTGTCCGTAACATCATGCACAGTCGCCCGAGCCATGGGTCCTTGGTAGTGCAGGCAGCTGAGCTTCTGCATCCATCAACGCAACAATGGACTCTGGTTCCTTCGGGGCCCATCCTCTCTTCTGAGCTTACTGCCAACAAGCAAATCCTTTACCTGGGTCTAGTGGAAATTAAGATGCCCAAGTGCCCGGGCCATCGTGTCCCCAGACATGCAACCAGGAATATTCAAGATGAACCAAACACGGGAAAGAAGCTCCCATCAGTCCACGTACTGGGTCCTTCCTAAGTAAGGTATGTCAACAGACTGAATTATCCGTCCTGCAGTGCGTTCCTCAAAAATGACAATCTGCAGGAGAGAGGGACACGTAATGTACCTTCATACAAAGACCGAGTTACTTAAAAAATTCATAGAGGTAAAGGGCATACAATCACGGCAGGGGAAGGAAGCATCAGTTGAAGAGACCGATCAATATTAGTCTGAGCAGTAACTGATTCTTTTGCAGCACTACATGATGCAGAAAATGAACTAGCACCAAATCAGATTTGTCTTGATTTTGAACTTGATGCCGCACTTTGAAGTTCAGCTGGCATCCTCCTCATGTCTTAATGGTTGTCAGAGCCACGTTCTCAGCTTTAGAGCAGCACCTTCCTTAATTTTCACGGATCTTAGGAGATAACAGTCTCCTTCCTTTGTTGTAGTGCTGGGTCTCAGCTGCAGATAGCTAATTAATGCACTTCACGCGTTTTTGGAATGTGACCCAGAGTAGGATCTTTACTAATACGAAAAAGAGAAACCCCACCAAAGGCTCTCACCTCATTGTTCCCTTTCTGTAACCAGGGGCCAGGAAGGTAGAGTGTTTCCTGAGGTCCAATTTTCCAGTAGCGGCCGAGGTTGTGACCGTTGACAAACACAACTCCTTTTTCCCAGCCCTGGAATCAGGACACCACACAGAATGACTGATGAAGCTGTGTCTGGCATCCCCACAGGAAACTCAGCCTACTTTAGCACTTGCACTCTTTCTAGCCACTTCGTGCAGGTTTTCCATTCATTTTCCCTGTACAACTCCCTGAAACCAGGAACATTTAAGCAAGCCTTTTTGAACGGGAGTTATCCTTAAGGCTCTTAGAATTAATTAAAAAGATAAAGCTTTCAAAAACAAGCAATTTGTGATTCATGGTCACACAGAAAACTTGATTCAAACAGGCATATCTTTATTTCTTCCTAAGCACAGAACATCTTCCCTCACCTATTTCCCAAGTGACAGGACTACTGTATTGCTATTGACTAGCATAAATTACAACAAATCATAAAAGGAGAGGTGAATGGCACAATAATGATTAGCTTGAACCATAGGGGGTGGCTCTAAGGGAGTGAAATCAGAGGAGGAAATTTAATAATAGTTAATATCTTGTCTTGTGTTCTGTGCAAGAGGAGGAATCTTCCCCAGATGCAAGACGTGAATGCTAACTCTCATGCTGTGTCTACAAAGAAGCGATTCTTCCCAAACCACATGAAGAGACAGGGATAAAACTAGCACCCCCTTTATTTTTTGTGGCCATTAATCTTCTGCAACTAGAAAAGAAACAGCACTTGTGTATCAATGAACAAGACTAACCATTCATCAGCAGTTCTGCAGGGTCAGCGTTGCCCACGTTTTCTCATCACGGCCACCACAGACTGAACAGAATTACCTGCCAGCTTTAGGCTTCTGCACCCTCAAAATAATTTGCAAGATAATTTTCTCAAAGATCAGAGGAAGACTAGACAGTGGCCTTGACTCATGCAGAGCTGTTACACAAAGCCCTCTCTCATCAGCTTTCTGAAAACCTTGAAGGAAAAAAATGGCGGGGAAAGACAAAGACTTGCCTGTAGCTTCAAGAAAGTATCCTGTGGCTGATGCTCTATCCACAGCCTTCCACGAAAAAAAGCAGGACCCATGAAGTAATCTGGGACCGCACTCCATCCAGCAACTTGCTGCAAGCTGTAAGAGAACAACCAAACTTAGCTAACAGCAGGGAAGCACCAGGCAGCACTGGGAGATCCAACAGAAGCCTCAGGATCATTTCAAACCAACGTGGATGAGCTTTTATACAATAAAGTTGCTAAATGCACGTGGCCTGCACAGTCTAACCTAAAACCTGAAGAACTGGTACGATACAAAACAGACCTTCCTGCCCTGATATAACACAGCAAGCTAGGTGGTTTTATTTTATGATAACCACAGAACCGAGGCTTGCTAAGGCACAGACTGTGAAGTTAGGCTCGATGCAGTGCAGCAAAGCTGACACATTCTTTACAGGTGACTGGAATTTGAACTGCTCTTTGCATTTACATATGACGGCAATGTGTTCAAGAAACGTTAAGACAGCGCTCACAGCACTGCATAGAGCTGATGATCAAACAATGATCTAGTCAGGAGTATCTGAATACTTGGCTGGAATCATTACCCATCCTTCAATACAGACAATCTCAGGCATTTTTCTTGCACGCTCTCCATAGATCTACTGTCCCCTGAAATTGTGCTAAAGCTTTAGCTGCAGGACTCACAACGTCTGACTGTGTTTGGGATCAAATGTTTGGGATTATGCTGAAGTTGTGTCATGCAACTAATACCTGGGTCTTGATCCTGTTTAAAGCAAAGAAAGCTTGGTCTGCCAATCTAGAGACAGCATTTTAATTTTGTATGCAATTACAAGAAACCAATCCTATCACGGAACATGAACACATCTGTGCAAGTTTGCGGTAACTGGGGGCAATCTGACAGTATTTCTTACCTGTGGCAACAATTTGGGAGCAGAGGACAAACAGAACAGCAAATAAGGAGTGTAGAAGTCCCACAGAAGCCTTGAGCTTGTGTCAGAACACATTCCTTCCGACCCTTATGAGCTGCATCTCTTGGAATCAGGGAATTTATTGATCCAGTGCAGCTTAACTGCTGCTGAATTATTCAGCTAAAAGCCTATGACAATTCCTTTCACAACACCACGCGCTCCATCCTCCTACGCAGCGACTGTAAGCTGATTGTGTTTCACTGCTACTGGTCAATTGCCAGTAACTGACGGTAGCGTTGACTAATCTTGCTTTTTGTTTGGGCATGGCAGGTCACTCGCTGTAATGTCCCTGACTGGAAATACTCTTCTAAAACAACTCTGCAGACAAAGGTTATGCAGGTTACCCCATCAATAAGAGCCCTTCATGTAGTACCCCAGCACCTGTTAAGTTTGTCCTCAAGATGCTGTGTGTTTTCTTTTTTTTCTTTTAAAAGCCATTTCAGTTTAACATCGCCTCCCTCTCCTTCCTACACAAAATGTGGGAGCTGTGATATCTTAGGGGATGCACATGTGTTATCTTCTTGTATTAACAACATGACTGAAAATAGTCTTTTTGGAACATTGGCCGGAGTCCACAGGGCATCTGTTGCCTTAAACATTTGCTAAGATTTTCTAACAGAAACCTAACGGAGGCTCCTTGACTTACCCCACAAGACTTATTCAGTCTTCCTTGAATTAAAGCAAAATAACTTCAAAAGCATGGAAGAGAGGAAGCCATCTGGACTTGTTAATGTACTATTAGTAGCTCCCTAGAATTAATCCTTCCCTCATGAGTTTAATTACTAAATATATCAGCCAGACTGCTAATTTGAAGCAAGGCACCACCTTCTCCAACACGTGGGTGTGCTGGGACCCACCCCTTTGGGTAAGCCACACTTTTACCTACCCGATCTAACCCTGCAATGCAGGCTGTGAGGAAGTCTTTAAACCCTCCACAGTGGGAATACATTTTGCCCCTCAGTGATGGCAGGGAGAAAGTTGTCTGTGCTATTTTGAGCATGGGTATCAGCAAGGAACTTCCAGTGCAAAAATTCACTGACCTACTTGTATGTAGCATTGCCTTTCTGATACACATTTAATTGCTACTGATTAGGTTTTGTACTGCTGCTAAACAGTTTCAATGAGCAAGAAAAATCTTTAAAATCCCACAAACCTTTTCATGAAGTCAGGTTTCATCTCCAAACTGTAAATCTTGAAGTTCCTCAAGGGGGTTTTATTCAAGAAGACGTCACCAATTAAGCCTGCAAGAGCAATGGGGGTAATGAAGAGTTGAAAAGCAGCTAAAGCTGATAGATTTTCCTATTTGAATGCGAGGAACAGCAGGAGATGGAAAGCAGCCACATTCTGCAATGGAATTAGAGTCCATATGGTCCCATTGCTCATCCAGACTGAGTGGAGAACATTACTATACTTTGGCCTCTCCACTCCCTCCCTTGCTTTAACTCACTAAGGCGTTAAACACCCTCCAAGCAGAAAACATTGCTGGCACGCACAGCAGATGGGGTTTTGTTGTTGCAGTTTTTTAGTTAGCTGCCCATGTATAGATTTTTTAAAGCAGTAGATCAGTTACTTCTCTAATAGGAACAGCAAAATTTAACAGGTGGAAGCAGTAATGTCCAGTGCTTATCCACTGCTTTTCATCTAGGGATCTTAAGACACTTTAACAGGTAATTTACCCTTAGCCCTCTCTTGTTAAGTAGTCTCCATAGAGTGGTCAAATCTTGGTCCTAGTCTAAGCTCCCTCCCTAATTACAGGGCTGCAGTTGAGACTGCCTAAACAGCAGAGGCTTTATTCACCTCCTCTGCAGTAAAATAAAATTAGTACAGTCACATGCCTAACTCCATTAGTCTATTTTGTATACTTCTTGCATACATTTCCCCACTAAAATAGAATCCTGGGGTTTCAACCTCTTCCAGCTCCACAAATGTATGTAATGGACTTGAACGTTTTAGCAAATTCTGCTCAACAGGATGCAATTCATTCCTCCTGAATGTGTTGAATATTGTGTGAGTTTTAAAATGCCATGATCCTTCAGTATCAAACCCCAGGGGAAAGCAGAGATTAGAAAAGGTCTTTTCTGTCTGAAGTAACACGCTTGCAGAGCAAGAGAAATGGGTACCCTAACGTCACCAGGCAAAACTGGAGTAGAATAAGATTCACTGATGGCTTTGTGTTTTTTATTTGTTTGTATGTTTTTTTGTTTCATTGGGTTTTGGTTTTTTGTTTGTTTGTTTACAAGTTCCCTCTATCTTACTGTCCCCCCGACATCCTGACTATAACTAGGATAGCTGCACTGGATCTTCAGCTTGATTCTGGGTAAAGTGCTCAAGAAAGACAGTTTTACAGTGCTTGATCTCAGAGCTATCTAGGACAGTTTGAGGCTACAAGAACAAAGAACCTAACTTACCTTTCCTCTGTTCATTCAGTGCCAGGCCATAATTGACACGACCACGGTTCTCTACTAAGAGTCTTAACTGCCTGAATCCCTGGAAGAAAAACAAAAAAAGAAATGGAAGAGCATCAGCTAGACCAGAGCACAGCATGTGCTGCATCAGCCATAATGCTTGATAAACAAAGGTCAGTAGAGGTGTTAAGGAGATGAGGTAGCAACCGTACCTTTGGCAGTTGCAATTCATCTATTTGCTGAGGAACTCAGTCTTTTCAAGAAAAGGTTTCTTTTTTTCCTTTTCCATTGAAATTTTAAGTACCATTCTGGTTTCACACACACAGAGCCAGAAATGGAGCTTGACACAGTGCAGGCATGTAGCTTTGCCATGAGTCATAAGAACAACATCTAGCACGTACACCCACTCACACAGTCCTAGAGGCCATGCACAGCTCTGTTAACATCCATCCAGTCAATATCCTATTTTTATTGCCAGCTTCTGCCAGCTTAAGGTTACCATCAGAGCTGGAGGGAGACACTCCCCCTCGTTTCATTTGAGACCCAACAGGTGCAAGAGCCCCCAAAGCCCCTGCTTTGTGCTGAGGAAGACGAACATGGACACGAACACGGAAGACTTCATTTACACAGAGCACCTACATTTGATGTTTACAGTTTGTGGGTGTGGTGGGCAGGCTGGCAAATTTTACACAGCAGGGACTGCACTGACTTGGATCTGCTCCATGGCAGAGTATTCAAAAAAAAAAGTATCTTAATTGCAAAGAATAACTTGGTAGTGAAATCGTGCTGCGTTTCACTAGTGAAATTGTGTCTAGTTAGGGTGTAACAGCTGTTCTCTGTGCCAGAGTACCATCCTAGCTAGTTAAATGGAGTACGTGGGGGGTGCCTTCTTGAGAGCTACGTCTCTTTAGAGGTCTTGGTTCTGTTACCCACATACTGTTGCTGTGAGCAATCCCCACTTACCTGTCCTTCAGGAAGGGAGAGCTCCACGGTGTTGTAATCCAGCTCACCAACATACATGGTGTTAACAAACACCTGCAGAACAGAGCACAAGGGAGAAGAGCAACATCTAATCAATTATACTGTAATCGTGTGTTGCATTGGTTATTTGAGCTGTATTTGGGGAGAAAACTGTCTCTACTGGGAACTGGATCCTAGGTTCCACAGCTCTGTTACTGATGCAGTCTAGTGGAAAACAGATTCACAAACAACATTTATCAGAACATTCAATATTCTCATGTTTAAAGATGTTTCAGTAGAAAGCTGAAAGGGTTGGGACTTAACTGAGAACTGAGAGAACAAGACACACTTCTAATCTAAAACCTCACATTTATTTTACTCCATGGTTGGCCCACTTTCTACCCAGCTGCCAAGATCAAAGCGTTGATGTACGTGAAGTTACTCAGAGTTTCCCTGTCCTCTTTTTACCTGTGCTCGGTCACGGACGTGGTCCCTCGAATGCAGGTGTCCACCACCAAATATGACAGTCTCGTAGAGTACATATCCATAGGACTGCCCACTGCTATCATTCAGATGGAGGTTCTCCATGTTAACTGGAAACTCTGATTTAACAGGCTGCAAAGGAGAAACAAGTTTAATGTCAGAAGTGGCCTCTGAGCATCGACAGGCCACTTAGTGGCAATTCACTGAGACAGGTGTTCCACTCTGCCACAGATTACATCTACCCCATAAGCCTCCAGAGGTCTGTTCCAACCTGAATTACCTTACAACCCCATAAAAGCTACAGCAATGAAGACAAGGCACCAGGAAAGGGAGCCAAGGACTTGCAAAACTGGAATCCCAGGAGAACAGAAGTAGCAGTAAAAAGTCTAAGATAAAAAGGTGTGTCTCCTTTGCATATCATTGAGAAAACATTCCCCACCCTTATCCTCACAGGATAACATGCCAGTGCACTGTCTTTTCCACCTAAGAGGTGATGCCTTTTAGTGCTGAGATGCATTAAAATTGGTCGTACTACCTGTATAAGAGACGGTAACACATCCCAGAGAGAGATGTATTGATGCAACAGGATTGCACCGTATGATGCCTTGCTTTCAATCATGGGAGGGAGAGGAAGAGGCTGGCCTGTGATGCAAAAGGAAAGAAAGATGGAACAACTATTTCAGATGCATAAGGTCACAGATTTAAGGCCCTTCTAGACTTCATTTGATCAGTCTTTCCATTATAGAGCCCTGTATCTGCTGCAAAAAAATAAAAAATAAGAAAGTATAAGCACTGGGTGAGAACTACAGTTATTCTGCAACAATGGCCACCTGTCTGGCTCTGGAACAGAAAACACTGAGGTACAGTAACAAAGATATAATATAACCAGTGGTGCTCCTTTCAGATTTGCACTTCCAATTAGCCAACATACACTTCCTGGCACAGACAGAAGCTGCTAAATGCCACCTGCCTGCTGATAGCAGACAAAATACCCAATGTCCCTGGTCCTCCCTCCCATGTGTGGAAAATGCTCCCAGGCAGCCAACCAGAGCCACAGGACCCCAGCAGAAGGGCCAGTTTGCACAAGTCTCTGATTTAGCGCCCTGGGCTAGAACAGCATTTTGGCTCTTGGATTTATAATTACCAATGATTGCACTGAAGAGTTGTCGAAGCTTGAAAAATTTGGATGTGTAGTCTCCAGCCTCTGTCAGCACAGCATCATAATCTGAAAAAGAAGCACACATCTGGGATGGCCTTCACACACACTGTCATCTAAGAAGTAAAAGCCCAAGACAATTAGCATCGTGTTATGGAAACTCAGGCTTTTATCAGCGTGGATGTGGCTAGACAAGCATACAGATGCTCTTAATTTGGAGAAGGCCCACTTACTGGGGAGCAACATCCTTCGAGAGATCTAACCTGCACGTACGTGTATTCATAATTTCACCCAGGATCAATCTTCAACCAAGGGCTGCTGGGATGAAAACAGTTTTACAGTACAACGTGGCTTGGTGAAACCAAAGACATAATGGCATCTCAGATCACCAGCTTTCACTAGAAAGAAGAGCCAGCCTGGACATAACATGAAGCAACACAATTATCTGTGACTTCTGTTCCCAGTCCAGAACAAGGGGATCCTCTGCACCCTGGAATGGGTGTGGAAATAGGAAACCCTAATGTAAACCCCCTTTTAGACTTCTGAGCCACATTCCAATTCATCTCTCCATGACAAAGGAGATCATGGGGAGACATCCTGGTCATTTCTCCAGGCTTCTGTCAACTCTAACTGGCCCAAAGGGGAGCCCGAGCTGCACTCTCACAGGATGTGTGTGGGCAAGGCAGTGAAACAAAACTCACCGTAACTGGTGACGTCTGACTTGTATTCATCAGTCTCCAAAGCACCGTTCATGAAGCCAAAGTTGGTGCCTCCATGAAACATGTAGAGATTGATGGATGCTCCTAATTTGAGGATGCTTGCTACAGTATTCACCATTTCTGTAAAGGAAGGGCAGTGCCAGGAAGACCACAGACCAAGAAGCTAGGCTAACACTCTTCCAGCAATTCAAAGCAGACAAGTATTCTGGTCCTTGTCAGTCAGGCATGCCTGTGTAATTACAGTGATTTGTATTGTGATTCATGCTTTGCCCTCATTAAGGGCAGCATGTCCACTGACATACTGGGACAGATTAATAAATGCAAATATACTTCTCATAGAGGTGACAGAGTGAAACTCATGGACATGAGCAGGAGTTTTGCTTTTAATCAGAAGAGCTGTAAGAGCTACTCAATTGTACTCCTAAATTCAACACAGCAACGATCTAATTCCAAAGACAACAGCAGAAGATGAACCAGTCATTAAAGTAGTCTTACATAGGTCTGCTTTCGCTGTACGTTGGATGTTCTGGAGGTTGTGGGGTTATTTTTTTAGCACTAGCTTTCCTTCCTAATGAGCTTCTACACTGGAGGAAAAATTGATACTTTACAGAAACTGCCATAGTTGCAGGAGACGTATATTTGCCATATTCCTACAAAAGGTAAAATAATTCTCCCCTCATAAGGAACGTTTATTTACTAGGCAAGTAATGTCATTATGATGGGGGTTTCAGAAAACTTCTGCAAAGATGGCCTTTTTGCAAAATACAAATAAAGTCTTCACAGTGTTTACATGAGCTCAGGAGGTGGAAGGGATGATTTAAAGCACTGGGTTGCATTTCTAACATCAACATAGAACAGCATGAAGCCTTGGGACACACTGACACTAACATCTTAAGATGTTTGGTTTTCTGCACAAGCCCATAGTGCCTTTCCTCAATAAATAAAAAGAAAAATGGTTTGGAAAACAAACATTAAAAAAGAAGCTGCTGTTAACCAACACTTCTAAAGAAAATCCAAGGCACAGCAACGTGACCCATTCACTGAGAGATTCTTCATTTACAAAGACTCGCACAAAGCAAAAGTTACAAGATGGAAGGAGTATTTGAAAAAGCTGTGAGTCATTTTTCCATAAGCATTTGCAGAGCACTAATTCCTCCCTCTACAGTACTGCATGGTGCTCACCGTCTGCATCGAAGACGTAGTGGGGGCCTCCCCAGTTATCAAACCAGCCAGTCCAATACTCCATTACCATCTTTGGCTGATCTCTCTGCACCAAAACAAAAACAAAGAGTTAAAATGGACATAGGGAGCCTTGCGCTCATCCCTGTTTTCTAGGGAATCACTATTCAAATGAAGTTTAAGGGCATGGTTTACAAGAACGGGTCTCAAGTTGGAAGAAAAAAAGCAGCTAAAGAGCTCTGGACAAATGAAGAACAAGACAATGTGGGCCAGTAACATCCAGAAAAGGCAGGAAAAGCAGAAAAATACTCTTCTAGGGATGAAACAACCACTGCCGCACACAATCAGGTGCTACCAAACAGTTCTGGCTATTGTTGTTTGGTAGAGCTGTAGCAAAAAGACAAACCAACTGTCACTGTTTAGCTTCTGCGAGAAAAAGACATTTATATATGTCTACTTATCAGGTACGCCACTGCCAGCTGAGAGTTTGCAGGTGCACTGCAGCCAATGCCTGCCAAGGTAGGAACAGCAGACCTTAGCGGCTTAATGCCTTTTTAATGCTGCATATGGTGCTGGCAGGAAAGAATTAGCCTTTGCAGGAATTAGGTATTCATTAAAAAGGCTCTGCACACAGAGCTATTGCTTCCTATTTGTCACTGCTTGCCAGCTACCTTAGCTCCTGTCGAATTCCACACGGCCCCATCACACCGGACAGAACAACGTGTGCTCGGCCTGGCTGGAGCTCTCTGCTCCTGGTATTTATTTCTAGTCAAGGCAAGTTTGGCATTTATTTGATAGGGGCTTTATCTGATGTCACATGAAATGGCCAAGGTAAGTGGCATTAAAGAAACTCATGTTTCATTAGGAGAAAACAACTGCAGGAGCCTGTAATAATCTACTTGTTCCAGGTTCAGAGCAGCTCTTGGTAATATGTTTAATCAATCCATCCCTAGTAAACAAGTCAAAGAAGTTTTATTGTCCTCTGGAATAAGAGACCATAACAAGAGGTAACAGCTTCATAATCCTTGCAGATATAAATGACAGGCTTCCTATCTTGTCAGTACTAAGTGTGACAAAGGAGGAGCTGTTTTTACTGGGCCGTGTTGTATTTGTATATTCAGTTTGTGGGGAAGGTGCCTTCTGTTCATTTGCAAGGGTTGAGGAGTTTTATAAGACCTAAAGAAAGCAAAAGCACATGCAGCAGAGCCTCTTTTGCCTGCACAAAAAGAAAGTTAGTGGCAGGATTCAGCTTTCAGCACGCCAACAGCAGATTTCATTTCACAGTCTAGGCAAAAGCCAAGGGAAGAGATCAGAAAAGAATCGATCGTGGCCAGGAGCACTCGTCAGTTGTTCACAACTTTCCAGGCTGACACTTGGTGTTAGCAGAGCAACAGGGAAAGAAGACAAAGGATGCAAGGAGAGAGAGAACCAGTCACTAGAAAACAAAACTTGTTCCTGCCTCACTAATCCAGCATCACCCAAGGTACTTTCTGCATCAGATGTTCGTTAGGCAATTCCCTCTCCCTTTCATGCTGATTCATATCTCTGACAGCACGGGGACTTCGAGGTGCTCAAGTGACACACGAAATGTGAATGTTTTTCTGCAGTGAGCGCTGTTACTGCCAGGTAGGCTGGGCTGCTCAGCAGGCAGGAAGAGCCTGGGACTGCACTGTGTGGAAGGTGCTGCTGTGAAGTTCCTGGGGAAGTGTTTCTGAAATCCAAGCGTTCCTCTGATCAGCTCTGCTGCAGGTCCTAGCAGAAATAGGACAAAATGCCTGAGGGAGCCAAGACTCTCTTCTACACAGCATGCCATTACCACGCTGTGTACCTACACTGAATTCGAGGCATTAAAGATGACTGAAATACCCCTCACAGAGTACCCTGAAAGAACTGCAGTAGGTCAGCCCCCAGCATTTGATGAGTACATCAAATACATCAGTCCAGAGACATCAGTCCAGATGCCTCCTCTTGGGGGCCTCCACAGCATCAGGGTACCAGAGCTTGGGAGAGAGACCACTGACCTAGAGAGAGGACTAACTGCAAAGTAGGATCACTGGGTATCAGTGCTTCAACACAGAGATAGCAATGAAGGTGGGAATTAGAACCTAGAAAGCCAAACAGCTGAACTTTGTGCTGCCTGGTTGACAGTTGTGGCTTTTTCTTGGGGATCGGCAGCTGCATACGGCACAGAACCACAGAAGCCCTGGTAGGCAAGGCAGATCAGGGCCTTCAAACAGGACGCCTGCTCAGTGATCCAGACAGCTCCACCAGCTTTGTGCTTTGTATTCTCCTTTGTCCTCCCCACTGGTACACATTGGACCAGCACTACAGAAAATATGTTTGCCAGAAAGCCTTCTGGAGAGTGCCTTCTCCTGCCAAAACATGTTCATTTTAATTACTTAATCAATCACTGAATATTCAGAAAAGAATTACCAGCCACTCAAATCTGTTAGGCATTAAAGAGGACATACACAAGCAGACCTGCAAATTCAACCAAGGAAAGAGGAATAATTTAGTTTCGTGTAGCTCGTGGCTTTGTGACAAAGTGCATCTATCACCAGATGCCAGAGTCCTGTTCTTTTACAGCAGTTGGTGTGGTTGTGCCATGCTCTAGCACAGTAGCTGGACTGATGCCCCTCCAGAATGTTCTAACTCGTTACGTAGGAACCTTTTGCAGACCCAGTCCTTATAAAGCCTGAGTAACAAGGGGTTTGCTGCCTTCACTCAAAGAGTAGCAAGAATTCCAATTGTGGAGCACCAATTTTCTCCTGAGATGAGGCTAAATGCACAGGCCTTTGAAACTTCCTATTGCACAAATGACAGGCTCTAGGCTTAGCTTCATAACCATCATAAAAGTGGAAATGGCCCCAGAGAAGCTGAACAAGAACAGCAGTTCCCAAATACCACTCACAACAGTGTCCTGGAAAATCTGGATGAACAAAATATGTTTGCATCTTACCTGTACTGTGTCCAGATATTTCAGCACACCGGGTTCCAGTTTCTGAAAGTTAACAGTGGCCAGTGCTATCAAGGAAAGAAAAACCTTTATTAATTTAGACGCATACAAAGTGTTCTCGCCTAGGGGAGCACCTCTCCAGGCACCAGCTCAACACGAGCCCAGGGGGAACAGGAACATATCTGAACCACCAACACAACCTCCTCGGAGATTTCCCATCAAAGCCTTCACTCCGTATGCAAAATCTAAGTGGACCACAGCACACACTGGAATATTTGCAGGGCAGCTTTTTAGCTCTGACATTCAGAGATACTAGAAAGAGAGAGCATCAGAGCACCTCACCGGCTGTCACAAGCTTTAATTAGAGGCTGTAAAGCACTTGGAGATCCTCAGATAAAAGGCACCACATGAAGGCAAACTTATCATTAGAAAGTCCTATCTGGATGCCGCACTGATCTCCCAGGCTTTAGCCGCAGGAATCTCTACCTAGGCAATATCTTCCAGCTTGTCGTGCCTTGGGGGTGGGTGAGAGGAACCACAGAGCAAGTGAACCAGACAGAAGTTGTAATTGGAAGGCTTATCTGGGCTCCTGCCCTGCACAGCACGGGGGAACAGGCATCTAGCTGGTGTGTGCTGCATGTACAGTGAAAGTCAGCACATGAGCTTCAAGCACCAGCATGGGAAGCCCGGTCTGCAGCAGCTGATGCATCCCAAGGCAGTAGTGGTACCCACATCCCAGCCCCTACGAGATGTTAGATTCATTTTCCTGCTTCTCTACCCCTCAGTCACTCTGATGTTTCTCCCAAGAAACTTTGAAATTGCAGGAGCAATGTGATCCTGTTTTAAACACTGACTCCTTACCGGAGAGCTGGTATCAAACCCAGCCCCAGTTGTGTCAGACAGAGCACTTCAAACAGAATACTTCCAGAAGCAAAAGCTTCTCACTATTTATACCTTGATGTTAATAGGCTCATCTACATAGTGTGCTGAGCTGAAGAATTTAGCACAGGCAAACACAGTGGGAAAGCAAAACAAAATGTGGATTTAGCATCGATGGAAGGCATTAGCTTGCGAGCTTGAAGGCAAACATGTCTAACTCTGCTCTGCACACAGATTAACAGCACACGACTGAAAATGATGTAAAAGGTGTGGAGAACCAGTCCCCAAGCCCTTATCCACCCTTCCCACAGTAGGTAATTTCCAAACACACATCGCTTTCCGATGTGGTGCAGCAGCTATGGTCTGGAGGGAATTCAGAGTTTTATTTTGCCACCCATCAGCTCCCAGGAGGGCTGTTCCAGGCCAGCTTAGAGCCACCCAGCTCGGCATTCTTGTCACTGCCTGTGCCACGAAGGGAGGAGGACTGTGGAAGCTCCACAGATACCCAGAGCGAGAATTTTTCCCAACAGCATGGGATGTCCCACTGTACCTGTGAGCATGAAAGGGACCACACCAACCAAAGCTTTCCTTCTCATTCCCCAAAACACTGCTACAACCACTGATTAAGTGCTAGGCAACAGCTTCGTACTCTCAGGTCCTTCTACAACACACAGTTTTCTCTGCAGAGCGCCAAACTGACTGCTCCTGACATTAACAAGAATCTAAATTCTTCTTGAAAAGAAATCAGTACACTATTGAGCAACAGAACAAACTCACAGGACCACAACATTTTTCAGCTTCTATAAGGAGTCTCCTCTCTATTTTCTTAAGCATTCTCACACTGGATTCTGTTCTCTCCCCCTTTGCATTTTCATAACCGCCTTGCTGTAGCACTCCGAGCCCTACTTATCCCATGCATCTGATTACTTGACATGTTGACTCTAATGAGCAGATTGTTATGACATCTAAGAGGCAAATTGGTATCAAAGAGCTCTCAGCATGCAACACGCTGGAAAAGACAGCTCCAAGCACGAATGAGCTCTGAGGCAGTAAACACTCCCAGAGAGGATGGTGAGGGCTCGCGGGGCATTTCCACACCAGCCCTTCTGAACGTCAGCTTGCTGG
The DNA here is from genome assembly GCF_009819795.1 of Aythya fuligula. NCBI lineage: Eukaryota > Metazoa > Chordata > Aves > Anseriformes > Anatidae > Aythya > Aythya fuligula. The sequence continues at coordinate 3,180,317 of NC_045580.1, read as the reverse complement.
CAGGATGAGGGTGACACGATGTGGTCAAGGCTGGAAACTGCTCTGCTCCAGAAATATAAAATTAAGAGGGTCGCCGTACTTCTTGTGAAGGCCCGTGGATTTCAGAGCTATTGAATTCGTCCCTCTCATACTTTCATATAAAAATAAGAGGAGGAAAAGAAGGATGGAAGAAAAATTTTCCTTTTAATCATTTCCATGCCTGAGATTAGAAACTTAATGGTATTTATGATTGAGTGACAACAGGAGAACTCAGGACTGTACCCTGAACACTTAATTTGGGGAAACAATGGCTACTCAGGCAGGCAATTGGCAGAAACACCCAAGAGACCACAGATCAAGTAGCTAAGTAAATCCCAGCTGAGCTGCATTCGGAAATCTGAAAGCCAGCATCACCCTATACCCCCAAGGAGCCTGATTTAGGGCACGGTGAGGCTACAACATCTGTACCTCCATTTTTTCCACAGTGAAAAGCAGGAAAGATGCTAAGCAGTGTTTTATACGCTTAATGGATTTACACGTTTTAAGGGAAAGAGGAAGTGGAAATCCTTTTGCATTGTGCACATCTGATACCCTCCTAGGGATGTGCTCTATAGAGCGCACTCACTGAGAACACAAGGCTACCTCAGAAACTACTGCTAGGCTTCCAGAAAGTTAGAGTTCAGAAGCTAGGCTCTGATGGACTCTTTATCTTCTTAACTGCAGAGCAGGTATCTTAGCACTAAATTATTAGCAGTAGTAATTGCTGGGAGACTTATTTAACGTAGATTCAAGTGAAGCAATAAGCAGTAGTATTTTCAAAACCAGCCTTTTAATCTGGTGGAAACAGCATGAAGAAATGCTAGGCACTGCCATCTTCTGACTAACCTCTCTGGGAAGTACTGATGCCCTGTATGAGACATTTAGCCTGCACGTATCTGAAATCCTTGAAAGCAGAGAGGCTGCCTCCCTGTGGAGCAATCCTGCAATCACTGTTACACTCTGTAATGAAAACATTACTCAGTCCTTCTGAGAAGGGGCTGGTTTTGTTCAGCGTGTGTACCACACAGCTGAAGGGGTCCCTCCTCTGTGGCTGGAGCTCCTACCACAAACAGGAGGCAGTTAGGGGCGCAGCTTGGTGAATGAAGCATTCTGCTCTCCTTCAGGGGCTGCATTTCTCCTTTCAGAGGCTGGGGTTGGACTAGATGATCTTTCAAGGTCCCTTCCAACCCCCAACATTCTGTGATTTCATCTGCTGCCCCAACAAAGAACACGGCCTTACCTGGCTCTCCTACAAGCACATACCTCCTTCCACTAAGCCAAAGGATAACCCGTTCTTGTTGTCTGAGGTCATCAGCAGTTCCACAATCCCCCTGCTTAACAGGGCCTAAATTAAAAAGAGGGAAAACGTTTGTGTTAACAGCCTGAGTTTTGTATTTGTCAGGATATTAAAGCATTAAACTACATTATCACCTTCTCTAGTGAAAGCAAGACAGGTACTTGAAATCAGTAATAGTCCAATAAAAAAATATTATCCCTGTGACACCTCTCGTTACTCCTGAAGTTTCCCTGCCTATTTTTTCCAGCTCAAAAACAACTGAAAAATCCTGTTTTGTTTCTAAAAGCTGGATCAGCTTCTCACTGACACATCAGAATTTTATCTGCTGAAATTGGTTTAATGATTTCACTGCATTCCATGAAAAGAAATGCTTTAGGTGGCAGAATAAAACCAAATCACCATTCCTTACAGTCTAACAACAGAAGCTGATAAGAGAAAAAAGTTGGTTTGCCAGTGCACGTATCCACCCCAGGACAGCTCAGGTACCTTTGCTCTTGAATAATCCTGCCTGAACAAATTTATGAGTTCTTCAGTATCACAGGGCTGTCTGCAATAGCACTCTGAACTTTTTTTACAATGTATGCACACCCAAGGTTCTTCTGACTAGGGGTGTTCTCTTACGCTTGTCCTTTGAAAGAACAGCAGTTGGTGTGTGAAAGAGGGGTTAGGAACTCCTAGGTGCAAACTAACCCCTTTCCATTGCACCTGTGTTGAAAGTGACTCCATCAGCTTCAAGGAGCTCTGAAAACAAGCCTTCAAACTCTTGATACTCAATTACTAACTGTAAAATGGTGATAAAGATAGAGGAGTTCACACAGGAGTCACCCGTGTCACATGCACCAACTAGTCAGTGTCTGCTGTATGTTTAAACAAAGCTTTGCAGGTTGCACATGCCCGTACACGCTGTGCATACAGAGCAGACTGGAGCCTTACACACAATCTGCATTAAAGACAAACCCAATTCTGAGTTAAGACAACCTGGCTAGTTTATCAACGTGTCATCACTAAATGAATACCTGAACAGCTACTATTACCTGATAAAAATCAGCTGCTGAAGACACTGGAATTTCTAACAAGTTCTATTAAGATGACTCTTTGAGCACTGCATTTAGTGCTAAGTTTTTGCCTTCCTTTTATTTTTTTTTTACTCATCAAGCGCAAACCAGAGCAACGGCAGGGAGCCGAAACGCATTGAAATGCACTACAGGATTTCAGAGTGCAGCAGAGAAACCAGGAATAGCAGCAGCGTCTGAGGCAGACACAGGTGTGTGCTCAGCTAATCCCAGATCACACTGTGTGGACGAGGTGGCAGCACACCCTTTGATGGCCTAAACAGTTTGGAAGGTGAAGACACTGCACCCAAAAGAGCAAGATACAGACAGGGCTTTCAGATGTTGTGTGAGTTGGTTTTGTTGGGTTTCTGTTTGCTCATTTTAAATGGGTTATACTAATTCCAGCAGGATCACAACATGGTAATACATGCTAGGTGCAGATGTGAAGCAACCACCTTGCCACATCCACAGCTCAGGGCCCAAACCTCAACAGACCCTGTTGCAACCCCCTGCAAATCCAGCTTTCCCACATTTTCTTCTTTAACCACAGAGTTCCTCAGATGTACATTGCCCACAATACCAGAATCTAACAAACCAGCACTGCAAAATACACCCACATGCCTGGCAAGGAAACATTATCTGTTCCAACAAGTCCGTGAAGCATCGTGAGCTCTTTCATCACTGAGATATGGAAAAGCAAGAATGGGGTTGGCACACTGTTCAGACACCAGTCTCTATGCCCCATTCATCTAGGGCCCTGAAAGCCATTTACTTACATGCTTATCACTGGGTCTAGGACGTCGGGAGGGAAACTATGTAGATAAACAGACATTTTTGACAGTATCAGCTCAGGCTGGCAATTAACTAACTTGTTTGTATGTGTACTCCATATTTAACTTTCTAAGCAGTAATAAAACACTCCACAAGATGGAGTTAGTGCAGGAACAAGCACGGCTCTAAGCAGATTAGGACTCTTGCCATGTGATTTCTTTGGTTAAAGAGCCTCTATACATTTTGAGCAATAAAATGACCTGATCCAAAACTACCCTCAGGGCGCTCAGGATAACGCTTGAGTACCCTAAAAGTTTCAGAAGGATCTGATAATGCTGTAGCAAAGGAGCAGGGGACACACAGTTCATACCCATACACTGCTGGATGGGTAACCTCTCTTAGGTGCTGTAACACTTTAGGCATTCAATTAAAAGAAATTAAAAAAAAAAACAACAAGCAAGCCTTGTGAGACATAACTGCAGATCTTGTTAACTGTCTGCCTTGCTACCGTACTGGGGAAAAATGGACAGGTCAGTCAGAACCACGTTAGATTCGCCTGGAGAACCTCGCCTCTTTGGGTACTGGCCAGCACTTGATCATGCAGCCTGGAGGCAGGGAATCATCAGCTTCTGACTGACAAGAATAAGGGAGGCATTAGGCAAATTAACCTGCCTGACACTGAGCCTCAGATTGCACAAGAATGGAGAAACCCTTCTTAAATGTCCAAGGGAAACAGAACTGGACCAGCAGGAGACAGCTTCTTCAAGGCCAGCTACGTATTATGGATACTCCATTTCCCTACTGCCCTCTTCTCTGGAACCCATGAGCACTCTGGTTTGTCAGTAGTGAGAGGTGTATATGGGGTCTTGTCCTCTACCAAAAGAAATACCAGGGGAAATCCAGCTGGATTATGCACTGATGCTTTCAAGGCTTCCTGAAGTCACACTCAAAAGTTATTCAGAAGAAAGTGCCATAAGGAAGGAAGTTTGTGTGTGAGATTCGTCACAGAAATAAGTAAACGTGCCAACATTACCATTTTAACATAGGCCATGTAGTTCGGGTCTTTGGCATATGAACCATACTCATTCTCCACTTGCACTGCAATGATGGGACCTCCTTTCTTGTACTGTTGGAAAAGGAAAGGAGAGGTTCACTGTGGTTTCTAATCAGAAGGACCAAAATCACGGTGGTGCTGGCTTGCAGGAAAGATGCACAAGTCTCAGATGGAGTCAGCTCCACCCATATCTCCTCCCAAAGTCTACAGAACATAATCAAATGGCTCAAACTGCAGAGCTGACACTGGCAACTACAGCTGACAGCGGTTCCTAAAGTGAAGCTGGAAGATTCGCTGTTGCTTCAACAAGCTGCTGTTACAGCCCAGCAGTTGTCTGTGTAGATAATCCCCACTTGTGGCCAGAGAGGGAAATGGATTGTACTTGCCTGAAGAGGGACTACAATAGGCATTAGATGATCAAAATAGGCATCCACAGCCTCGGTGAAGCCCTTGTACGTTGTCCTCAGTTGCATCTCTGGGTCTTGCAGGAGCCAACTGCAAGAAAAGCAGCAAACAGGATCTATTAAAAAGTCTCATGTCCATGCAGAACTGCAAGAGGTAACACCACTCATTAAGTCATATTTGTGCAGGAATCATCAATCCTTTTGTGCCACTTGGCTAAGCGCACAGTGCAGGTACGGACAACACAGTGAGTCAGTGAACATCACCGTTTGTGGTTTATTCAGTTTCCTCTTAAACCCTCTGCCCAACCAAAACACATTCAGATTGTGGGTCAAAAGTTTTTTCCTCTTGAGCAGAAACTAAAAGTGGAATGCTATGCTGGATACTTTCCACTACAAAAACATAACTGTGGAAACAAAGTTACTGCAGCAGACATTTATATGGAAATAATGCAGAAGGTAAAACAGAGCCCTGCTTGCTTTTCACGTGCTGTTTGCAACAGCAAGAGAAAGTGTTTGCCTAAATGATGGCTTCAGTGGATATTATGGAAGAGAAAATGGGCAAGTTCGAAAGAAACTTTGTATCTGTACAGCACCCTGTAATACAGGAAGGGTCTGAAACCCCTTCCTTTCATTGCTGAAGGAAGGACCCCTCACAGAACTGCAAGTACGGGGTGTACATGGAGTGCATTTGCCTGGCTGTGTGTGCCATGAGCAAAGGGATATTTCACGACAGGAACGTTTTTACAGAATCATTTTAAAAGCTAATCTGACGAACTGGGGCTACCCACCACTCATGCTGTTAAATGAGGAGTCCTGACTGCAACTGCCAAGCTGTTACCCTTCTTTTAGTTCTGCATTTCAGGCTGAGCACTGAGATGTAAGCTCATTTCATTAACTTTCCCAGTAAGACTTGAAAGTAAGCTTACCACTCTAAAGGTTACTTGGAATTCCCTGCATCCCCAAGGGCGCTCTACAACCAAGTGCTCTCTCATAAAACTCCAGTCATCATTCAAAGCAAAGGCTCCCATAATTAGTCCCACGGTTTCAACTGCTGATTTACAGGATTTAGTTAGCTGTTTGGGGCTACCACAGAAATGGGCAATTTGTTTAAGCGCAGAACAAAGTGCTGCTGTGACAATTTAAGCAGAGTAAGCTTGCCCCTTCCTTGCCTCTGCAAAAGGCATTAACTAATAGAGCTTCTAGTGGTTTGAAAGACTCAGCTCCTGCACACTACATTCAGCCCAGTGGGCTTACAAAAATCACAGCCTCTTTATGCTTCCCCATGTGTAAAATGAGACTAGGATAGTTGCTCTTTATCAGAATCTTTTTATTTGCCTGATAAAGAAACATTTCAGTGACCTGGCACCAACTGGCAACGTGTGCACTTCTCATAATGAAATACAGAACTTGCTACTACCTCTGGTCACAAGTAGCCATGCTAGCAGGAGTAAGTCCCTGACAAACAGTCACAGTTCTGCATCCGAACTATGCAGGATGCCAAAGGCAGGGCATACTGAAAAACAATGAAAAGATTGAAAGAAATAACCCTTCAATTTTGTCAAGTGTCTCCACTGAGGTTTTCGCTCTTCAAAGGTAAGGAAAACAAGTGCTACGTAGCCTGGCACTGGTTCCACTGGGATCTAGTAACTAGGCAAGCCTCGGTGCTGACGTATTCAACACAGCTCCCAAAGCCTCGCACCAACAAGCTGTGTATTTAAGAGAAAATATAGTAGGAGGTTGGAAAAGTTGGCTGGCACTGATAAAGTCTGGTATGTCATATATATGTTCTAGCAGGACTTTTTAACTGGGCCTGAGATAAAGCAAATTCTTACGTGAAGCTGCAAATATTACTATTCATATGAAGACAATCAAGTTGCAACAGCACTAGAAGATGGGTTTCCTCAATTCCATTTTCTTGCTGTGACCATTAAACCATAACACGGTTATTATTAAAAAAAAATAACTGCTCAAAGAAAAGATTATGGCTCCAGGCTTACTGTCTGTGCTCCACAGGAGAGCTCAATAACATTATAAGTATTCACCTGCTCTGGGGACACAGCAAGTAGTTCCCATCTAACAGACATCCGTTCTAAATCCTTGAAGGAGGCTCAGCTGTATGATCAGATGATTTTTGTGTGTTTTATTTTTTTCCCCGAGTCCCACAGGCTTGCATTAATTGAACTATTCTCACACCTACCTGGGCAGACCACCGAGGTCCCATTCAGAGCAGATGTAAGGTCCTGGACGCAGAATCACCCACAGTCCATTTTTAGCTGCCAGCGAAAGGAAGGCCCTAAAGATGCAAACAAAGTAATTACTGTCTGACTAAAGAATCCCTACTTCATGCACTGCTAACGTGCCAGTCACCATGAAATTTAGGTACCAGAACTAGAAGGTAATTGCTTAATGAAGCAACTGTACTGAATTGATGTTAAACCTGCAAGTTTTAAAGGACTCTAAAAAACAAAGGAAGAAATGAGAGTCTCCACTGCCAGATCAAGGTTTTGCTGGCAATGCCATCCTCATCCAGAGCCAACATGCACACCCTCCCCTCAAACCCAGAGTAGTTAATAACAGAGTTGTCTGTACCACATACTCTAGATCCAGGTCCTGAGTGAAGTCAAACTTCCCTCTTGTTTGTTCATGAAGGTTCCACGGCACATACCTGAAACACAGAGTTAGGGCAGTGCAAATGAAGTGCTGAAAATGGCACCGTGTTTGTGAAGTGCTGAAAAAAATCTGTGCAGTCCCTTCATTAGTAACAGATTCAGCAATCACAGCATGTATATATCACAAAGTCCCTGCTTAAATATTATCCGTGCCTTTCTTTCATTTTTCTGATAAGCACTTTCCTCGTTAAGGCTCTTTTCCTGTTCTCTGCACTACCTGAATTTCTCAAGACTGTCAAATGTAGTGAGATAAGCACAGAGAAGTGGCAATTACTGTCTACATTTAAGTGAAAAATCTACCTTAAAAGATATTGCAGTTATGTAAACCACATTCTGAAGACACAGGCTACAGTCACCTTAAAATTCGGGCCTTGTCTACATGGATCTTTCATTCTCCAGAGCAGCTTCTGAATCACAGCTGTGCTGAGGGCCTGACCCTTCCACATCGTGTCAGCATTTGGAAGGCACCCTCCAGTGTGTCTGATGAGTCAGGTCTGTGTTTGAGTGCACTGCTGAGTGTGATGGGTAAAGAAGACTCGAGTCCCCATTACTCTTTTCAGCACACTACAGTGATAAAGCAGCGTTCCCAAAAATGCAACACTCGGGTCACCACAGAGGCCCCTGAACACTTAATGCGGGCATTCCTCAGCTGTTCCTAAACATCCCAGCTGGAAATCCCCCTCATCAGGCACTACAGCAGATCCACAGGCTGCTTCGGGGTAAAGCTGCTGGCACAGCACAAAGGAACAGGGAAAAAATTGAACTAAGGGAACACCTGAGCCTAGAGCCCACATCCACCAGCTGGAGAAACTTGTTCAGAGAAGCACCTAACAGGCTAGCAGGGAAACGCAGAGAGCAGATGCTAAAGGTTGTGGCAGAAGAAGGAATTAGTTTTTCCCCATACTAAGTACCAAAAGACATTGCTAGGGCCCCATTAGCTCTCACGGAGCAGGGAATTGGCTGTTAGGTCCATGTCACGGAGACAAGAGAGTGGGGACACTTACGTCGTGAGGGTGTTTAAACCACAGGCTTTCATCTTAAGCATGCGGTCTTCCCAGTACTCCCTGGGGACTCGGAAATAGTGCATCGAGCCTCCGAAGATGCGAAACGGCATGCCTTCCAGCAGGAACTGAGAGTTCTCTGTCTGCAAGCCGAGGGTCCTCCCCCATAACCGCATAGGGATCAGCTCACTCCAGTTAAACCTAGAAGAGAAAGAGAGAGATGAGCATCCGGCCTCTGGTAAAGAGATCGACTCCCCTGAGAGAGACTGCTCATTTCACCCCACCTGGCAGGATCAGCTCTCACCTTCCAACCTAGGCAAACGATGCTTTTTGTCACATACAGCATACAGGTTTTCCAAAAAAAAATGTAAAACGGGTTAAAGAGCTGCCCAAGACGCGTATTTAATTCTCATTTCACTACTAACTTCCATCCTGAGTGCCTCAAGCCACTCTGCCACGCTCTGCGACTGAAATGTAACACACTCAGGCAGAGATCGTGAAACTAACTTGCTGCAAACACGAGATGGGGAAATTCTCGCTCACAACACTAGCAGAAACTTTTATGACTGCTGACATTTAAGGCCTCCTGCTTTGCTGTAGGATGACAAACACTGCCTGACTTTCTGATCCCCGCTCCAACAGCAATGGCATTTCAGTGCTGCTACCCTGAATGCCTCATGCTTATGAAAAATGGATGTCTTCATGAAGCGTGTGTAACATTAGAGTTGAGTGACGTGGTATTTGTGACAACGAGCACCACTCCGATGCCTTCCAACTCAAGGCATGGAAGAAATAAAGAACCCTCACCTGTCCACTAGGAACAACAAACTTTTTCCTTAATTTAAAGAAAACCCCTGGATCAAATTCATCACTCAGCACAGATTAAGTCTGCTGTCAGCACAGACTTATGTCTGCCTGTATTGCTGCTTATTTTAATTCCTTTATAACTTGTTTGGCAAAAGAACTGCACCAAACAGTGCGAGACACTGGGCTCCAAAACACCTACCAACTTGAATACTTGTGCTATCACAGCTTCATTCAGGTTGGTTCCTGCATGCAAGGAGCTATTCCTATTGCCCTGCCTGGCTCCCTGGTCCTTTTTGGCTGCATCAAGAGGATATTTTTTATCAACCAGCCCAGAACCAAAGCAGTTACACTGCCTCCATCAGACCACCCCAGTGCCACGACTCTGAATACACAAAGGAGTTGGACAATAGCAGCTTGTTCCTCGGAGACATCATCACAGCCAGATGCAAGAAATGAATTCCAGTCTCGAGAAAAGCAGGACCCACACATCTCAGAGAAATGTCACACTGGGAGAGGGAAATACCTAAGCCTCTGGCTGCTTTCTACTCTATCTGTAGAGCGGCTGTTAGCAGAGGGGGAGGACTTTTCAGAATTCACATCTTACAGGGATTACTAACCAGGAGCCTGCAGCGATTTACCTGTCCTCCAGCACAAGACAAGGGCACTACAAGCCAACTAAAGCTGAGACTGAACAGGTTGCAAGGGCTGGCTGACAAGCACAGAGTACCTGTGTAGCACAGCATTCTCACAGGCCTCTGAAACAACAGGCAGCAGGCACGGGTAATACCTGAAAAAGCAAGTGTAGGTTAGAAATTCCCTGCCTTCGGTCAACGAGCACTCGTGCTTTGATGGAACCGCTTACAAATAGTGCTGAGCAAGGAAATCTGACACACCCCAGGCAGAAGGTAGTGCAGGAACAGCAAAGCTGGTTTTTATGAGGATAGTGCAGCTGCAGTTTGGGGAAATAAGCATAAAACACGTAGCTGCTATATTCAAAGGGCAAAGGAACAGGATCAGAAATGCTTATCTACACGAGATAGCACGTACTGGCAGAGAATGATGACTTAAGGCTAGGAAACAGCAGCACTGCCCCCAGGGAGTTACTGTGAATTTCACCAGCAGGGGAGGTGGCTCTCAATCCACACGCAGAACTGGCTGCCTCTCTGCTCCAACTTGCAGTCTTGCACAGGTGGAAACTCCCCACATTGGATCCCAAAACAGCAGCTGTATCTGCCTGCTTGTGGTGAGCCCCAGGCAGAAAGCTCAGAGGGGTCAGGAGAGGCCAAGCTCCAATTACGAAAGTTTAGGTTGGAAACAAATAAGTTTCAAAGCCGCTTCTGAGCCAGGTAAAGCCCGAAGTTATACCTGCACACAGCACTGATGCTAACTGGGCCACCGGTGGCAGAGGGAGCGCAGCACTCGGGAAGCATATGTGGCCAGATAAAAATAAACAAATCACTTAAGCTCATCTTCTTAATCCCAGGCAGCACTTAGTTGGCAAGTTTTAAACAAGCTCCCAACCTCAAACCTCCCTGGCTCCAGTGCCTTCTCTCACCAAAGAGAACGGGTAGGAAGCCTCCAAGTCCCTGAGATTTTCTACAGATTATCCTGGATATCCTGAAATCCGCATCTCTCGCTACAATCTGTTCAAGTTGCTTCTCCAGAAAAAAACTTCCTTGACTCAGCAGAGTTTCATCCTGTTACCATGAGCTGGATTTCCATCGCTGAGAGCCCCCCTGGGCCCTGTACCAGCTCTTGAGAGCAATGCATAGCTCCCAGTAGATTTCTTCTCACTTCTGTAACGACAGAACATTTCAAAGAATCTTTTTTTTTTTGTCCTTTTGCTAAAGCTTGCTGGCCTACTTTATCCCTCTGTAGCCATTGATTCAAGAAAGTCTTTTTTTTTTTTTTTTTTTTCAAATTAATCTCCAACATGCCTTTGTCCCAAAAAGCAACTCAGTTATGATTTGTGAAGGAGACCTCGGTGGGGAAGCACCACATCTGCACATGCTGTAACTAATTCTCCTTCACTGTCGCTGAACTTGGACGGGTTCTCATTGCCACCACCTCTGGACAGCAATACCTGCAGCCAGCCATCTCATGGAGGTCACGGAAAGGAATTCTTGGGTATTTTGTGAAGCATGAAGCAGCCTGGGACTTAAACTCTGAAGCCAGGACCGCAGCACCAGCGAGATTGCACTGCAGAAATACTTAGCTATAGGTGACCGAGTCTGCCAGAGCAGAATCTTTGAAATTGGGTTGGACAAGATGTAGTCCTTAGCAGTTGGTCTTTATAAAATGTAAGTTGAAGCAGGAAACACTCCAAGAGGAATAAGAAAGCCATCAGCTGACTGCTAAGCCAGACAGCTACACTACAGCACTCATGCCTGTGAAACAAAAGCCTAGCTGAGCTCTCTCTGCATCAGAGATGAGATTTAGCTTTGGTATTGGTCTGCCATGTACCCAGAACAGCTGGGAGAAAAAGCTAACGGAAAAGAAAGTCAAAATGGGGTGGTGGTAGGGAACATCAAAGCTATTAGCTTTCCTTGGCAAGACTAAAGGATGTGCTTCAGAGGACAGAGGACTTTGCAGTTAATCTATAAGCCCTACTTAGAGCTGCCTCTGAGGAATTGGCTGTTTATTTTGGGCATCCTTTGCCTTCAGAAAAGTGAAAGCTTTAAGTTGCCCTCACTCACTGCTCGCTGCCTTGTGGCAAGAGAGGTCCCGACTCCATTCGACACGGCTCAGACCCGTGTTCCTCACCGCACGGCTCATTCTCAGGCGACCTGAGCCAAAGGAAAAAAACACTGGGCGCCGATGAACAGGGCGTTGAGCAGATCCACTCTTGGAGAAGGCTTCTGTGCTTTCACCATGCATCGGTTTTCGATAATCCTCTGCTAAGAACACCCGTGGCACAAATCCAAGCCCGGCCACAGCAGAATTTCGCCCCTAATCAAGCAAAGACTTCTCAGGGGTCTTCTGTAGCGTTGAAAAGCGGGTACCTGGCGCACGTACGGCCTCGTTAGGACACACATAAGGTGCAGACAGGATCTGGGTGCTGGTAAACCCAGCCTTGCTGTCACCCCCAGCGCTGTGCTGTCACCCAGCAGCTCCCTGGGCGTCGCGGTGCCTCAGGCAGGAGGACTGTGGCCAGCAGCAGGTCCTGAAGCGCTCCACCAGCATCTCCTTGCTCCGGAGGGGGCAGAAAAAGGCAGGAGGGGGCAGAAGGGCAGGAGGCAGCAGGCGCTGTGGCGATGCTGAGGGGACCCCGAGCGCCAGGCCGGGAAGGGGCTGAGGGGAGGGCGCTGTGAGGGGGCGGGCGCCCAGCTGAGGGCCAGCAGCACCCAAGGGTGCCGGGTGGGCGCCCCTCAGGCGCTGCCCCCCCCCCAAAAAAACACCCCACAGCACCCACCCGCGGACCCCAGCACCCCTTCACACCCCCCCTCCTGATACAACCCGTCCTCCCCCAGCCCCCCCGAACCCAAAAACCCGTCCGCGGGCTCCCACCTGCGGGCCAGCAGCCAGAGCACGCCCAGCAGCACCGCGGCGCCCCCGAAGCGGCGCTGCCGCCGCCCGCCACACGGCCACATGGCGGCCGCCCGCAGCCACGGCCACGGCGCCGCCGCCGCCGCCACCGAGCCCCCCCCCCCCCCCCGCCCGCAGAGCGGCTTTGGGCCGCTCCGCCCGCCCTCGGTCTCGTCCCGCCCCTCAGCCCCGCAGCGGGTTCTGCCATTGGGCGCCGCCAGCATGGGAGGGGAGGGGGAGGAGTTGGGGGACGGTGCCAATCGTGGTGTGGGGGGGGTGGAGGGGGTTGGGATGTGCCGGGTGGTGAGGGGGGGAACGGGGTTGGGGAGAGGGGAGAAAGTGGGGGGGAAAGGGAAAGAAAGAAAGGGGGGGGAACAGGGAAATGGTATGTGAGGGGGAAAAAAGGGAAGTAAAATGTGAGGAAAAAAAGGAAAACAAAATAAATTGTGAGGAAAAAAATAAAATTGAAAAAAAAAAGGAAAATAAAATATGAGGGGAAAAATGAAATCAAAATGTGAGGAAAAAAAGGATAAACTGTGAGAAAAAATAAACTGTGAGGAAAAAATAAAATAAACTGAGAAAAAAGGAAAATAAAATAAAATGTGAGGAAAAAGGGAAAACAAAATAAAATGTGAGAAAAAGGGGAAAAGAAAATAAAATGTGAGGAAAAAAATAAAATGTGAGAAAAAATAAACTGAGGAGAAAAATAAAATAAACTGAGAAAAAAAAAGGAAAATAAAATGTTAGGACAAAAAGGAAAACAAAATAAAATGTGAGAAAAGAAAAATAAAATGTGAGAAAAAAAATAAACTGAGGAAAAAATAAACTGAGGAAAAAAAGGGAAATAAAATAAAATGTGAGAATAAAAAAGGAAAACAAAATAAACTGCGAGGAAAAAAAATAAAATTGAAAAAAAAAAGAGGAAAATTAAAATAAAATATGAGGAAAAAAGGAAATCAAAATGTGAGAAAAAAAAAGGAAAACAAAATAAACTGTGAGGAAAAAATAAAATAAACTGAGAAAAAAGGAAAATAAAATAAAATGTGAGGAAAAGGGGAAAACAAAATAAAATGTGAGGAAAAAAATAAAATGTGAGAAAAAATAATCTGAGGAGAAAAATAAAATAAACTGAGAAAAAAAAAGGAAAATAATGTTAGGAAAAAAAGGAAAACAAAATAAAATGTGAGGAAAAAGAAAGGAAAACAAAAGAAAATGTGAGAAAAAAAGGAAAAATGCGAGAAAAAAAGGAAAACAAAATAAAATGTGAGAAAAAAAATAAACTGAGAAGAAAAATGAAAATAAAATGTGAGGAAAAAGAGGAAAACAAAATCAAGTGTGAGGAATAAAAGGAAAATAAAATGTGAGGAAAAAAGGAAAATAAGCACTGTGAGAAATAAGAAGGAAAACAAAATAAACTACATAAGGAAAAAAAAGGAAAGTAAAGTATGAGGAAAAACGAAACTAAAATAAACACTGTGAGGGAAAAAAAAAAAAGGCAAACCAGCAGCGGGGTTTACCAGTGTTTTACTCCCACAGACGCCGCAGGGAGCTGCTCAGAGCTGCTCCGAGCACAAGGTTCCCCCGGCACCCCGCTCCCCACCGCTGTAGTACCTCAGGAGAGGGGTGCTGGGGGAAGAGGAGTGCCTCTAAATAAACACGGGGCTCGGTTAACAAGCTCCTCAATTAATCAGTGATCCCTTCCTGCAGTGGTTTGAGGTGCGGTGCTTGCAGCGAACTTGTCCAGGAGGACGGGTTCCCAAGCAGAGCAATGGGCTCCTTCAAACTAAAGATTTCGCTGGTCCTGTTTCTGTCCCGGCTCAGCAGGTGGTGCTTCTCTTCCAGAACTCAGGATTTGCAGCCAGAGGCTTGTACTCAGAGCCACAATTTGTGTCCCCAAGCTGCACAACGCCAGCCTGGTGGCAGCAGCCCACGGGCACAGGGTGCTATGTCCTGCTGTGGTGCCCTCCGGTATGAGGCAGACAGACAGACTGCCGGCACCCTCTCTGCTCCCAGGGAGAGAGCAGGGGAGGGAAACAGACCCTGCTGGCACGGACGGAGGACACGAAGGCTGGAGGTTAGCTCCTCGGCTTCACACCTGTAACAGATTCCTGGCCACAATCATCCGCATCACCTCATTGGTACCTGCAGCAAAAGATAGGTTAGAGACAGTCTGGTTCTGCCCCCAGCGAGGACAAAAAAAATCCTTCCCTGATGCTCTGTCTACAGCACAGAAATGCTCTTTCCAGGCGGAGCAATTGAGGTGGGTTTTGGAGGTGTTGGGCCAAAATCTGGTGAGTGCCAGCACAGTGCTCAGGGCAGGGTTCAGAGGGATAGCTGCTGGTGCTTCTTTTATCTGGGCACTGAGAGGATGAGGTCACCAGGCACTGAGCAGAGCCAGAGCTATGTCAGCAGCTCGGTTCTCCATTTTACTACGTGATCCATACACAATATACAGAAAGACTGTAGGGCTATTTAGTATAGAAAAGATTGTGTCCCTACAAGGTACCATGAGGTGAAGGGATTTCCAAGGAGAGAAAACAAAACAGTTAGGAGGCCAAATTGAGATTAGGAAAGGCAACTGCACACACAGTTGTGCCCAGACACTGCCAGAGACCTCATGTCAAAGATTGGAAGGCAAACAGGAATCCAGGGATAGGAATGGCTGGGGACCGTCAGCAGGTGTCTGGAGGAGTAATCGGTTAAAACTGGACAGAGGCACTGCTAACAATGACAGCCAGAGATCTCCCCCTGCTGTAAGCCTCTTAAACTACACAGTGACTTCTCCAGATGGTTGGAGAACACACCATGAGCTCTTGGCCAGGGGATTCACACGCATGACATGCAGGAACACTTCATGCTCAGAACAAAAGTGGACTCTGAAACCCTAGAGTCAGTCATGTGGGAGGCAGGGGCCCCAGGAGAGCCCGTCCTCTCCTGGTACATGGCCAAGGCACTGCAAGTGAGAGCGTTTTACCTTCCAGTATCTGGTGAACTCTGATGTCTCGCACAAACTGCTGCACAGCATAATCCTTCAGGTAGCCGTAGCCTCCGTGCATCTGCAGAGCCTGGTTGCAGATCTAAGAAGACAGCATTGAGACTCACGTGGTGTTGAGGACAAGTCAGCACAGAAGCTCGGTAAGAACCCAGGAAGCTGGGCTCATTTCTATTTTTCCTGATCACCTAACCTCATCTCTTCACAGTCTGGTGTGATAGCAAGGAGCTTTCAGTCCCCATCAGTGCTGCCCGCAGTGCTATCGTGTTCCTTAAGTGCTGTTGGACATTAACGGTGCATTTATATCATTAATAGCAACACTGTAAGTGTGTAAATAACCAGGAAATGCTTTACTTAACAAAGGCATTTTTTTGCTGCATTTCCATGGTGCTACAAATACAAAGAACAAAACAACAGATCACCATCTAGTGGCCAGTCAACTGAGGAATCCGTTCAGTTCTTTGATTTCTACTGAAACATGAATCCATCTATCATTATCTATCAGCTTGGGACAGAAAACATAATAAATATGTGGAAAAAATGCAGAGTGCTGAGAAAATATGATAGCTTCTAAATGACACTAATCTAGGATGTGTCACAGTGCAGATTTCACTTTCCTTCCTTTTTGTTCCTTCTTGCTTTCTCTTTTCAGGCACATTTTGTGATAATCTTTTATTTCTCAGTGGTCCAGGGAAGATCACTTGTTGCCTACAAGTGATAAGCATGTTAATATGCATTATTACCACTTGAAAATAAAAATGCTCTACTCCCTGTCCTGTCTCCCTGCTTGGTCCCCTAGAACGTAATACAGAAAGCACTAGGAGCCAGGGGTCCTGAACTCTGGAGGCACTAGTACTGCTGCCTCTGCAGGGTGCAGAATTCTGTCCCATAAAATATCCTGGTCCTAAAAAGAGGCTTCTGGCTCACTGAACGCTCTCGGGGCTGGGGCTTGATAGTGTTAAACTTCTTTCTGACATTCTGAGCACCAAGAGCGGTCTCCAAGCTTCCAGTTATGATGCCAGCTGAGGTTTGAGCAACCTACCGCAAAGCATTCATCAGTAGCGAAGAGCTTGGCCATGGAGCACAGCACAGCTGCATCCTCACGTCCCTCCTGCAGTGCCCGCGCGGCGTTGCGCACCATCAGCCGTGCTGCCACCAGGCGCGTCGCCATCTCCGCCAGCCTGAACTGCAGGTACTGCCAGCAGACAGCACAGGAGGAAAAAAAATTAGGTCGTTGTCTTCAGAGGGGGCTGTGCTCCAACCCACACCCCCACAACCTGCAGACAGGTCTCAGGCCTGACACACTTTGTTACTCTGGAAAAGCACAATCCTGACTTGAAGCTCTGATCTCAGACAAAGCACAGCTCAGGGAGTGCAGAGCTGGTGGAAAAGTTACCTGATTGTTTGCAAGGGGTTCCCCAAACTGCTTGCGGACAGTGAGATGTTCCTGAGCCAGGAGAACAGAAGCATGAGCAGCTCCTAACGAGCAAGAAGCTGGTGGGAGAAGCCAAGAATACAGAGTGAGTGTGAAGCTAATGCAGAAAGGTGACAATACAACCCTGCCCTTCTCCTTTGGCTCTCTGCTGTCTTTCTTACCAATGTTTATCCTGCCTCCATTCAGCCCCTTCATGGCAATGCTGAAGCCCTGACCTTCAGCTCCCAGACGGTTTTCAACAGGAACGACGCAGTCCTCAAAGATCACAGCCCGAGTTGGCTGGGAATTCCAGCCCACCTGGGAAGAAACAGAGCACTGAGGAGCTGCACACATCCAGCTCCCAGCAGAGAGCTGCCCAGCCTGCTCCCAACCCTTGATCTCATGGCCAAGCTCCTGCAGGAGCACCTCTGAGCCTGTGGTCTGTGCGGTCTGGTGTCAGTGTGCTGAGCTAGAAATTGGAGTGTCTTTGAGAAAAGGCCCAGATCTGATGAACTTTGGTGTTCCTCAGACCAAAATCCTTTGCTTACTAAAGCGAAAGTTATTGTGCAACTTCACCAAAATTGGATGGGGCTTGGAAAAGAATATGCCAGGCTGGTAAGCTGCTCCCATCCAAAAAGAGATGCCTCGTGCTCTGCAGACAAACTCATCTCTGTCCTGCATTCCCCCCAGGGAAGCAGAGGAAGTGTCTCACCTTCTTCTCCTTCTTGCCAAAGCTGAGACCCGGGGTCCCCTTCTCCAGCACCAAGCAGGAGATGCCCTTGGGCCCTGGGCCTCCGGTGCGACACATCACCACGTAGACATCGGTGTCACCTCCACCGCTGATGAATGCCTGCAGAAGGGCACAAGAGGAAAGGGGAGGCTATTGAATGCTAACCCTGAGCCTGCAGCAGCAGTGGGGTACAGAGACAGAGGGGCAAAGAGCCCACTGCCAGGAGGTGATTAGTGCCCCAGCTGTACTGAGCCCTGGTGAATGCCCTGCAGAGCTCGGGGAATAGACAGAGTTGAGCAGACAGTAGGAAATGGAAAGGATGGTGTGACCCAGGACCCCCTGTGCATGCAGTGCCGTGCAGCAGCTTTAAGAGGAGCAGAGAGGTACCTTGGAGCCATTCAGGACGTAGGTGTCCCCTTTCCTCTTGGCAGAGGTCAGCAGCGAGGCCGCATCACTTCCACTTCCTGCTCGGGAGGTAAGGGAGCAGGCAATGTAGCAAGAGACCTTTGCAGCTGGAGCCTGCACGCTCTCCTGGGAATCACACCCCAAACCACTCAGGTTTGTATTCACCAACCCCTTCTGATCTTGTGGTGATTGCACAGGAGAACGTGGAAACAAACATCTCGCCCCCAGCTCCACGCAACGTTCAGGTCTGATAAAACCACGTTAGGAGCGAAGGAACGGTGAAGGTATTTTGGTTGGGGATGCTCACCTGGCTCTGTCAGGCAGTAAGAAGCAAATTTTTCCATGCTACAGAGTGAAGGGCAGAACTTGTGCCTCTGTTCCTCATTGCCAAAGGAGTCAATCATCCAAGCGCACATGCTGGAGCGGGAGAGAAGGAGCAGCAGTACGGTAAGTGTGTGTGAGCACGGCCCTGGAAGGAGGGTGGGTGATATAAGAACATCCCTGACTCAACAGAAGAACAAAGCTCCACCTGGCCCCACAAAACCAGAGGCTTGAAAGCTTATTGCTCCACCTCTGCTGCAGTTAATCTGAAGCAGCCCGGGAGGCAGCCCTCCTTCCAGCTGCCCCCACGCATGCTGAAAGGGAACAAAATGACACGCTGCAGAGGCTGGGAGGAAGGAGATCGCCCTCCTTTCACCACAGGCTTGCTGCCTTGTGGAACAGCACGTTCCTACTTAACAGGCTCAGCGTTCCCCTCAGCACCAAGCTGTGCTGTCTCGTTGTAAAACCACCCGTGGAACAAGGAGGCATCGCTCCATCTTGGTGTACAAAGTGAGCCCATCCCTCAACGTGCCTGCAGAAGCTGGATAAGGCCCGAGCATCAGCCCGTGCCTCTGGGCACTCTCGCAGCACAACCGAGGCAAAAAAGCTTTTTCCAGGCAGGTTGCTATCTATAGACAGCTTAAGTGGGGAACAAAATCCAGAACTTAATCCCATCTTGCGTGCCACAAAGCTATAATTACTTCTTGGTGGCATCTCGGGTTTTGTAGCCTGTTTGTTTACTGCCGTCAAGGGATCCTCGCGGTGACGTGTCTGCTCGGTCTGCCAGCTATAAATAAGCAGCACGAGGAAAGCTGTCTCATGCTGGATTTAGAGCCCACAGAACAACTGCATTTTTCAGGCAGGCAGCCACCGTCCACCACTCTGCAGACACACTCACTTGTGGATGCTCATGTAAGCAGTGGTGCTGGTACAGCCCGTTGATAAAGCTTCGAAGATTACGGAGGTATCAAGTCGTGACAATCCCGAGCCACCCACGTCTGGTCTCACGTAGATGCCACCAAATCCTAGCTTGGCTGCCTTCCGCATCGTTTCCACGGGAAATATTTCCTATTGGGACAGGCAGAGGCATCACAAGTGGATATCCCTCATCAGTTACCTAGACAGATATATGCCATCTTCAGGAGTAAATCACTTTTCAGACGATTGATTAACCTGGCTAGGAAGGCTTCAAGGAAATTCTCATGGCTTCCCACCCCAGCTACAGCAGCATCTTGAACCAAAAATCCCCATAAATGTCATTACAGCACCGAGGAGCTATTGCAGGAACCCCTCTGGTGAGACCCAAGGGCAATAATGTGCTAAGGGAGGAGAAAGTGGGCAGTGCAGCCCGTCTGAGGCTGTCATACCTTTTCGTCCCACTCAGCCATGTGAGGAGCCATCTCCTTGGTAGCAAAATCAAGGGCAACTTTTTGGAACTCCTTCTGCTCCTCAGTCAGACCAGCAGATGCTAGAAACCCAGGAAAAGATCCAACAGGTGTCTGGTACAGGCACAGCAAGCGCTACCACCACTTGTGTACCCCAAACAATTAAAAGTGGCCCTTAACTAACATAAACAGTTCATGGGCTGTGCTACAGAGACAAATTCTCCATTCCCTGGAGCCTTTAGATCTGTGCTGGGTGAGGGCAGTGGGTTTTGGGAGGGGGCATTCCTAGAACAAAACAAACCCAAGACCCAGATGTCTCCGGTGACTCAGTGCTAGTTCTGAGACTGGGGTAGGGCAGCAGAAATACAAGGAAACAGCCCTGAGACTTCAAAGAAGTGATGCTAGA
This sequence comes from Aythya fuligula, assembly GCF_009819795.1. NCBI lineage: Eukaryota > Metazoa > Chordata > Aves > Anseriformes > Anatidae > Aythya > Aythya fuligula. The sequence continues at coordinate 3,160,066 of NC_045580.1, read as the reverse complement.
AAGCAAGCAAAAATTAAGGAAACCCTCTGGACACAGCATCTGCCGATGTATCAGCGTCCTGCCTTGTTTGCACAGAGATCCAAAGTTGCTTTTTTAGCTCCTCCTACGAATTTTAGGAACCCCTAAGTGATGCTGCTGCTTCTACCCTAAATGTTTGTTTAAATGTCAAAGTGATTCCTCCGGGAGGCACTCTGGGATCCTCTCGGGGGAGTCAGACTTGGTCACAGCTGTGCCTTGGGTTAGTGCTTTGGGACCGGGGGAGACCCTGCTCACAGGGCACGGCGACTGAGCAGCAGGTCCCTCAGCCCTAGCCTTCCCTGCAAGCCTCCCACAGTGCTTTGCCGGCTCATTTGGAGATATTCTTTACCTCCCTCCGAAAATCCTCTGGAGGAGGCTTCCATGGGGGTGAGCACGGCCTCCCCTTGCCAGGTCCCCCCCAGCTTCGTCCCTGGCAGCCTCCCTCCTTGGGGTCCCCCTGGCCTCTCCCTCTTTACCTCCCCTCACCCTACCCCAGCCTCCCTCCCTCCCTCTCCCTTCCTTTCTCCCTCTCTTGGGGTCCCCCCGGCCCCACCGCCCGCAGCCACGCGGGGAGGAGGCCGAAGGCCGCCCTGTTCCCCCCAGCCTCCACCGAGGAGCCTCACGGTCGATGCAGGAGGCGATCCCCCGGTGGTGGCGGTGGCGGCTCAGCAGCAGGTGGGCCCCGAGGCGGGGGGAAGCCGCTCGCCACGCCATGGCAGCCCCTGCTCAGCACCCTTGGGAGCCGCGGAGCGGGCTGGGAGCTGTAGTCCGGCCAACGGAGCCTCCCGGCTCGCACATTGGCTGCGGGAAGGAGGCGAGCCTCCGAGGCGATGCCTTTCTTATTTATTTTTTTATTTTTTTTTGCATAACGGTCACTGACTTCCGACTGCCGTCGGGCGGGGGACGGCGTGTTTCCTCCCCCCCAGAGCTGAAGCTGGGGAGAGGCGAGAGCATCCTCTGCCCCGCTGCGAGGCGAAGGGGCTGCCGCCGAGCTGGTGAGGGGGAGCCCGGAGCCGGGAGGGCTGGGAGAAGCTTGGCACGGCAGGAGGAAAAGTTGCTGCCGCCCGCTGCAGGCCAGCTCAGAGCCAAGGAACTTCTGACAGGAGGCGGCAGGGGCGAGAGCTGTGGCTGCCTTTCTCCACGGGCCTCCTGCACGCAGGCTGCCTTGGGGAGAGGCTGGATGGAGCCTGGGGGAGCTTTTCTCGGAGCACAGCTCCTTTTACAGGGCTGGAGGCGGCCCTGCTGAGGCCAGGCGCCTTCGGGACTTTCCTCCAGCAGCTGCCCCGCTGTGAGGAACAGCAGCCCTCCTGCTAACGTCCATCAGGGCGCTGCTATGGCCGGCCTGCCTGCCTCCAACACACCAAGGGTGTGGTCCTCAACCAGTGCCAGGATTTGCAGTGATACAGGAAATGGCTGAGCTCAAGAAAGGAGATGTATTTGCTCTCCACTCACTGTACAGCTTTTGCATTCTCTGCCTCAGCTCCCTCTAGTTTTTTTCAGCTTGCCTGAATAAGCATTAATTCCGTCTTCTTCTTCTCTCGTTCAGCAGGTGCTTCTTGGTGAAGAGGAGATAATTCAAAGAGACCAGAGATGCCTTGGCCGAGCAGAAAGAGAGACAAAGGAGCAGTAGCAGGTCTGTGCTGATGTCCTAACTAATTTAGTTTCTCTTCTGAGGATCTAGGCTACAGTGAAAGTAGACACAGTCATTTTAACCGTCTGTCTCTCAAAGCCACATGTCTTTGATACGGCATTTCCTCTGTAAAAACGGACTGAGCATCCATGTGTGACTGAGACAAGTCTGCTAGACATAAAATAGGGACAACAGTGTATTCTCAGCACAAGACAGTAAAGAAACGTGACTCATCCGTTTATTAAGAACTTTCAGATCCCATGTGTTAGAGGTGGTCAAAGTATATACCCAGTGTAGTGGCAGGAAGATGATGTGGTACCATTTGCAAAACAAAATCAAACCGAATAAATAAACAAAAAAACAAAACCCCACCTTGCACTTGAGGCATCGCTATCTGATGTTTAATGCATAAGATGAGAAAATTAGAGTGTTGACTTATCTGTGCCTCACATGCTGAATAGACTCCAGCAAATAACCACTTTCTTGCCCTTTAATCACTTACATTTTTGCTGTTTGGGTTCTGGACACACAGGCTTATGGGCCCCACTCTGAGCTGGTAGCATAGCAAAGGTTTTATATAAAGCTTCTGTAGTACATGAAATAGCTTGCTTTGCTGTTGAATTTTCTTGTTATTCCTCAGACTCACCTAATTCAACTTTGTTGTCTGCAGTTGATTCCTCAGCAATTAATAAAAATTCAAATTACACTTTGTACTTAGGCTATGTTTGTGCATACCACAAAAAAAAATCCTTGTTTCAAATGCAAACTAGAAATACTCAAAAACCCTGTGAGTAATGCAACTGTCTTACATGTAAACACCTGGGGTACACCAAACTTTGGTTGCAGTCAAATACCAGTATGTAAATGCAGCTTGGGTGACTAAAATTATTTCAGCACCAGTCCTTATCAGAAACAAAATGCATCTTACCAGAATGGTCTTTTTTCTCTTGTTTCTTTTAAGATAAAAAGGAGCCTGATGCTAAAATAGCCAAGACTGAGGAGGAGACTGAGGATAAGGAGGAGGAAGAAAAGCCCACAAAACCTTCAGCTGGAGGTTCCAAGTCAGGATGGAAGAACTGGAAAAAGGCGAAAGAATCTGACTCTGGTGGGGAAGAAAGCAAGATAACGTATTGTCACTGGCTTCTGAAATCAGAGCCGGAGAGCAGGCTTGAGAAGGGAGTGGATGTGAAAGTAAGCACTGACATCTTTTCTGGTATTCTGATTTAGCAAAGTCAACAAAGTATAGAAGCGGTTTCACTCCTAACCACAGCCATTAGTGCCTTAGGATGAAACAATTCAGACTGTTCACAATGTCAGCACCATTGGGTCTTTACTTTTCAAAAAACTTCTGTCTTTCTGGAAATAGGAGGACATAAGTCTGTGCTCTTCAAGGGTGACAGTCTTGGGGTTTGATACTTGTAATAGAGAAGAAATCAGGTTGCAGAATGCTTGGGTTTGGTAGCGGGGACAGCATCTATGTCAGGCTTTGCCTTTCCACTAGTGCAGTGCTCCTCCTTTAACACCTGTGGGAACCAAAAAGCTTTTGTGATGCCTGAAGTATAATTGAACTACTAGGAACAAATGTTTAGGCAAAATGTAGACAATAAGGCAACCAAGATCAGACTGCCTCCTGAACTTAACATGTATTTTCACTCTGTTTTGCAGTTCAGCATTGAAGACTTGAAAGCTCAGCCCAATCAGACAACCTTTTGGGATGGAGTAAGAAACTACCAGGTAAGGAGCAGATGTCAAAGATGGAGTCCGTGAAATATCACTGGAAAAAAAGTCATCTCTCCTCACAGATAACTTGTTCCCTTTTTGCTAGAAATGCTGATTTTTTTAATTTTTTTTTTTATGTAGTCTGCCTGCTTTGACAGCTGTATTCTGTCAGGAGTCAAAACTGCTTAATTCCCTCTGTGTCAAAAGTAGATTCAGGCTGGGTAATATTCTCTCGAAGAAACCAGTTTTTCTTTCGCTTAGTCTCTAGCAAGTTCAACAGATGATCAGCTTTTATTTCCCCTGACACCTTTGAGCAAGTCAGTACTCAGCCAAACACTGTGCCTCGTCAGCGTACAGCTGTCTGTTCCAGGACTCCTGTGAAGGAAATCCACACGCTCTTCCCCTGCCTAATACGATCTGCTCTGCTGCCCGTTTGCTGACAGCTACCT